>NC_086283.1:20718494-21412661 GCF_021018805.1 Prinia subflava | reverse complement strand
GCCATAGTGTATTATTTTCTGCTGGTAAATGACTTGGTTCTCATGTCTGCAACACTGCAGGGGACACTCCAGCTTGGGGACAGATCTCCAGCTGGACTAACCCAGCCCAACTGGTCCTGTCCAGGCAGGGAGCCTCTCCCAGAGAACACAGGGAGCTCAGGGAGTTTCATTCCTTGGCATGAAAAGGATGGGAAAGAAAGGTGCCTTTCCAACATCAGCAGACAGGTGAGTAGGGATGTATTTACAGACATGGATTTTGGAGTGACTTCAGTGACAGAAATTTGCTTACTGGGAACTCACGAAGTTGGGGGTGTCTCTGAAAGAACACAGATGTGGGGAGGCCCTGGCACAGGTTGCCTAGAGATATTGTGACTGCCCTGTCCCTGGAAATGTTCAAACGCCATTTGGATGTGGTTTGGAACAACCTGATCTGGTGGAAGATCCCCTCCCACAGCAGGAGGGTTGGAGTGAGGTGATCTTTGAGGTCCCTTTGAACCCAAACCCTTTTGTGATTCTATGATTTAGATTTTTGACCTGGGACTGATGATGCTGATGTTGAAATGGCTGTTAATATCAGGCTTTTTTCCCCAGATCTGTCTGATTAATAAAAATAACACAAAATCATGCAATAGTTTGGGTTGGAGGGGACCCTAAGGATCACTTAATACCAGTATGCAGTGAAAATGCTCACAAAAAGAGCTGAGTTCTGCCCTATTATTATCTGTGTAAAATATTTTTTATTTTCTAGAAATTACATATGTTGATCCTTGCAAAGCCTTACAAATAATGCATTTATCCATCATTTAAACCGTACATTATAATTTATAGGTTAGTTATTTTATTTTGGTGTCAATCAAAGTGGGAAGCTGTATGAAAGAGCTTAGATTAGGAGAAAGAGATTTTTCATGATAAGCTTTAATAAACTAACGATGACATTATAAGAGCAATCCAATAAAAACCTGCCATCTAATAATAAGCTTGCTCCTGTTTATTTAAATGTTCCACTTTGTGCTTGTTTGTAAAAAGTTAATCATTACAACAAAGTTTAACCTGTGGAAATATGTGAGTCTGCCCTGGGTAAAACCTGCAGCACTGAGCAGTGAAAAGGAGGTTGGAGATTTCAGCCCCTTTTATTGCAGAACAAGACCTCCTTCTGGAGATGAACAGGAGGTTTTGCCTAAATAACGCTTATATTAGGCAGGGTGAGCATTATCCCTGGTCTAGCACAGCCCTGTTCAATCTGATCTTGAATGTTTCCAGGGATGATTCATCCACCACCTCCCTGGGTAGCCTGTGCTAGTTTTTTGTAAAGGAGTTTCCTCCTAAATCTGTCTTGCCCTTACTGCACCAGGCTGGAAGCTCCAGTGGCTCCCAGGGATGGTCCTGCTGGGCAGCCACCTGCTCCCTTGCACTCCACAGACTAAAATACATTCAAAATTTATTCATCTAAATTATTCTTGAGGAACCAGCTCTCCCAACATCCTAAACCCCAAAACATACCCACATTCTCTTATCCCAGAGTAGCATGCTCATCCTGACTGCTCCTCTCCAAAGCTTCCCAGCAGGAACAAAGCAGGATGCCCTGACTCCTGAGGGTGCCTCGAACACTCTCTGCCTGCTGCCTGTGCCACAGAGGTTAAACCCTGACACTCCTGAGTGCATGGCAAAGCTCTGCCAGCTGCTGATAAACGATATTTCAGGATGGGCCATGTTCAATCACGGGTATTTGGACTCGTTACACCCTCTCCTGCTGTGACCCAGCCAACCACGGCCATATGGAGTGGTGGGAGCACCGCTGGCCACAGGTGCTGGTGGCCTCAGGTCAGCTTTGGCAGCAGCCCTGCCCAGAGTCCCTCCATCAATCACCCACTAAACTCGTGTCTCTGGCCATCTGGAAGGCTCCCAGCTGGAGCACAAGCATGGATCTTACACCTCTTGGCACAGCGGTAGTGGGAAGTGGCAGCACGGGATGCTGAGTGTTCCCTGCGGGAATGGGGTCTTCTCCATTGGAATGGGATGTTCTCTGTGGGCATGAGATGTTCTCAATTGGAATGGGATGCTTTTCATGGGAATGGGACGATCTCCATGGGAACAAGATGACTTCCATTGGAATGGGATGTTCCCCACAGGAATGGGATGTTCTCCCTGGGAATGGGATGATCTCTGTGGGAATGAGATGCCCTCAGAGCAATGCTGGGCACCAGCCCAAATCTCCCCAAGACCTAAGCAAACCTTGGTCTTTCCCCACCCTGCAGAGGAATGAGTCCACCTCACCTCATTGACATCAGCATTTCAGCATAGAGGTGCCTGGAAAGCAACATTTCCTCTTTTGAAGAAGAAAACCCCTCTTAGCCCCACCTCTTCCACCATTTTTCCTGTCTAGAGAAAATTGTTGTTGCTGGTGGTGTTGTTTTTCTGCAGAAAGGAGCAGGTTAACCTTTGCCATTTAGAAATACCATTTGCCTTCTTCCCTCCAGATGGAAACTCTTTAGTTTCTGCTATCACTAAACACACAACTAAATCAAGATATGATCTGCTAACGTATTCAAAATGATGTTTGGCCTGAATAATTTTTTTAGCGTCAAACATCAATTTCATTTCATAATGAAAACATGCTTCATCTCATAACATTTCATTTTTCATACATTTAGCAAAATTGCTTAACTGATACATTTTTTCCCAAACAGCTTTATTCCTACGCTAAAGACATGCAAATCAAAGACTTGCACTCTTATATAACATGCAGCGTTGATTCAATTGCTAAATTCCTAAATATTCATAATAATGATATTTTTTACAAAATTCATTTTGTATCCTGATTCTTTTATTAGGAAAAGCACATTAAGATACCTAAGCAGAATTTTACAGGTCTCTCTGTTCAACGATTTTCATTTTTATTTGTTCCCTCTCCAGAGGGGAACCTCCCCAGCACCCACCACGTGCTCCACATCCTGGGAGCATTATCAGGAATGCCGGCGAGGCACATCTAGCCTCCCTTCCTAAGCCTAATGCCCTTTGCAATTCTTGTCTGAGCAGTTGTTAGCTGAAGACAAGACGACTTATTTCCATTCATTCCCCGCATAATCCACCTTATGAATTTCCACTTCACCTACCCGCACAGCCGAGGAGCCAGAAATACAAAATATTTCCTACTGTGTTTTAAACCCACATCCTCCTGGATACACGATAAGAGCTTAATAGCTTTGACACTGCACTGTTTTCATATTCATGCCTAAGTTATGGATACAGCAACAGATCAGCACTTCTTTGTGCTTGGCATTGGCTCTGCTTCGCTGCCTTAAACTGTCTGAGTCAAGGCCACGTTTCAATGCCACGGAGCTCTATTCAAATACCAGTATGACCACATTTTAAAAGCCACCCTGTACCACTTCATTGCCGCAGATGTCCTTTACATCTGGCAAGGGCCGTTTCTCTGCGTGTCAACAGTAATTCAGTTTAACAGCTGTCTCTTTTGACAAGCTTAGTGTCAGACTCCAAAATGACAGGGTGACAGTTTTCCTTTTCTTTAACAGAACATAGTGAAAATTAACTGTTTGAATGCAGGAGCACCAAACGCCTCCCGAATACAGTTTGGAGTCAAGGGAATGGGGTTGGGGATTGTTGGTATTAACAACCCAAACTGGAAATACATAGGGTCTGACAAATCCCTGCACTGCCCCTGGAACTGAGATTTTTACCTGAAATAAAAGTGTTCAGCACCCACAAAACCTTATACTGAGTTGAAGTAGATGTCAGAGGGAAATCCTGGGAATCTGCACACTGGCATGATGAGTGATTTTCCTGAACTGTATAAAGACACAGGACAATATTCCATGCATTTAGTCAAAGTGCTTCTTAACATAGAAGCTAAAGGTACCTCACGTCTCAGCCTTCTAGCATCCCTCCATACACACAGGTTTTCCACAAATTTCAGGCCTCCAAAAACACTTCAGCATAATTTCAGTAGGACTACAACTGTGCCTGGAATAATACTGTACATCTTCATGACTGAAACCTTTAGCAGCAAAACCAACTTGTGGACAGTAACAAAGTGCCACCATGATTTATGAGCCACCAATAAATGCTACCAAGACACTTCTTTAATCTGGTGCAAGAGTGAGCTTTACGAGGCTGCTTGTATTTGGCTCACATAAAAGTGAATTAAAAATATATAAGCCTTACACTATGTGTATTTAAACCATGTACTCATGGCAGCTGTACACTGGGTCACCTCCTTGTGTCTCTGCTGTCCAGAGCTGAGCAGTGAGGATGGAAGATGCCTCCCCAGTTCTTTGAGAACCCCAAAGTTGATTGCATTGATACTTGATTCCATCTCACACAATTTGTTTTAAAGATTTACGTAAGATTTTCTGCTGTTTGTTCCTGGGTAAGCAGGTACAGCTAAAGCATTATAGGATAACCAACAAAAACCCAACATGTTGAAAGGATGGAAAAACAAGCACCATTATCAAAGCTCCTTTAGTAATTGCTTTTGTTTGCTTAATGTTGTCATAAGGAGGAATTTTTTTTACCAAGATGGCACAACACTGGCACCGGATGCTCAGAGAGGTGGAAGGTGCCCCATTCCTGGAAAAATTCAAGGTTATCTTGGACAGGGCTCTAAGTGGCCTAGCTGAAGATACCCCTGCTCATGACAGGACAGTTGGACTGGATGGCATTTAGGGGTCCCTTCCACCCCAAACCTTTCTCTGGTTCAGTGATAAATATTTGTATGTAATACCCATGATTATAACAAGTGGCCACCTCATGATATTTGGAACAATTCACACTCAAATGCCTACAGATACCTGTAAAAGCCATTCCAATTTTTATCAACTGGAAGGGAGATTTCCTGTTTCTCAGTCTCATAACACAGACCAGCTCCTCCTCTTTTGTTCAGCCCTTTTAAACACAATTGGTCACGACCTGCAGAAGCCACTGATTGTCCAGCACTCTGTATCCAGGTCTCCCCTACAACAAAACCTTGTCCCTGTGCTGCAGGGGCTGGGACAGAGATGCTGACAGTGCCACTTCCCTCCCCACTCCTTCCTCACCCACACACCCTGTGTGCTCATTTCCATATCCCAGGAATTCATACTTTCATAGCCAGAGGTGAGTCTCTGCAAAGGGAACACATTGCTGGGGTTTTATTAATATATCATGAAGCTCAGTTAGCTGCAAACACATATTTTTAGCACAACATCAGCCCCACGGGACGCGCAGGTCGCTGCCTTTGGAAGGGTGCGTTGTTATTAGTATTGCACTCAGAGCTCAGCTACACAAAACGTAGAGAGTCACTTTAAATACCTCATCTCCCTAAAACCTCTCACATGCCTGGAACACTAATAATTCTATAACTTAAGCTGCACAGAGTACTATTCAGCTGTAAATTTTATGGCTACCCTCTCCACCTCTTATGAAGTGTGAAAAGAGGCTTCATATCTGTCAGTCTTTGCTCAGAAATGACTTTCGCTGATTACTTAAACTTTCGTTAAATAAGCTTTCCACAAGCTGTAAAAACAGAACACAGTAGGGAAAAAATTGGCTCTCTTTTAAAAGTGCTGTAAAGTCTCTTTTTGAATGAGTAATTAGAAATGTGTAAACTCATTTATGGATATGTGAGAAGCACACACAAAAAAAATTTGACATTCCATGCAAGTATTTCTGTGTGCTATCAAATTTCATTGTATTTCACAGAGACCCAAACTATACAGACCCAAAATACACATACATTAGTGGACATGGGTTATTTGCCAAGGAGGAATTTACATACAGTACAAGTAAAACATCCTAATTTAAATCTATGACAATGGATACTCACATTCTTAAAGAGAAATCACAGCTGTTTGTCTTTCCTCTCATATTTATACAGATTGCGAAGCTGTTGACAGAGCACGATTTGAGCTGGGCCTTTCCAACTGCTTACTGTTATTTTTATTGCCATTGTCAGCTATCTTTTCCATATCAAGATTAAGCTTAGATGAAGAGGCTTTGGTATCCCAAACCCATACAGGAACACCCAGGGGGTCAGGCAGGGAGCGGCAGTGACGCATCCCAGGTCCCATGGCTGGTCCTCATCCCCTTAAATCTCCCAAACCCTTTTAGTTAAGCCAAGTTTCCACTTTCATTTCACACACACACACAAGCTGCCCATCCCCAAACCAGACTGCATATGCTCTGCAGCTCTCTTAGACCTTCATTTTTGGGGGCCCTTTCCCTCCCTTAAAACTTGCAGTTGTTTGTGCTGAAAACTTGCTTTTCCGCCAAGCCTCATGCTCGGCTCCGCAGCAGGGGGTGAGCATCTCATCTCAAAAGAAAAGAGAGGAAGGCAGAGATGAGGGGAGATGGGAGGTGCTCCTGTGTGATTTCCCACCTCCCTGGGAGAGGGGACAGGGCATCTGAGGGCCACGGAGCTGGAAAGCATCCCACCTCCAAACTGGTAGGATGTTTGCTCGGGGATGTCCCGCTGGGCACACGTACTGTGCACTATAAATAGTAATGTCTTCCATGCTCCTCTCAACGGAGAAATCTGCAGGAGGGGAAATAGTCTCAAATCTGTCATTTTCAAGGCAAACAGAGCCAGCCTCATTCCCTCCTCGGCAGGGAAGCTGGAGGTAGGGGGTACTCACCCCCAACCCTCTGGAGTTGGGGAAAAACAGGGCCCAGCTGATGACTCTGGTAGTGAAGAGCTGCCCTACCACCCACTGCCAGCCTTTCCATCCCAGTGTATCCCACGGGCATTTTCCCTCCCCTCCATGAGCAAACTCAGACCCTCTCCCAGGAAGATGATGGTCAAAGGTTTAGGGGGTTACAGGAGGAGGTGGCACTAACTGTTTCCCCAAAGCATCCCTGCTGGAGGGGACTGCCAGATGCTGCTCACCCTCTGAATCTCATGGGTTTCCAGCATGGAAATGGTGCTGAGGAGAGCAAAGAGCACTGCAGTGCTGTCTCCCCAGAAGATATTAGCAAAATACCTCTCCCAGTAAAAATATTAGGTTTGTTATTACTATTTTAATCCCTCAGAGAGTGATCTGTACCCCATCTGCAAAGTCCAATAATCCTGTTGGTAGAAGAGCACTGCCCCTGCTTCTGCTTCCCACCACTGCTCCGAGCCAGATCCCTGGCAAAGCATCCCCAGGCCCAGTTTGGTGCCAAGTCTGTTATAAAACCAACCACAGTGCAAATGTTTTCAAGGGGAAGAACAAAAGTATGAGAAAGGAAAAGGCTTCACACATCTTTAGCATGGAAAATGTATTTAGTGCTCCCAGAACCTATTAAATGGGGTGATCCAGGCAATTTATTGTTTTGTCAATACCTTTTATTTTGATTTAATAACTTACAAACCCCATGGTCTATCTGTAGCACAGCCTCAACTTTCTTTACACAACCCCACTTAACTTCCAAACACTTTAACTTTCAGGTCAAATCTCTGTCATATTGATAAATGGGTCTATTTAAATTTTTATCACTGAAGAATTCTCCCTGGTGTGTTTTTCACTATCAGATTTCACGCCCAAAATAACAGGATACTTATTATTTTTTGTTATCCACCACACACATGAGAAGAGTCACTGCAGAAAGCCCAGATGTGGTGGGGGAACAGCTGTAATTTGTCTGCAGTAATCTCATTCCTACAGATATTTCATATAGAGGGTGGTACAATATTTGCAAGAATGCCATGTAAAAAAAGGGGGGAAAGCACAATATGGAATATATATACTAAATTCAGTCTGTCCTGTGCTAGCAAATAAACAGCTCAGAGTATTTTACCCTCCCAAGACATTTCTGTGCATGGTGTAGAGGCCCTGGGCAAAGTGTAATCTGATTTGGCCACTGCTTCATTAAGCAAACAAAATAAAACTGCTACAAAGTCAATAGGTTTTTAGATATTATTAGAAATAATCACCTGGTTTTCCTGCCAATAATCAGGACAAAAACTACAATCTTTATATCCTTAAGTAGACTACGGATGTGTTTAACCTCTCCTTTAAATGGCATTAAAAGCTGAATTCTGTGGCTACTGTAAAGATAATAAAAACAGATACTGCAGGAATAGAGAAGTGTTTAATGACAAGTCACAAAGAGTTCTACTGAAAGGAAAGCAAGAGCAAGAAAGGTTAAATAAACAGAAACCACAGTGCCTCCCATCTTTCTTACATTACCTTTCAATAACTCTAAGGGAAAATTTCCACTAGCCATGATTTGATTTCTCAGATCTGTGCATTAAATATTTACTTCTAACTATAAACTTATAGGAGATGCAAACAAAAACTAATTTGCATTATTAATGATGCAAGAAATGTGATGCTTAGTCCCTTAAGATTCATAATAAAGCAGGATATGTTAGAGATTTACTTTCTTTTTCATTATAAAAGGCAAGTTAAAACGATAAAACTTATTTAATTAACAGAGAGTCTATTTATGAATTAGTTGTTTCTGCCAGCAAGAATGTTTAAAAAAAAAAAAAAACTGTCTGAAATGAGGCTGAGACTACAAAGAGTCCATTTTCAGCTTGGGAGTCTCAAGGGAAAAATCAAAGGGTTTCTTTCTTTCAACAGTTTGGGTGAGATGATATTTTGAGATGTTGACAGCTGCCAAACTGCAGAACCAGTGAAGAACTACCAAATTCAAGTAGTTTTTATCTTTTTGAATTTTCCTCAATATTCAGCTCAACTTCCTTTAACAGCTCACTACTGAAATTTCTGCTTGGTTAAAGGGTTTTTTCCTTCAATGTTCGTGTCAACTGCTCTGGGATAAACATGAACTCTCTCTCTTCTAAAACCAACCATAAATAATAGAGAACCATTATTATTACTTCTAGGAGTGTTTCTCTTTTAGTAACGCATTAATTGGCATCCTCGTCTCCCTTATGTGCCCAGTGTGGAATCAAATTTCAGTGGTTCATCATCTTTATCATCTCTACCCATCATCTTTATCATTTCTACCCGCTGAATTTTCTCACTCTGTTTACTTACATGATATTAGCAAAACAGAGCTAACGGTCCTTAATAAAGAGGGTAGAATTAAAAGTCTACATTTAAAACTTGTTTTCTCCTTTTCTGACACATGTTGTTTGTAAGATTCAAGTCAGCCTTTAGTTAATACAGTAATACTAATAATTATAATAACAAGAATTAATAATAATAACAATAAACAATGTTTTCCATGTGGCTCAGAGTGGTTTTAGTTTTCCATTTTCTTGCTAATTTCTATTTCCACTGCTAAAGCCACCCTCCTTTTCTAACCCTTTCAGTTGTGCCAGTCCCATGACCAACCTTGTCTCTTCTCTGTCTCAGACATCTGCCCCACATTTCCTCTTAAAACCTTTTACCCCAGATAATCAATCTCTGCTTGTTTGTCCTCACCGCATATTTATTGACCAAATCAAAGCAGAACAACCCCCTTCCTCTCATTGTTCAAGGTTTCAGTCTCAGCTGTAGCCTCTGCTTCAGCTTTCTTGACTGCTTCTGCATTCTTCCCTCTCACTGTCACATCTGTGTCCTGAAGAAAAACACTTTCATCTTCTTCCAAGCCACCATTTCTTTCTAAACTTGTCCTTTAAGGTCTGTCCCAGGTGTCCCTCTGTCCCCTGTCACCTCCTGGGCACTCTCCCTTGACAGGACTCGGGTGGCCACACCTCATTTCGGTTTGTTCCCACCAAAACCAGCTCAGGCAACCCCAGACTGAGCCATGCGCAGCTCCAGAGTCGTGCTCCAGGAGGGGAAGGGCAGAGCCTCTGGCACTGCTTTAGCACATCCATTTTCTGGTGTCTTTTGTCTTTACAACACTGAGCATGAATGGGCATCTGCTGAGCCTCATCCCCACTCATACTGAGGAATTTCTGGAATCCTACAGCCAACCAAACCCTGCTCTGCCTCCTGAGATATGAGGCTAATGTTATTTGGAATTATCAAGAATGACTTCTGCTGGCACAAACACCTCAGAATAATTTGGACTAACTGCACTTTGGGTGACTCTCTTACAAGAAAAACCTTGCAACTTTATGTTTAACTTAAAAATGTTTCAAGAATAGAGGTTCGAGTATCAACCACTGCAGATATCAGAGAGCTTGTAAAAAGGGGGGCCTATGAATTATCATAAGAGCTTAATGTCCAGCAAAGGTAGTGGTGTGAGAGAGAATAATATGCCCAGCTATACCACAGACCTGTTCCCATCAACGACCTAAGGAGGTCATTGATGACTGTAATTTACAATTACATGAGGAATTAGAACAGACTTCTATATTTCTTTCCACATTTTTTAGTGCAAAAAGCAGTACATAATTTTTTTTGGGACAGCTCCTGTCAACACTAAACAAAAACATCCCCTTCCCAGGGGACCTTCCCACACCACTGTGCTCTTAAACTGGCGAGACACAGTTCACAAAGTCTTCCTTAATCCTTCAAATTAGACAGGTATAAATACAAAGATTATTAATGCCATGCTTTCAGGATTAATAAACCACATGAAGACTCTCCAAATGATGCCTCTAACTCAACAAACACTAATCCAGCTGGGCAGCCCACACAAGCCAGGTGGGTGTCCAGAGGTGAACCCAGCCTTGCCCTCTGCACTCATTAATAAATTTTCTTAATATCCTCAGAGGATGACCCTTCTACAGGGCAGACTTGAAGCAGAGCAGTGCCTGCATCTCCCCAGGGCCAGGAGAAGCTCCCCATGGCCAGCAGCAGGGCAGATTACCACTGGATCCCAACATTCCACATCCACAGGAGTTAAAGTTTTGTTCACCAACCCTTCATCTCCCGCCCTGCTCTGGACATTTCCATTTAAAATCAGCACCCGTCACTCCCCCAAAACCAGGTATTTTTCTTTTCTGTCTGAACCTGAATGAAAAAATCCTGAATCCCCAGGTGTCTGACATCAAAGTGGTGTAGAAGGGAGCTGCTGGGATGGTGTTGTGGCATTAATGCTGCACTAGAAAGGAAGAGCAGATGGGCAGCAAGGAAGCAAATCCTGTTGAAATATGATTAAGTGACACTGCAGATAAGGAAAACCATGAAAACTAAAGGGCAGGTAAGGAGATTTTAAGTACAATATAAAAGGGGATTTGTGGCACATGTAATTCTTCCTTTAAATGTTTATTAAAGATAGATTTTTTTTTTCTTGCCTCTCAATTATAGCCACAGATCATTTTTTTTCTCTGTGCTGTCTACAGGGATTAGCAAAAGCTGAAGGTTCTCGATGCTTTTGTATCTATTTGATGTTTGTTTTATTCTCTCCCACAAAATACATTTCCAATTACAGATGAAAACAGGAGGCAGAAAAGGAAGAAAGTGCCATAAAGCATCACCAGCATTCCCAGAAAAAAAGCCCATGATTTCTTGGAAGACGATGGTTTCACTTCAATCGTGCTCCAAATCAAAATATACCCATCTCCATTTGTCCAGACAAATCTGGTTTCTGATCATCTTGCTTCTTTACCTGTTTCCCAAATTAGAAAGCATTATGGGATGGAGAACAGTGATTTTTTTTTAATCTATTTTTAAATTATTTGTGCTGATACAATCAGTCACACCTTTCAATAAATTACTAATTGTGGGCGAATCCTTGTTCTCAGCCAACCACCAGAAACAGGTTTTGCTCTCACATCCCTGTACATGCCCACAACCACCAAACCAAGCCCTGGCTGTGCCAGTTTTCCTGGGAACTCATTTACAGCCCTGGGTGACCCAGAGCCTCCAGCCCTCCTCCTTCCCAGTGGGACAACCTGCTCCAGAGGTGGCCTTTCATCATGTGGTGCTGCTTCATCTCAGCATTTCCAAGTTTTCTGCTGCCTCCCGGAGAATAAGATTTAACTGAGCCTTTAACTCAACAGGATCCCTGGTGGAGGGGGAAGACGGGGAAGGAGAAAGCGATGGATGGATGGATGGATGGATGGATGGATGGATGGATGGATGGATGGATGGATGGATGGATGGATGGATAAAAACCCTTATGCCTTTTGTTGGTATTTTTCCAAATCATAAATCCAATGGGCTCTTTGAATCCCCTCTCTAAATTGTGCTCTTATTCTGCTCCAGCAAAAAATCAAGATGAAGAGGAACAGGGAAAGGCAGGTGAGCACAGACCCAGAACTTGGGAAGAGGAGACCTCCTCACCAGCCCTGCCAAACCAACACTGCACTGGGATGAACATGCACCATTCCCAGCATATAAAATCTGCATTTATTTTTTATTTGCACTGGAAATCCTGGCGCAGGCCTGTGGCTGGGATTGGGGTGGTGTGTGCTCATCTCGTATTGCTTGCGGCCAGTTAGAAAAATCACATAATCCACCACAGGTTTAAAACATAATTTAAATCTGCCAAGTCTCATAACTTCCAAGAAGGCAAATTTACCATTAAAAAGAAAAACAAACCATGGTTTCCACTTACTTGATTTTATATTCAGATCTCTGGCACACGGGCCTGCCACCAAAGAAGCCTTTTATGCAAGCACATAATCAACGGAAGCCTTCATTTTCACTGTGGCTAGATTTAATGTGATAATGAATATTCCAGTGTCAGCTCTGGGTAAACGAATGGGGTTTCACCTCAGATTCCCTCTTTCCAATATCTCACACAGGCACATGCTTGCTGAGTGGTAAATAATTTAGCAGCACCAGCAGAAGGACACCTGAGATGTGTTCCCAAGGCGGGTGGATCCGCCTCGCTCGTGTCCTGCCCCATGTTGCTGCTTTTGTAAACAGCAGCCGTGGAAAAGCTTTATTACCTATTTATATCTGGCCCTTGCAAAGGAGAACTCTTGGGAAAACGTGTGGTTTCAGCCAGCTGCCTGTGGAAAAATCTCCCTTGGGTGGCACATGGGCACCTGGGAGGGTCCAAGACTCCAGCACACAGTTCTGGGCAGGGAAATTTGGTGGTGCATCCCAGAACAATGCCAGAGCTGTGAGGAATGCACATTCCCTAATTAGCAACATTTATTTTTATTGTCATTTGCAGAGCTTCAGATGATATTCCACATTCATTTGAGGGTCTCTCTGCAGTTTTCAACCATTTACCCACCCCATACGAGGTGAATTCTTTCATGCTCATTTTCCAGACACGGAATGTGGTGAAATTAATGCTACAGTGAAACCCTTCCCTTCCAGATTCCCCTGTCTGTCCCCAGATTTAACCTTTATTACCCAACCAGGCCTGCCTGGGGGAGCAGCTTTCCAATATAATTGTTAGGGATCTGTTCTTTATTTGGACTTCTCACCTACTTCCCAATCACTGGCTGACGTTTTTCCTCTCCTTTTTGCCCGTTTCAAGTTTCCATTCTGACACCAAATGCTTCCCTCTTTTCCTACCGCTGTTAACACAAGGCAGATCAAACAAACACAAAAGTGTTTTCTCAAAAAATAATCATTAAGCGTATTGTGGAGTTTGGTTCCAGTGACAGCTGAGTATTTGTTTCATTAATAAGTCATTTGCAATTAATTCCTGGAGTCATTTCTAAAAGAACGTTGTGATGTTTCCACAGTTTTAAAGTGGCAAAACACCAGTCACTCTTTGACAAAATTTCAGTGCAAAGTGCTCAAAGGCATCCACTGGAAAAATCCAGCCTTCAGTGAGGAGTGTCCCTGTAATGTGGAAATGTGCCTCCCATTAGTGGTGAGGCTCCTCTCACAACAAGCAGATACCTGCAGGATTTCAAGTTTAAGTTTTAGGTGCATGGGTGCTCATGCTGCTCCATTCAAATGATTGAATGATTGAATGAAATTACCATTCATTACTGTTGTATAGTAACTATATAACTATTATAGTTACAACTGTTATTATAGTTTAGGGGGTTTTTTTCCATTTAAGATTCATAAACAATTTCCATGTGCTGGAAACATAACAAAATTTCCAGTAGAAATGGCTCAATGTCTCTCTTTTCAATCAAAAGGCTGGATGAACAAATGAATTTTATTCTGCCTTCTGAAACTGATGATGCTCCAGTTCACAGATGTTCCTGAGGCTCTAAAATCACACCAAGATGAGCATCTCTCCTTTGAGATCCAATGGGCTCCATCCTCAATCCACCAAAGTCACCTTCTGCTGGGGATGAAATAGGCACCATTTGCATTGATGTTTCATTAAGAATTAAATAACAATTTACCACTTTTCACAGTGTTCTTTCTAACCTTACTAACTGGCATGATTTGGGAATAAATAGCACAAGAAAGTGTCTCTAATCCTGGGCATCAGCTCCACTTTTGCTCTAAAGTCTTGACACATGGCCAGCAAAGATGAAGGACATTTCTAAGCCATAGAAACAATTACAGTTGTTGTCATCTCACCTTGTCAATAACCTTCCCACAAAATTACAGGTTAGAGAGGTGTCTGTAATCATTAACAGCCTGGAGGAGAAGCACATTACCAGAGCAACAAACCTCTAATCAACAGAGTGGGAGCAGTGCAGAAGAGAAAAATAACTCCTTAACGAGCCAGTAGCAGTAATATTTTTTTGAAAAAATAAAGATTTTACTTGGTACATATAGTTACCACCCCACAATGGCAAAACTGACGTGTTGGAAAAAGTGAACATCATAAATTTCTGCCTACTTGGGAATGTAATTTGCTGGAATTACACTTTCAGAGGGAAGTGCTTGCAGGTTTTCATATTCAGCAGCAAGAGGACTAAATCTGTCCATGAACTGACACAGCTCTGAAGTGACACAGAGAGCTGGCAAAAAAATTTGCCATATATTTGGTTTGCAATCAAAAATTAAGAAAAAGTATTTTTAAAACTTAAAAACGCCCATTCTCAGGCAACCTAATGGAGATGAACAGATGAACTTGGAGTCTGGAAAGCAAAGTTCTAGACTCCTCACAAAAGTCTTCAAGTGGAAAAGTTTTTAATTTGTCATGAAAATCAGGTTAAAATTAGTATTTTAAATATTATTGCAATGCCATAACTCATGGGTTAAAAAATTAATAAATTTGGATAAAAGCATCTATAAAATACCCCATAAGGAAAAACGGAAACAATCAATTTTGCACTTTCTATCAATACTCCAGGAGTTGCTACTCAACTATTTCTACAATAAGATGTGACTTTGCCCTGAATGCAGTTTGCAATGTATTAACTTGATCCAGTTTTCACTGAAGGAAATGTAAAGATTACCATTGACTCCAGTGAAAGCTGGATTAGACTCTGTTCACATTCACAGTGGGGAGGAAAAAAAGAGAAACGCTTAATGATTATTTATACCAGAAATTCCAATGTAAAAAGCAAAACTGGTGCAAATGTGTTGAAGAATTTGAAGAGAAAAATGAGCACAGTTGACACAAAATATAATTCCACTAAAAAGTAGAAGATTACTAATTACTCTGAATGCCCTTACAGAGAAGCTATAGATGTAATTAAATGGCACAAATATACTTTGAAATCCAATTGTAGCAATTGAGCAATGATTGCACAGTTGCATGAAGAGTTAAAATAAAATATGATAGCAGATAAATGGGTATATTAGAAAGACATTATTAGATTTCCTTGCATTTATCCACCACTGAGTGCCACCAACCCTTCAAGCCAGGGACAAATAGGAGAAAACAGATAGAGGAGAGAGATTGAGTTCTCCTGCTAAATATAGACAGCAACAACTGAGATATTTCTACTAAAAAAGATAAAAGGAGAGATACCAGCTACCAACACATGACATACAACAAATCAAAATCCTTAGTCTTATTCACAGTCCTGCAGTTCCACCACAATTATCAACTTTTGTAAACATCAAACCATAAAAGGAGCAAAACTCGAAAAGGATTTACTGCAGGAAGTCGAAAAATCCCCAAGAAAACACAATATACCAATAAAGAGCCAATTATTGCACCATCAATATTCAGCAGTGGACTATCAGGGCAAAGCTATGCAGATTCCATTAGGAAAAAATACAGCCATGTCTATCCTTTGGCAGGAGAACATTACTTAGAGATGGGAAAAGGGACCTGCACTTTATTTGTGGGTTTAAATAATAATTTGATACTTTACTCATTATGTCGAGGAATTAACATTTAGAGGAAACAAATGCATGTCCCTTTCTGATTTAAAACTAAGTCAGTCCTTGCTCTGCTTTCTCTTGTCCTTGGAATTCACATTGCCTTAAAATGTATGGATATTTATGGTATATAAAAGGTATTTATAGTATATTCAAAGTTTGCCAGCTTTTGAAATCCAAGGGAAATATTCACCAATTTCCAGTAACTTCCACATCTCTCTTACAACCTTACCTGGTTTTAAAATTGAAACATAAGCCAGGCACAACTTGCAAGAGGTTTTTGTGAGAATTCCTCTCTGGTGAATTGGTAAATGCTTCTTTGGGAGTTTCCCCATTAATAAACATCTGCAGTCAGCCCTATTTCCCAGTTTACCCCCATTTTGCAATCACAAGGAGAGGGCTCATAAGGGGTTTTATTTTGTGAGGTCGCAGAGACTGTGTCTGCCCCTCCCCCGGTACAAGTTGGGCTATTACCTTAATCGAAGTGGGGGGGAAAAGAATGAAAGAGCCCCTAAAAATAGCATCTTATTTGGCTTTTGCTGCAACACTACAAACAGAACCATCCACATGCTCAGCTCTGCCTTGGCTAAGCAAATCTCATAAATGTCTGAATTTCCCATTATGGCCGTGATTTCTAGAGGGAGATGGAATCTTTACCTCTCTCTAAATTGATGGGAGTTCCCTCCTCCCTTCAGATGCCAGAATATGGAAGTAGAAGACTCTCCCTCTGAAGGCTGTATTTTATAATACTCTGATGAGATGCCTTTTGATTTAGGGTTGGCATGAAGGAAGAAAAAAAACCCGTGGAGTCTGCCAGCTCATCTAACCCAACTTTAATCACTTACTGTGTAGACAGCTATATCTGAGCCACTCATCTAAAATCCCTTTAAAGTCAATGGTGAGAAATAGATGTTTTTAGGATGCAATTAATTGATTGGAGGGAAGAGGGATCTATCACATATGGAAAAGAATTATGGCCCAAAGGGTTCTGCTTTTCCTCATTTGCTTTAGGGGAGTTCACACATCTACATTTGAGCAGTCACCCAGGACAGGTGAGAAGAATATCTCCAACTACTATTCACAAATCTCAGTGTTTTTTAATCTGTTGTCCTGTTTCCTTCCCCTCTGTTCCCACACCCAGTCTCTTCTGCAATATCAGTTTTTTTGCATTACAAGCCAATTAACCCCTCAAAGAAATGTGTTCATTCATCTGATGCTAATGAAAACTTTTGGATCACACACTGGGGCCAGAAGAACAGATCCATCAGGTTTAAAAAAGACACCAATGGATATTTTCATGTCAATGGTCACAGAAATATTCAAAATAAGACAAATAACAAAAAATATCCTACAGCTGTGTCCCTCTCCCAAGGACCCTTCAACTGCCAGGACAACGGGTGGTCACCACCAAAATGTACTAAAAAATTATAGTGGACACAGAGAGTTTAAGGAGCTGGAATGAGGATTTTCATGCAGAGAAAAAAAAACATTCCCCCTCACAAAGTCATGGCACATCTGTACCTCTGTCCCCTTGAACACACAGCAAACTTCTGGAGGAAGCAAAATTAATAACAATAGATTTCCCTTTATCAAGCGAGGCCCAACTTGAAGCAAGTTTTGCCAGACTGGAATACTGTGGAGTCCCCCAAAACCTTCCTTTTGCTGCTCTGCCACCCAAAGCACAGCCCTGCTCTGCAATTTTGATCTGCTCTGACAAGCTGGTGAACCACAGCCCATTTCCTCTCACCCACCAAAGAACACCATTGTGCTGCAGGTCTTTGAGGAATCTGCTGCTCATTCTGACATGAGGGAGTAAGTTTTGTTTCATGTTTCCCTCATTCTGGGCATTCATCTTCAAAGTGCCTCACATGCAACCGGGGAGCCTTAGAAGCCTATCAGGGGCAATTCAAAGAGCTTTGCACAGAGCAGGAGGGGGCTCCTGTTCAAAGCTGCAGCTTTGCATCCGCCAGAGAGGAGCAGATTCAACCCCAAAGAGGTCACTTCACCTACCTGTAGTGGGATCTCATATTCAGAAGACTCTGACTAAAAATAAGGGATATTTTGCCAGCGTGATAACTGAAACCCTTGAGGCAATGCTCATTCTCTCTGCCTCACACTCAAAGCAATGTCTCCTTTAGAGAAAACCTCAAAACTCTGGGAGACATAATGGCCTCCAGAAAACTTACTCACGGATTAGCTCCAGCTGTAGCATCTTCCTGGTTTCAGCACAAAAGTTTCCAATGTGATGGACCACCACAGACCTCTGTTCAAACTGCCTGAAACAAGGGAACTACAATAAACATTTGTTCAATACAGCATGGAGTAGCAAAAACACTGATTTCTTTCAATTACCCAATTTAATGAAATACAGAGAAATACTTTGCTTGGTTCAGAAATTACCACGATCGGAGCTGGAAGCCCCTGGATAACATAAGGGCTGTGCTTGGATGGGCACTGTCTAAATACAGACTAATTCAGAGCTGCTTGCCCCAGAATTTATCATTTTCACAGGAAATGTAGAAAAGTACAGAAGAAAATACTGTTGTCTGAAATTCATACGTGGAGAGCTGAGACAAGGGGAGATGCAAGTTCAGGTAGAGATGTTTAATATCATTGATAAGGGTAAGAAAAATCAGAATAGGATCAAGAGAAAGAGAAACAGAATAGTTTTATGGATTATGTCCAGAGTCTTTGTATCAGGCACTTGATATTTTAAAAATCAATTTAGATTAAATCACTACAGTCACCTGATTTTATGAAACGTAACAGTTCTACATCTGCAAAAGAATCTCCTATTTGCTACTGGGAGAGGGCAGTGCCATCTTTGGGATCAAACCCACTGTTCTGAGCTAGCAGGGTCTCTCTCCCTGCTCCCACTGCCATCACACATCTGATGCCACATCACTCTTCTTTCAACATCCACACCACAGCCACAAACCCCACCTCTGCACAGTTTCTCCCACCTGTAACAGTTCCTCAGTTTTTGTTGTCTCCAAGGACCTTTTTTCTCTTTTTTGAAATACTAGATTAAAATGCATGTCATCCTGCACTGCTTTCTCAGCCTCCTCTTATTCACGTTGTATTTTTTATTAAATGCTGTTAAGCCTTTGGGACAGTATGTGCCGGAATGGCACTTCACAGATACACATCCATTACTCCCCATATCAAGTTTTTTCTTTTTATTAGAAATCCCTGGGTTTGTTTTTCTTTTAACCTCAATTTAAACATCCCCTCCGTTGCCATGCTTCATTTTGCTGCAGTGCTGACTGCAGTGTTTCAGGTTCACTGTGCTCCCTCCACGTTTGGGTTATAACAGCAGGCCAAGATGGATCATAAACTTTATGTCTGATTCTGCTTCTTATGTAACATTTGTGGAGTTTTTCCACATTTTTTTACTTAGCAAATGCATTATTCCTTTAAAGCACCTGATCAAGTATACTGAGATCCCTGAGATAAGGCTAAATTTAATTTAATTGCCAAGTTATTCTTGTGCTGCACATACCCAGGTACAGCCCAGTTTGGACAAGCCATCTCTCCAGAAGAGCTGAGCATTTTGAGGGCCTTTCACACCATAAGCAACACCCTCTGTACTCAAACCTGCTCTCAGAGGGTTTCCTACTCTGCTTTTGCACTGTATTCCCTTTTGTCCATGTTTTATCCTCACTCCCATTGCTCTTGCACTGACCTAACCTGGAGCAAGCAGGCTGCAAGACTTCTGTGGCTCTTTGCTGAAAGAGCTATTGATTTATGCCCCAAACATTTCCCAGGTTGTAAAACAGCAAAAAAAAGCACAAATGGAGAGCCTGACACTATTTTTCTTCCTGCTGTGTGCAATCTAGCCAGAAAGTCTCCCTTACTCTCAAAAAACCTGCAAATTACCCCAGCATACCTGAGCTACCAGCAGCAACACGGCATTGGGAATATTTCCCCCTACTTGTTTTCCTCCTGCTGAGCTTCTCCACAGGTCTGGGATGCTGTCTGCTTCCACAGTGCCTGTTTGGAAACAAAAAATCCTGCATGTGAATGAAACACTAAACCTCTGCCACCAAAATATGTGAATAATTTTTAAAGAACTTCACATCCCTTCAGATATTTAGGATTTGACCCCATCTATCTGTGAAGTCTGCAAGGGAAATAGATTTAAAACAGCCAAGAAATAATCACGGGAAAGCATTTTGGATTCAGCCAAGGATGAAGTAAGGCAGTCTATTTTCTTCAAAGCAAGCTGAGGCCACCACTCACTACATTCAAATACATCAATTACAGAGCATTAATGGAAAAGGATTAAAAAGTACAAAGGTAAAACAAACAACATCACTGCAGTGTCCAGGAGGGTGAAACAGTTTCCTTCTGTGGTGGGTATGATTACAGAATTGCTGAATAAAGAAAGGGAGGAGAAATGTAAAGAAGGTTTTGTGTACCTTGACCAGAATTGCTGTGACAGCGACAAGCCCAGGACACTGCAGCAGGTTCATGGTGGAATTCAGTCCCTATGCCCCAGTCTCACTGCCAAGTGCTCAGATCTGAACTCTAGCTCCATACTTCCTCTTTTCTTCTAGCCAGGGAAGTACATTATTTCATCAATGAAAAGCTTTAGATAAGACTGCTTTTCCTTAAGTCTCTTCAAAATGTGTCTGTACTGACCCAGCTCATTGCAAACTGTTTCCTCCAGTCTACTTCCGTCCACATTCTCATTTCCAAGATCTATGCCATTCAGCTCCATCTTCCTTAAAAGTTTGGCATTGAGTTTTTCATATGCCTAATTTGGGCTTAATTCGAGCCTGGGGTAAATTGTTACAACTCAGATGAAGTCAATAGGAGCACAGTGACTTACATCAGCTTTGTGTCAGTAAATACTGACAAGATTGATCTCAAACTTTTTCAGAACAAAAGATTTCTGAAGATGGATTAAACAACATAAATGCTGAGCTGTTTTGCCAGACTGCAAATGGCATAACACAAGCTTTGTGTGACATCTCTGAATTATCCCTTCGTGGTAATGTTGACATTACATGGTATTGACTCACGGAATAAGCTTAAATACCCTTTTAAGTTTTCAAGACTCTTTGACAAAGCACTATTTCATTAACAAAATGTTAATGGAATCCAGGAAGCCTGAGTCTCCAGAAGAGCCTGCTGGCTGGCCAGGGGGTGTGGCAGCACAGAGCAAAGCAATCCTGATTTTTAGACAACAGGAAAAGAAGCATTTCATGCAGGGCACTCACTGGCCGAGGAAGGAGGACCCAAGGGCACTTCCAGAGCCCTTCACTGAAGGACTACCACACCTTCTGCTGGAGAAGGTCAAAATAGCACAAATTGGGAAACGCATCACACAAAGTGAACTGGCAGAGGCAGCAGGGTTGGCATCAGCTTGGAGAAAAAGCTTCTTGCTTGGGAAAAGGAGCAAGGCCTGGAGAGCATTGCCATGGGGATCACCTGCTCTGGGGTCACCTTTGGGAACAGGGTAATTACGTGTCTACAGCTAAAATGATTGCGTCTAAGAGTCCTGCTAGTCACAGAACCAGTTAGGTTGGAAAAGGCCTCTAAGACCATCAAGTCCATCTGTTAATGACACAGTGGGTCTCATATAAGCACAGGGTTTTTATTTGGTGGATTTGCTGCTAGGAATAGGTCTTGGCTTTCAGGTTCTTGACCCAGTGCAGAGCAGGGACTTGGTGGGGAGGCAGAGGCAGCACAGCTGGCCCAGGGGTCCCCTGTCACCCCCAAGACCACGGGGGGAGCACCACTTCCCCGGTGAGTAGCACACCAGAGACTGGGTCTCACCCCAGCCAGAACCCCCCCACCCATGAAGAGCAGAGAGCAGGCTCTGTCCTTCAGAGAGCAATAGATTATTTATAGCAACCACTCACAAACCTTTTATCCATAAACTTGGAATTATCTATAATGCTGCTCAGGACAAAGCCATGCTCCCAGCACCTTCCTAACAGTGATCTCTGTAGAGAAACCCTTTGTAAGTCAGAGGAAAGGGGACAGACCTTCCCAAAAGCCAAGTTTTCTCCCACACTGAGTACTCAGATTTTCAAACTTAAGATTTTCTTTCATTTACTAGTCTGCAGTTACTTTATATAATAAGGGAAGTCATTATTAAACAAAAAGACTGGAAGGGATGGGCAGAGAAACACTAAACCTCTGTCCACTTGACAGCATCTTCTTCATCAACAGCACATTTCCTCCCCATGGTTCATTTTATCTGCTCCATGGACTCACATAAAGTAACAAGTGCAAGAGAGTAACGTTAAAAAAATAATTAAAAGTTCAGTGCATAAATGCAACACCTGACTGAGGCACTCAAGGGCCACCTGGCTGCCTTAAACCACTTCTTTTTAATTGTTTACTTTTGAAGTTGATAAAATTCACAGTGGTAAAGATAACTTTGCCTGACTTGCGGTAGAAGCCATGATGAGAAGCTGATGGGAAGCAGGGGAGGTCTCTGAGATGTTTGTGTGCATTTGTCCAACATATTAAAAGTAAAGAAATAACCCAATAAAGAATCACACAGGAATAACAGGCTCCATCAAATGTGACAGGGTTGTGAAACACAGCTGTACTCTGCACTCGTGGCTGGATTAAGGGGGAAGCAACCCAGGGGTTAATGAGGGGGGAGCCTCAGAGGACTGCACTCCACGCCTGTCATCACCTCCAGCACGGACCAGGGATTTAAAAGGAAGATAAAAATCCTCTGACACATCTGAATGGTGGACAAAGGGCTCATTCCCTGACTGGAAGCAGGCATTTTGAGGCAATAGAAAAAGCTATTGTCCCCAGCTCCTACGTGACCAAGTGTATGAAGTGATGCTGATGGTTCCGTCCCCAGGTTAATGCTCTCCTGGACAGGACCTCAATCTCGTGGGTTTGTTGGTTTGAATTCAAGTCCAACAACCTGTGCCTTGAGAGGTGAACAAGCACAACATCAGCAGTCTGATGCCCCAAAAAGAAGACAAAACCTCCTGCAGCAAGGGAGGAAAGATTTTGTGCCAAGAGATGATTCATTTTTCCAAGTGCCTTGCTGCTCTCCAAAGGAGAGGAGGAAAGCTGCACTGCCTGAAGGCTGCTTGGCTGCACTGCGTCGATGCCAAGGAGTCTGCAAATCCTCTGCTCAGGGGATTTGCTCCAGCACAAGGCAATCCCACCTCTCAACTCACCACTAAAACACAAGACAAAAGTGCCCAGAGCACACCCCTGGCAGGCAAACCAGCTCCCAGTCTGCCCTCCAAAATCCTCCAGCTAAGGGACTTTCCTCAAATACTTGATGTAACTAGGAATAGGAAATCAAAGATTGAGGCTCTTTCAAGGATAACTAGATAAAGTCCTGGGTGGCAGCTTTGGTGATAATGGCCACACCAGATCTCAGCCTCTGCACAGGATAAGCACAGCCCATGAGCAGAACAGCCAGGTGAACTTTCAGGGCTCCACATTCCAACCAGTGTGGAAATTCAATAACTTAGAAAAAGAGAAAGAGAGAATAGACAGAGCATTCCTCAAAGTTTTCTTGGATAATACTGCAAGTTTCAGTATAAAAAAAAATTAAAGGACTTTTAGAAAAATTAAAATCCAAGGGAATTCGAGGGAGAAAGACATTTTGATCTTGACTGCAAAGTGTGGCACTTGCTCAAGGACACTGAACTTTGTGATCTCCCTGGGGTCACGAATTTTCCACATGAATTAACAGACGTCCTTTGAGCCACAGAGACCAAGCAGGATTTTCATCCCGGCTGAAGATCTGCCCCACGATGTTCACATCCCATTGCCAGGAAAGCATCTCCCACCCTCCAGATAGCCTTGGTCAGAGCCCTCTGTGAATAAGCACTTTATAATGTGAGACACTTGCTGTGCAGTGGGTCACTGACAGCAGGGCTGAGAAAGGGACATTCACATCTGAAGTCACAAATCTCCACAGTCAATGCTGAAAAAATTAGCTCTGCCTCAAAGGCTCTTACAGACCTAAAAGAATCAACGAGCTCAAAGAACACATTGCTGCAGTGTGTTAGGAAAGGTTAGGAAAAGCTGGAAGCTCACAGGTTTTGGGAATCAATCTGTGCAGGGCACAAAATTTTCTCTCCTGAACCTGAGACAAATGCAGGTTGTACTTGTCGTACTCTCAGAAAAACCTGTCATCAAAATCTCTCATTCGAACAGGACAACAACATTCTAGAGGCACAGAGACAACTGGAAGGCAGCAGGTCTGCAGAAGGGGCATTTTACTTCTAAAACTCCCCTGCGTGCCCCTCGTGATTTCTGTCCATTCTCTACACTTGCACCCATTATTTTTCTTCAGCTGCCACGTTTAACCATAAGTGCTGTAATCATAAATTAAAAAAAAAAAAAAACAAAAAACAAAAAAAACCAAAAACACTTAAAATAACCTCAAACAACAACCTTAACAACATTTACAATTGCAATAATACAAAACTCACTAAACACAGCTGGCACCACACAGGAGGATTTTTCTTTCCCAGTCCTAGGAAGGAGTTTATTTGAGCAGAGTTTCATTTAACTGTTGAGCTGTTGAGCTGTTGCTCAACCTCCTTCCTGTTACTCAGGTGCCTCTCCCCAGCTGTTCCCCAAGGAAAGCATTCATTCCTCCAGAAGGAAAACACCTGTGTAGTGCCAGGCACTGTGGTGAGACAGTATTTACTATCTCTGTGGGACAATTCTAGGAATCAGCCCTTTTTAAAAAATCTCTGGATGGGTCTTTAAAGCAAAGAGTAAAGAAGCAAGAAAAGGTTTACAAAAACTGATAATCCCAGCCCAGACATCTTCCAATCATAAATACTTGTCATTCTTAGCATAATATGCAGCCTTCAATATACTGTTGTTTCAGACACGTTTAGGTACCCTATAGAAATGCCTTTATGCTGCTATTATTCCTAAGGAACTTCAGATGGGTTTGGATCCATCATCATTCATCATGTCAGCCCCTCTACGGGTAGTTACACACACTTTGTCTTCTCGGGTTTATCTAATAGCCAGCCTTGGGTTTTATTAATTTCCCCTGGTTTGCAGAAACTACAGAGCTCCTACGCTCTTTTATAAATTATCTCTGAACTTGTAGTCATTTTCCGTGAAAACCCAGCAGTGCTTTAAAGGTACTTTAGCTCTTCCAGGGCTGCTACTTCCTTAAGAAGGGCATCCCAAATGCCTGATGTGTTTGGATTTTTTTGTTTGCTGGGATTTAAACTTAAGGATAAGCAGTTATGAGGTGTTGCTGAAAAATTGATTCCAAAGGGCAAAAAACAGATTTGTGTGGTGGGTTTTCCTCATCTTGAGTTGAGCTCCTCTGAGTTGAGCTCAAACCTTTTACTTGTCAATTTAGCATCTGTGGGATTATGGACTATGGAAGCAGAGAAAATCTGGATCTCCCTTGGCATGATTACCTTGCCCAGAGAAGCTGCTGCTGCCCCTGGATCCCTGGAAGTGCCCAAGCCCAGGCTGGACAAGGCTTGGAGCAACCTGGGCTAGTGGAAGGTGTCCCTGCCCATGGTAGAGGATGGAACAAGATGATCTTTAAGGCACTTTTGAACCCAAACCATTCTATTATGGTTCTATGACTGAGGAAATAAATTCCCTTGTGTACTATTGATATATATATGAAGATACACAAAATATCTGCTTATCTATCAGGCATATATCACATTTTAGATACCCAGGTGTAAGCACAGGGATGTGTTACGTCTCTACAATTTTAGTTTCTGTACTTTCAGCTGAAATCCCTCAATTCCAAACATTTAACAGCAGAACTGGTTAATTAACAATTATCAAAACTAATTGTTAATTTAACAGTTCTGCTGCAGAGGAAGAAAAGGAATACAGAACAAATATTGAGTGTGTGTGTGTACATATATATATTAAGAATATTTTATATCTTTCCTCTAGAATGCTACTTTATTCTGTTTTATAGAGGATTTCCCTGCTCCTCAGTGAGTTTTTGCTCTGTAAAAGCTGTGTAAGAGGCAGGTATAGGTTAGGGCAAGGCCTGGTGCAGGGAAAGAAGGCTACCATGGCATCAGAGTCCTGGCCATGGGCACAGCCACCATCCCGAGGCCACACAGGTCCAGTGTGGCTTCCAAAGCATCAGTCCCACGAGCCAAGGCTCCAAAGAAACAGATTCTGCTCAGGTCACCCTCACTGTGGTGATCTGGCCCCCACAAGCCTCCCCTGAGACACGTCCAGCCCATGGTCTACCTTGGGAGTCTCTGCTGGAGCTCCTCCCCACCCTGGCAACTCCACAGGCATGGACAGTCCCAAGGTGCTTCCCATCTTCAATACCTGGAGCACTGCAGCCACCTGTTCAGCACAGTGAAATATCCAACCCATTTAATGAGGTAAAATCGCCCCTTTGAAGTCCCTCAGACCATGACAGCAATTAACTCCAGACCCATCCTCACTTTTGTTGTTTTATCTCAGATCATTCAAGATCAACAACATCACCGAGGGTGCAAATTATTTCCCCGAAGAAGCACTGAGGGAATGTCTCACATCCAGTGGTTCCAGTCAGCTGCCAAAATGACCTGACTGCAATCACAGCCACAACGTGGGGGTCCTCCAGTGTCCCTGGGCTCATTCAGGATTTTTTGTAATGTCCCTTTTGCAGACTGAAGCCTGTAAGGAAATTCATTCTGTTTAAGACTGAGAGCATTTTGGGATGAGTCTACTGCAAGTATAGGGAGGGCAGGTAAGGATGGCATCACAGGACAACAAAACACACAGATGGGATCATGAACTGTGGCACCTCTTAACAGAACTGTCCCCAAGCACATCCCACTTCAGCATCACATGTGTGTATGGATATACAAAAGCTTTTCCCCAAATGTGCACAATGTAGATTATTTCCACACTGCAAATTGTTTATAACAATGTACATTAAAAGCAAGTATGACATCAAGTGGACTATAAATAATATAATTTTGAAAAGGAAAAAGGGTTTAACTGAAATATGAGTTTCTCCACATTAGAAAAGGGAGAAATAATAAATGAGGAAGATAATGAGCAATAGATACACAACCAGAGGTTATTAGTCTAAAATTACCCTTGGAAGAAATTTCTTCAAGGTTTTCTGTTTGCTTTATTTCTGTTTCACATTTTTTATTTGCTTTGGGTTTTGTTTTTGAAGCAGGCAAGAATAAGGATAAAAGGAAACTAATTCCCCTCTAAAGGGCCTCCTACTGCCAGAGCGGGAAGACCTGCTGGCTCCAGGAACCTCTGCCAGGGGAGAGGACACATAGACCCCAAAACGGGGCTCCAGACAATGATCCACACTGGTGGCAACATGGATATCACAGGGAAAACAGCAGAGGATCCAAATCCTTCCCCTGCCCTGTATCTGAGGACACCCTCTACGTGTTGATCTGTTGGCCAAGACCTTGGCGTTTCCCAAACACAGGGGGAAGAACATGTTACTCCCCAGTTAAAAGGGCAGGAGAAATGGTCACAGCCTGGAATTTTGTGAGAAATCCCAGCATTTTCCCAAGTGTCCAAGATTAAATTTTCTTAAAAGATCTCTGAAAGGAGTCCTAAAATGATTCGGGCGAAGTTTGAATTTGGGAAAGCATTTTATGGAAATATTCCATTTTAATGAGGTACAGTGGGAGGCTGAATATGTTCCAGTTGCCCAATTGGAACAAAATATAAGGCAAAGCATTTGGAAACAGGAAAAGTACACTATAAATAAATAAAAAAAATTTAAAAAATACAAGAGTGCTGAACAAACTAAAATATTTCAGCATCATCAAAACGAAACACCTCAACAGTATACCAACAGAGATGAAAGTCAAATGGTGCACTAGAACATGTTTCCTCTCAAAAATCATTATAATCAACAAAATTCCAATAGGAAATTATCCTTTTTTTTCAGACTGGGGATTGGATTCTGAGCTGTTGGAAAAGGTTTTTACTCCATTTTCCCCCCAAAATTGCTGTCATCCCAACCTCCTCAGCAAAAGTGATGCAGGAGAATGGAATTGTTACTTCTTCTTACTGAAGGGAACCTATGTTTTCTATAAAACTGGTTCTCTTGGCTGATTTCTCAGCAAAAAATTGCTTTAAGGAGAGGCAAAGCAAAGCTATTGTTACCCAGACTTTCTTCCTGTAAGGACCCATCCTACAGTGCATTTACTGGTATGCTCTGAAATACCATAAATCATTCTGACAACGTGTTACTTGTCAAAATAAAAGCATAAGATACATCTTGGAATAAAATCTCCTCAATCATATTTATTTGTTTGCTCGGTGGTGCCATTTGGCTTTTCTCAGTGGGTTTCCCAGTCGTTAGGGGGAATTAGTGAGATTCTGCTGGAAAAACAGCCCCATGTGCATATTCACACACTGAATTTCTGCATCCAGCACTGCACACTCATTCAAGAGAACTAAAAATAAAGCTTTCAAAGGACACTTCAGCTTTCCTGCTGTATTTTCTTCCCCTTTTCCAGCTTTTTTCCCCATCCCCCTCACCAAATTTTCCACTAATGCTCAACGGTGGCGTGGTTTAAGGGAGTCCTGCGTGGTAAGCTCCTTCAGCTGCTTAGCCCAACAGCATAAATTTGATCTCGTAATTAGTATTCAGCTCAGCATCTTGGATAGAAACCAATGTTACAGCCAAGAGGTGGTTTAAATCACATAAATCATAGATCAATGACAGAACTCTAAGCACTGGATAGATTACAAAAGTAAGCTTTAGTTAAAAATAGATTAACCATTTCCCTGCAGGAATTCCTTCAAAAAAGCCCTGAATATAAAACAAATAAAATTAAATCTGATTTTTTTTTCCTAATGTATGCATATACTAGATGAATTGTTCTTTCCCCTGACAGTTACACACTGATTAAAGAAATGTGTTAACATGCTATTTCAATGGAAAATATTGTAAATTGTGGGGACTTTAATTTTTTTAATGAGCCTTTAATAGCCAAAAAGTACATCCCAGCAATATTGTGTACTGCCAGGCTTACAGCACATATCCCAGCAGCTGACAGATATTCCTTCTGCTGCTGGTTTTATAAAAGAGGCAAAAATCCTTCCAAGCAAGAAAAAATGTTTTTAGGGAGTGTTTTTAAAGTATTTTGTGTTTTAAATTTAACTAAGGAAGCACTCAGTCGTAGGAAGCATCACAAACCATCAGCTGTCCTGCTGAAATGCCCATGGGGCTACTCAGCATCTTGCAGGATTGTGCCCAAGGTCACCAAATTGTCAAAAGTTCAAGGGAAAAAGAAATATGAAGCTGAATCTTTTCTTCTTGACCAAGGAATGTGGGAACGTTTGGCTCCTGCAAGGTAATTCTGCCAGCATAAACTCCAGACTGAGGTGCTCCAGGACAGAGAGTGTCACCCAGGAATCTGCCCTGCAACCTGGGAACTGCAGATATAAATTAAGGTGTGTTCCTGCTCCCGTACATTACAATGTGCTTGCTTCCCATCGGGTCACACATCATTCAAAAGAAGAAAAAAAAAATAAAGAAAAATAATTGAAAACAAAAAGACTTTGCAGCATCTGAAGGACAATTTGCATGCCTGTTCTCTTGGTTGCAGAACTGAAAGCCAGGAATGCCTCAGCAGCACCATCCCTCCCCATTCCCAGCCATCAGGGCAGGAATAACATCCTCAGGTTCCTCCCAGTGACCAGCACAGGGAAAGAGCCTGGAAAACTCACACAATCCGAGGCAGCTCCAGCCACATCAGAGAGGAAAAGCAGTCTGAGCATCCTCACCAGTCCTGCCATCTTCTGTGCCCTTTTCCAGGCTGGAAATGCAGCTTCAAATTAGTAAATTAACGGAAGGAGAGAAACCTAACATTTCCTACCCCTGGACTAACAAATTATGATCAAATGGAGAAAAGAAAATACAGAAACTCACCCCAATAAAAATTTGCACACTCCTTCAACGAGTAAATAACTTTTACAGCCACGATATAGTGAAGCAAAAACTTCCTGATCACTGATATTTGGTTGTACATTTAACTTCCTACGGATGACAAAAATGTGAATGTAATTTGTGTTGCCACAGCTCAAATTTTAAAAAAATAAGTAATACTGCATTTATAGACATTATAATTTGTTTTCAAATACTCCAGCTCCTTCAAAAAGAACATTTTTAAACTTTGAGTGCTTTATGGAAATGACTGCTTTCAGTTTCCAAGGATTTTTTTTCAGCGTAAGAAGAAATAATAAAACTAGCTGCTCGATGGTTATTTGAGGAACAACATTCAGATTTCAAAACTGGCTCCCCGTGTGATAGAAGACTGCAATATATGCAATCAAGACAGAGATTCAAACAATAATAACTAGCAGAGGCTTCAGGGCATTGCAGAACGTGTCATTTACTTCAGCCCCATTCCTTTAAACATCAGTCCTACGAGTAGTTCACTGGAAAATAGATGGGGCTGCTCTTGTAAGTATAGACTACTCTTACAGGGAAGTTTTCAAAGGCTCTGCATTTTCCAAAGTGCTGAAAAATGCATAACAAGTTTAGTAAAACTAAAGAAGGGAAGGGAAAAAAATAAGAAGAGGGGAAAAAAGGATCTCTTGTAACACGCCAAATTGTCGGAGAGATGTCAGGGTTAATTTTTAAAGGCACATTTCCCTCCAGCAACAATTCTCTTTAATTATTTCAATGTGAAACACATTATCAGACATGTTCCTTGCCTGTTCTCAGCTTGCTGACACAAGATAGGTACAAGATGTTCCCTCTCCTCCGCTGATGCTCGCACACAGTGCTGGGCACTCCAGTGCTGCCTGGAGGGGAGTACGGGCAGCTCCTGCTGCACCTCCACCCTCCAGACCCTTTTATCACACCGCTGGGGCCACAGCACCAAAACAGGGAAGGAGAGGTTTGAGGAGAAGCCACAGGATTTCAGACCGTGGCCCTGGACACATGCACCAGGAATCAAGAGCAGCAGGAAGCTGCAGCCACAGTGGTTTCAGGGTTATCAGGTAACTATGGCACAGCCAGACTTCCAGCCGGTTTACATGGGGATTCAGTCAGATTTTGGGGTTTTTTTCCTTTACTTTGGTGTTTAATAGTCATGAAGAATAGACAACAGGTCAGGCAAATCCCAGTGAGGGAGTTACCAGCCCACTTCAGCACAATGAGCTGCTGCAGAACACGGTCCTGTTGGATTCTTCTTCAGGAATTTATGAGAAACACTTTATGTTCCTCCTAAGTGGGAAAGGACATACTCAGACACCCAAAATAAAATATCAGCTCAAAATCACGAGGGGCAGTGGTTTCAAATTTAGACACGTAGAAGAAACCTTGCTCTAACGCATCGGCTCGGTGTCGCATGGCAGCGTGGTTGGTCAAGTATTCCAGCTGGGAAAGGGGATTTCTGTTTTCCCACATCATTTCAGACTTGAGAGATATGTGTTTAAGGTTCTTAAATATGCCAGAATCACATCAATCTATTTAACCCTTGTTCTGGTGCAAGGAAAGTCTAATCCTTTGCTTGGGAGGGAAGAGGCTTCAGACCAACCCTACCAGATCGGCTGCAATCTAACGGCCTCTTTTATCCCAGCTCCAGTAAAACTCACTGTAGAGCCAGTCGTGAGATTAAAAGCTTTTTTAAGTTGCTATCTTGGGAAATTTCTTTCAAGGAAATTACTACAAAGCCTTGTTTTAGTGTGTTCCCCTACTGTGAGCCCTACTGTGTTTTTTTAATAAGGAAAGCCATCCATCCATAGAGGTGTATCCTGTTCTCCATGCTTGAGTGTCTAACAGCAGGCACATACAGTAGACACTCTGATGTTTTGCCTCTTTAATTTTCACTCCATAATGTTGGTGCCTGGTTCTCCTGGCTGCACCTTTCACAGCAGTTTAATTATGGGCGTGCACAGAATTTTGAGAGGGGATTTTCAGTGATAATATTCAGATGTTAGGGACAAGTTTAATACAGAAAGATACCCAGATTTTTTTTTTTAACCATAAAATAAAATCCTTCTATGCAGTTATCATGGGATGGAAAGTGAGATAATATTACCAAGGGAAAAAAATAAAAACACTTCAAGGCTAAACCAGAAAATAATATAGAGATGCTTCATTTAGTCTTTAAAGGATGCTTCATATGGAGATGCTTCGTACAGATATAGAGATGCTTCATATAGATATACAGATGCTTCATTTTAGTCTTTAAGAAGACAACCTTACGCTAAATATGAAAGTTTGGCAGATCCATCACTGAGCTTTCAAGCAAATAGGACACAGCCATAGGTTTCCACACTTAAATTCCCAACCAAATGGAAATAGCTCATGCCACTGTATTTATTAGCCCAAGGATTTTACCCCTGATTTTGATGAATTTTTTTAAATTGAGCCAAGCAGCTCCCTGATAAAAGGTTACTGTAGCACTCAGATACCAGGCTTGGAAAGTTTTTTTATAATAACAGCCCAGGTACAGGTTTATAAATGAGCCCTGCTCCATTGACTCCAGACAGGGTATGAAAATTGATTCAATGGAGCACCATCAGTCCTCCCCAGCTGAGTATCTGTCCCTCTAATCACAACTAAAAAGATTTTCTTAGTCAATTAAAGGCTTGAAGCCTTTACTCACTCACACAAAATCCCTGCTAACAATGCCTTCATTTAAATCCTAACAAACTGAGCACACGCTCTGCCCGGTGCCATGGTTGCTGCTGGAGATTGAGATCCATGCTTATCCCAAGGCTGCGGGCTCTTCCCCCATGGCTCACCTGGGCCAGGATCACACCTGGCTGCCCCCAGTCCTGACACCTTCCCCTGGTGCCTGACACAAAAATTAGCACATTCATTATTTTTGCCAAAGGGAGGAAGCACGAGTCACACGAAGCAAACATGTACCTTTGCTGCCAGAGTGGGAGTACTTTAATTTCCAAATTACACCCATAAATAAATCAGGGCGCAGAAGCTGATAAATGAAAGATTATGAAAATAGTAATATCCCGCAAAATCTTGAAAGGCATCGTAATTCCTCAAACAATTATCTTCTGTCATATTTGCGAGTAGCCCATGTAGTTCAAGAACAGAAAATACAAATGTGCTCCTTTAAAATTCATGAAACCACTCATTCTGTCATAAAAGCAGGCATCTTTCATGGCTACTTATTTCACACAGTCTCATAACTAATACTGACAGATACTTGGAATGCAAAAAAAAAAAGGAGCACTGGACAAAGAACTCGACCTGCTCAATTCTTACATTTTTATGCTTGAAATGGAAAATAAAATCATATATTATAGACGGCTGCAGAATTTCTGGTATAATTAAATCAAAATTTGTAGATAAAAATGAGATTGTACAAAGACTGGTGGTGTAGTGCTCCCAGGATTGGGCTGTGCTGCATCCATGACAACAGGATGGAAGGTTGCTTTTAATACTATTATCTTACATACCCACAGCTGAATGCTAATGCAGCTATACTGAGGAAATCAAGTTTCAGATCTGTATCCACTGAACTTACATCCACCAGGCAGGGACTTTAAAAGCCAGGCGAGCACACAAAGACCAATATTATAGCTCTGTCAACTCCCCAAAGGTCACAGATTTCAAAAGGTATACACAAATATTAATTGTCAGGTAGTTCTGTGCCGAGGAGCAGAACTGAGGCAGAAATCAGGTTTTGTGGCCATAATTCCCTGGCAATTTCAGTTTATAAAATGAAGGTGTGGAAGGAAGCAGGGAAGATTAACTGGGATCAGTTCATGTTCCCTGCACTGACATTCAGGGACGTGTCCCTTGTGAACATTGTATCAAGAAGGCTTTTCCCTCTTTTCCTCACTGAAGGAGGTAGAAAATGTGGGAAAGAAGCTGGGCAGCCTTGTTTTCCAACACTTCTATTGACCTAGCCTTTGGGATGTGGACTCCCCATCCCTGGAACTGTCCAAGGCCAGGCTGGACAGGGCTTGGAGCATTCTGATACAGTGGAAGGTGTCTCTGCCCGGGGCAAGGGGTGGAACTGGATGAACTTTAAGGTTCCTCAGACCCAAACCATTCCATGATTCTGTCCTGGCTGGGGGACAGATAGAGCTCCTGGTCCCTGCCTGCCCTGTGCCTGTACAAGGAGCCTCTGCTCTCCTATGGGAATCTCCATATTTGCCCAAGCTCCTCCTATAATCACCTCCAACTTCTCAATTCATCTTGTCCTGATTTAGTAATATTTTGCTGTAAAATCATATATCTGCATTAAAGATACCTATTTTTGGTTATAAAATCATAAAAAACATTAAAAAATACTGATTTACTTGGGGGCAACAGAATTAATATTCCCCAAATTACAGAGTTTTGAGCTGTCCTGTGAAATCAGGGCATCCTTCCTCCTTGACGCCAACAAAATCAAAAGGAATCTGTGAATTCCCAGGTGAAGAAATCCTCTCAAGCGTTGTTCTACCAGAAGTGACCCCACAGCACTGATCCATCTGTGTTCCAACGGGAAACACAGCTCCACCAACACTGGACCCTCTCCTTAGTAGTCAGGTCATTTTCAGACACCTCGCGCTATTTTTCATTCTCCTTTTCTTCCCTACACCACTTCTCCACTTCCAGGTGGAGAACTCTAAACTATCTGAGCTGCTGACCACTCTCCTAAAATAGGCTGTAACCTATCCTTGCAGTTATCCAAATCCATCTTCTTGATAAACCATTGGGTCATACCCTGAACAATTCATTTTTAGATGCACTACGAAATGTTGATGCATTGCAGGAAATTCTGCATCTCTGGTGCTCTGGCTTTATCTCACACAATCAAGCATGTGAACAAGTAAAAATGCCCTTTTTTTTGTTTTTTGTCTGAAGAATTCTCAGAGTTACTGTAAAGGAAATAGAGATGGTAAAATAAGGAATATATAAAGAAATCTAAAAAAATAAAGATAATAAAGTAAATTGAGGCAACTGAGCTAAAATATTGAGAAGAGGAAGGAATCCTTGTCAAGGATTTGCAAGATCAGGACTTGCAGATCAAACTCATGGAGTGCAAAACTCTGCAGAAGTCCAGTTCCCAAGCATTTTTTCCCTATTTTTTCCTTTTTCTCCACAAAACCATGACTTTAGTGGGGCAGCAAAACGATGCTTCATTTAACAAAAGTAAAAGGGGGCAACAGTCACAATGATGAAAGCCTTGGCCTCCAAGTGGCAGAATGTCAAAAAAAGTTGTAGCACTTTATGATACTGTAATTGAAAAAAGTATTAAGTGGAATTGTGTTTAAGGGAAGCCCCACACGTGGGTATAATAGAAAATTAATCCTCAGAGCTTAGAAAGTCCCTGAGGATGTAGAATCCATCATGAAGTTACCTCCTGTCCCAGATTTTCTTGTTGCTTGCCTCTGCTGACAACAGTTGTCTTTTCATTAGAGAATTTGATATCAATTTACTCAGACACCAGGGGCAAGAAAAGATTTTACTTCCTTCATCTGAAAGACACTGATGCACAGAATTAGGACTCTGAACAGGTGCCAGAGTAAAATAGTGGCACATTCTCTAAACCCATAACCACAGGTGGCCTCAGCAAATGGTCCAAAGCCTCTAAGGGATGCCCAGGCAGCCATGACCCTCCCAAATTTTTGATGATTTCAGTAGGGACAACCTCCTTGATTGCAAGGGTCTCCTTCCAGGCAGTTCCTGTTTCCAAACCAACCCCACAGAGAATGTCCTGGTTGTTAATGCCCTCCTCCAGACCATCACAGAATAATGGGTAAGATTGGAGGCACCTCTGATGCCAACCTCCCTGCTCAGGCAAGCTCTTCCTGGAGCACATGGCACAGGTTTGTATCCAGATGGTTCTGGAATGCCATCCTCCTGCAGTGAGTGCAGGGAGTGACTGCCCCCTGTGCATTTGCTGGTTAAAATCCCTCAGAACTGGTTTGTCACTATTTCAAACTTTAACTTCAGATGATACAACAAATAACCTCAGGAAGGGGGTCTACATCCCCTAATCTGAAAATAGAGCTGGCTGCCTTCTGCTTCTCACTGATTCCAGAGCTGCAAGAGCCAGTGGGACAAAAAGCACCAGGGGAAGTGATGACCCAGCAGGTTATCATGGAGATTATTCCCACCTGACTGGGCATCTGGTGAAAACTGGGCTTCATCCCAAACTCATTGTGAAAGTTTCCCACTTAGGAATGTTTTCAAAGGCTTCGACTCCTTCCTTTTTCAAACCTTGCTTACACTGAGGATTTATCACAGAAACCTTCACAATAAAATGAGCTGCCTCAAAAATAAAATTGCCGTGCAGTGACTGGTTCTTCCTCCACAAGGGATCTGATTTGAGTGCTCAGTGAGAGCCCAGTGGCCTGGTGACAACTCTGGCAGGGGAGCAGCCCTGTCAGAGATGTGGAGCTGCTCCCACTGTGCTTTCTGCTCATCCAGAGCTGGGCTCAAATGTGAATGTGACTCTGCAAGTGAAGAGACTTGCAGAAAGCAGAGCTTGTGCTTTGTTACAGCCAGGAGTAACCTAAATTGGACATCTAAAATCAGACAGCATGAATTTTCTGCTGAACATCCCTGCATCTTGATGGTGGAAGGGTGGAAAATGAAGGTGGGAAGCTGAGAGCACCAGAGACAAACCCTCTGTTTGCCAGCAGCCACCAGAGCTTCTGTACTCAGCATATCCCTGACCTTCCTTTATCCCTCACACCCAGCACAGCCCTGTCAGGGTTTGGATTCAACCATGCTTCTAATAAGGCACAAAACCATGTTATTTTTATCAAAAAGCTCAGGGATCAAACTGAGACAAGCGATTTATTCTGACAGAAACCAAGGCAGCACCTGAGAATACTTGCATGGAAGGTTTCTCTCCAAAAACAGGGAGTGAAAGGAAATACAAAGCCACCAGTTGTTGCTGTTCCTCTATCATATTTTATCATATTTCTTTGAAGGTCCAGTGAGGTTCCTCACCCTGAGTCCCCCTCTCAGGCTGGTAGTTTGGTACAAGATGTTAAAACCAGCCTGAAAAACTGTGAGACACTGGGCAGAGCTTCCCCTCAGCTCAGCTGCTTTACTGCCCTCACCTCAGCTTCAGCAGAGGCTGAACACAAGACCCCCCCTTTCTGCCCACAAGCCCCACTTTCATCCTATGGGAAAACTCTATATACTCCTTTTTTTATCCCACAGTCACTTTGCAACGTGGCAAGCACCCAAACCCATTAATCCAGCTACATTCAGATCATAACTTCTTGTCCTCACAAGCAGCCCTGATCCAGGATGGGCTCTGTGGGCAGGAGAGGGAGTGATGATCCCAGTAGCTGCAAAAAAAGTGCTCAAACCAGCTTGATCTTTGCCACACTTGAATAATACTTGGGCACGCAGAGGTATAATAGACTGAATATATTTATCGGATGTTTTAAGAATAGAGACACGATCTGGCCACGATTCTTTAGTGTTTATTTCAGCAAAATTCTGACATCATGTTGTTTGTTAAATAAAAAATCATAGAATGGGTTGATTTGGAAGGGACATTAAAGCTCATCCAGTTCCAACTCCCCTGCCATGGGCAGGGGCATCTTCCAATAGGCTAGGTAGAAAAATCCCATTCCCTCAGTCCAAGAGTTTTCCAGTTGTCAGCAGTTAATGCTCCCTTCAACTCTGGTACTCAATTTTCATTTGAAATGATCTCTCTCACATTTAGTTCTTTTTCTTAAACAGATATTTTTGTTTTACCAAAGAGACACCAAAAATCATTTGGATTTCTGTTAGCAGGACAGAGGTTTCACCAGACAGGGAGTTACAACAGGGGCAGAATTGGCTGCTCAGGATGAGGCTGCGTGGAAAAACTGCCTCCATACACCTGACACTGGCACTTTTGCAGCATCAGAAAATCCCAGTCAGACCATGTGAACATGGAAATCCCTGGGTTCCTCATGTCCCTGTGCCTCCAAAACCAGGCACTTGTTGCTGGGAGCTTCTGCACTCCCTGCACCAGAGCCCAGCCTTCCCCACCATGCGTCTCTGCCCTTCCGTGGGAGCGAGTTCAGCTCAACTCAACTTTTGCTCAACAACTTCTGATACAGATTTCCCATTTTTCCCGATTTTTACACTAATGCCCTGATTTTCTCAGCAGGATTTTTCTCAGCAGCGTTTGCAGGGGGGACAGGACGTTCCCTCCTCCTCCCTGGCAAAGAGCCCATCTGGCATCCATGTGGCAGCTCTTGCTAGGCGGGATCTGGCGGAAAAGTGCCACATTCCCAGTGGCAATCCTGGCCACAGCAGCACAAGGACACACAAGCAAATCACTTCCAGACTATTTTTTTTTTTTCACCCAAAGTGTATGTGTATCTCATACACATAAAATCTCATTTTCCTGCAACTCACAGTGGGGACACTCTTTGCATGGGGCTGCAGGGATGTGTTTTTAAACCTCTCCAAAGGCTTAAGATCTTGCCTAAACTTGGCTCAAGGTCCTGCCTAAGCTCAGCTCCAGCTGCATCATTCGAGGGGCTCAGTGCACAACACTGATGAAAAGAGCAGGGAGAATACATTTGCTACACCAAGTTGCCTCAGTTAAAAGCTGTTTGGGTTTAATCCATCCCATTTAGGACCCTTTGTGTTACAGGGGGAAGGGAGTCTATACAAACAGAGTTGAAAAAAAAATAAAAAGCATTGCTCACATTTTTTAAAAGTTGCCTTGGGCAGTTATAAGTTACATAAAGTTGCTCCTGTTCCTGTTGTAGTTATGCCAAAGTTATCTGAGGTAACGGGCATAAAGTGTCAGCTCCAAACTTGGGAAAGAAATGTTCCCAAACGTGGCCTTCTCACAATACACAAAATCACAATATAACCAACAGCCTGCAAATTCAGATGTGACTTCACATTTTCATAGCAATCGTGGAGATTATTCTAATATCTTTTACAAAAAATATAAAAAATACTTAGATTTAAAACCAGAACAATAACTTGTAGATAGCAGAGTGTGAGAGAAACTATTCTTGTTTCCAGTAGTTGCAATCATGAACTTCACTTAGCTTGACACTTGTGTAATAATGTGAATATTTAGCTTTTCTGAGTATTTATCCCCTAAACTCATGACTTCTAGAAATCCTTCAAAAATCTATCACTTGAGAAAGAGAAGTTAAAATGAGAGATATTCTGGGGAAAATTACTCCCTTTTCTTAACATTCTTCTTCCCCCCCCACACACATTCCAAATTTCCCACACACATCTTTAAGGCACTGCAATGCAAGTTTTCAGGAGCTAAATCTACTAGAGAAATCAAAAAGAAAGGCTATTTTAAAACAATCAAGACAAAAATAAAAGTCATCCTTAACTAAATACAATGGCAAAAAGTTGGACATCTTTTGTGTCTTTCATGAGCAACAGAGAGAAGAATGATTAAAAATGTACCAAGAGCCCTGAATGCCATTTTACTGTCATTTCCTTTGATTAACCTTTACCTGACCTCAATCCCTAAGGCAATTTCAGTTTCTTTTTGTTCTTCCATTTAAATTCTCCACTCCAGCAGGTGAGTACAGCCCCGTCACTGCAGATTGGTTTGGGGGAGGATTGCACAGAAAATACTGGGTTTTTTTTTCTTTTCTGGAGAATCATTTGCAAAAACCTTAACAGGGACAATAACAGGTCACATTTACTCCGAAAGTGGGATTTTTTACAATCCCTGTGGAAATACAGAATGATTTTTTTCAGGTATTAATTAAATCAGAGTTGAACCAGTCACACCAGTTGCCACCAATGCAGGAACTTGGTGATACTGGCCCACCAACCATGTCATGCTGGCAGTTCTCACCAATATCCCCATTGTACATCTGCAATATCTGCTTCCACCCAATTTATAAATTTAATATTCTCACTGGAATGGAGGGGGAGAAAAGCCAGCATGGATAAAAATTTTAAAAATAGATTATAAACTCTTGGCAGAAGGAATGGATCCAGTGTTTGTACAAGAATCTTACATTACAATTTTTTCTTGCTTTAAAACTATTTTCCAACAAGTTTCAGGATCTCAGGGGTTGAGTAGAAATCATGCAATATTAGAGTCTGTTCCTTTGCATACTTAGACTCTGTTCTTTAGTGTTAATAGGATAATTTTTAAAAAAAGGACAAAGTGGGATTCAGGAAAAAAAAAAAGAAAAAGAAAAAAAAAGAAGAAAAAAAAGAAAAAAAAAGAAGAAAAAAAGAAAAAAAAAAGAAAAAAGAAAAAAGAAAAAAGAAAAAAAAAGAAAAAAGAAAAAAGAAAAAAGGAAAAAGAAAAAAGAAAAAAAGAAAAAAGAAAAAAGAAAAAAGAAAAAAAAAGAAAAAATAAAAAAAAGAAAAAGAAAAGAAAAAAAAAAAAAAAAAAAAAAAAAAAAAAAAAAAAAAAAAAAAAAAAAAAAAGACTTGATGGTCTTAAAAGTCTTTTCTAACGAAACATTTCCTGGATTCTCTATCTACAAAAATCCTGTAAGTTCTGTAAATTATGGCTGGTGATGAAATGTTGAGGAATTTTCTGACCTATTTCTTACATCACAGACTGATTTGGGATAAACCATCTTCATCCATGGAACTGAAGTGATGCTGAGGCTTATGATGGCACATTTTTAATCTCTCAGCAAAAAATGAGATTTAACAGTCAAATTAAGCCTAGCACCAAAGTGCTTAGTTTCAGCTTGTGCCACTGCACCAGCTTACCTTGGGATGAAGAGATTCTTCACCACACATGGCTTTATTATCATCCCAAAATATATTTTATTCCACAAGCAGAAGTTATGGATTCAATGTAGGCTTTGCTGTTCTCTGCTGTCAGCCCAAAGAATGATCTGACTGGATTCATAACATCTCAGTTCCATATTGTTCTCTCTAGAGAAATTTCAGGACAAAAAAAAAAAAAATTGTCCCAAGCTGACACAAACATCAGCATTTCTTGCAAACCACCAGGCAAAAAAAAATTCTGTTTGGAGTAACTGAAATTTTTGTAGGGATGAATCATTTTGAAATGTTTCATTTCTTCTGCCTTCCTAATTTTCACTTTCTTGCTACCTGTAGATGAAAACTGAGATTAAAACCAGACCTGTTGAGTTTCAAAATGATAAAATACACCATCCGGGCAATTTCCAAACTCTGTTGTTGTGAGGAGGTAAAATATTAACCCTGATCCTCTCCTGGTCGTCATTTTATTCTCCACAAACTGGTCCTTCCTGAGAACATGAAGGAGTTACAGCAGAAAAGTCCTGTAGATCTCAGTCATGAACCTTTTATGATCTTAAATATTTCACAATATTCATAAAACACTTAATAGACACTCTAAAAATTTGAGTTTCTTCACCTGCTCTTATCCGAGCTGCGTTTCCTTTACACTTCTGGACACATCCAGCTCTGGGTTGTGTAATCTGGGGCAAATTCTTCCCACATTTCCATCCCAACATCTCCACTGGGTTCTCCAGGAACGCGTTGAGCTCCTGAGTGGCAGAGGCACTCACCTGAGAGAGCACCAGGCTCAAGAGGAGGAACAAGGGGATCGGAAAGCGCCTCGGGGAGGGAGGTCAGGGGAAGGTTAATCGAAGGAAATGACAGTTTGATGGTATGCACGGCCCTGGAGATCACATGTGTGGATTTTGTTGGGAAATATTTAACTGTTTTATCTCTATTTAGGAAGAAGGCAAAGTCAAGTGCACAAAAATGCAGGAGCAGACATGGATGCCTCTTAACCCAGCACGGGTGGGATGCAAACATTCCAGCTGGGAGGCAGAGAGAGCCAAAAGATGCCAGTTCTTCACATGGTTTCACTCATATCAAATATTTCACTCCCATCAAACACAGCAGAGTGGCTGGGGAGGCTGGGAAATTCAATAAACCTCTAATTTGCCTTGCTCCCATATTTATCCCACTATTTATTACTCTTCTCCCAAAACACGTGCTGGAGCTAAGAAGGGATACTTTCCCTTCTGGAAGTCTCAAACTTATTTGTGTTTTGTAATAAACTTGGCTTGGCCACATTCCTGCCTTATTTACATTTCCTTTCAGGCAATTTTCGTGCACTTGGATTTTTACTTTCAAGAGTGCTCTCCAAACCTGATTTAAGCTTGTGTTCAGGTGGAAAGAGATTTTTAAATACTGTCTCCTCAAATATTTAATAATGAAATTTATTCTAGTATTTGTCCTCAGTTAATTGGGGATTTAACCCCCCAACTGATCAATCACAAGTACAGCCTGAATTCTGAATTCTGATTTCGATTAACAAAAAAAACCCCAATGAGTCACTAGGAAAACTCTGACAACTATTTTTTCTTCATTCTTTCTACAGAACAAGAGGCAAAATTCACTGAGTGAATTATTAATTCTGAGTTATTCATCCAGCCCTACTAAAAACTAATGTGTTTCTTTTTTTTAAGCATCAAAAAGGTCTTTCAAATGGGGGTTGCAATAATGAAATATGGCAGCAGATCTTGAAATGTGCCCTCAGCCAGGCTGCAGATACAGAAAAGGTTACAGAACCAGAGTTATTAATCCCCATCACTCTGACAATTGATTTTGAACACAGTCTGTTGGACTCTTTATAATGCAAGATCATAAATGTTCAGAACTAATTTATTGCTCTTTGTTCCACCTGGCAAAAACACTCTGTCAGATTGAGTTGTGTTGACGCAACGACGCAGATGAGGATTTAAGTTGCATTTTTATCCACATTTGTAAAAAATTTTTCCATACCTGTGTGTGGTTAAAAGAAAAGGATGTAGAAACATTCATGAAGGAGTTAAAAATGTCCACAAAGGATCAAAACTATAGGATGAGGCTATACTCTCTTTCATGAATGGGAGACGTTTGTGCAAATAGTGGCATATATGAAATTTAATGGAGGAAAGTCCCTATCTGCATTTGTCAGTACTGGTATTTTTGGCTTGCACCCTGTTGCCTGGTATCTCTCAGATTTTCATAAGTAAACATGTAAAAAATTTTGCTTTATTCACATATTGACTTCCATGCCAGGCGAGGATTCCCCACACACCAGCAAGGGAGATGCAAAACCTTTCATCCTACATGGCTTTTTCCTTTTTTTAAGCACTAATTTTGAAGCCTGGGCCAATTCCATTCATCCCGAAAATTCCTCAACTTGTCTCTTCTACTTACGATGGTTGCCACCACTCTTGCCCATGCCAGGGAAGTGCCAATCCCAAAGACACACGAGTCAGGAAAGGAGGGGAGAAGGATCCCCTTTACAGGGACATGTGCAAAGACTAAGGGTGTTTCAAGGATCAAAAATATTACATTACAAGAATGCCTATTTTAATAATAAAATCCTGTCCCATAGACCAAGAATTCCATTAAGGACGAATTACAACTCTTCCAAAGCCCTACAGAAGCAGGGAAGTCAAATACAAAATATAGAGATGGGGAAGAAAAACAGAGGAGCATTTCCACATCAAAAAGGCTCCTATCCCAATGTCTTCAAAGTATTTTTCCTCAGTAGAAAGACAAACTTGCAAAATTACCATTCGTTTCAAAATAACCACACAATACTTCTTGAAAAACACTTTTCCCTCTTACGAATTTTACAGTGCAAGAATATAAACTTCGTCCTTCCATTATCTGGGGGCAGAACCATTTAATTGTCCTGGCAAGTTTGTTCCTTTTGAATTCTTATTTTTACCACAATTATGAACAAGGAGAGCTGTGGCTGCATGCTAAAACTGCTGCATTCAAGACTTGTAGGCATCTGTATGATATTGAAATTAATTTCCAGTATAAAACAGTTAACGGAATAACCCTAGATAAAGGCAAATATAATATTAATTCCATTCTTTTTGTTGGCAATGTTGTAAAGTCCATTGCCCAAGTAAAGAGCACTTTGCTGAGCCAGATACAAATTAATTTTAACATTCTTCTTCAAATAGGAATTTTAAAAGTCAAGTAAAGGCTGCAGTAGCTTTGAAACATTCCAGTGATTGTTTTAATTACCTATCATAGAGCTGTGAGACTGCAGAGGGAGGGGTTCAGAGGGAAGGGGGAACAACACCTGGCTTATTAACAATTGTTTTTTCTGACATAAAGAAGAAAAAATGCTTTCCAAGCCCTCAGACCAACAAAAAAGCTCAACAAAGTCAACACAGATTGAGGTTTTGTCAGTGTATTAGTGTTGTGATTTTATCCTGGACTACGTGTTCTTATTCTGTCAGTAACAACTTTCACTGTTAAATAAACTCACCAAATAGCCAAACATTAAATATATGAATTCTGACAGCTTTAAAGCTTGTTTTTCCACCCAAAGCTGATGTATACTTGGGGCTTCTTTCCAGGGTCTGGCTCTATGACAAATAAAAGGTCACTTCACTTTTACCACAATGACACACACACACACACACATACACACAAAAAAAACCAAAACAAAACAAAACAAAACAAAACAAAAAAAAAAAAAAAAAAAAAAAAAAAAAAAAAAAACCAAAAAACCAACCAAACAAACAAAAACCAAAAACAAACCAAAAAATCCCAAACCAAACCAAAAAAAACCCAAAAAACAACAACAACAACAAACCACCACAAAAACAAAACAAACAAACAACAACAACAAAAAAGAAAAACAAAACAAAAATATTGTCATTCTGACCCTAAATAGAATTGGAAGCTGGAGGTTATTGGGACTCCTGCTGGCCTTTGACACCCAGCACCTTGAGAATCTGCAGTGCTGAGGGAAAAAAAGCCCCCTCAGATGCAGAGTTGTCATCCCCCCCTCCATCTGTGGCCGTGCTGGAAGGAAGTGCTGACCCCATCATTCCACCATAAACACTGCCGGAATCAACAACAACAAATCCAGAAATGAAAAAGGAAATGGGGTGTCAGGAGTCAGGTCAGCCCATTTTATTTGCACATGTGTCAGTAAAGATAGAAGGAATTGCTGAATTAAATTAAATCAAAGCAAACCTGCTAATTAAAACAGCTAAAATTATGTTTGTGAAGATGTGTGACTGGTTTCCTGCTTATCTGCAAATAAGCCTCCCCATAATATAAACATGTTTCTATCTCCACTTCATTTATAATAAGTCTTTAGGCAGATTGTAATTAGTATTTTCAGTTTTTAATAGAAGATCTATTGTGCTGCTGGAGCAATATTTTTCCTGACCATCAAAATACTGATTATTTCTGCATCAGTCTCAAGGGTTCTCACCTGTTCTTCTCATGCTGGTCAAAGTCTTGCATCCAATTTATCAGAATCAAATTGGCTATTTGTCTGAACGCCATCATCTTCAGAACATATTGCTTGTAGTTAACACTGTATTCATCTCCACCTACAAGCCAAACCAGAAATTATTACCAGTTATGCTTGAATTTATTCTGTAGTTGGATTTTCATTCAGCATTTAAAGAATGATCATGGTAGGGAATACAAAAATGGAAGTTTTGAATGTAAAAAATGGTACTATTTACAAAAATCAACTTTTTGTTTCTCTTTTACTTATTCCCAAGTTTGCAGTGCACAATTTTGTACAAACCCAATTACATAGCTCAGTGATTTACTGGCAAAGCTGGCCAAGAGAAAATTATCTGGCTTTAGCTAATGTGTGTGCCTATTTACAATCAAAACAAACCCAGAGAAAATTGCAAAACGGCCACAGAGGAAAAAAAAAATAGTCACGTCAGAAATGCACCAGAGGTGACACAGTTTGCAAGCTGAAAAAAGTTCACCTTGTATTTATTATTTCACTAGATGAGCAACAAACTGTGGTTATGGGTACAGATTCAGCCTCTCAGATCATGTACTATTTATTTATTCCAGTATTTACCTTGAAGCCTGGCTAGGGTCTCAGTGGTTTGGAAAGTGTGATGTTTTCTTTTTGCCCTTTCCATAATTTTTTTTTTAGGGATTACTTTGCACAGTCGTGTGGGCTCTGTTCACCAGGATTGCTCAGCTGTTGGCAGCTCCCCTGGTTCTGAAAAGGTTTTGGGATGCAGGATTGGGGATGCAGGTTTTTGAGATGCAGGTTTGGAGATACAGGGTTTGGGATGCAGGTTCAGGATGTAGGGTTTGGGATGTAGGGTTTGGGATACACGGTTTGGTATGCAGTTTTGTAATGAAGGTTTTGGATGCAAGTTTGGGGAGCGGGGTTTGGGAAGCAGGGTTTGGGATGCAGGTTTGGGCTGCAGGGCTCCAAGGCCATAGAGCTGTGGAAATGTAAATTCCTAGTAAACACCATGGGGGAAGGATTCTGTGATTACATAGACAATTAATGATTCTACATCCCAGTAATGGAGGCTGAGTAGATTTTGGGAACTTGGAGATGAAAATCATAACCAGTAACAGTGCAATAACATCTGGGTGTTATTTATGCTGACAAATCCTATGGGGTTTTGTTGCTGAAACATTTCTGACCCAACACAGAATGCCTTGAGGGAAGCATAGGATCTTTTTTCATTCATAACAAATGAAATTTCTAAGACAAAAATATAAACCAAACATTTACAGTTTTTTTAATCATACCACAAATTATTTCAGATTATTGTATAATTTTCCCTGGCACTTGGTACAACACTTCAGTCCAAGATTTTGCTGGATGTGGCCCAGAGTTCATTTACTCACTCACCTTCAAGCAACAGCTTCCTAGAAATACAGTAAATTACAAATATGCTAAACCCCAAATTTTGCTGTAATTGCATGTGCCAGCGCTAAGTTCTGCATCAATAAGAAACCCCACTGATGTCAGCAGGACTTGTGACAACACAAGATTTCCCTTCCTTCAGTACAGCTCTTAAACTGGATCTTGGGCTAGCATATTTGAGTTATGTGGATTATATGCGATTAAACAGATTTGGATTAAATCACATCAATGGTTGTCTCCTCGAGAACACCCTGTAGGGACCACACTGACATGCAGCAATCAAGGTGACCTTGCAGACTTTTACAACCCAGAGCAAACTCTGAATAACTTCAGTGAATGGGTTTTTTTTTAGCTCTGCAAAGATCAGGTTGCAAAAAGTAAGGAGTTAAAATGCTGCTGTTCACCCTTTAGAATTATTGTTTGGATGACAGAGAGAAATTTTTCTTGCAGAGGAAGCCAGTATCAGCTCAACTCCTTGAGCTCTGTTTCATTCATCAGGATGGAAACCATGGCTGCCTGTGCCTTAGCCTAACATGCAAGGAAATTGAAATAAAGGAGAACAACGTCTGAGTACAGAAATCCACCAAAATACCACTAAGTCCCAGCTCACCCTCCACTGGATCACTGCAATATCTCATTTAAGTTTTAAATAATATCCCTATGAAATGTTACTTTTATTGCTATGGCTAATCTTCATTTAACCCAAAAATAAAATCTATAATTGCTTATATAATATGTGCAGTAGGATTAACCATCAACAACAGAAGCTGATTTCTTCCTCTTTAGAGGACACATCTGAGAACAGAACTTGGTGAAGTGACTCTCTACAGTAACTGCCAGCTCACCAGAGCTGCAGTTGAACTCCAAATGCTTCACACAATTCCAGTATTCTGGAATTCTTCAATACTTCAGCAGCTTGGGAGCATCTGCCCTGTGGATGCTGATACACAGCCTCATATCTAATATGGGGAACTTTTGGCAAATGCAGCCACAGAGGTCATGAGGGAGGGAGGAAAAAAGGCCTAACGGATATAAAAAGGGCCAGGTTGCCAAATTCTGAGGGTTTGGCAGAGTAACAGAGATAAAGTAATCAGCAGCACAGCTTTCCTGCACTGAGGCTTTCCGAGTTCCATGCAGAACCCCGTGTCTGCCTCCTTTGGATTAGGCAGCCTGGGACTTCCTGGATCCATAGATAACATTGAAGAGAAAAAAGGAGAATAAGGGAAAAGTAATGGGAATACTTTTCTGAAGTTTGCTTCAAGTTATCCAGCAGCTCAAAAAGGTTTTTAGCCTAAGATACTTCACAAAATTTTCCAAAGGCTTGGAAAGACTTGAGGGTGGGAAGCTATTATATAATCCCTTAACACCTCCAAGAGTTTGTGCTGCTTTCTCTCCCACATGGACACTGTAGTAAACATTATGCTCTGAACCTCCGGATTCACATTTGAGCTGAAGCACTCAGCTTAAGCAGCCAAGCTGTGGTGAAGCCACAGGTCTGGAAACTTCCTCCCCTTTAACATCCATCCTCTCCCACCCCGTCCTCTCCTTCACCAAGGACATTTTTAGTAAGATTGCTCTGCAGCTAATTACATTGCCATGGCATCCAAGCACCACACAGTCACGAGACCTTCTTCTTTTAACAGCCCTTGGGTTTGCAGAAAGGAGTTCATGGGAAACATCCTCATATTTGGAGAGCTGAGGCGCCAGGTCAGAGCCTTTGCCCAACACCTCTGCAAGGGAGGGGCTGCCCAGTGCCAGAGTGGCCAGGGTGCCAAAGCAGCCGCATGGCCACCAACTCGCCCAGCCCTGCACCCTCAGGGCTGCTCCAGGAGGCAACTCCGGCATTCCAAGAGGAAACCTTGAGTAAAGACAGCCAAATACCAGCTCACTACGTGCAGTCAGCAGCCTCTAGCAGCCCTCAGGGCAGTGCCAGGCTCAGTGGTGGCCCCAAAGTCCTTCTGGGGAAGCCCTGGTGCCCTGCTCTGCCCAGGCAGGGAGAGTTTTGGGCAGCCTGGCCCCAGGCAGAGCTCACCCTGCACATGGAGAGGGGAATGCCCACACTGAGCATCACAGCCTATGGCTCTGTTTTCTCTGCACCAAACACATTCCTGTGGCAAACCTCAGAGAACGTGGACTTTTAACAGTGCCATCTTCGCCAGTCCTCTTGTCCAGTCTGCGGCTGGGGTTGCACTGTGTGTTATCCACATGGTTTTCCCTGACTTCAAGTTTCCTACATGCAATGGTCTGAACCAAGACAACTGCCAAGATTTCCCTCGTGTCCCCACTCCTGTGACCTTGCCTGGAACTTGACTTGCCCGAGACAGATCCTCTGATCCCTTTCAGCTCTTCAAGAGAAGAGCACTGACTAGAAGATTTGTTTTCCCTGTGCTCTTCTTCTACACAGAACCAAACCACTCTTTATTTCTAATTTCTCTCATCAGTTTCTCTTGTCTGCTTCCATTTGCTTCCTCTAACAGATTCTCTAGTCTCGTCTATGCTACTGGAAAAGTTTGGTCATGACTTACTGCAGGCTGGTGTTTATTTATATCTTACTGGTATTAGACCAGCCGAAACCTGTGTGTTATCTTTGGTGTCACCACCTCTCACCACTCTGTTGTTCAAATATTTCTTGCACAGCATTTTCACCAGATAATTATTTGAAAATTTTATGTAAATATATAAAATAATATATAAAAGAACCACAACAAAACCTGGAGCAAGGGGATTAAGCCTCATTCATGGAAAGCACAGTCTCACCTCCAGCCACTTCCACCAGCACAAGCTCTATGAGGGGAACAGGCTCAACCACAGCAGTTTGACAGGCTCCTAATTTATTCAATTAACAATAAACTCACAGTACTGCATCCTGAACCTGTCAGCCAGCTGAACTGAGGCAACCAGCTGAATACTAAAATCTATTCTGCCACTGAACTACCTTGGAGCTGAGGGCTGCCAAAATGGAGAGTGGACCCAAAGTAGCCACGAGAGAAGGACTTTGGCCAAAGGTTTAACTCGCTAGAGAGCTCACAGAGGTGACAAAACTTGTTCCAACCTGTGCCAAAACCCCGTGGAAGTCATGTTGTCAGTCTGCTCTACATCACTCAACATGCAGTACTTGCTGTGGCAGACAGATTAATTAATAGAGATAACAGAAACAGTAGTATATAATCATAAAAGAGAGAGCTGAAACCACAAAGGACTACAGCTTCCCTATGGCACAGCAGTGATTTTTTTTCAAGTGTCCAGTCCCTTTTCAACAGCATTTTTAGAGGCATAGCAGTCGGCCAGATACAGCCACAGATAATCAGTGGTGGATAAAGAAAACCCTTCTCCTGACAATCAGCATCTGCACTTTAAGCTGCAGAAGAAACAGCTGCCTCGCTGTTCATTAGAGAAGGGATTTGCCAAACACCCTCCCTGGCGCTCTGTTATGCAAGGTAGTACGATGTGTGTTCTCTCCTTCCTCAGAGATGGAGCCTAAAAGCATCTGTATTTAGTCCTTCCATCCCCCTAAATCTTCTCCACAAAGGACACTGTCACCACCAAAGCTCTGCAACAAGGATCGTTTATATATCTGACAACCTTTAAACCCCCAAAGAAAGGGAGAGGGAAGCGGTAAAGCTCTCTGAAGAGCTCTTTGGTGGAACAAGCAGAATTATGAGCAGCAGGAGAAATATGAGTAATTAAGACAACAGTATATCTATATCTTACAGCTGACAGAGTGAAGCTGCAAGTTAGCTCTGGGCAAGATGTTAGCAGAGGAAAGAACTGAGCAGCCTGTTTCTAATGTTAGTGTTGAAAAGCCAGCCCAGGAAAAAGGCTAAAGGGACAATTTCATTAAAAAGAAGGAAGTAGGTTGGATTAAGAGAGCAGTTAGATGCAGACTTGTAACATTAAAGGAGCGGGTCAACAGCTCTCTGTCACAAGACAAGCAATCATTTGGGGAATCAGCCGATGTGCCACTCTTGCTGTGCTTAAAAGAAAACGCTCTTAAATTATCTATGGGTGGCTCATACAGAAAATTAATGCTGGAGGATTGCACCATGGCACAAAACAAAGCCCTGGGGTGTACGGAGGTTGCAGGAGAGCAAAGCACAGCAAGCCAGGATGTTTGCCACCAAACAGCCCAAACCAGGGGCTGGTTTTAGGCAGTGGGCACTGACCAGAGCTGGTGTGGTGGCCAGGACACAGCTCTGGCTCCTGCCTGTCCCTGCACTGACTGGGCTGAGCCAGGGCTGGAAGGACCCCAGTGAAGGGCTGGACTTGCTTCCACACCACGGCCCCTCTGACAAGTGCATCCCACTGGGTTTGAGTCCTGCCCCGGCCCCCGACGCTCCGCATGCCCCAGTGATTCCCAGCTGGCAGGACGGCCCTTTGTGGCTCCAGCAGCATGGTTTATAGCAGCCCCGGGGCTGTGTTTTCCATCTAGGATATATAAGTGAATTAGTGGGAAATTCGAGCTTACACAAATCATGGATCCAATGCCCGGTTTGTCATGGCCAGGCAGCATTTTTCTCCAGTCTGAATCCGCAACCACAATGTGCAGGGAAGGAGCTGGGGGCTGCATCCATGGGTCCTCAGCCATGGCTGGTTTTGGGGCTGAGAAAGGAAGTTCTGGGATGAGAGGGGAAGAAAAAAGACATGGGGCAGCTCCCCCATCCTCACAGATTCATTGTGTGGCTGGCAGAGCCCCCTGGGACTCGCAGACCGGGAAGAGGAGAATGTGGGGATGTTGGGAAGGAGCTCCCAGGCTCCATGTGCACCAAGCAGGAGATGGGAGTTACCCCGTGTGCAGTGTTTGCTCTGGAGAAAGCAAAGGCAGAGCCAAAGGGAGCCAAAGGGAGCCAAAGGAAGGTCACCAGCTGCAAGTGCTGCTGCCACCCAGGGAGAGGTGCAGGCTGCAGCAGGATGGGGACAGGAGAGCCTGGCAGGTGCCAGAACCTCTCGCCGTGGAGATCAAGGGATGGTCCTCATGTGTCTCTCCCAATATTTAGGACATGCCACCTGGCAGAGCTCCTTCCTGCTGTGCCTTTCTTTATTTGCACCTACAAGACCCAGCACTTCTCAAACAACTTCCCTATCAACACCACCAAGCCTGATTTAAATAAAAATAAACCTGGCATAGATGTTTTGCAATGAAGCACAGCACAGGTATTCCCCATCTATTTTCCTTCTCTATTTTCTCATAGATCATGTCATTCCTGACCATCCCATCATTTACTTGGTGCAAAGAACCTGAGGTGAAGGGTTTTCCTCCTACACACAATTCTCTGCCATTCTTTCTATTACAAAAAAGTGAGTGTGGCTGTACAAGGAGCCCGGGCACCCTTTCCTACACAAACCTGCATATTTCAAACCACAAATTGTAATGACTCCTTAAAATACACATTTATATTCAGCCCATAAATCAAAACAGAAAGTCAAATCTTGCCCGGGGATCAAAATCCTCCCGTGTAGCTCAGTTCCATACCCCAGATGTCATAGTGCCAGTGGATTTCTGCCTCCTGCTTCAGCCACATCCTCGCACTGATTGAGAGTGCCAGAGGATGGAGCCCTTAAAAACCTCACAAATTTCTCACTCTCCCAGGCACTACAATGCATCTAAAATCAGGGAAAATAACCTCCTGTCATTTTGTTGTCTTGCCAATGAGTTTATTTACCCACTCAGCCCACAGAGCAATTGCTCCTTGGAAATGCAGAAATGGTTAATATCCCACCACAAGGCCAGGAACAGGTATCAAACTTTCTCCCTGCGCCAGGAAAAGACGATTGTGAGGCTGAAACTGCTCATCAGCTGCTCTTACCATAAAGATGAGCATCCTGACAATTCTTTGGGGTATATTGTTAGAAGGAGAGCTCAGAATTTCATATTATTACCATATTATAGACGGCATTCCTTTGATAAAGGGTCAGAGATCAGGAAGACAAGAAAAATAAGGAAATAAAGCCCAGAAATAGATAGATCTTTAGCTGGCATAATTGGACGCCCAAGTCCAGGGAACTGTGTCCATTAGCAAGAGTGGGTGATCTGATCCATATGCTTTGCCACTTTTAAGTATAAAGATTAAAACAAGGCACCTAGCAGCAGAAATGGGTTACATTCCATTTCAGAGAGGCTCGGGTTGCCTAAAATTCCAGAGAAATTTCCAGCCTGCCATCATAAAGACTTCAAGGCTGTTTACCCAAACTTCTCAATAGCTCCTTCTAAAAAAGGATGATGAGCAACCATGTTGGGTAAGACAGATTTTTAATGTAATCTGTTTATAGTTTTAGAACAATTTCCAGAATAGAACATTTTTTAAATGTCCTGAGCCTTTTGGATTCTCACTTTGATCATCTCCCATCACGTTATCGTTCAGAGCAGAACGTGATGGAGCCAGGCTAACGAAGCTGCCAGAAATGACATCAGAAAGCCAAGTGACCTGAAAAAAAAGTGCTCTATCTGAGCACCACGCTCTTCTCAAATGTTTTCTTTTTTTATTTTTTAATATATTTTAATTAATTTTTTATTTTCACTTGATTTATCTTAGTTGCATGAAAGCTCGGAGCTTGGTCTCAGAAAAAAGTCCTAATAAAAAACAGAAAGAGCCTTACTTGACCAAGGGAAGGCTGTAGGAGGTCCTCAGATAACAATAACCAACAATTCTTTTTGGGGCTGAACAGTTTCAGTAAGAACCACTTTCTGAGGAGGTTAACTCTAAATAATAATTGTGGATTTTGCAGCCTGTGGAAGGCAGAGATTGCTCTCTGACAGAGTTTATATTACTAACCTGATGCCAGCAGACAGCTGCAAAAATGAAGTGATATCAGTGATAAAAATATTCTTTCTCTGTGCAGGCAGGAGGAATTGCCTGGAAGCAAAGGGCAAATCCCAGTGGCCTCCGTGCACACCAGATCCAGCACATGAAGACAGGGCCTGGCTGACGTGGCAAGGCTGAACCCTGCATGTCCTGACTCACTGAGTGCTTACTTTAAACATTTTCTAACTCCTCGCATTAAATTTCACAGAGATATTTTGAATTACTTAGAAAAACTTTATCTACATGAGACCTTTTACTGCTTTTTAATTCAAACCAGTGTCAGAACCGCCAAATAACTTGGTTAAAAAATAAATTATCATAATGATGCCCCCCCACACCTTCTATCTGAGGAAGAAATAGATAATTTCTAGTACTAAAAGTGATTAAATTTGGTGCATTTCCAACTTGTATTTTAACAATGCATTACCTCCTGAATTGCTGCATAAATATTAATAGACAGCCTGCTATGGAACTTTTGCCCGTGGTGCCCTTGGAGAACCATAATCATGGTGAGGGGAGCAAAGGAGATGAGAGAGAGCCCTGAAGATGGAGGTTCTATCCCCAGCTTCACAGGGCCACCCCGGGTCAGGCACTTTCCTTGCAGTCTCACAGATCAGCAGTATCTCAAAGCCCTGACTTTGTCTGGTAGGAGATGAAAATCCTGCAGACATTAATCTGCCCCGTGCTCATCTGAAACGCAACCACAAAAACCCCGCTGATGCCAAGAAGAGCCGCGCCGATCCTTCCCCAAATTAGCCAGACTTTATTTTTGACATAGTGAGTTCTTTTAAATTTCATCTCCAGATGTTTGCTCCTCTAATCACCTCTAAAATGGGTGCATGGCATTTATCTACCTGCATTTCCTCCCTCTGATATAATCTCATTAAAAGTCACGCTCGCTCCGGCTGCCATTTGAAAGAGGCCAAGTGCACACAGATCCCCTGAAGTCATGCTCAGCCTTCATGAAAATTGGCCAATTATTTAGTTCCCTAAATATGGACTTTGGGGGCTGAAATTCAGAATATCCTCTTGGAAAATCTTTCTGGTCTGCCATAAACCAGCCCTCTAAGAAGACAACACTGTTGATTTTTGTCACCCTAATACAAGAACATCACTGAAAACCTTAAAATACTGGCAGTAAAAGGCACGAGGAGAAAATATTTCTGTCTGCAAGCACCTACTGTCCAGCTGTGTTTTGGGCACAGGTGGACTGTGCTAAGGGTTAAGTTAATTTAACTTTCACCAAGTTAGAAAGCTCTGAAAGTTTAATCACAAATGAACTCCAGTGGGCAGCTAGGTAGCTCCCAGAAAAATGTTCTCATTTTTATTCTTTATAGGCACTGCTCAAATGCTCATAAACCATATTTAAGGAGGGAGAAATTTCATGAGAGGAGGGAGCTGTTTTATATGACAGAATAAGAGAAAAAGGCAAGTTACTGTTTTAAAATTTAAATCCGGACAAATTACCAGAAATGCTGCTGGAAACAGAACGCTGAGAATTCATTATTTTGTTTCAAAGTTAGTTTATCATAAATCTGCCCTCTGACACGTAATAACTAGTAACATTTCGAAGGTTATTTGATAGTAAGTTCAACAGTGTAGGTGACTGAACATGTGAGCTGCATGATAATGAGTCCCAGGGGAAATCAGGCTTTAGGATGCAGGGTGAAGCATCCCTAGGCTTGTATTCAAATGGAAAAAACATATTCAAAAGTTTATTGTTTATCTCCTAAGAACATCAAATAATACACAAGCCTTTGAATCAAATGTATAAAGCACACTGGAGGACTACTTGCTGGGGGAAAAATGCCTGATTTGATCCAAATTCAAAAAAACCTAATAGCTCGTACGCTGAAATGCACAGAATGGTTTTGATAGAAAAAGTGGAGGGGAGTTTTTGGGTTTGTTCTTTTGCAGAACTGAGAGGCACAGCCAGTCTATTTGCTCCTGCAGCAGGCTCTAGAAAGAGGAGCTCGACAGCTTTAAACCCAGTTGTTCTCAAATCCTCTGCCTTTCAGTACAATAGAGTACCCTAAGTGTGACAAATACAAATTGCCCTGTTCGGTCTGAATTTCATCTCCAAAATACTGTGGTGGTAATTGATTAATTTGTAGTGTACAAATTAATTTGAAGCCAATACTAAAAGTGAAAGGGTTTATTTCTCAGCAGGGAGGTGGGGTGCAAACACCCCGCTCTGCCAGGATGACGCAGTCCCACCTCTCAGCTCATTAAGCTCATTAACCTAATGAATCCCGTGCTGCCCTTATCAAAGTCAGGGGTAGTTTGGGCATTGGCAGTGCTGGAAAAGCACGTGAGACAGAGTTTTTTATTTATAAACCCTCTGCACGGCAAGTGGTGAAGGCAGGGACATTCCAAGCCCGTAACCACGCAGCCACTGGCACCCTGCCACCCCTCTGGGAGCAGGGATAGAGGGATGGGCATGGATCACCCACCTGCTCCTGCCCTCCTGGGCATGACCTATCCACAGCAACTCATCACTGCTCACCTCCAGCAGTGTTTCGATAGGTGGGAAAGCTTGTGGAGGAGGAATCGTGTTTAAGGATCACTGAGTTTGGACACCTCACATGCTGGGTTTTCATCTCCAGAGAAACATCTGCCCCATGGAAAGAGATCAAAAAGGACTCCTGCTGCTCAGGTGCACAGCCATACCTGTCAAGGGAACAGGCTGCCTTGGAGAATGACAGAGGGGCTGAGGTTGGGAAAGACCTTTAGGATCATCCTTTTAGACTTACCCAGTCCCCTCTGCATGATAGGCTGTTATTTCATAGTTTGAACATTGAGAACAAAATTAGCCTTTAATTTCAAGGCATCTTTCAATATTAAAATCTGTTTTTCCACACATCTTTTTAGCTTGTTCTCCTTTTTTTAAACTCATTGCTTAAATTGCTATCTACCGTGTGCTTGAACAGCAAAAAGTTACACAACATCTCTCTTACTCAACATCACCCTATCAGTCCTAACTCTTAATATTATGATTACTTTTTCAGAGATGCAACTGGCAGAGCTTTACTGACACACCACAAATCCTAATTATCATCAAAACTCTAAATTCTATGTTAATGAATATCAGGGGTTGAAATGCTTTTACCTTGACAAGCTCTAAAATATCCACTGAATGTTTGTTTATTCGCTTCCTATATCTGTATATATTTCCAGATCTTAACTTTGGGAAAACAACAGCATTTGAATAAGCAAAGGCAAAGATAAATAAAAGCAAGAAAACAGGCAATAATTCTGTCTAAAATTCTTTTTACTATGTTTAAGAAGGAATTACCACAGAGGAGACTACTGAACCCTAAACTACCACATCTCAAGAAAATAGATTTAGACGGAAAACTCTTTTGATTCATTCCTTGAAATATAATCTTACCCACTCTCCAACTTCTGCTAATGTTTACATGTGGAAGATGCACTGAGAAAATTGGGGCTTATTAAAGTAAGACACAAAAACAGCCCCGGAGCACTTAAACAAAAATGAGACAAGAATGGGCTGAGCAGCATCAGCTCGAACTTTTGCTTTCATTCCAGAAAAAGAGTTATAAAATGTGGAGCTGGAGCAAGTCCTGCTCAGTGCTGGGATATTAAAGTGTGCATAAATCAGGGGGCTCATTTTCCTATCAGGCGTTAAAGCTCCTGGCTCCGTTATCGGAGGCATCCGCGGATCCACACCGAGCGCCTCGGCTCGGGCTCCGGCCTCTGTGTGGTCTTTCAGAACTGTCGTTATCAGCTTTCTGTTTATTATTGTGCTCAGTTTAAAGGGAATTTGCCAAGTGATCCCTGGACTCCAATCTTTAGGCCTGTTGTCAGGACAAATTAATTTCTGTGGAAACCCACTGTGCCTCAGATACCATCTAGGAAATGTAGGATTAATGGAGTCCCTGTACAACACGCTTTGTAGTGCGCTGCTGGGGGAGGGGAGCGGGGCTGCCGAGGCAGAAATCACACAAATTAAGCCCTGCACTTTGAGGGACTTTGGGGGGACTTCATCTTTTTTTTTTGCTCCATGAGCTCACACCAGTAATATTTAAAATAAAGCCCAGTCGTCAAAAGGAAGGGGCAATATTTTTAACAAAAAGAGCAGTGAATGGAAACTCTCAGCTGCCAAAGATGAGGGACCTGAGGTCTAATTATCATATTTTATATTTTACCCGCTCCAGCCAATCTCATCAGTAGGAAACACAGGATATTAAAAGAAAGAGTCTCTTGTGATTCTTACTAGAAAATAATGAAACTCCACACATGATCCTTTGGAAAAGAGGTATTAAAGCTGGATTTCCTACAGGGCTGGGTCATTGCTGTGCTAGCTAACATTTCGGGGGCTGTTTTTACTAAATGTGTATTATTCCAGTGCTGAAAATTTTTGTCTGTTCTTGTAATAAGTAAACTTTAAAAAATTATTTTCCTGGGGAAAAAATGAATTATTATGTTTCTTAGTGAGGAGAGGAGAGGAGAGGAGAGGAGAGGAGAGGAGAGGAGAGGAGAGGAGAGGAGAGGAGAGGAGAGGAGAGGAGAGGAGAGGAGAGGAGAGGAGAGGAGAGGAGAGGAGAGGAGAGGAGAGGAGAGGAGAGGAGAGGAGAGGAGAGGAGAGGAGAGAGAGAGGAGGAGGAGGAGAGGAGAGGAGAGGAAGAGGAGAGGAGAGGAGAGGAGAGGGAGAGGAGAGGAGAGGAGAGGAGAGGAGAGGAGAGGAGAGGAGAGGAGAGGAGAGGAGAGGAGAGGAGAGGAGAGGAGAGGAGAGGAGAGGAGAGGAGAGGAGAGGAGAGGAGAGGAGAGGAGAGGAGAGGAGAGGAGAGGAGAGGAGAGGAGAGGAGAGGAGAGGAGAGGAGAGGAGAGGAGAGAGAGAGAGAAGAGAGAGAAGAGAAGAGAAGAGAAGAGAGAGAGGAGAGAAGAGAGAAGAGAAGAGTAAGAGAAGAGAAGAGAAGAGAAGAAGAGAAGAGAAGAGAAGAGAAGAGAAAGAGAAGAGAAGAGAAGAGATGAGAAGAGAAGAGAGAAGAGAAGAGAAGAGAAGAGAAGAGAAGAGAGAAGAGAAGAGAAGAGAAGAGAAGAAAGAGAAGAGAAGAGAAGAGAAGAGAAGAGAAGAGAAGAGAAGAGAAGAGAAGGAGAAGAGAAGAGAAGAGAAGAGAAGAGAAGAGAAGAGAAGAGAAAGAGAGAAGAGAAGAGAAGAGAAGAGAAGAGAAGAGAAGAGAAGAGAAAACTCCAATACATTTTTATCAAGCCTTTCTCAATTTCAGGAGGATGACTCTGCCCATGGTGAAATATCCAGGTTTAATATCAAACATATTGAGAATTCTTACCCTTATTATTTTCTCTACAAAGATAAATAAGTTGATAACATACAGGACAAAGACAGCAGACCCATAGAATCATATTCTCTGTGGTTTTACATCTCATGACTCCTCTATGGAATCAGGGAGCTAAGTTAGCCCAAAGTGGCACAAAAACACCAATGAGATCACAAAAAAAAAAAAAAAAAAAAAAAAAAAAAAAAAAAAAAAAAAAAAAAAAAAAGAGCTACCTCTCCTTTCAAAACACTAAAGCAAAATCTGACTTTCTAACATGTTGTTCCAATATACCCTGTAAATAGCAGGGCTAATTTGGCAGCAGAGCATTTTTAGAGCACTCCTAATACCTCCCAAGCCTGGCAGATGCAGAGGCTGCAGCTCCTCTACCGTGGCTCTCTAGCTCACAAACACCTCAGCATACACTGCTTTTCCTTCTTAGGGCGTTGCAAAAATCACGGGCTTGTGTGTGACCCCAGAGTTTGGAACAGCATTTATGGACAAAGTTCATTTGGGGAAGTCATTTTATCAGTCTTAAGCTCACTTGCATATGAGAACTGCTTTTGTTTTATTCAATATTCCAAAAGAGCATGTTCCTCCCTAACTAAAACATTTAATCTTGAGAGACTTTTATGTGGCCATTTTTAACTATTGCAGAAATTCAATTAACTGCATAATTATGAACACAATTACCATGGAGTGTTACACGTGATTTGGTGGTAGCAGTTACATGGCACACACATACACTCGGGTTTGTGATTTCAAAAATTACAGCTGTGATAATAAAAGCGAAAAGTTCCTGAATATCATCCTTATTCTTTGGATTGCATGTATAAATGGTTTTTTAAATGTTGTTCCTATTTTTTTCCCCTGTCCATGTCAGTGGGGTTGGAATGAAATGATCTTTAAGGTCTTTTCCAGTCTAGTATTCTCTGATTTTGGTGATGAAAGGGTTATTTTAGAAACCACATTACTTGCAACCAAATAGGCTGGATTGCCAGCTGATTGAAGTCACCCAAACTGTGACAATTCACCTCAAACCTGGCCCCATTAACTTATTCCACTGCAAACTCCCAGCAAGGGCAGTAAATGGAGCCCCGGCGATTTTTTGCGTGGAGGGGAAAAAGAAACTAAAATAAAACTAGAAAAAAAGAGGAAAATACCACAAAAGTGGGAGGATCTCTAAAAAAGTCTTCAAAACTTTCCACAGGGACACTGCCAAGGAGCTCAGTGCTCAGCCCAGCGTGGGTGCCCCAGTGCAGGTGGTGGATCAGGAGCAGGAGCAGGATGTGCCCGGCTGTGCCAGGGGGCTGCCCGGCAGAAGCCATCCCACAAACCCTCCTCAGGTGGCCACGAGCTGGGGCTGTGGCCATGAGCTGGAGCTGTGGGCTGGCCACCTGCCAGGCTCAGCCTGAGCCCTTCCCTGACTTGGAAAAGCTAAAACATGCCGGGGTTTTCGCACACGATGAGGCACCAGGCAGGGTCAGCAAGGCCTCTGAGGATGTTACATTTGGGGGGCTTTAGGGGTGATGTGGCTGACAGGAAAGTTTAGGAGGACAGGCATGGTCTAGTTGTACTCAGGGAAGCAGCAAAGTTCAGGATGGGCTCAGGCTGAGTGCAGAGATACTCGGGTGGTGGTCACCATGCCAAAGTCCCCACTCGCCTGCTGCTGTCCCACAGCCGAGGAACTGTGGCATCTCCTGGGCACAGGGATCTGCTGGCTGTTCACGGATCCTCCCTGTTCACACCCTCATCAAATCAATTTTGCACGTGCTGCACATCCAGGGCACGTTCATTGCCAGGCAAAACCACCGAGGAGGACAAGGATCTTTCAGAGGCTTTGATTATTTCAGACATTATCCAAAATCACTCTGTCACCCATGCAACCTTTGGTGACACTACACACGTCCTCCACTGGCGTAACACAGCCTTGCTCCCCAAATTTCAGCACCATCCTGCCCAGTGATGTCAGCTCAAGGTCCAGCCTCACATTCTCCTCTAACCTAACCAATTTCTGCTGAGACAACAATATCTGCAGGGACCTCCACCTTCACCCATCCCTTCTACAAGAGCTTTGTCCCCACCTACAAGTGCACAGGTGGCAAAGATTCCCTCAAACTGCATCCAGGGTTTCATCAGGAGATGCCCACGGACCCTGAACACACAAAGAATCAACAGTCTTTTACCATAATCACTCTTCAAGTAATTGAAAATCAGAATTACCCATGTGGTTTCTCTACATAAAAAGTGATCTGCAACCTCCAAATCTGAATTCCAAACATGTTCGTGTGAAACACTTGAAATACAAAATGCAGTTCCAGCTCAGTCCTTGGTGGACGTCAAGCACGGCTGGAAAACTATTGCAGGTGTTATTTTAAATGAAAAAAGTGAAGAGTGTAATAAGAATGGAGGTCAAAGCATTTCCAGACTTGCCAAGGGTTAGAGCTCACCAACAGAGTAAAATACTTAAGCTTTAACAGAAAGCTATAAATGCAAATATATATAAAATGAAGCATAAAATAGGCTTCTTTTAGAAATTCATCTCTCCTAACATGAACAGTACAAATATTTCAGAACATGTCAAACCCACTGTATCTGTACATTCATGCTTGCCTCACTCCTGGCTCTATAACCACACAGAAATGTAATTTAACAGCACTGGTAACAGATTTCCAATCTTGGGGCATGGAACCTTTATCCCAAGGACCTGGTTAATAAATGGAAATAAATGTAAACAAAAGGCAAAAGGAGGAGAGAGCGGCAGAGGGCTCAAGCCCGGCCCAGCTGCCCTTATCCTCAGCCACCCCCTAAAACCACCCCAGATCCATCCCTGCAGATCGAGCTGCCATGTGGCTGTTTTCTAAAACAACATCTCACTCTGCTGTGGAAGAAATTTAGTCCCTATTCCTCTTTAATATTCATATGGAACAGAGCTACATTAGCACTAAGTTTTAATTTCAGAAACATTCTGACATTTACGGAGAACAGATTCCAGCCCTGGTTTCACACCAGGGTTTTTTTTTTTTCCATTATCACTGTTATTACTGGTATTAGTATCACTGCAGAAGTGATTAAAAGGTCCTGGATGTCTCATTAAAATAGTCTGGATCTACCTCCCTCTCCAGCACCAAGATATAATCTGTTGTTTTATAAATGGGAACCATCTTCCTGGAAATTAAATTTGAAGTATTGCCTGTTCCTCTTTTCCTTGTCAAATACAGGCACTTTTTGCTGTTTAAATTGAATGTAAGATACATTCTAAATATTTGAAGCAGAGGAAAAAATAGTTATTACTGAATGCTGAATGCTCCCCAGATCTACTCATAAAATGTGAAAATAATAAAAGAACAGCAACAAACCAACTCATCAAAACCCTCAGAGAGGTTGAAGAGACAGATGCTCATGGAAGTCAACAGTTTTGGTCCCTACATCTATTTTCAGGTGCTCATTTCAGCACAAGCTTATGATTTTCAAAACGGATTGGTTTAGCTGCAATTTTGGAAAAATGCATTTTTGTTTCCCGAGATAGCCCAGCGGTTTAAGTACGAATGTTTGTGTCTCAGAGCTCTTTTCCCTATCCTCCACTAAACAGGAATTCAAAGAGTCTTAGGTGCAGATTAAATGCTTTCAAAAATCAATTCTAGGCTGGCATAGAAGTCAACCAGTCTGACCTCGTGATTACAGACTAAACACTTCTTTAGGAAGCAAAGTGGAGCAATATTTCATGTTCCAATGATTATTTCAGATAGTACCACTACAAATAAAAATGAGAAACCATGGTGACATTTTAAAAAGTTTATCTGGATGTAATTGCACAAGGAATTAAAAGAAGCATCAACAGAGGGGTTGGATATTATAGCCTTAACATCTATTCACGAAAGGGAGTATCCAGTAAGCGTCTCATCCAAACTCTAACTGGCACTTTGGATTTCATGGAGTTTTGAGAAAAAAGAGAATCACATGACTCCATTTCTACCTGGTGGGGTTTTTGTTGTTGTTGTTTTTTGTTTGTTTGTTTGTTTGTTTTACTTCTAGGACCTTAATCTCAAGATACAAAATGGCAAAGAAAGCAGCAGTGAGATATGTACTTAATCTAATGGCTAAGGAGCCTCTTCCAAACTACCTTGGGACTGATACAAAAATAGGCTCCTTCAGTTCCATATTCCTGAGGACAGAGTTCAGATTTAATGCCCAAGCACTCCTGTGCCTTGCAACAGCATTTTTATTTTCCTTCTTACCAGTGTCAATAGCAGGGTAACCCCAGAGTTTTCACAGAAACGTTTGCCTTGGTTTGATCATCTAAATGTGCTACCCAGTAATTAAATCCAGTTTGTATTTTTAAAGTGTACATGGAGCACTGTTCCACACAGAGCCAAATTGCCTTGCATTTGTCTCCACCATCTCTCAGTTCTGGGAAATCCATAAATTCATTTGTCAAAGTTAAAAATACTCCAGCAAAACTCCTTCTAAATCTTTTGAAATGGTTTGTTCAAACTCTTGACATAGCGTTTTGCTCTAAACAAATTTCTAGACAACCCTGTGATTTTCCATCTCAAAATATACTGTTTCCCTGCCATGAAACTGGAACAGAGGGTCTGAGAGAAAGGAAATTATTAAGCATTCTAGTGGGTTTTTTTCCAACAAAAACTAAGATAGAGGTCAATGAATAAGTATGTGCAGGCTGGAACTTAAATCCTCTGGGGTGACTGTAGGCTAATTAATAATTAATGCCAGAGACATGGTGTTTGAAATGCAGATGTGATAACTGGAGGCCTGGCAAAGCTGTTCAGAGGAAGCAGATTTGGATGCTATAGGGAATAGGCACTCCCTTGCCGGCTGGCTCTGAAAGCAGACCTGGGTGCAAAGCAGGGCCTATGGTTTAGATTATATTCCCCTCAGCTGTTAATTACCTGAACCTACTTTGAAGTTTTTCTCTTTTTATCCTCTGCATGAAAAGAGATTGGTTCAGCCAAGGGACTTGAAAAAATGATCAAATACATGGAGTAGAGGAGGGGAATAGAACTTCAGATATAAAAAAAGATAAGGAAGAAAAACACTCAGGGAAACACACAGGAACATATTAGGAAGTGCCCGAGTGTGGCTCGACGTTTCAAGCGAGTAGTGCTGCTCTAAGTTATTTCAGCCATTAAGCAGAACCCCCCCGTGTTTTAGGAATAGATTTGTTAAAAGGAATCTCTTGCTGTATGTATAGAGTTTACAGTAATTATTTGATGAAAGTATCATAGGTGATTTCCTATGCTATTTTTAATTCAATAAAGTCATTTAAACCTCCTTGTGTTTGGGGCTATTTAATGAGGTGTGCAACATTAGCAGAATCACCAATGAGCTGTTACTACGAGTATTCAGATTTTGCTAAAAAATGCTTATTTTTGCCAAGCAGAGAGACTGGCACAGGGTGGGATCGTAGCTGCCACTGCAAGGAAAGGGGGCAGGTGCCCTCAGCACCGCGGGTCCTTGGGCCTCCAGGGGCACCTGAGGGCAACTGAGCCATTTTCACAGCAACTGGGGAGTGGGGTGGCCCAGCAGGGCCTGGCACATGCTGGGTGGTGAGGCAGAGGAGTGGGGATGAAGGCTCGGGAGGCAGGGCTGATGAGGATGAAGACAGAGAGAGGCAGGGGTGATGAGGATGAAGATAGAGGGATGTGGGGGTGATGGGGATAAAGGCAGTGGTGGAAATGCTGGTGGGGAGGCACAGGTGATGGGGATGAAGCTGAGGGGAGGCAGGGATGATGGTGATGAAGATGAGGATGCTGCCCGCATCCCGCGGGCAGACGGGAAGTGTTTGGGGTAACGCAGAAGTCCCCCATGAGCGCAGGAAAACCCCCCGTGACCAAAGGGGGTGTGGGGCACCTCTTGCGACACCGCTGCCCCAGCCAAGAAGCCCGCAGGGTGCGCGGGGCCGGTCCCCCCGGTCCTCCCCGTGCCCCGGCCCCGGTGCGGGCTCCCTGGGCGCTGCCTGCCCCGCTCGCCCGGATGGGCGGCGGAATCGCCTCTCGCCCTGGCTCGCTTTGCGGAAACAGATCATTCCCTTTTCAAAGCGACTCCAGAATCGCTTTTTTTGACTCTCTTCCCCGCTCGTTAGAGCCCGCCCGTTCAAAGGCGAAACTTCCCAGCAACTTCACTAAAACCCTTTGAACCAGGGGGAAGGCAGTGGTATAATTTTTTTTTTCTGGCTCTACCTTTTTTCTTTTTCTTCTTTTTTTCTTTTTTTCTTTTTTTTTTTTTTATCCCCTGCAGTAGGGTGAAGCAATCTCTGATGAACTCAGGGCTGGCTGTGTTTAAAAATTAATTGGAAAATGCCCGTCTTCAGGGCGCAGGCGTCTCGCATTCATACCTATCACCTTGGCATCGCGGCGCAGCCTCTCCCGCTGCTGATGTGGAGAGCCCCTCTCGGCCCAAAACAAGAATTTTTATCCATATTTCTCTTTCCCAGCCCCGTCTTTCACCGTGACGTAAGGAACACGCGGCTGTACTACAGCCTTACGCATAGGTGTACACCTGGCTGATGCTCCGGCTCCTTTGAGGGGTGGTTCCCGGTACCGCCGAGTTCTCCGGCCCTGGGATAGTTACCTGTGGCTAAAGCTCCCAGGCGACGGGGATGAGTCCTTCCCGGGGCCGAAAATGCCTCGATTTCCGCCAAAACGGGTGTGGGAAGCGCCTCTGTGTCCGCCTCCCGGGCGTGGGGTGGCCGGGGAGAGCCACGCCTGGGGGGGAGAGCGGCTTTTAATGGAATCACAACAGCCTCACGGTTCCCTATTAAATCCTGCTAATTTTCTAGGTGAAGGCTGTGAAGTGAATGTGAGGAAGCATTAAAAGGGAATTGAATTTGCATTCCTTATGCTACAGGCACATGTTTACATGACCTTTAAAACAGAATTAAAGCTGTATCATCAGCAGCTGTAGGCAATTCACATTACTAAGGCAATCAAATCAGAAGGCTAAACTAACTATAAAACATAAATTAAACTGATAGAGAATCATCCTAATTCACTAGGTTTACTTGCAATTTACTTATCCGCTACTAGTAATTTCTAAACAGTTTGGAGAAGAGGCAAATAGGAAATACTCGGATGTGGCACTTCAAGAACGTGTTGTCCGAGGGGGAGAGCCGGCTCTCCCGGGGTTCTCTATCAGGGAGTGCGGGGATAACACGGGCCCCTAGAGCTCCACCAAGGGACAGCAAGCTGATACCTGCATGGCTAAACCCCAGCTCTGTGGGTTGGCTCAAGCCCCCCTGTAGTCCTTTCCTCTCTGGAAGACCCTCAGAGACGCCGTTGATTTTCTAAAAGATGAAATAACTCAATATCCAATACAGCTCGCGTTGCACCGCTGCCTTCTGTCCCCTCCCCCATCCCCAGAGGGACACTTTCCAATGTCTGAAGCACGGTAAAAAAACCCACAAAAATCGATACCGCCGGTGATTTCATTAAAAGTTTGCAGAGCGCCTTTCCCCGTCTCTGGCGCTCCCGGGAGGAGCCGGGCGGGCCCCGGGCACCCCCTGCCCCGGGCAGCCCCCGCTTTGATTTATTCCCATTTATTTCTCACAGCCGAGGGCTGTCTCCCCCGCTTTGATGGCGGCTCTCCCGTGTGCGCTGCCCCGTGTCCCGGGGCCCGCGGTGATTTATCGCCCGCCCGCCTCCCCCTGAACTTCTCCCCCGCAGCCCCCGGGACCCCAGCCACGGGCAGGGCACGGAGGGGAAGGGATGCTGCAGCCTCCAGAGCCTTTCACCGGGACTCTGCTGGGCGGGGGAGAGAGAAAAAAGCTGCCAGGAGGTGCCAGGGAACGGCACACCCTGGGGATGGAGCGCATGGAGCTTTTGCAGCGGCTGTTGGGGTTTTTTTTTTGCGGGGGGGGGGGTGTCACGGAAGGCTCGCGGTCTCGGCCACGCGTGACCTAACGACACCCAGCCTGCCTCGCCATCACCATCCTGCACTGCCCGAGCTCGATTCACGAAGGAAACATCTTTTTGCAACGCAGCCTGGCCTGAAAGTTCATTTTTATAACATCTTTGGTTAGCGCGACCTGGAGGAAGCGGGGAGGAAACTTTCCACCGAGCCGTAAACAAACGAAAGTCTGTGAGAAAGCCAAGAATTAGCAGCAACATCTACGTATTTATAAAGGTAAATCTAGGGATGACGAGGCGCTTCAAAATGCAGGAGGCGTTTCAGTCCCTCTGCGAGATCAGCAGCATCTCTGGATGCTTTGCACGCCGACTGCTACAGCTGGAAAAGCGTATAGTTAAATAAATAATAAATAAATAAACGAAAGGAAAAACACAACACATGAACTCAAACCCCACATGGAAACTGCTCGGTACCAAACAGCAACGCAGGTATTTGTCATCCAAGGAACAGAGCGATTTGTCTTCAGTGTCTCATTAGTCAGCAGAGGTTAACTAGCGAGCCAGTTAGTGCGTGCTCAAATCCAACCCATTCTCCTTTAAATATGTCTGAGCAGAAATCTGTCCGTTCGGGAATTGTATCTGGATTATTCCTAAAGCACAGGCGGGATGGCCTGTGGGGTGGCGGGAGCTGGGGGTGCCCATCTCTGACCGCATCACCCCGTTTCCTGGGAGAAGGTCCACAGGAAAATACAAAAACAACAAACCAACCAACCAACCAACCAACCAACAAACAACAACAACAACAAAACACAACCAACAACCAAAAAACCACGGGATTTCGGTCCGGGATGAAACCAGCGCGTTCTTGTCATCACGCCTGTTTGAATGGCACGGTGAGGAAAGTGCCTACGTAAAAGGGAAGGGATCGGCATTGTTGTGGGGTCTATTAACTCCTGCCGTGACCTCAGGAGCTGCCACGCACCGCCCGAGCAGGAGACGGGAGCGGGGCCGCAGCCCCTTCCCCGCTGCCTCTCCCCATCCACGCTTCCCCACTAGGCACAACAAAACCCAGATCGTGGATTTCATACACGGCGAGACTGGTCCCGCAGCAAAAATGTGCACTTTGGAGAGACTTCCCGGAGTATTTATGGGTTTTTTTCTTTTTGCTCCGTCAACCAAATGTTCGAGATGAGACCTCCTAAAGCCGACCCAGCTCAAAAATAACCGTGACCTGAACATGACGGGGTAGTGCACGAATGAACGACTTGGGTTTGTTTTTTTTTTTTCTTTTTCTCCGCAGCAAGTACATTTTTCAAACATCAACAACGTGGAAGAAAATATATTAATGATAATAATAAAAATAACAATAACAGGCGATTCGAGCAGAGAAGCAAGGAGTCGCCCAAACCACTTCGGAAATCGCAGCAGTTAGAATATGAATACTGTTTACCTTGTGATTTTTTCCTGCCCGGGATTGGCTTTATTGTCCCTCCCTGGACCAGCCCAGCCGCAGCCACGCTCCCTCCGTGCCGGGCTCTTTGCTGCCGGGCTGGTGCTGGGAGAGATTTGGGGGGGAGGGGGGGCTCATTCCTTCTTTCATTCTTACATTAGGACTAGTTTAATTTGCAGTCTGCCAGTCCATCTCCTGGCTGTGGCTCGGAGATGGCAGCGTGGCTCTCTCCCTCCTCTCCCCCTGTACAGCATTTACTCACGTTCAAGAGCAGCCAACACAGCCCAAAAAAAAAAAAAAAAAAAAAAAAAAAAAAAAAGAAACTAATTGAGCTTGTGTCGGTATTGGCTAATTTCTGCTAATACTCTGTAAATTCCTTTTTTGCTTCTGAGCTTCCCTCACGCTGGTTAGGTGTTCCCAAAGCCTCTTCGGAGCTCCAGGAGCCGCTTTCTCAGCACTGAGGGACGGCTGGGCTCCAGCAGGAGCCCCAGCGCCTGGATGTACACAATGCAAACCTTAACTCCTGGCTCCAGAAACGGTTAAATTGCCCTTTCCCAGCCCCCATCCCCGTTATGATTGACTCTGTTTTTAAATTTGCACTTGTTCCCACCAAGCGCAATCTAACTCGTCCTGTCTCTAAAGTGAACTTGTGTTGAAGGTGAAGTTTTCAATATAGAGGTCACGACACCGAGGCACAGCTTACCGCTCCGAGCTTCATGCTGTATTAAACACAATCAAAACGAACCCCTTTTAGACCTTTTTTTTCCCCTCTCTTTCTCTCCTTCCCCTCCCGCGGGTGAACAATGACAGAAGGAAAAAAACCCCAAAAACCTCTTAAATATAATAAAATCAGGTCTGTCACGATAATAAACGCTTTGGTGGCTTCAGGTCCCAACCTCCATGGAGCTCGGGAACACAAGCGCATCCCGAGGGGAGCTCTTCTTAAAGGCGAACGTGTGGGACTGGAGCGGGGAGAGCCAGCCCTGCCCCACGCGTGGGTGACACCGGCGCTGCCACCGAGGGGACGGCGACGGCCGAGCCACGCAGCCGGGTGACCCCAGAAAGCCCCGGTGCCGCCTGTGCCAGGGGGACTCGACACAATCCCAGCTCCCGCACTTCAAAGCGGGGCGTTCTCCATAGCGACTTCTCGCTGCCCCAGGACGGTGGCTGCCTCCAGCTATTATGAGAGCTTTTTCACGCCAAAGATTTAGCAGAAAAAATAGATATTAAAGCGAGTTATTTGCTGAGGAAACGCGGGTCCCTCTGGGGCGGGGGCACCCAGTGTCAAAGGGCTCGAGCACACAGTCCGAACCAAAAACTTTTAAAAAAATTTTTAAAATAATATATAATATTAAAAAAAACTTTAATGGGTTTCGGTCTATGAAAAATAAGTTACAAATTCTTGCAACAGTAGCTTTGCATGTACTTATTTTTCTCCCATGTCCAGACGGGGTCGGCTATTGAATAAGGCTCTTTTATTCTGCATGGGGCAGGGGATTTGTGGCCATGGTCCCCCTTTTATTCCTCTCTCTATGGAAACCCAGATCATGGGGAGAAATATGCGAGGCTGAATAAAGAAAAGCAGCAGAAAGGACCGCTTGAGAGCGGCATCTGTTACACTTGGGAAGTTAGACTGACAGGAAAGAGCTAAAGAAACCCTCTCCAGCAGATTAGTTAGAACAGCAAGAAGATTTAACTATATGCAGATAAAAACACTATAAAATCCACCATACTCTGCTATAGGCGAGGTGAGAGCCGCCTCGGCAGGAGCAGAGCCGGGCTATGCCTTAGCTACATTTGCAGCAAAGATTAAAATGGGACGTTCGGGGTTTTATTTCCCTGCCAGAGACTCTGCCTTAATTAAACGGCGGATCTGAACATCTATTTTCACGGGCAATGGGATTTGAAAAATCGTTTCGGAAGTTAAAGTGCAAATTAATTTTAAATAATTTAGTTACGTTTTTATACAGTGCGGATTTGATGTTGTGGGGAGGGGGAAGGGTTTTGGTGCGGTTTTTTTCTTTATTTTTTTTCCCGCGGGCTGCGGTGATGTTTATTTCGAGGACCTTGTGAAGGCGGAGAGTGGGGAGAAAAAAAAAAAAAAGGGAAGGGGGGGGCAGAAAAAGAAAAAAAAGGGGGAAAAATAAAAAGGAAAGGCTAAATAAACCACCGAGGAAGAGGCTGCTGCTATAACGCCTTCCCTGCCCTCGGCGGGCTCGGCCGCGGAGCTGCGCGCCCCGCACCGCCCGCACAGCCCCGCGCCGGGACCGCGGCTCCAGCGGGGACATTCTCATCTCCAGACCCTCCCGCTGACCACCCCCCCGCCGCAACTCGCCACCCCCACCGCCGCTCCACTACCCGCAAACTTCATTTTTTAAATTTACTTTTCCTTATTTTTTATTTATTTTCCGAGTCGCCCGCTCTCCCCCTCCCTCCCCGCGCCCCCGCGGGTGCGCAGCGCAGCGCTGGCCCGGCGGGGACCCGCAGAGTCCCCGATATATCGCGATTGTCCCAGCCCGCTCTGCTCCCCACCACCCAGCCCTGCCTTTACCCCTCTCGCACACTGCCCCGGCGAGAAATTATTGTGATTATTATTATTATAATGAGGAAAGCGATGGGACCCGGCTCGGAAGGAACCAGAGGAGCGCTCACCTTATTTAGATCTATTTTCTCATTTTCTTGAATTTTCTTCAGATCTGTCTTCTCAGAGAAACTAATGCCTTAATGACTTTCTGGTAGCTGCAAGCCTTCTTTTATTTCTGCTAAATATATGAAAATGTATGCAAATTTAAATCAAGCTTAACCTAGGAGCTCTTGCAATATATTTAATGGAATTTCAAACCAATAAGGGGACTCTGATGCAGTCTTCTGGAAGTGCAAATGTAATTACGCAGCTCGGTTACCTCCAAAACGATGCAGGGAAAGGTCATTTTGGAACTCGGGAGCGGGTCGGGGGTCCCGGGGCTGCGCCTCCGCCCGCCCCGCCGGGGCTCCGCGGGTGCGGAGCTCTGCCCGCCGGGCCCGAGCGAGCGGGGGGCTCCGCGCTCCCCCCGCTCCTCCCCCGGGGGGGTCCCGGGGACCGCACATGCCGTTTCCCCCATTCTTTTCCTTTTTCTCACTTTTCTTCCCCCCTTTTTCTCCTTTTTTCCCCAGTTTTGCCCTGCAGCCCGCCCGCCAGGCGCGCACCGGCGGCGTACCGCGCCCGCGCCACGAACTTTGAGGAGCATCCACCGGGATTTACCGGCGGCGAGTCCGGGAAGCTCTTTTTTGGGGGGGCTATTTTTTTTATTATTTGGGGCTTTTCTGAGGGTTTGTGGGTTTTGGTTTTGTTTTGGTTTTTTTCCAGCTGACGGAGCGCGGCGGTGCCGCACGGCCCGGGGCAGACGGGGACGCGCGGCTCGGGGCAGCCGCACCGGGGGAGGAGCGGAGCGAGCGCCTCGCACCCGGAGCGCGCCCGGGCCGGCGGGCGGGGGCAGCGCCGGGGTGGTCCCGCGGGGCTGCCGCCGGGGCGCCGCCGTTTAACCTCTGCCCGCCGCTAATCGCTCCCCATTTAAGCCGTGGCCTCCGCGCCCCCCCGTTCCCAGGCGCTCCCCATTTAAGCCGTGCCCCCCCCCCTCCTCGGGCCCCGCCGTTCCCCGCCCGGCGCGGAAGGAGTTAAGCGGCGGGGCCGCCTCGCGCCCGGCCCCCGGTGCCGGCGGAGTGATTCACTTCCTGCCTCGCGCCCGCGCGGCCCCGCGGCCCCGCCCCGCAAGGGCCCGCTCCGCCTCCGCACAGTGTCCATTGGTCGGCTCGGCCGGCGGCGCGCCCCTATTGGCCGGCGCGGGTGCCAGTCGTGGGGCGGCCGCCGCCGGGCCGTCGTGCCGGTGGATGTCAAAGGCTGGCGCGGCGGCGGCGGCACAGTATAACTCGTGGGGCTGCCGCGGCCATGGCCACAGCCGCCTCCAACCCGTACGGCCTGCTGGGCGCCGGCGCGCTCGCCCACGCCGAGGGCGCGGGCATGCAGCAGGGCAGCCCGTTCCGCAGCCCGCAGAAGCTGCTGCAGAGCGAGTACCTGCAGGGCGTCCCCGGCAATGGGCACCCGCTGGGGCATCACTGGGTGACCAGCCTGAGCGACGGCGCGCCCTGGCCCGCGGCGCTGGCGGGCGGCCCGCTGGAGCAGCCAGACGTGAAGCCGGGCCGCGAGGACCTGCAGCTGGGCGCCATCATCCACCACCGCTCGCCCCACGTCTCCCACCACTCGCCCCACGCCAACCACCCCAGCGCCTGGGGCGCCAGCCCGGCGCACAGCGCCTCGCTGGCCGCCCCTCCCGCCGCCGCCGCCGCCGCCGCCGGGCAGCCCCTGAGCGTTTACTCGCAGGGCGGGTTCGCGGTGGGCGGCATGCTGGAGCACGGCGGGCTCACCCCGCCGCCCGCCGCCGCCGCCGGCCAGGGCTTGCACCCGGGGCTGCGCGGCGAGGCCGGCGGTGAGCACGGTGAGCTGGGCGGGCACCACTGCCAGGACCACTCGGACGAGGAGACGCCGACCTCGGACGAGCTGGAGCAGTTCGCCAAGCAGTTCAAGCAGCGGCGCATCAAGCTGGGCTTCACCCAGGCCGACGTGGGGCTGGCGCTGGGCACCCTGTACGGCAACGTCTTCTCGCAGACCACCATCTGCCGCTTCGAGGCCCTGCAGCTGAGCTTCAAGAACATGTGCAAGCTGAAGCCGCTGCTGAACAAGTGGCTGGAGGAGGCCGACTCCTCCACCGGCAGCCCCACGAGCATCGACAAGATCGCGGCGCAGGGGAGGAAGAGGAAGAAGCGGACCTCCATCGAGGTGAGTGTCAAGGGCGTGCTGGAGACGCACTTCCTCAAGTGCCCCAAGCCGGCCGCCCAGGAGATCTCCTCGCTGGCGGACAGCCTGCAGCTGGAGAAGGAGGTGGTGCGGGTCTGGTTCTGCAACCGGCGGCAGAAGGAGAAGCGCATGACCCCGCCGGGCGAGCAGCCGCAGCACGATGTGTACTCGCATGGCGTGAAAACGGACACGGCCTGCCACGACCTCTGACCGCGGGCTGCGGCCACGGGACTGCCCGGCCCCGTGCGGGGCTGCCCGGCCACGGGACTGCCCGGCCGCGGGACTGCCCGCCGGGCTTTAACTTATGGTTTCGGGAGACGCGCCCAGGGGATCCCCGCCCGCCGCCGCCTCGGCAATATATGTTTTTTTTTCCCTCTCTCCGACCTTTCCGCTGATCACACACGGTGTTTACTCGCAGACAAGGTTTGTTTTCGGTTCTCCGCTAGGACGAAGGGGGAAAAAAAAAAAAAAAAAAAAGGACACAAAAAAGCCCACCCCCACCGCAGAGCAAAACCCAAACAAAAAGGAAGAAAGAAAAAAAAAAAAAAAAAAAAAAAGGGAAAACCCAGGAAAAATAGAAAATTTAAAAAAACAAAGGAACGAAGAACCCGACAGAAAAGGAAAAAGGGAAAGACAGATGTGTGCCTATGAATAACCTTCCAGCGCCTTGGTTATATCAGCTGTATTTCAGGTGAATCTGTTTTACAATAGACTAGTTTTGCATTTTTAAAGACTTATATAGCGTTTTTAAATGTCTGAGGTGTTTTACTACAAACTGTACACAATATTTGTGACCTAATTTGTATCGAATTGAGCAGTCCAAACGTTCCTCCCTTCCCCGAGCGCCGGCAATGTCACTCAGCGGGGCTGGGGCAGGGCGGCCGCGGGCCTTCCTCACCCGACCCCGAGGAGATGGGGATCCTGCCGAGCTCCGCACCCATGTGAAGGGCAGGCTCATTTGTTGCAGATTTTTTTTCTTCTTTTTCAAGAACTTCCCAATACCGTGAAACGGTCGGGTCACAAGCCTGACCTCCCCCCTTCTTCTCCCAAGGGAAAAAAATTATATATATATATAATAATTATTTCTAAGAGATTTACCCAAAATTAAGCATCACAACCAAACCCGTGGCATTTGCCAGTCTTTTTCTTTCCGAAGATGAGTTGGGCTTTTTGATCAGCGCCAGACTGAGAGGTCTGTAGTAAAACACCTTTATCCTTCTGCGCTTTCGCTTCGGAAATCGGTTTCTCTGTATTTTGTTTCGATAGTGAAGAGGAATGAGGTGTCGGGGGGAGGGAGGGAAGGAAACAGAAAACGCCCGCATTTGGTTCACGCTGAGCTTCTTTCCGTGTCCCACGGAGATGCTGGATTTGTAGAAAAGCTTTTCTAGGGGGGTGGGGGGAAGAAAAAAAAATAATCAAAACAGGGAGGAAAAAACCCCCCAATAACACAACAACCCTCAACCACCAAAACAAAGTCACTCAAACGCTAACGCCAGGAGCCGTTTGTCGGGCGTAGGGAAGTGCCGAGCTGCACCCGCCCCCTCTCCCCCCTGTCCCTCCCAGCCCGTGGCTGTGTTGTCCCCAAGGGCGGGGGGTGCGGTGGCCACGCACCCACCCGCGAGGGGTCCGTGTGTCTGTGTGTGTATGCGCGCACCCCGAGCCCCACGCTGCCCCCGCACCCCCGGGGCCGCGGGCAGGGCCGGGCTCCCCCCTCCGCTCCCGGGGCTGCACCCGCGGCCCCCCGAGGGCCGGGCCGGTCCCCGCTCCGCAGCTCCCGCACAGCATCCCCCCCTCCGCCTTTCCTTTCCCCCTCCCTCCTCCAGATTTTTTCCTTTCGACATTTATATTTTTCAAGTATTTTTCAGTAAGCGCTATTAAAAAAAAAAAAAAAAAAAAAGAAAATAAAAAAAGAAAAGAAAAAAAGAAAAGAAAAAAAAAGAAATTAGGAGAAAAAGAAAAAAAAACTCGACACTGAGGATCTGCCTATTTCTGCCAACTTTATAACTGTACAGTTTTGTATATTAAACGTTTTTTGGAAGTTATTAATTTAAAGAAAGATCATTTAGTTTATTCATTTAGTAACTGATGTATAATAAACGCTATTTTCATTAAAGGTTGCTTTTTTCAACTATTTTATCCAAAATTGCCTATTGCAGTTGCCAACAATTATTTATTTTCAATAAATTCCGCATTATGTTAAAAAAAAAAAAAAGAAAAAAAAGAAAAAAAACGTTTCGAAAAGAAACAACAAAAAAAATAAGCCTGAATAGGTGTCGGATAAAAATAATAATGAAACACACGAGTGGCTGTAACGTTTGGTTGTCGACCAGTTTTAGTCAAGGAGTTTATATTGACGCAATATTTTACTGTTGTAAAAGGGGATAAAAAATAAAAAATGTTTAAATAAACATTTTTACGAAAGAAAAGCAAAACAGCCGGAAAACTGCGGGTGCGTGATTTGTGCGCTGGCCGAGCCGGGGTGAGGGGGTTCCTCCGGCCCCCCAGCGCCGGGCACGGCCGGGGGGACTCGAGGGGCCGATCCCGGCAGTGCCGCTGACACCTGCCGCGGCTTTGCGGTGGGAAAAAGGCGCTTTTGGGGTGGAAAAGGGGATCCGTGCGGCTTTCGCGGGGCTGGGCAACGTGTGTCCATCGGCAGAGCCGCGTGTCGGTGGGTTCTGTATCAATATTTGTGCGCGCCCCGGGGATGCGGTCCCGGCCCCGGGGAGCGGCAGCCAGCGGGGCACCGGGCAAGTTTCTTTTGTTCCGCCCGTCCCCCGCCCACCGTGCCCGGCCGCGGCCGCCGGCGGCGGAGGGGCCGCAGCGCCGAGCCCCGTCCCCGCCCCGGGCCGCTCCCCGCGGGGGGAACAATGACACTCCATCACACCGAGCGGCGTGCAGCGGGGCAGCTCCGGAGCCGGGGGGTGCTGCGGGAGGCAGGGAAGCAGCAAAAACTTCAAGGGTCCCCAGCGAAACGGCCTTTTATTTGGTTTTTGGGGGGTTTTGTGTGTGTGTGTTTGTTTTTTTTTTTTTTTCTTCTCCCCCTTTCTGAAGCCGAACCTCGGAGAAAACAATACCCAACCTTTCTGCCAGCAGTATGGGGGGGGGGTGTCGGGGGGAATTACCTTTAGGAATTCTGAGAAGCGGCCCGAGCAGGGAGCGAGCTCTGGTCTGCAATAAGCAGCAGCAGCGCGCAAGTGGACAGGCGCCTTCCCACTGCACCGCCAGCACACCAGCCCTCCTGTACCTGGGAGCGAGAGGGATTTGGGCTGTGAGCAGTGGGTGATGCGTTGTTTCTGAACCATAAAACTGTTTAATTTCACTGGTAAATCTCTGTGAGCTGCGGTACAGCGGCCTTGGGGGCAGCGGGCCTGCGGCCGCCCCTGCGCTGGGCAGCGGAGCCCGGGTGGCTCCGCAGCGGGACCACGACCTCCAGCTCCTTGCAGAAGGATTACAGCTGCGGCAGAAGGAAATGTGACCCCCAAAAGCCCCTTCTTTCAGTCAGCTCCAGGAACAGGATCAATGTGGCGTGGGGACCGAAGCAGGAGTGAGCAGCCGCGGTTTGTAAACAGCCCCAGCTGAGGACACGGAGGAAAAGCTCCAGGTTAAAGCTCCTGCGTGCTCACGGTGGCTCTGAACATGCAGGGCCCAGAGAGGCAAAGCTCTGAAAGGCAGCCTTGGTTTGGAGGAGGGACAGAAGGCGTTTCACTGAAATTAGCCCGTTTTAGAGCCCTTTGGCTGCTCTGTAAATACAACCACAGCGAGGGCTGGGTTATGTCTTATTTTAAAACAAATTAGGTTGAGACAAAAGAGATGCAATGAAAGACGAAATCAAGTAAGTTTATAAACAGAGGCACTTCAAAGGCTGCTGGAAAGCTGGAGAAAATAGGAGAATTTCGTTTAAAGAAAAGAAAATCTCCACTGGTTATTGCCCATCGATTTCAGTGTTCCTGCGAGCAAATGGAAACTCTTTTGTGCCACCTAATGTTAAGTACAGATCACTGTTGTCTTCTTCCCTGCCCATCATCCATGGTGAGCGTGGGGAGGCCTCAGGGTGCTGAGCCCATCAGGGTGGAGCTCAGCATCCCAAAGTCCCATCAAACCAAGAGCAAGGAGGAGAGAAACTTCAGCTTCACAGTCACCTTCTGAATTTAGGGATTTTAAAAAAAAATATCTCAGGAGGGGGTGGAGAGAAGCACGGGGTAGAATCATAAGAATGAGGGACTCCAAATTTGGTCTTTGTTATAAAAAAGTAGCTGTAGAACGAGCACATCCAGGGTTTATGTAAGCTGCCCACCCCCAAGCTCCATGTCAGCAGCCTCTGGGCTTAGGGAAGCTTCTCCCTCCGCTCTCCTCAAGAACACAAGTGGCCTGGCCTTTGCATACCCGTGTCTCCCAGCTGGAAGAATTTTGGTGTGTACTTAGCAGCCATTCCCATTAATTTAGTATGTAAATATCTCACACAATCCTTTAAAGAAAGGGCTGAAAGCAAGTGTTTTTCCGATTACAATAAATCGCACTGTTTTTGTGATTTTAATGGTGAGCGTTGAACAACTTTAGCAATTTTTGAGGCTGAATCTTCCATGCTTTTCATATTATACTAAAAAGAAAAAAAAAAAGAGAACCAGAGGCTTCCTTTGGGTTAAATTTTAAATATTTGTGAGCTATGCTCTCTTAAGATGGCTTAGGACATGGAAGAGCGTTCTCTTGAAAGCAAAAAAATACTACAAGCAAGCAGAGGTGCCATTTCACTTTAGTCTGCTCATTAGAGATCATTCAAAATACAGATTACTCAATCCATACCTAGACTACATTTGACTGAGATGTTTTTAAAACCTCTCAAAATCGAGTATGTTAAGTTCTTCTTTCTGTATTTTTAGGTATTGATTCCCTAGGTTCAGACAGAACAGATGAGAGCAACCTGGTCCTCTTGGGCTGCATCCATGTGCCAAAACCACCACTGATTTTAGGGCAGATCCACACATGGATGGAGGCAGATTTAAAGCCCCAATCCTTCCCCCTGGAGCGCATGGGGCTGAGGGTGGACGCCCTGATCCCAAAACCCGGACAAAATTCATTGTTTATTCACCAGAGCAGCTTCCCTGTCATCACTGAGCTCGCCATGCAAATGGAGTTATTAATTAATCTTTGCACAATTGAATTCTAGGGTTCCATCCTGGAAAAAATAAATATACAATATTTGAGGCAGGTGACCAATCCTGCTCAATATTCCCCTAAAATACCCACAGACATCAGGGCCTACATTTGTGCTCTCTTTCCCCTTTTTCCAGCATCCTGTAACCAATAGACTGGAAAGGCTCCACAGCAATTACATATTTAGGATATGTGATAGCTGCAGTTAAGATCTTTACGACTGATTGCAGGATAAAATTTACTTCAAATGTGCAAGAGCCCATTTTTAAACCTCAGTTTTTCAGCTGCTTTGCATTAGAGATATTCCAAAGAATCAAAAGCAATTAGAGCGTACAAAGTCTAAATGGTAAATAATTTCCAAATCAAAACCTTTATTAAAGCAATAAGCATCTATTTTTGTTAACACTGTAAGAGATGGAAAGGGCCAAACTAAAGGACTTTTGGCTTAATGTAATGGAAAGAAAATCAGACTTCTATGCTGAAGAGCAGTATAGGAAATCTCACCCCAGGTGGGTTTGGGATTGAGTTTGAAAGACTTGGGAAAGCAGGACAAGCAAAAGGATTTAAAACTTCCATTTTCTTGCTGGGGATGGGAGTAGGGATGGTTTGCACATGCCTGAGATGGGATCTATAGGTGGATCTGTGGCTCCCGATTCCCAGCGAGCACCTCGGTGGCTTGCAAATATTTGAAAAATCACGTCCTTAATTATAGTGGTAAAACAGTATTAAATCTTGGAATGGGAGAGAAAAAGGAGAGCGAAGGAGAGCTGTCACTGGCAAGAGCATGTCAACAGGAAGTTAAAAAGCCAATGGTAAATCTCATTTCTGGGAGCCCTGGGTTTGCAGAGCCATCGACCGGCGGCTCCTGGCTCAGCGGCTCCTGATCGATGCTCTGCTGGTACAGAGCACCACGCCAAGGAGCTGCAGGCTACTCAAGTACTTTTGAGAATGGGGATATTTCAAAGAGGGACTGTGAAAAGCTGGGCAGTGGCTTTCCTCACCCCTGGTGTTGTTTAGACACCAAAAGTGCTGCTCTGTTATTCTGTCACTGGATTTTTTTTTTTTTTAATTATGCCAGTCCTTGACTTCTGAGCCTCGAGTACAAATAATATTTACCCAGCATAGAAGCACCATTTCTAAACCCAAGTTGTTTTCCTTTTTGTCAAAAGCATGAAGTTTTGTTTTGCATATTCATCTTCAGACTTTGGGAAGAAAAAATCAAATCAAATCAAATCAAATCAGCCCACAGGCCTTACCAAAAAGTGGCTGGGGGAGATGAAGATGTTGGAGCTTCCCTGCCATCACTGAAGGGCAACTGGAGGTAACACAAGCTGCTCGCCATCCAGGGCTTGTATTTCTGTCCAGATTATGGGATTAGTCTCTGTTACATCTATCTACAGTTGAGAACTTGTGATCCAGTTAAAGCAGCTTGAAAGACGCCCAGCAGGTGCTGGGGGTCCGACTCCGTGGCACACATTCTCTGAGTTACGGGGCAAAGCAGGGCTGGCCTTGAGCCGGGCTTCCCCAGGCTCCACGCGGCTAGGGGAGACAGGGAAAACATCAAAATCCTGCCAGAAAACTCTCCCAGATGGGGAAAATCAGCCACAGCTTCTTTTTTTTTCCACCCTAATCTTGAAATGGAGATGCTAATGCTTAAATACAAACACAGTCAGACATGAGTTTATGAATCTTTGCTGCTGCACACACATCACATGGACACAGGAGATCTCCTACACCTCAGAAATGCTAATTCAGCTCTGGAATTCTGAGTTTATAGAAACTGTCCTGTAAATGTCATGGGGGATTACCAAAACTACAAAGATTATAGCTCTGCATGTGTTCAGACTATTGATTTAAAACTTTATTAGCTTGGATATAAATTCTTCACAAGGGAAACAATTCAGCAGTGGGAATTCTATCCATGCCAAGCTTTTCCAGGTTTGTCCTGTACTGTCCTGCTTTTCACTAGAGTAGGCAGATCTCTGTAGGTGATGCTACACAAACCCAACACAGCACCTTATAAACACACAATCCTGCCCTGCTCAGCCCAAACTTCTCCCAGCTGCAGCAGACAGGGGATGCAACACACTCCCAGTTATTTAGCCATAAGGATTTTTTAATGGAAAATGTAATGGTGTGGGGTTTACTCTCGTATGTTCTCCATAGTGTAGTAAAGCTGTAGTAGAGCCTCAGAAAAATCTGCCTTTGTAACAAGATCTCTGCAGAAATGAATACATGGTGAAGTGGCTGGCCGTGGTTTGCTCAGAAAAATATGCAGTTGCATAGTAAGATATTTATAACAGGATTATATTTCAAGTACAAAGCCCAAGTTCAAAGATTTTTTCAGGATGGTGCAAGAGAAAATGACAGATTTTTTTTGAGTTCACTGTTCTCTGTGGTGGAGAACCTTTGTGGTAAAGCATCACTTGGAGCTGTCTCAGCTGGACCTGGGAAAACCGTGGCCCCTTCCCAGCCATGCCAGGATGGGATGCAGATGAGCACAACAGATGCTGGGAAAGGTCCTGGGCTCCCCTCCCTGTGATCTGGTCTCCTGCCTTTGACTCCATGGGGTTGGGTATTCAAGGCACAGCAGCCTGCACATCTCACATCCATGGTGGCTCTCAACCCTCTGTGCAGATCTTTTCCTTCCTGGGAAACAAGCCCTGTGGAATCTCTCTGAATGCCACTCCTTGGACAGAAACAGTGCTGGAGCAATTCCAACCCAGTCCAGTGAGAGCGGGCATCCCTTACAGGACCTCCATCTTAAATCCAGGTTAGAAACTAAACTCTGCCCAGCTTTATGCCCATTTCCTGTGCTGCACACAAGTCAGATAATCTCCAAGTGTCAAACTCACTGTGAGCATTTCCTGGTCTGTAACATTCTTTACCCTTGATTATAAAATACTTTTTTGCTGCTTTGTCCAATATAACACACATCAAATGAAAGAATACTAAACAATTCTTTTAGCAGAAAAGACTTGAGGGTTTTTTCCTTATTTCCTACAGAAAACACATCCACGTCTCATCCTGAGTTGTTGCTAATTCTTGTGGGCACAGGAGTGGTAAAAGAGATTAGTTCAGTGTTGCCTGTTTCAATCCCCATCACCACAACTGTCTTCCCAAAGGATTTATTCCATGCCATTTCTTCCTCTTGCCCCAGACTAAGCCAGGAAAACGCGCTGTGGGAATTGCAACGCCTCATATATTCCAAGGGAGAGGATAATAAACTGGGCTGCTCTGACCTTTTTGGGATTGGTGCTGTTTGATCCCTCATGTCCACAGTGGTGACCTGGGGGACACCAGGCAGTGGGGCTGGTCCAGCTACAGCACAGTGAAAAGGTTAAAGTCAGTGTTTATGGGACTATTAAATGTTTATGGTCTTTCACAGGCCATGCCAGGCATTAAAATTATGATACCTCATTCCCATAACAAACACTGGAATGAGAAGGGAAAATGGCAGAGCATGAGGCTGGTTTGAGGTGCTGCTCTGTGGGCAGTGAAGGGAGTGTGTTGCACCCTCTCTCTGCTGCATTTGGGAGAAGTTTGGGCTGAGCAGGGCAGGATTTTGTGTTTAAAAGGTGCTGTGTTGGGTTTGTGTAGCATCACCTACAGAGATCTGCCCGTTCTAGTAAAAAGTAGTATTGTACAGAAGGATTCCAAACCTGGAAAATTTGACATGGACAGAATTCTCACTGCTGAATTGTTTTCTTTGTGAGGAATTTATATCAGGGTTGTTGCAGTAGGGGCACAAAACCAGCACAAAACCCTCACTGCTCTGAAACAGCCAAAAGGAAAGAGGTGAAATCACAAGTCTGCACCAAGCCCTGAATGACTTCACAGCAGATCACCCAAGCACCAGCCACCTCCCATCCCAAACACTGACCAGCTGCAGAAATTGGGAAGCCCAAACAGAGATTAGCTGTGCCCATCATCAGTCCTCAGAGGTTTTGAGTTGAAACACAGAAAATGAACCATTTTGCAGGCTGCCAGCGCAAAGCTGTGCTGCTGGGACACCACTCCTGTTCCAGGGGCTGCTCAGCCCACTGCGAGCTCTTTGCTTGGCTCTCACGTCTCACAGTGGGCTGGTCAAACACAGCCCAATCAAACACTGGACATATTTTTTGCTTTTTATCTGTTCTAAATATACCACATCTGAATTTCACTGTGTGTCCTAAGATGCCCACAGTACATCAATGACTGCCCATGAACAGGGAAAATTTACAAACATCCAGACAGCCTCAGAGGTCTCATCCCACCCCTGTAAAAGTTCTGGTTGCCACCACAAATCACTGGATTTACTCTGGAATTTCCTGGGAGGAAAATAAACTTTCTGTCAACTATAAAAGATGAAGAAATTCAGTCTGGAGACAAAACCTCCCAAACCAGCAGCAGCCCAGGGCTACTGAGAGCTACCCAAAGACCAAGCTTGAGGCAACTCCTGTTTAAGAAGAGCTGTGAAAGTAAAATATGTAAAATCATTAAGTGTATTATTTCCTACTATTACCCCAAACAAACTACTCTGGAAAATTACACGTTTTTTTCAAAATCACATCTGATCTGATAGTTGGTAATGAAAATAACAGGTCATTAAAATGGCAGTTATTACAAGTGTATGAAAAGTAAAGCCAAAACATCAAATATAATGATGTCATTGATATTTATTTTGTTTTCTGCTATATCACTAACAACCCTTTTTTATTTGTTTTGTAATAGAGTATTAAAAAATAAATATATGTACATAAAATGTTATCAGTTGCAAAGAATTAAGAACATAGAGTAGGCACCAAGCCAGGATTAGTATCATACAAATAGAAGTAAATGATTTAATGTTAATATGTGGTACCCGGCAGGGACTGAGATACCTGGATGCAGGAGAAGAGGACAGGAAGAACTGGGAGCATAGGTGAGAAGAGGTGCATGGTTAAATCAGTTATCTCAAACTTTACATCCCGAGAGCTCTATGGAAATCAAAAACTGAAGGAAAGAAAGAAAAGAAAATTAAAAAAATAAAGTCCCACCAGGTTTCATGGCCTTTTAAACCTGGTCACAGGAATTCAATGCTGTTTCTTGGGCTTTGTCCATCATTTACCTCCTGTGTTGAAATACACTGGAATTCCCAAATAGGGCCAGGTGTCCCTGGGCCAGCTCCTTGGGTGACTTCCCAGCCCTGCAGCGATGGGTTCCCATTGTCCTCCTGGGCAAGGGAAGTTCATCCTGTTCTGCAAAACAAGGGAGGAGGAAAGGGGAATGACAGAGATGGGAACAGGGGAGCCAAAAAGGGTCAGCCAGGAGATGGGAGGGTTTCAGCCTCACCTGTGCCCACCTGGGTGTGCTTTGGCACAGCACAACACAGGGGAGGTAGAAATGAGAAAGAATATTTAAAAGGAGAAAAAACATTAATTAGGGTGTGGGCTGAAGTGTGCAGAGTGTTTTGGTGTGTAAGGGCAGTGCTGGATTCAGACAGTAAATTTTTCGGGCTGTTACTGAGTGGTGCAGTTCTTGAACATCTGTGGTGCTAACATAGCTCTTTGCACTCTAGAACCACCTGTGCAATAAAATCATCACTGGAGGTCCTTCTAGGAGTAACTATTCCTGTAGCACTAAAAAAGAGAGCCTTTATAGATTCAATTAATTGGAAAAAATAAACTAAATTCCTCAAGCAGGATTTTTTTTTTTTTGCTCTGTTCCACATGCTAAATATTTGGTCTGTGTTCTAGAACAGAAATTATTTGTTTTTGTAGATCTTTTTTTGGGGGGGTGATGGTTTCTGAGCTCTTGCACAGCAAAACTCAGGCTGCCCGTGTAATTTTTGCTGTGTTTGAACATGAAAATGTTAATGCAATATGTCTCCACAGCTAACACCGCCGTGGATGAAGGTGGTGAGGGGTGCTCTGCAGTGCTGTTGAGCTGAGCAGGAAAGCTCCTGACTAGACAAAAATTGTGGGTTTTTTACAGTGCTGATCATCATGGGATGCACCCAAGCAATATATTGTGGAAATCTCTGGTGTTCCAGCAGCAGCAGGAGGATCCCACGGCTGGATAATCAGGCACAGGCTCAGTGTTCTCCCAAAGAAGGCGGCGTTCTGCCTGCTTCGGCTGCCGAGCTGCGGATTCCAAACCTCCGTGATTCCCCCTGTGTCTGCCTGGAGACGCAGGAGCTGGAGCAACTGGGAAATCAGCAGAGCAGCAAGCTGAGCACTACAAATTGGTAAAAATTATTTAATACTGGGAAACTGATCTCGTCACCCCCTGGTAATTCTGTCAATTAAGCAGATGGAATTAATATTAATTATCAACTATGAATTGTTTGTGGGTGTAATAATGATTGGATGAAATAGGAAGAAACACAGCACATTTGTGATGCAGAAGTGTTGGCTGTCTCTGGATATTTCCTCTGGAATCTCTTTTGGTTCCATTAAAAATTACTTTTAGAAATACATTTTTTTAATGTTTGAGTTGCAGATCAGCCCGGATAGGTTAGGAAGTGCCACAAAACAAATGCGTTCACCGAAATTCTCTCTGATCCAAGAACGTAGATTCACTTGAAAGAAAATAAATCAGAAAACTACCCACAGAGATGTTCAGCAAGAGTAGTCATCCTTGGAAAAGAGGGAAGAGCAACACTTGGAAATATTTTAACTGGAGAAGCCATCATTGGAATATTGCTCTCAATAGATTGCAATAACTTTCTTTTCCCATTAGGGAAAAAAAAAAGGAAGTCAGAAGGAAATGGTAAACCTATAAGCAAAAACCCCGAATCCCTGAGATATCATTTATAATTAGTTTTCATTAATAATTTTGATTAATCTCTGCCACTCTTGCACCTTCAAGGTGCCCCCTTGGCAGCTGTTGGGGAACCTTTCCTTTGCCATTAGAGCAGGAGAGACCTTGGTTAGAACACTGCTAACAAGGGCATCAGCTTCTGGAGTGTTTGACAGAGAGATTTGCACAAAATTAATCCTTAGAGGAATATTTCCCTCCAGAACCACCTTTCTCCACCTCCAAAAGTTTTTCATATACTCCCACTGGCAGATGGTGCAACCATTGGCAGGTCCACAGGCATGGGAATTGTTCATCACCACTTGTGCTGAGGGTTTTGAAACTTGTCACCAAGACCAGAAATGAAAATTTCCCTATTTGGGATCATTTTCCAGCTCTTTCTCACCTGAACTGGAAGGGGACAGTAGCTTCTAGGTTAGGAAAGGGAATTCTAGGTAACTTGTATGGGCTCTGGGAGATCCAAGACAAGGGAATAGGGGGCACAGGGGTAGAAGCAGCAATGGAAAAAGGGATATAAGAACTGCTAATCTATTTTCAGAGCTGTGTATAAAATGATGGATCTGTTCTGCTGCTTGAGGGACATAAATATCAGTTATTAAGACAATCGGGATTTGTTCTTTGCAATTACTTTTTAATAGAAACATGAATCTCAGTTAAAGCCAGATTTACGCTCACCTTTGCCTAACCCAGTGCCAGGATCTTTGATCCCAAATTATTTATGAAGTGGGGAAATCTCTCCTGCATGGGTATTTCTGCTTGAAATGGGCAATAGGTTCTTCCCAAAGGCCTTTGCACCTTTGTTGCATAAAATAATCTGCTACTGAAATGCATTTGTAGGTGCAACATACAGTTATTACAAAAGCAGTCAGCAATAAAACTTAAAGGTTTAGGGCAGAAATTGCATAAAAACGTCATTTCCAGTTTCAGCAGTGAAACTGAGACCGTGGGATCCCAACAGGAGGATTTGGGCAAACACTCGTCCAATGGGAAACACCCACTGCCACCTTTCAGAGTGAAGGGTGGTTAAAGCCCAGAGGCAGATTGCTGGGAAAAATTCCCAAAACAAGGGGCTCCTGGGGAGCATCCTCACCCTGTCCATCCTGCTGCCCAGCAGCTCCAGCTTCCCCATGGATCTACATGTCAGACACCAGGGTTCTGCAGAAAGGATTTAGTGTGGGCTTTCTCCCTTTTTTTTCTTTTAATTTTTGCAGTAATTTTTTGTCCCTCCTCCCCATGCTGTCTTGAAGCGTCATAAGAGATCCCACTTGGTTCTGTTGTAATTAGAAATGATCTCCCAGTTAATTCAGCCACATTTTTTGGGGGGTGGGAAAGCCAGAGCTCACTGGAAAAGGGGTTTCAGGTTGGTCCAGAGTAAGGACTCCATGAGGGAAGTGACCCCAGTCCCACCACCCTCCCCAGCGTCTTGTGCACTCAAACAGCTTCTGTTTTTAACCAAAACTCTGATTCACTCTTTTAATGAACCTTTCAGAGTGCCAAAAGGCAAGTGAAGGCAAACTGAAGTTCTTAGCCAAAGGTTTAATTTGGGCAGGGAATACAGGGATAACTAACTAATGTTTCTCTCCGAATGGAGCATGTCCAGGTTTAGCTCCAGGACGCAGAAATCATTTTGCACACTAAAAGCAGCTGCAATCTTTTGAAATTCATATTCAGAAAATAATTCTGAATCATTTAGGTCCTTTGACATCAAGTTACAATTAATTTTTAAGTAAATTGAGTGTAGTTTTATTTACAAGGCCAAGCTGCCTGCAGCTCCCAGCCCTGCTCAAGTGAGAGGAAAACCAACCTTCCACTGGCATCAACTGGAATTTAAAGGAACTGGGAGTCTGAATGCTCAGTGTGCTCCAGAGTGCTGCTCAGGATCCATGAATCCCTTCTCTTTGAGGAGAAAAGCTGTCTGAATGTCACTCACACTGCCCTTTATTTTTATCCATTAGACAAACAAAATGAATGATCACATTTATGTGGAAAAAAAAAGCAGACCCCACGGGCTATACGGCGTGAAAAGAACTCTTTCTGCCCAGCAAGATAATGCTTGAAAAGGTGAATGAAAAGATTTTAGCAAAGAGGAAAATGTCCCTGTAGGACCCTTCCTAATTCTGAGCTCTTCAGCAACGTCAGCCTCGCTAATCCATACCTAGCTGTGAGTTCAAATGAAAAATTCATTAACTTTGTGTCCTTTAATTTATTAGGTGTAGCAACACTCCTCATCAGGGAAAGGGCTGAAAGGAGGGGACAATCAGCGCACTTTTATTCCCTTGGCAAACTCACAGGCTCACAAAGGGAGAGGACCCGTTTGGGAGAAATTACCCTCCCTAATTAGAAGCGCTGCCGTTGGCTCTCACCGGGGCCGAGCAAAGGGAAAATGGAAAATCTGCCATCAAAGGCCTGCAGCAGCCATGGCCACAACCACGGCAGGGCCAGGCAGTGGTGGAGGCTCCTCGGTGACCAGTTCATCCCCCGTTGGTGCATGAAGAGAGAACAGGAACAGGAAAGTCTTTTTTACAGAGAATTAAAACTGAAAGGTAGATTTTCTGCACCACAACAGAGCTGGATGCTGCTTCACATCCCCTGCGCTCCCTGCTGATCCATCCTATCCCTGTGTTATGGAAAATTGGAGAGGCTTTTCCCAGTAAACTGCCTGAGTTGGGATGCAGGAAGTGAGAACAGGAAATATAGAGGATATTGAGTGATCACATCCACAGTGGAACCTGGGATAACAACCACTCCTGCCTGATAGATTTGGTTTATTCCCAGTAACACAATATTTTGTCCTTACATGACCCTCCCCGGTGTCCCTTCCCTCCCTCTTTGGACAGGAATAAATAATTACCCTTATATTCTGCCAGGAAACACAGATAGTGAGTGGGGCGAGATGAACGGCAGCCAGGGCAGTGCCAGCAGCAGAGCCGGGGCCCCAGGCTCCATTAACATTAATGCTTAATTAGTGTTTACATTTTCCAAGCAAAATGTAAACATGTATCTGCACCAGCCAGGGCCAGCTGTGATGGAGGGAGTGATGTTATCCAACAGCAATTTCCTCTCCTTTCAAAGGGGCATCTCCAGCAGGTAGGACCACAAAGCAGCATCTGAATCATGACACCTCGTATCATGCTCTACAACGGACACAGTGGGGTCACATCATCAGTTTTGAGGTAAGACTAGCAAATATTTGGGCTGATGAGAAAGGGTAAGTTGCAGGAAAACAAAAGAACCCAGCCCCTTTGAGGATACTGCAGCAGTCACCTATGATTTCAATTATGAAATTACAAACTGCCTTGATAGCTGTATGGATATAGGCTTTAAAGCCAGGAATTATTGTTTCCCAAATTAATTGTTCTTCACAACAGCAGAAAGATCTGAACATCTGTAGAAAATGTTCGCAGTGAAATCCGAGTGTAGTGGAGGTTAATCCAGGTTGAAGTTTTTTTACAGATATTAAAATGAAGTTCAGGTGAGCCAGAAGTTCATGAAATCAGCTTCTCTTGCTCACAAAGATGACAGAGATGCTCTGGCTGTTGGTCCTCCATCCGTCCAAAGTGATGCCCAGCTTACCCAGACATGGAACATGTCCCTCTGTCACCACTTGTACCTTCCTGAGGCTGCTTCCAAATGTCTCCTTCCTCAAGGTCCAAGTTCTCCCACTCCAGGAATCCCATAGACAAACAACTGGAGGAGAAAGTCACACAGCCAAGGATTTTCTGCTGCAGTTACTGAAAAACAAGTCCCCAAATACTCTTTGTCACTGATATTTCTAAAACCTCTACACAGAGGTGTTGGGACAGCAGATGTTTGTGGTTCCATGGGGAATGGATATGATAGGGACAGGATACTTTATGTCCAGCTCTCATGAAGGGCTTTTTCCAATACTGGAAGTTAGGGCAGAGCAACATCACCTCCACACCCTGAGTCACATTTGGTCTCCCTCCTCCTTTGGAATATTCCTGGAAAGAAGCCCTAGGGGCTGGGGAAGGTGAGAAGTTTCTTGGGCAGTGGAGCAGAAACGAGATGGTTTTCCTGGAGGGAGGTGCACAGGCACCCATTTCCCACTCACTCTCAGCAGCCACTTGCCGTGCAGAAAATCAAATGTAAATGTTGATTTTGGGCCATAAACTGAGGCCCTCTGGAAAGGTGAAAAACCATCAAGGAGAACAACCACAATCAATGCAAAAACCAATATAATTGTAAACCAGGCATAAATGGCCATCAATGTATATCTCCATAAGGATAAAGGAGACATACAGGGTGTTAAGGCAGTAATTTAAAGAAGGAATACTTCAAAAATGTGTGAAAATATCCCTGAGGTTGAAGACAACTCTCCCACAGTGTTTCCTGAAAAGTGCATAACCTAAAACTGTAAGAACTGCTCTGGTTACCCAGCAAGAAGAAGAGATCAGGTGAGCAGCACAGAGCTGGCAGGACATCACAACTTGTTTTAGGAACAGTAAATAACACAGCTTTATAATGGCTTTATTCTCTCTTACTTTGTGGCAGAGTTCAAGTTTTGGTGCTGTGACAAGGAAAAGAGCGCCTGAACATGAACAGCATCTCTGTGGCTTAGTCAGTGGTAGGCACTTTTCTTCAAATGCAGTCACAGATATCATTATGTAGAGGAATTCCTCGTGCCATTGGGAACACACTGATGACCCCATGGGCCCCAGACCAGCTCCTAATCCTTGAATCAGGGCATGGGAGATGTGAAGGTGCAGGACAGTCCCTGCAGTGAGATCAGCATTGCCAGACTCATCTGCAGGTCGGTGTCACAGCTCTCAGTGAAGCCCAAATCACAGGAATTGCTATACAAATACACCATTATGATTTTTTAGGATGTGCTTTTTTTTTTTTTTTTTTTTTTTTCTTCGCAACACTTAAATAAGAATTAGGCTCTGTGATTTCCTTCTATACAGGGATGACTTTAGCACAGGTGTCATCTGTCCCTGAGGCGCCAGAATGACCAGACTGACATCAAAGTGCACACAGGAAATTACAAACCATACAAAAAAAAAAAAAGGAAATTCAACCTGGAAGAACAAAAAAATGGGCAAATATTGCTGGTCCAAGTAGAACTCATTTTGCAGTGCCCCAGAGCCCTGCAGGAGATCAGTGCATCTCCCAAAGGAGGTCTCACTTGGGGAGGTTGCAGGTGACACCGTCCGTAACCTGGATGCTCCCAGTAATTCCCAGACCTTGGAAGGAGCAGGCTATGACAGCAGTCATAGTGACAGCAGGGAGGTACAACAGGGAGCCTCTCTTTGTGTGCCACATCAAGCTGGGCCGGAGCATGTGAGGGCACAAAGGCTGGGAGTTATTTATTATGAAATAAACTTTGCAAAGGCTTAGCAAGACACCTTTGATGCTTCCAAAGAGCCCATCTGAGCTCAGTTTTGGAATAAAGTAGCCAGCTCAATGATATCTTAATTTCTTGAAGACAGTTGTTCAGTCTCTTTTCTATACTGTATGTTCCACATTAAGTCATTATCTATGCTGTTCACTCCATTAATTCTGCTAGTTTTATTAGCAAAGTTCTGCTGCCTGGTCCTGTAGCAGTGACAAGCATTTCTAAAAGCTAATCTGACAGATAATGACTCCATTAAGTGTTGAATACTAATTGGTTTACATCAGGGGCCTGAAATTAATTGATGTAAATAAATTAGCACCTGAGCATGCATCACCCCAGCTTTGGATTTTCCTAAATACCAATGATTTTAAAGCTTGTATCTTCAGCAAAACGCAGCGGAATATAAACAGACAGGATGAGTAATTAAAATGTGGCAACAAAATAAGACTATCAAGATGAGCTTAACAAAGATTGTTTACCTATTGATGGAAAGGGTAGTGCCTGCCTGTATAGTCTGTTTACATTGCTCTGACTCCTAGAAAAGATACTTTTCTGACAGCTTCCCAAAGATATAATTATCATTTCTATAATAACAGTGACACTGACCCCCACACCATTACTAAGATTTAGTAAAGTTCTGTGATATGCAGGGAATGTGTCCTATTAATCACAACAAACACCTGCCCCCACCCCTTTAAAAGTCAAGGCTACAATTATTAAATCAAGGAATTAATAAAAGCTATTTTGTTTTAAAAGGATAAAACCTCATTATATTGATGATTTGTCATTGGAAAGACACAAATAATGACTGATTCCTAAAGCCTGGGAGAGTGAGAGGGAGCCCGGCCTCCTTGGGCATGTCAAGAGCAGTCCATAGGTTAGAAGACACCAACAAAATGTGGATTATTTTTGTATACAAATTTACTGTGTTCACTTGCACCTTTATAAGCAAAATAAAATCTAATATAAAGCAATAAAAATCTAAGAATTCACATGCCATGGGAAAGTGGATATCATTTGCAGAGGTGAAGGAAACTCACCCCAGGACAATATGGAATCACAGAATTGTTTAGGTTGGAAAAGCCCTCTGAGGTCATCCAATCAGATCATTATTCCAGCACTGCCAGGGCCACCACTGCCCTGTGTTCCCAAGTGCCACATCCACAGGGCTTTTGAATCCCTCCAGGGATGGGGACCCTTCCCCTGCCCTGGGCAGCTGTGCCAGGGTTGGACAGCCTTTCCCGTGAAGAATATCTGGATAATAGGAGGAACCTTTGGGGTCGAGGTCCATCTCCACCGGGGAACTCACCTGAATCTCTGCAGGGCTGCTGGGAAGCTTTGGGAAAGCCACTGAGGTTGGTCAAAACACACCCATGAACTCCAGTCTGCTTCGGATCAATTTCCTAATTAATCCTATTGATTTCAGACTGGAGAGACTGATGGTCTTTTACATGCACTGAAGAACCCTTTGTTTGACAGAACTATCATCACTGTGAAAACACTGAATGATTTAAAGTTATCCTGCAAAGGACAAGACCAGAATTCCTTCCCAAATACCCCACCTATCCCTGCCTTATGGCAGTGGGGAGCCATTCCCTGTGTCCTGTCCCTCCATCCCTTGTCCAAAGTCCCTGCCTAGTTCTCCTGGAGCCCCTTTTGGCACTGGAAGGGCTCTAAGGTCTAATACCAAGTATAATTCCATGAATGAACAGGGAAGGAGGTGTAACAGTGTCGGGGGAGCCGGAATGCTCCTGCCCCCTCCTGTCCCAGGAGGGCCCCCAGCTCCCACGCTGGTGCCGAAGCCGGATCCGTCCCTGCCTGCTTGGAACCCTCCCCTGCAGCAGCCGGGTCTGTCATTCCTGCTGCGCTCCTTTCAGGATCTGCTTTGATCCAAGCACCAACCAATGGCAAGCGGGCAGCCCGAGCTCTGTAAACAACAACTCGAGTGTTCATCTGCTCTCCCCTGGCTCCTCCAGGGGCTGGGAGAGCCAGGAACGGCGCATCCCATTTTTCAGGGGACTTGTAGCTCCTAGGTGAGTCATTCATCACCACTCTGGCTCCGATTTCAAGTTTATCAGCTGCCTTTCAGTTCCTGAACCACCTCTGAATTCCCAGGTGGACAAAACTGCCCCACCCCCTGGGTCCAGGTCCTGTCCTACACCAGTGAACCATTCCTGGCATTTGCATCACGAGCTGGGGATTTTGGGGAGCTGGCACCCCCCAGAGCACCTGAGAGACAAGAGCCCCCTAAACATTCCTCACATACCCCCAAAACTGAACTGCAGGGAGCAGTGGAACAAAGTCCTCTGGAATGCAGCCGTGACAAAACCAGTCATTTTGTGGCTCCAACACACCAGAGACTCCTTCCAGAGCTACCAGCCAGCTTTAGTAATAAAGGTAAAAGGCAAAAAGTATTAATAACTGGGAAGAGATACAGGAATGAATCCTTTGCCACTTATGGAGTAAAATACAGCTCCTAGCAATTAAACATTTTAAACATTTTAAAGTTTTTAAACACTGCCTTAAGCTACATAAGAAGTTGGAAGGATTTAGTAATTCTGTGTTCCCTGACACAGCCTTCCTTTGAAAGCTCTCACCCAAGAGTGTGGAAAACTGTGCAAAGCATCAGCTCTGGGGAAACTTCAGCCAACACCCATCATCATTCAGGTACTGGGCCCAAAGGAGTTAACACCACTTAAAATCCCAGGTTGGTTTGGCTGGGGTGGACTTTAAAACCCATCCAGTCCCACCCCCGCCATGGGCAGGGTCACATTTCACTGTCCCAGGGTGCTCCAAGCCCTGTTCAACCTAGCCTTGGACACTTCCAGGGATTCAAATCAATAAAAAGCTTTTCCCCCCTATAAAAAAACCAGCAGAGCCCCTCAAACCTAAAGCAACATCCTTGAGGCAGGGATAATGTGGCCCTTTGTGGGTGTGGAGAGGTTTTGGTGAGGTCCATCCTCTTCTCCATCTTCCAACCACTTTTGGAGCAGCTTCTCTTTGACCTCACCTGTGCAAGGATTTTGATTCAGCTACCACCAGAAGCACTGAAAAATCATCAGGAGTTAACCAGGGAAAATGAATTACAGGAATAAAAGTTCCTTGAGTGTCCTCATCAGTATTTAAGTATAATGACTATTTATTAGTGAGGGTAATGGACAACAGAGCTGAAAGGGTGCAGGTTTCCAGTAGTCACCATGCATATGCTTAATGAGAATTCAAAAGACATAATGAATTAGGATTCCCCTGTTGGGCACTGAGTATTTCTTCATTAAATTCTAATGAACTGGGAAGAGTATCAGGTTTGCTCATGCAGTGTAATTTTCCCCCTTTTTATGGTTATGTTTACATGCATTTAGTTAATCCTCATCATCCTTATGACAAAGAAGTGCTGAAAAAACAAGTTTGTTAGGAATGGAAGGAAGATAAATACGCAGGGACAGACGAGTCAGCAGCACAAATTGTGTGAAATAATAGAATTTGTGCTGTACCCCACAGAACCCATAGCCCCCAACCAGACATTGCTTTTTCCTTCCCGAATTGTAGGATGAGATGAAATCTCATTTAACAATAAGATTATGGCAAGTGATGATGTGGTTTCATTGATGACCACCTTCAGGAAAAAAAAAAAAGACCTATTCCTAAAAACACACCCAGCACGTGAGAGGAGTCAATGCAGATAAATCCAAATTGCTCATTACAGAACTGAGGGCAAAAACAGTCCAGGAAAAAAAATCCATGTGTCGTGGTTGCAAGGGAGGTGAATTTTTTTTCCAGGGGGATGTGCGCAGTCCAATCAGTAATCAGCTTTTCTGCTGGCACCTGGATTGGTCACTCGGAGGTTTGGACACGCCTCTGAGGACACAAAGAGTTAAAAGCAGGACCCCAAGGGGGTTTGGCCTCTTTTTGGATCCCGGTTTCAGCAGAGAGAGGTCTCCAGCCTCCTTCCCCTGCCCAGACACGAGGATGGGTGGGGGAGGGGAAACACGTGGTCGGCTCAGGTAAGCCGGAGCCCCGGGGGGGAGAAGAGAAGGGACAGGACTGGAACTGAGCTGCCCCAGCCAGGATGGAGGGGTGGAAAACTGTGGAAGTGCCTTCTGTGTGTGCTCACCCCCCTCCACCCCCAAACTCCGGGAGAAGGTGCCCAGCCACCTGGGAGTTGTGGAGCCTGGGAGTGCCTGAGCCTGCACCCTGCCGAGAAAAAACTGTTAACCCTTGCTTGGCAGAAAGAAACTTTTCTTAGACATTGATTCTCATGACTGGTGGTTTCGGAGAGAGGGAAGCGGCCTGAGACTGAGATGATAAAGCACGATTGGAAGGAACTCGATGGAAGAATGAGAGGAGTAGCCTTCTGAGCTGGACCTCTCTTGCATAATGTCAGCCATGGACTGAACTTAAGTCTCTTTTGAACATAAACTGCATTTTTGGGTGGATGCAGCTGCCCTTGCTTTTGCTACAGTGACTGGCACTTGAAGAGTGGAGCGAGCAGAGAAAAGAGGGGGAGGGGGAGGTGGCGCCCTCTGCCCTCAGGGCAGACCTGCTCCTGGAACCCCGGCCCCTGGTAAAAAGGGGAGAGCTCGGCATGCAGCATCTTTAAAAAGCCCTGTATGTAGTTTTGGCCTATGAGACAGCGGTGAGAGCACTGGACATAGGAAAAAGAGAGTGTCACCCTGGCAGATCTCTCCGGGCGGTGCCACGGGTGACATGGGAACACATAAGGAGTAGACCTGTGTGTTCTGGAGAACAGTCTGTGGTGCCAGAGAGACTCCTCTCTCCCTTGCTGAATTGAAGATTAGTTTTTTTGAGTGGTGATTGTTTGATCTAAAACCCAAAGGTTGGTCTGTGAAAAGTGATGGGTGGGGAGGTAGAAACTGGGAGAAGAAATGTTCTAAGAAGTTTTTATTTCTGTCTCTGTGTGTGTTTAAGAGTATTTCTGTCCCTGTTCTTATGTAATTAATAAAGTTTTGGTGGGTTTTTTTTGTTTTCAAGATTTAAGCCTGCTCTGCTCTGTTCCTGATCACATCCCACAGGAGTTGTTAGAAAAAAAACATATATTCATGGGTGCATTAACATCTGGCCAGTGCCAACCCATGACACCATGTCAGTGAATGACTACTTCAAATGTGACCATGCTGTCCCCAGAATAGTGTCCTGGACAAGAGGTGGCTGGGCTGTGCACACCTGCACCAGGCAGCCCAGAGAAACAAATCCCAGGAGTCTGAGGTGTTGTGGACACTTCTGAAGGGCATCAAGAAGAGCTCCTCTGGTTTTGGAAGCTGGTATCTCCACATCCCCAGTTCCTATAAGTGAGTTCCTACAAGTAATTTCCTTTAAGTATGTGGTTGTTACAGAGCAAGAAGCATAAAACCAATAATCTGTGCTGGCATTAAGTCAAAAATATTTTCAAAAGGGTAAGAGTGTTTGAAAGAGAGGATGAGAGCAGCTGCAGCAATCCCACGGTGTCTTCATGCTTTCCCAGAATCATGGCAAACTGGAAATCCATTTGCAAGCCACTTGTGGTCCCTGTATCCCCGCTGGGGTCAGAGCCACAGCCGCACCCGATCCCGGAGCCACGGAGCAGCCCCAGCCCTGCCCCTCCTGGTGGCAGCTGCTCAGGTGACACTGGCATCTCGTGGGGAACGGGACAGGTCCCGGTGTGGTGGCACTGCCCCTGCAGACCCCAGCGTGTCCCCTTCATCAGCGCCTCCCACGTCGAAATCCAAGGGATTAGAACTCTTCATCTCCTCCCTGCCTGGTGGCAAGACTAGCAAAGCAATTAGGCTGCTATGGCAATTTTATGGTGCTTAGAAAATTAATTAGCCACTTATTAATTAAAATTTGTCATTAATATTATTATTATTATCTTTTCTTTTAATTCCTTCTCCAGTTTGGGTTTTTTCTGTTTTGTTTCAGGTTTTTTTCTCCTCTTCCTTTGTATTTGTTGTTTGCTTCCCAGGATGGACACGTCCCATCCCAGCTCTCCAGCCAGGGGGGCCCTGGATGGGGAGCTTGGCTACTCAGGATGAGCCGGGAGTCGATGTCCAGAGAGTGGACACAGCCTTGGCAGGGCACATGCAGGACTTACCAGGGAAAGCCTTTGCAATAAATCAGTGTTTAGGTCAAAGGACAATTTCTCTTTTTTTCAGAGACCTGAGATAGCTCCTTTTCTTTAAGCAGAGGATGCAGATAAAGCCTGGCCATGTGGAATCTTCCAGAAAAGGCATTTCCTGGAGGATAATGTCATTCAGAGGTTGGAAACCACAGCACTTGTTCTTTGTGGACACCAGCCAGGGATTCTTTTGTTGTTGTTGCTTTTTGTTTGCTTGTTTGTTTTTTAACTCCACATTGGGAATAATCTCCGAGAGACAGTTTCATAAAATTTTACATTAATTTAAGACCAAAGTGTATTTTATTTGTACCCTTGCCAGGATTTTGAAGTCTCCCTCCCAGGCTCCTGTCCTCTCTTAAAGCATCTCCAGAGACTCCTTTGATGCTCCTAGCATGAGAGATCCCACCACCCCACAACGCCAGAGATTGTCGGAGTTGGAAACTTTCCCAGAACAAGTTTGTTGGTTAAAGGGCTCTATTTGTGATGAAATATGGCTCAGTCCACAGGGTCTTACCTCCAGTACTCTCATTCTGTTGTCTCAGACGACGTTAAGCAGCATCACACTTAACATGCTCCTCTCTCCTGTAGGAGACACCAAAGACCTTTATTATTGTCAATAAAATTCCTCCTGGGGCTCAGCGTGGCTTTGCCTGCTTTGTCCTCAGTTCTCCTGGAGTTTTACAGCCCATTTTAAAGGCCAGGCGGGGCCATGGACACGCCCTGGGTGGACGTGACCTGGTGAGTGCCTCTGGGGCAGCTCCTGCCCTGCACAGGTGAGGACACGACCCGAAGGGAAGCAGCGGCACCGCGGCGGCTCTGGCAGGAACAATCCCTGGGCATGGAGTGCCAACCACAGCCTGGGCTCACCCCCAGCAGGTCAGGGAGGGGATTCTGCCCTGCTCCGGTGAGATCCTGGCTAGGAATCCCAGTATAAAGGATGAGGAGCTGCTGGAGTGAGAGCAATAGAGACCATGGAGCTGCTCTGCAGCCAGGCTGGGAGAGCTGGGGGGTATTCATCTGGATAAATCAAGGCTCCGGGGAGACCTCAGAGCCCCTTCCAGGGCCTAAAGGGACAGCTGGAGAGGCTCTTGGCACCAGGGATGGAGGGACATGACACGGGGAATGGCTTCTCACTGCCAGGAGCAGGGTTAGATTAGACTGGCCACAGCACAGTGTGATGGGGCCAGAGCCACACCCGGGTCTGTGGATAAACCACGAGGAGCAGAGCGGTGTGTGAGGGCAGGGGGTGCGGGGTCCGTTTTGGGGTTGTGTTGGGAGGTACAGGGCGGAGAAGGTGTTCAGGAGCAGTGTGGAGTTGCAGGCTCAGTGCTGGAGTACGGGCAGGATCGGTATCATGGGTGCAGGATTGGTGTTTGGGTACAGAGAGGTTTTGGGGGGCAGGAGAAGTCTTGGGGTACAGGGCAGTTTTGGGGTGCAGGGTCGGCACGGGGCACAGACTGGTGCTGTGTCCAGGGCAGGTTTTGGGGTGCAGGGCTCACACCGATGCTGTGCCCAGGGCAGTTTTGGGGTGCTGTGTCAGGTGCCGTGTCTGGAGCATCGCCCCGGCCTCGGTGGAGCAGCGCCATCTGCAGGCGCTCCCGAGCACTGCACAGCGCTCTCCCCCTGCCCTCGGCGCCGCTTTCCACGCAACAACAGCGTCCTTCTTCCCTGTGGCACGTCCTTCTCCCCTGTGCTGCATCCTTATTCCCTGTGCCGCCCCCTTCTTCATCCTTCTTCCCTGTACCGCGTCCTTCTCCCCTGTGCTGCATCATTGTGCATCCTTATTCCCTGTGCTACGTGTCCTTCTTTCATCCCAGGAACTCTCTGGGATGTTCCCCAGGCTGGGGAAGACTCCAGAATGTCTTTCCTGCCAGCCCTGACCATGAATAACCCAACGACAAAGCTGCTCTGGAAGCTTTTTCCCGGGATTTGAGACTCTGCTTGTCAGGGCCATCGCATGGCTGAGGCTGATGAACACGGATCAGCTTCACACTGTGGCAGGAAAAAGGCATAAATTCAAACATTAAAACATTCTGCTTGGCAAAAATCACGTTAAACCCCTGGCATCTGGGTGCTGTGATATCATAATCCAATATTGTTGTGGGTAGCATTTGATAAACTCCTGCTAGATGTCATTCTAAGGGTGAGTTAAGGGCTGTTAAAGCATTAAAGAATTCAACTTGCTGCTTACCAAAGTCACCCTTCTGGCTGGAGTCACTCTAAAATAGCACTGTTGCCTCAAAAATCATTTGTCTCTGCAAGCAATGACCTTTCTTTTCTATTACAATCTCTTTTAGTGGGTTTTTCTAAACCACTTTTCTGTAAGTCCAAAGCATCATTGTTCTTAAATAACAGCCAAAATCTGCCCAAAGGCTCCTGCCTTCACCCTTGGCTCTGGTTGGTGCCTGGCCAGTTTTACCCATTGTTCGCTTGTGTCAGGACTTTTCCACTCTACCTGGCTTAATAAATGAAATTTTTGGGTACAAGCTGAGCTGTGGGGGTTACAGCAGCTGTCCCGGGCCGGTGACGACTGGAAATGTCCTGGGGACAGCTCACTCTGCAGGAATGCCCCAGCTGCCACCATCTTCCTCCTCCATGCTGCAATTCTGAATTGCACCAAAGGTAGTAATGAAATAAGCCTTCCCTCCTGCAGCAGAAAAATTAAATTTGCCATTATTACGCCTTCACACAAATCCTCGTGTGAGGGTGGGTTCCACTTGCACTGTGAAGTGCCTGTATTTCATATTGCACTGGTTAATACCAATGTCTTTGGAGGTCATCAGACTCAACAGTTAAAAAAATTAATCTGAGAATTTACAGCAGTTAAATACAGCTAAATAATTAATGATGAGGAAATTGAACTTCCCGTTGAGATTGGATTAGGAACCAATGTGGGACACCACTGCTGTAGAGCATCTTTCCCTGGGGAACCTCCCAGCAAAAATCAGCTCCTTTATTGCTTTCCATATCACTAATAAAATATGAAAGGAGAGAATACAATAATATTTTCATATCATATTAATGACCTTCAGAATGCAATCAGACTTGCAGCTCTGGCAGAGCAATTTGCTAACATAATATAAAACTGTTAATATGATATGAAGGTCATTGATATGGTACAAAAATTAGTGTAATGACAGCAACTAACCTGGGCCCTTCAGCGGCAGGAACAATTAACTTCCAACTTCATTTCTGCAACCTGTACCTCACATGGCAGGGGCTGCTGGATCCCAGGCTGCTTCTTCACAGGCATTCTTCTCCTTCTGCAGGGTGGAAAAATACTTTTAAGAGGCCCTGCCATGCTGACAAAGTGCCTTGAGCTCCTTGAAGGGACATCACTGCAGCCATGTAAAGCAGATTTCTAAAGGAGGTGGAAATCTCTCATAGACCCAATGAGAAAAGCTCAGATTCCAGCAGATTTATGATAAGTAAAAGAACAATAATATTTTTAATGGAACTGAGCATTTAAAAATGAAAATATTTCAAAATTATATTATTTTGCTTCTGACTAAAGCTGATATGTTTAGTTTTGATAGTTTAAACATGAGAATGTCCAATACAAAAGTACTAAACAACTTTAAAATCATGAATATTTAAATTATTTTAAAGAAAGAACTATTCTGAAGCAGGAAAACTTTGCTTTTCCCCATTCAGTGTTCCTGAAGCACTACAGAGCATGAAGGACAGGGAGCATGTTAAAGTCATTCTTTAAGGGTCCTCTAAAGAACTAGGTCTAGATAGAAGAGAGACTGAACTCTGCTCTTGATCCAGGATAAAATTTTAGGCCTCTTATTCCAAGACTGTCCATCTGACCTCACCTTAAAAGCCACCAGTGCAGGAGCAAAAATTCCAGATTTCTCTCTGAAACATCCCACTGATTCCCAAAATGTTCCCTCATGGGAAACCAGAATGGGAGAAAAGAATATAAAAATTACATGAGGGTTCTGCTGTGTTGGATTCCTCTTCCAGACCCTCCAAAACTTTTCTCCTTCCTGGAGCTCCCCTAAATTTCAGCATATACAATATCCTACAACAAGGCACTTACAGTTTAGCAACTTGTTCCATGAAAATCCATGTTGTTTTATTAACTTTGGATACGCTGGATTCATTTGATACCACAATAAAGGACCTTCTCAAAAAATTTTGGGAGAACAAAAATGAAGTTATTCTTTCATCAGTGAGAAATTTTTCTACTTACACCATCATCACCATAACAGAGTGGTGATGGAGAAGTCCCTATGAAATCTCTTCTGAACAGCAGGAGTGGGTCAGATCATGCCTTTGTTTCCATAAAGACAGCTTTTCTGCAGGGCTTCAATATCCTGAATGGCAAATACAGCAAGGAAAACAGTGTGGGAAGCCACTCTCCAGCTGCACAGTAAGCAAGAGGGGAATCTCCTCCTGGAGGTCCTTTTACTGCCTGAGCCAAAGTCCCTTTATATGTATTTTAGACAGGGATTGATTAGTATTTAATTAACCTCCACTTTATGCCATAGTCGATCTTTAATTAAATGCATCCTTAAGCGTAGAATTTAGAGCATCACCAGAATGAGTTTAAGTGCAGGATTTTATGTTTTTCCTCATAAACAAGAGACAAGGAAAGAAGGAAATTGCTGCTTGGAAGAAGGAGCGTCCTCAGCCAAACACAAAACTTTGCAGGAGCCATTCCCCCAGAAGGAGACATCCCAATTTCCCAGTGGGTGGGGATTTATGGAGGGGGAAACCAAAGCAGCAGCAGGGCTTGGAAGCTCAGCTCCCCTGAGCCCTTTGGAACCTCTGTTCTTTGTGCAGCCTTTTAAAAATAAACTCCAGGAAAGAAATAAGTGGGGAAAAAACCCAAAGGTATTATGGACAATTTTCTAATGTAAACAGCATTGATTAATTTTAATATCTTAAGCAGGTAAATATTGTTTAAATAAGGCTCAACGGTGAAAAGAGCATAATTATTTTATAGTTTGCAACAAAAGCCTATGTCTGCTTTCTCTGCAAAATTCTGAGACTTCTTACACAAAAATGCTGAACAGAACAGAGTTTAGAATCAACTTCTTTTCCATTGCCTTGTAACACTCATCCTGCTCTGACTGGCCTGAGTGGAACCCCCACTCTGGTCACACCACAGCCTGATTTCAAACAAAAGGTGATGGCTCAGAATTTTCCTCCGAATTTTGCCTCACACAGAGGTCAAGAATCACCATGCAGGTTTTGAGTCATTATTCGCCAATTTATTAATATCAAATTGATAATTTAGGCAGAATTCACACTAGGGACCACTCACATGAGTAAAAGATGTTCTTACCAAACTAGGCAATTTCAAACCAGGCATAACCATTTCCAAAGAGCAAAAAAATCCCTTTATCCCCCACAGAAAAGAACCTCCTCTACAGGGCGGTGTATGCCCTCCATTTTCATACAGATTTTCTTAAAGAAGAAATTTATCAGGCATCCCAAGGGCAACTGTTCAGGGTTTTCCCTGGATGCAGCCTTGCATGGAAATCCAGTGAGGCCCAGAGTCCTGCTGAGTTTCTCTGACAGCAGTGGGATTCAGCACGGTGACAACAAGCCCAAGCAATACTCCTCTTCTTCAATCCCACCAATAAACAGCAAATGAATGGACACAAACATAAAGACTGGCATCAAACTATCTGTTTTCTCACCCCCACCAGTAAACAGCAAAATAGTGTGCACAAACGTAAACTCTGGCAATAAATTATCTGTTTTCTCACCTTGTTTGTTATCTTTATTCCTGTGATATGGAAAATGAACTTTGCAGCTTAATCCTGTAATTATAACACCATTGGGAAGGGTTGGAAGGGACCTAAAACATCAACAAGTTCCAACTCCCTGCTGTGGGCAGGGTCACCACAGTGTGTGGGTTTGAGATGCTGTCCTGCTTTGGAAAAATTTTTTAAAAAACAAAACAACCTTTTTGGTGTTGTTGTTGACAAACCAGGAATTACTGAGTGTTGCAAGTGACAGGCAGGAATTTTGTTTATGGAAACACAAACTCCACACAATGTCAGTACACAGTTCAGTCTAGGGCACACCATTTATTTTTATATGTGTCAAGAATAGGGAAGGGAGGGGAGAGAAGCAGAAAAGGATAACTACCAGCTCAAGGAGAGAGAATTTGGCTTTGATCAGTGTGGGATCACAACAATCAGAAGTAAACTAAGAGATACTTACGTTTGCATTAACCCCCGAGCTTCATCTCACCCAGAGCAAGTGATGGTACAGGTCAGCCCAGATTTCATCTCCATTAGTGCAGAAGTGCCTTTGGGGCTGGTGGCCATGTGTTTTGGTTGATTTGGGACCTGGGCATTTCTCTCTGCACACAAGAATTGCTCCCCAGAGGAGAGGCCCCCACACCAAGTTCTCATATGGAGGATTTGTCACCCTGTCTTTCTCCCAGAATTAAAAGCATATTTGTTTTGCTTCCAGAAAACCAATTACACACAAAGCTCACCTCGCCTGAATTAAAAATAAGAAGATTGAATGTTTTCCTTGCAATATCCCAAAAGCTCAGACATCCCAGCTGACTTCCATATTTTATTTGAAAATAAAAAGGAACCCATGTGTCCTGGCAGATCTGTGCTAAAATTGTACCTCATTGTGGCTCCAGATTGAGAGATTTTTCCAAGGAAAGGATCTCAAGTGCAACCATTTCTTTTCAAAGCTGACAAACATTTCTATGGCTGCAGACTCACAGTGGTGGAAGGTCACGGGCTCCCTCCAGTCCCTTTGGGTCTCTTTTCCATAGACGAAAGGTCTGACTGAGCAACTCAACTTGGAGACAATGATCCATGAAGAGACTCATGGCTTTCCAAGAAAATAAAGTCTGTCGAAATCATTTAAGCAGGATAACGCCTTCTTCCTTCGAGGAAAAAAGTGTCTTTCACTGCCTGTCTTATCTTTGTTATGAAAAAAACCCGCCTTTCATTCAACTTGCAGCACAATGATCTCGTCCTACCAGTGCTAGACATTCCCTCTGCCCGAGCCCATGTCTCCTAGCATTGGGTCTCCAGCATGAATAATTGCTCTGCACAGGCTGGCAGTGGGCAGGGAGCAGGTTTTCCTGACATCCCTACCACAGGCAGCCTTCCTTCATCCTGCTGGCTCCATTCCCTCTGCCGGGCTGGCTGGGAAGGTGCAGAAGAAGCAAGAAGAGATTGATGTGGTGCCACATGATCCTAAAACAAGCACTTCTGCCAGCATCCCTCATTGATCCACAGTGAAGAGACCCCAAAATTCCCCCTGCTGCCCAGAATCTGGGCACAGTCCTGCCCTTCCAACCTGTGGCTGCTTCCATAACTGGCAAAAACTGAGTGCGCCTGCATCATCCTCGGCTGTTGCCCTTCTCTGAGGCTGCATCCAGCTCCTCCTCCACCCTAAAATGAACCCATGGGTTTAGCTTCTCTTCCCTCCTCCAAGATTAGCCAGACAGAGAAGCCGTTTTTGGCAGAGCTAATTAAAGGGGGGAATGAAAACGCTGGTTAAAGGCAATAAATAATCAAATCAACTCTTAGTCAGCTGTGATGTGCTTGCACAATTCCTGACATCCCTACAAAACAACCCAAATGGAAATGTGAACCTGTCTAAAGGATAAGGGATTGTACTAACAAAGAGTGAGCAGGATCCTTGATATTCTGACATTTGAAATACTCAAAGTGAAGAGAATGTCTCTATGAAAGTGTCAGCCTTAGTTCAGCCAGAAACTCAGCACTTGCCACAGCAAACACAACTCAACCTCACCTTTAAGATCAATCACCCCCTTGGCCTTACAGTGCATCATATGGAAGTCCCACACCATCCAGGCATGAAGAAAAAGAGCTTTTTACCAATAAAGTAGCAACCAGAGTGTCATCCCAGCCACCTTCATCCTGGAACTGCTGCCAAACAAAAACCTTCTGCCTGTCTAAAACAGACATCCTAGGTGAGCACCTGCCTCTGCTCCATTCTCCATTTTTATGTTATATTCATTAATTTGCTTTGTTTTCCTGATATTTAGGATTAAGTTATTACACTTCCAGCTATTTACCCATAGACATTTTCTTAAATAGCTTACATTGCAATAGTAATAATCCTTTGGATGGTCCAGCTGATTGTTCACCTGATTTCTTTTCACTGGGGTAGGGCTGTAAATTGGATCTCTCTTCTCCAAAGTTTTTTTGGATTAATGGTTTCATTAATAAGAAAAGAAGCAGAAAACGCTCGGAAGAAAAATAATTTCAAAGTAAGGAGAACTTATGAAATTTCAAAGCTCAGAGAAAAAAAATTAGGACCTAATCAGTTTTCTACAAATCCTAGCTTCAAAAATAAGGGAGAAATACAGCAGGGTAAAGAAACTTGCCAAAAATGCAAAAATTTCACAGGTAGAGATTTTCTAGTGCTTCTTTCCTGATGATGCTTTTTAGAATAACTTTATTCTCTAAGCCTTTAGCAACTTTTTTTTTCTTTTGTTTTAAATCTCCCTTTCTAGTCTCCTCCAATTACTGAATTCCATCTGGCCTTTTATCTTTGCATCCCAAGTAATGTTTCTCTCCCTGTGGTCTCCCATCTTTGTCAAGGAGCAGGGTCACATCTCACCTTGTTGGTTCTCTGAGGTTTTGTGTCTTCTGCAGAGGAGGAACAGGGGCTGTGAGGTGTAAACCCAGCTCTGCTCAGAGGTTACTCTGCGTTGAAGAGATGCTGGGTTGTTCATGCATTCCTGCACTCCCAAAAAAGGGAAATTTGGAAGGAATTTCTGTTTTGTTGATCCCATTCCCACTGCTGAGCGGGAGTTTCCTACAACAGGAGCTGCTGGGAAACACTTTTGCTGAACAGTTTCCAAAGTGTCACTGGCAGCAAATCATCCCCTTCTTAGCCCTGGATAATTTGTATGGACATTTGGAGGCTTGTGCTGGGGCATAAATCATTGGCAGCACACAGTTGATTCATGGGGAATTTCATAGACTTCACTCTCAACTCCAAACAATTACCACTGGGCTGATTTCAGAAAATGTCTCTTCCCTTGGGATGAAAGCATCTAAATCAAGCTAAGTTTCAAGACACAAAAAATTAATGGCAGGTATTGCCATCCCACTGTGCAGGGAGCTGTGCACGTAAATCCCACCTCGTGGAATTTTACGCATCACCCAGTTTCAAAATTTATATTAAAAGCTCACCTAAAGCAAGAAAACCACATTCTCACAATTTCATTTTCACTTAAAGAAACCCCATATATTAAAATAATCAGAAAGTCATGGGCTTATAAAAACATGTACCTTTGACATTGTATTATCCCAGGAAAATCTTGGATATATCAGTTTTTAACGGCGTGAAGTACTGCTCATCCAGGGAGTTGGGGTTCAGAGTAACGTGTCTTCAGAGCATGTTTTTGTCACCACCTTGTCTAAAGAACACAGAAAAATGGATTGGAGACTCCTGGAAGGATTGGAAACTCATGGAAGAGCATACAGCCACAGCAAAAGGAAAACTATTTGTGATTTAATGTATTATTCCAGACTTCAATTGATCCACTTTGTATTTTCTTCCTCATTACTTTCCCACAATTTAGGGCATTTTTTTTAATTAAATACAAAGGCCTTAGCACGTTTCAGAAAATTAATCACTTTTGGCATTGATTAGCTATTCATTTCTGTTTAAAACATGTTTTAGAATTCATTAAAGCACCTCAAAAATTAAATTCTTAGCAGCCGTAGGCCCAAATTATATTTAAGTAAGAAAATCAAGCACAGTAATAAATAGTGAAGAATTCTGAAATATTAATTTGGCCTGTAGCATTTCAAATGTTTATTTGCAATAATTAATTTGAAATCAAGTTTACATTGCCTTTGCCAGGAGTTTGCTGGGAACTTTAAGTTACGTTACTAATTTCCGCAAATCTGCCCTTATTCCCTCCCTGTCAAGCACTGCCAGCTCATTTAAATTAATTCTTTCAGTTATATTGGAGTTTGATCATTTTCTATGGGGCACAGGGAATGAGCAAGCCCACTCTTCCTGGGCTGGTGCAGGGGGAATTAGCAGCTGCAGCTGTTAATTAACTTGAGGCTCATTTTCTGCTTCCCCCTCTGCAGCAGGAGCCTGAGCAGCTATAGGAAATCTCTTCTTTTGGGTTGGAAGGGACCTTTAAAAGCCATTTAGTCCAACCCCCATGCCACAAGCAGAAACACCTTCAGCTTGATCATAATGTGATTTTCTAACCTGGCAAGAAAAGATCTTAACTAATTTTTATTCCTAAACTGTGGTCTTACAATTAGAATTTAATGAGTTTTTCTGTTATACAGTTTACTCCAGATGCTGAACCCTGAAGTATCAGAGCATTTTAAATTGCTATAAATTTCCTATTGAAAACAGTAAACATGCACAAAGTTCTGTTTACAAGCATACAGGTGTTTAAATCACCTTCTTATGGTTTAATAGCTTAAAAAAATCACTAAAAACATACACATGGTCTCTTCTTGGATCCAAAATATTTCCATTTACCTCAAAATCTGCATTTTGAGATTTTTGTTCCTGATCAGAAACTTCCAGATTTGCCTCGTGCTGCTGTTTCCAAATCAGAAGTTTTTGTGCTTTGCTGCACCAATTTCCAGTTACTCAGGAAGAGCAGAGAAAGAGCGGCATCCAAGTACTGCCCAGACGTTTCCATATGGATCCATGTGCTGCCCTGGCCCTTCCACGCTTCTCCCTCCTGGATGGAACAGCTCCCACGGGAATGCTCTCAGCCCAAACCCTGCCAGAGCTTCCAGAGAGTTTGGACAACGCTCCCAGGCACAGGGTGGGATTGTTGGAGTCTGTGCAGGGATAGGAGTTGGACTCAGAGATCCACATGGATCTCTTCCTGTTCAGGATAATCTATGATTTCATTATTCCTGCTCCTCCTCCTTCCCCAGGATTGGGAAATCCTTGCCAAGATATGACCTCTGGGTTAAGGGAGATGCTCCAAGGTTGGTCCTGCTGGGCGTTGCTTTTCTGCCTCTCAGCCAAGAGTAGCAAGATCTGCTTCTGGAGCAGCAGATATGAAGCTGCTCTATCAAATTCTTCGGGATATGGACATGAAGGGATCACATAACCACATCCCACAGGCAGGAAAACAAGAGAACCAGGAGAACTAGGTATTCTCAAGAAGGAGAAATAAATAAAATAACAAACCACAAACTAATTCCAATAGCGCAACTGAACTGCAGTTCCCGGCCGTGCATCCCTCAGCCGCGCTGATCCCTGGAGGGTTCCAGACCGGATCAGTCCAGGCGGGAAGGCTCGGGAGCGACTTGCGGGGCGCTGCCTCCACCTCCTGGGTGCTGCGGGGAGCGCAGCGGCTGCGCCGGGGCCACCGCGGCTCGCTGGGACTTGCCCCGATCGCGCACGGCCAACACCGGGAATACCGGCAGCGCCAACACCAGGAGTGCGGGCACGGGACGTGCACATTCCCGGAATACCGGCCCGGGACGTGCACATTCTCCGGGACAGCGAATACCGGGACCAGCACAGCAGCGCCGCCATGCCGAGTGGATTTGGGGTCACCTGTAACCACCCGGTACCGTTCCCCCAGAGAAGAGCAGTAAGGACTTGCGTTCCTCTTTCCCCACGCTGTTCCTCATCCCTGCTTTCTCACCCATGGGGTGACTGAATTCAGCCCCAAACGAGCAGACAATGACACAATACCTGTTTCTACGCCTTGCGACGAGATCAACTTTCAGTTTAGTTGCCAAGACCTCCAAACAAGGCTTTCAGCACAGCCGGGTGCCAGGTTGGGGTAACAGGGCCTGGATGAGCACTCCACAACTGCAGTTACCATTGGAAAAAAAATCGATTTGTGATTCCATAAAATGAGAAGGGACCTTAAAGCCCATTTCTTTCCACCCCCTATCAGGGGGTGGCACACTTCCCCTATCCCACATTGCTCTCAGCCCTGTCCAACCTGGCCTTGGACACTACCAGGGATGGGACAGGCACAAGCCCATCAAAATTGAATTCCCCCATAAAAGCCTTAAGAAGCAATAAACCCCCTTAAATTAAGATATACCTCTCCCTCTGTAATTCCAGCCATCCCTGCAGAGACCAGAACACAAACCTGGATGCTGAGGGCCACAAGAGCCCAAAATGCATCTGTTCAGGAATAAAGGAATTTGCACCATCAGCCAGCATTTGTTTAAACACAGCTTGGTACAGGAATGCTCTGGGGTAGAACACTGTGCATGCCAAAAATCAAAGAGCAGGCCCTAAACCAGCTCTGGAGAGTTAAAGGTTTGCTCCAAGGCTCCAAGGAAATGCAAATGACCCCAAGGGGAGGGAGCTGTGAGGGAGCCCCTGCCCAAACAGTGCCTCAAGGGACTGCAGAACTGACCTCATCTCTGCCAAAAGCTTCCCGAGTCTTTCAAGAGGCCCACAAGAAGCCCCAGCCTCTGAAAGAAGTTTCCCAGAGGTTCTGGAGGGAAATAGTTAAACAGACGTTAAAATAAATGCAGTATTTAGGCAAAACTGCCGGCAGACACCGGCTCCCTCTTCCTGCTACTGCTGAGGTAAGCAAAGTTGGGAACATCTTTACCTTAAAACATTTTCCTCCCCATAAAAATACAAAAGAGACATAGGAAGGTGCCTCTTACATAAAGCTTCAGAGCTGAATAATGGAGAAAACAGCTCCTGAGAACAGAAATTTACAGCAAAACAGAGTAGGATGCAATCAAGGCACATTCTGGAGCCTTTTTTAACACTTGGCTCATCCCTGTCCTTGGTTTCTCCAAATATTCAGTAAGATTGGCTTTTAATCCATGTCTTGTCTCTCTCCACCCAGCAACACCTTCACCAAGCCTCCAGATCTCAATACCTGAGACTCAGGGCTTTAAAAAATTATTTTAATGTTTTTGTCCAATTTGATTCGTTTTTCCTGCCTACCTTGAATGAAATCAAATTGTCACAATCTGGGAAAGTTGGACCTGCTGCCTCCTCTGTGGCTCCAGTCCGTCCCTTCTTCAGCCACCAGTGCTGGTAAAAGCAGTGTCTTGTGTGAGCAAATAGCATCTGGGAGATGGACCCGAGGCAAAGGTGGAAAAACCTTCCCGTGCATTCAAAAAAATCAAGTGTTTATAAACCACTGTGAATACCAACAGCACCAGCAGCTATCAAATACCTCAGGAGGATTTTAAACCCAGTTTTTAATGTCATTCCTGCCACTTGTAATGCAAATGTCTACTTTCAAATGATCAGATCTTTGAAGGAAAATAATTTCCTCTTAATATATGGAGTCAAATTTAATAGGTACTTAATAAACACAGAGGTAGATGATCCCACTCTGAGGTAACACATCAATCCTACCACTGAATGTCTGTTTTGCTGCACGTGTGTCATAAACACTTGACTGAACATAAATTTATAAATAGCTCTTGATATATGTGAAATCTTTGGCAGGGCTTATGAAATAATTCGTATACATTTAATTTAGGAATGTTTGCTCATTGTTTTTTATATCCATTTGAAAAACAGAAGCAAGTGAGCTTTCAAAGCAGAAGTGATGGATTTCTGTCAATTACCAAACGTTCTGAATTTGCAACCCTTTTATTCTAGTATCCAAGGCACTGCCAGCTAATTAAAACTGTACCTTTATGATTATTCGGGGAGTTTGACAATAATAAATACAATTTTGAGGTTGTCTTTGGTGTTGTAACTGAAGGCAGCAGTGCCAAGAGAAACACCACTGTACTGCCAGACCCAGCCTCGCAGTAAGAGAACGTAGTACAATGCAAACTTTAATGTCAATATATACAGAGCTTTAAAGAAAACATTTCTTTTAAAATTAAATGAAATAAATACAGTATGATACAAAATCCACAATATGCTTAAGAGAAAGAAATGACAGTTACAATATCTGATAACAGGGACCTTGTGTAGAGTTTAATCTTTGAAGTACCTCAGAGAGCATGGAATTCATTGCACACTGTTCTCAATTAATGCCCTTCATGGAGATTTAGCCACATGCCAGGAGAGTTTCAGCTCTAACCAGAGCATCAGTGCAAGACGCCAAAGTGCTTGGGACATTATGACAATGCAATTAATTCATTAATTAGCAAACATTGCTCAAAAGCCTACTGTAAAACAGCCAAACCTGAACACTTGGTCCTGCAAAGCAAATCCACCCCCAGCATCCTCAGTTCTTATGTGAAAAACCCCACAAGAGGATTCAGGGTTATTCAAACTCACTATTGGTAATAAGCTACTGCCCAAAAATTAGTAATTTAGAGACATAATCAATTAAGTACCTTTTAAAGTTTTACAAGAAAGTTTGCTTTCATTACACATCAAAAAATTCAGGAAAACCACTTGCTGATGATTTTGTGGGGGACTTTCTAATTATGTAAACTATTACAATGCTCAATCAGCCTCAGCCATATATTAAGGGCAGGTGTTCTCAAATTTGCATCCATTCTTCTATTCCCAAGGAACAGTGGCATTTGGAGGAGCAAATACTTTAGTAATAACTGAGCAGAGACAGAGATGTCGATGCAGAAGGTTGGTGTGACACAAATGAAGTGCAGGGGTGTTAGCAATAGCTGTCTGCACACCTAGAAAAGCTCTGGAACAAACTTAAGAAGAATTTTATGTTTTTAACCCTACAGAGCTGCTATAGGATTACATAAAGACTCTATTATGACCACAGCTTCAGAAGCTTTCTGGAAACTTTGAGAAAGAAAAACCTGCTCTTTCCTCCCCCATCCCACAAATATTTGCAAATTTTTAGTTTCGGATAGGACTGAAAAGCTTAAGTGCTACAAAAATATATAAACCCCTGTGTTTGCATTGATGTTTTAGCCTAATTTCACTGACACAAACCAGGAGAGTTATTATAATCTAGTGTAATTAATTTCACACAGCCCTACAGACCAGTCTCTAAGTACATTGCAATAAAATCTTGACGTTTGCTAGAGGTTATTTTAACTATTGGGCAGCTGAAGATCAGCTTATCAGAAAAGGTATTAAAACATGGAAGACAGAATTGAAGCTCAGCATGACTGACTTGGGTGAGGTTTTGGATGCCTACTCCATCTGCAAGAACATTGAAACAACAGAGGCCTGAAATGAACAGCAGGATCAGCCCCCTGCACCTCCTGGCGTGGGCAAGGGGAATTCACTGACTTTGAGCACAATGGGAAAAAGAAGAAAGCCACAAAAGCCACGAATCGATGGCTTGACTGGACTCAACCAGGAAAACTCCCAGGAAGGGCCCTGTGACCCCACCATGGGCTCACCATGGTGCCACTGCAGTTTTTGGATATGGAACAGGAATACAACAGAGTTCCTCACTTTATATCCAAAGAACAACTGAAGGTACAAATTAAGATATCCTGGTGTGAAAGAACAGCAAAAGATGTCTCGAGCCCACTCCAGCTCCAGTGGGAATCTGCTTTCTGTGTGCACCACAAGTGGAACTTACTGATAATGATCACCACCAAACACCAGAGCATGAGCTTTTTTGGCAGGAAGCCACAGCCAAAATATTCCATCATAAAGACTTAGTTCTGTGGAAATTCCTTTAGTCTGAATGCCTACTTCTGTGTAATTATGAGCCTTTGTGAAAATTTGGCTTTTTTTCCTAACTCAGTAAGGCAGCAAGAACATCACCAGTTTGTAGATTTGAACTGTGCCCAGATGATATGAAGCAATTTCTACAAACCTTTCACTGAAGCCAGAGCACTCTCCCATTTCCCACCTGCTCTTCCATCTCTAACTGACAGCTCATGAGCAGATCATGCTACTTTCAGATATCAAAACCTAAGTTGGGAAAGAAAGGGATGAGAAACAGGCAAGGAATTCCCAAAGGAGCCTCACAAAAATGATCATTAAATACAGTAAAAGTAAACTGCAAGCAAACTCTTTCATGTTCCTGCATATCCCAAATACTCCAAGACTGATATGCTGAAATAGTCAGAGCAAGGGAACTTTCCCCCCAAAATAAGGATTATAACTGGCATACCAGGTACACTGGCCTGTCAGATTTAACACATCCATATGTCTTCCCCACAATAAGACAACTTTGTCATGTTGCAGTCACTGAAATGTTGCTTTTACCCCTGGAGTACCACTTGCGCTACAGGTCAGCAGTGATATAACACAGCAATAACTTTACAGGAGATGTTTTAAATACTCTGCAATGAATCAGATCATCCACCTTGTGTTCTTTTCCTCTCACCACCTTTGTGCTGCACATCAAGAATAACTTGAGTCCCTTCAGCTGCTTCCAACTGCTCTTGTGCAAAATGCTTTTAAGGTGCTTATACTGTGGTGCTTCTAAGCAAGCAAAAAGAAAGTATCAACAGAAACACTGTTAAATGACTCATGTGTAAAGCCATTGAAGACCAGCTGCTGCCTTACAGGAAAGCTGAAGACAATTCAAGTTTGACATTTTCGATGTATTCCAGGCCTTGCATTACCTCTTATGCCCAACACAACTTTTATGACATTTCAACGAACATTACACCTAGACCTCGGCTCAGAAGGTTTAATTTCCACTACTTTTACCTTTTTTTTTTTTTTTTTTTGAGTGAATTCAAATTCTCTGGCAGTCATCTTTAAATTTACAAAAAAATGACCCTGACAGAGTGTGGGCAAGAGGTTTCCAGGCATTCTGGCAGGAAAAGGATGATGAAGCAGCTGCAAAAGGGGCAGATTTCGTATTAAACAAGGAGCTTTTCCAGGAAGCAGTTGTGTTCTTTGATAAGCTTTCAAGCATTTCAAACAGGCACCTCAAAACTAGGCACAAATGGCCCCTAAAGCTTCCAACATCTATCAAACACTCAAGAAATTCCATCTGGGGGATATTCTGCATGATACAAAGAGCACACCTATGTTTGATATATCATTAAGTCTCAAATCTACATATATTCATACCTAACTATTTGGCCAGATAATGTCCATCTTCCCCCACCAAAACCGAAGAAAGCAGCTTATCAAAAAAGTACTTCCAACATCACCAAGTCCTTCACAGGTATATGCAAAAACCAGCCAACACCTCTTGTGAGATCTGAGTTATCACCACCACTGCTGGTGCTTGGGCCAGAATTCTCCTGGAAGTTTTTTTTTTTTGCTGTCTCAAAACACTGATTTCTGTCAGCCCCGGGGTCTTGTGTTTGAAAATTCAATGGTGACAAATGAATCTGAACTATATCTGAGTTTTGGTCACTTCACAGTCTAATGTCACTAATATATTTAATATTTAAAATCATCCTGCTATGTCACTACAATTGCTCAGTGTCTACAACTTTTGAAAATGCTTCTAAGTATATCTCTGAATGAACTACCAGCAGCTAGCATTGGTTTTGAGTCAGGAAACCCCAAGGTGATTCTGGCCCTGAAATTAATTTCCTCTCTGCCAGAGCATTTAGGAACAGCTCAAGTCCTTCCTAACACCAGACAGAGAGGGCGAGTGAGTGCTGGCCACAGGACGCTGAAAGGAATTTGTCCCTAACTGTGAAGTTTCTTGGTCAGAATTCCCTTATCTGGGCACACAGCAAGGCTTATTTATTTTCCCAAGCTACTCCTACAGTTAGGCAAAGAGAATTTTGCATTTCTGTTCTGTAATATTTGTACATGCGGCAAGAGAGTCAGAGAGAAGCAACCTTCTATTAAAAGTAAAATCAAACAAATAAAAAATAAACTCCAAGTGCCAAGTTGATTATAATAAAGTGTCAGTTTGTCTCACATGCCAAACAAACCTAATACTGGCTGTATTTAGAGGAAAGACTGCTGAGGAAAATAACACAGTAGTTGTACTAATGGATGAGAAATATAAACAACAAAGGATTGAGTTGCATGATGTTGTTTTGAAGTGGCACCAATGTTTCTGAGAGCCTGAATTTTAACAGTTTATGCACTATTGACTTTCTCCAGCTCAGTGTAGGACAATTTGCAGCAACAACCAGAAATGTTCATTTTCCTGTTAAGAGGCCACGACCATTTCTTTTGGGTCATAAGAGATCAAATTGAAGTGCAGGGTCTTGTAAATCCCTTTGGTTTGTATTTCCACAGAAACTCCTCAGTTACTGGCACCATGCAAACACAGACCTACCAAATCAACAGTGATGAATTAACTCGGGCACATCCCATTGCTCAATTCTGCATAAGTCATGGACAAGGGAAAGGAACTGAGTTGAATCAATGAAGTGCCCAATTACAAAATGAAGAATTTGCCCTTCACAGCAGGGTCTAAAGGTGTGAAGCAAGAAAACTCACACTGACACTTTATGTACAACTTGGTCATTGGCAACGGTCCCCTAAACCTTTTTTTTTAATTGAACTCAGCAAAACTATACAGAAGGTGAAAGAATATTTCCAACAGATCTCGAAGGACAATGTAGAGAAATTCATTATGGTGTACCTGATGTTTAAATTAATTTAACAGATATGGCCTGTAAAACAAACACAGTATGAACCTGTGGATTTTTTTTTTCTTTTTAAAAAAAGGACTTTTACAGAATTCAAGTAGTGTAGCAGGAAACTGTAGATGCCTTTTGATCACAGGTCAGGCAAAATAGAGCCACTTGCTGGGTTTCTCCCTTGCTTGTGTCTGCTCAGGTGTCCCAGTGGATCTATAAGTCTGTGGATGTGAGCTTCTTCATGCTCCGTCGCTGAGCTAAACTGGAGGCTGCCACAGGCTCCAGCACTGGCTGAAATGTCTTGTGATTCAGTGCAGAATATGTAGCAGCCATGGCTCCCTAGAGAAAAAGGAAATATGTGATAATAATTCATATATGTAGAAGTTTTAATCAGAACATAAAGCAAGTAAACATTAAATACTCAACTAACTCCATTAAAACCAAACAAGACTTATGCCAGGTCATGTGACTTCTCTAAAGTTTGTTAGGAAAAACCCATCTGTTGTTGAATCTCTCCAATGTCTAAGCAGGGTGTCTGACAGTTCTTTCTCTTTCTTTTGTATTTGTTTTGTATCCCTTAGATGTAGGAGTGACCTGTTAATGTAGGTCAGAATACCTTTCAAGCCAGATTAGCACCAATTTCTCAAATACAGCCACTTCAGTGGCTACTCAGGTCCTGACTTATGAGACAACTCAAGAACTACCTTACAAAAAACACATACAAAAAACCTCTTCCTCTACAGAGAGGTTAAAAAAATTATTTAATAATTTAATTTGCAGAGGGACTTTACACAGGGGTATGCAGTGCCAGGACAAGTGCAATGGCTTTCCACTGCCAGAGTGCAGGATTAGGTGGGAGACTTGAAAGGAATTCCTCTCTGTGAGGGTGAGGAGGCTCTGGCACAGGGTGCCCAGAGAAGCTGTGGCTGCCCCTGGATCCCTGGCAGTGTCCAAGTCCAGGTTGGCCCTTGGGGCTTGGAGCAGCCTGGGACAGTGAAAGGTGTCCCTGCCCATGGCCTAGCTGGATGGCCCAGCTTCAAGGCCCCTCCCAACCCAAATCAATCCACCATTTCATGGATTTGTTTCACTATGTAACTCAAATGTGTTGGTACTATGGAAAAAAATAGAAAAAATGAGACTTCTGACTGTAGCTCTAAACCAACTGAACTCCTTGCACATCCCCCAGCTGAAGCAGCAGCCCAGGTGGGTTTACCTTTACTAGATGTGGGGCATCTTGTCTGTTGAGCTGATAATGAGGCAGCTGGTCCCTACAGGCAATCCAGGAATGCTTCAGCACCTGCTCGGCCGTGTACCGCTGGTGGGGATCCACGTGCAGCATGTGTGACAACAAGTCCTGCAGAGAAGGGGAACACAAAGATTGCTTAGTCCAAATCATCTTAGGCAGCCTTTAAAGCAGCAGGGATAGCAGCAATGAGAGAAGCACCCGATGTGGAGGGATTAACACAATGCCAACACACAGAGATCAGCAGACAAACAGGATCATTCTGTGCCCTGACACTGCAGAAGGCTGAGAACAATGTGTGGTACTATTGGAGCAGTTCAACAGAGCCAGCCTTGATTGCAAAGCAACTCACTGTTGTGCCTTTCATGTTTATTATGAATGTAATCTTTAAAAGACTAGAAATCCTATTATAATGTAGCAGGCAGATTTTATGGAGGAAAGCTATTATTTGCAAATCTCTCTCCTTGTTCATTCTGCACTTTGGGCTCTGCTGACTCCTTACTACAACTAAATTCAGAGACAGTGAGACACCAGCAAGGAATTTTTCCTTCAAGAAGCCAGATAAAGCATAAAGCCAACAGCAATGGACATTTGTTTTTGCCTGTTAGAAGCATTAGCAATAACCTACTGATTAATTACAACATTGGTCCAAAGGAGAGGTGGGTGGGAAGGCCACAGAACAGAGACAGCAATAGTTTGAAATAAAACCAAAATACGAGCAAGCTGACAGAATGTTCCCTTTGTTTTAGGTACAAAATGTGAGGCATTCCTAAATACACACAGAAGTGAATTTCTCATGCTAAGACAGCAGCAGCCAACAAGCATTCTGAATCACTCCTACTGAAATGAACAAATAGTGCAGTTCCAAAGGATCAGGACAAAATATTTAAACATTAATATTTAGTATTAATGCTGATCTTTTTAAAAGGTAACACTGGTGATAAAGATACCCAGAGAATGGGTCAACATCATCCCAGGGAATCCATATTGATTACAGATGGAGTCCTTAAATAAAATGTTGGAGCAGATATCCTTCACTGTAATGAAGTCTGTAGATAATAATAACAAACTACATTTATTTTGGAGCAGTCTAGCTGATAAAGCTCAGTACACTTCAATGTAATTCTACAAAAATATAAAACCAAAACACATTTACACCTTTGCTGCATCTGAAACAGTGTCCCAGTTGCCTCCACTTAGAGAGAATTTTCCACTGCCTATCCGTACTAGGATCTCCTCAGGAGTATCATTGGGACCATTGGCAAATGGAGTATAGCTGGTGAAAGAAAAAAAACCAACAAAAACATCTTGTTAGATAAAAACTGTAAGAAATTGGTAAAATCTTGTGAATCAGAGTCAAAGATATTCCAATGCCAACAGAAACAAATCACAGTATGTATACACATACTATTAAATATTAATATTTCTAATAATAAATGGGAAGTACAGATTCCTCAAGAGAATAGTTTCCAATAGACACAATTTAGGTAAGATGGAAAACCTGCTCTTTTTCTGTTAGAGCAGTATTCAGCAAACATCTCTCATTTGGCCACTAGATGCTTCCTAGAGCTTCATTAGGTTTGCATGTTTAGGAAACTCCAGAGATCACAACCCAGAGTATTCTACACAGGAATGCAGCAGGGGCAGGAGACACAAGGTGAGTAAAGGGGATGAGGTGGGAGGACAAGAGGCTGGAGGGTAAATAGAATCGCACCATGTATTTTTACAGACTCAATTTCCTCCTGAAAACTGGGGGAATTCTTTGGCACCCCCAAGTGCTGCACTATGGGAAAAGAAACCTTGATCCTACTTGTGAGATAAAAGTGGTTTATTTAGCGCTGACTCAGAGCTGCCTGTCCTGCCTGAGTGTCTGTGTCATTCCATGAGACCATGCCTCACCATTTCTATGGAAGCAAGGATTCAGGCAACATTCTGGGATTTTAGGTAAACAAAACAGCTCAGAAATATTCTCACCCTGCCAACATTGTGTAAAGGAGAACTCCCAAGCTCCATATGTCACAAGCAGCATCATACCCCTGTCTCATGAGAACCTATGAAACGAAGAGTGTTAAAGACTTGCCATATATTAAAAAAAAACCACCCCAAAACAACACCACAGCATAAGAAAGGGTAAAATCATCCATGGATCATGTCAGAGATTTGATTACTGATTTTCCAATATAAGGCTGCAGTAAATACCAACAATATTTCTTGTTCCCAGGTCATCTCTTAAGATTTTCAACAGGATCACATCTTACTTTTGAGGGTGGACTCTGCTGCCTGTAAAGCAGGTTTATAATAAACATGCCCCAAAATTGAGAAAGCATGTTGTGATTATATTTGAAGAAAAGCAGCAAAACTGTTGAAGTTTTTTTCCAAGCATTGCTGAAATGTTTAAGCATTTCATGCACCAAAAACAACATAAAGAAAAACAGAGCAGCTTGAAATACCTCTGGTGCCACAAAGTTTGCTGTGTAGCAGGGAGTTAGAAGTAGTCCATTTTCTCCTCGAAGTTGTTTTGCAAATCCAAAATCACAAATCCTGATGGAATCAGCATTGTTTGAATCATCAGTGTATAAAATATTACTGGGTTTAAGGTCTCGGTGCACCACCTTTAAGCAAAGACATTAGAAAAGCCATCATTTAGGAGAAGCAGGTACATTTGTTCGTAATGTACTATTTATAAAAGCTATTCCCTAGATTAAGATACTTATGATAGTTTTAAAAAACTGTAACTTTCACGTACCCAAAAATTCTAGTTCAAGTAATGTAATAAAAACCTCCTGGCTCATAATGCAACTGGAACCAGCAACACCATTTGGCATCACCATTTGGCAAGGAGAACAGGACAAAAATCTGCTGTTTCATAAAGTGTAGAGTTCAAAGGCTTTGCCAGGATAACAGGATATGTTGTTTGGATTAGTCACCATTGTGATAAAATATAAAGCCTTGTAGCATGAGAACAAGCCAAGCAAAGCACACAGGGCAAGGGAATGGTAATTTCAGAGCTGTGGCAGGGGTGTGGGGTGGGAGAGCTCACTCACCCCCTGGCAGTGCAGGTAGTCCACGGTCTTGGCGATGGTGAAGAGCACAGCACTGGCCTCCCGCTCCGAGAAGAATTTCTGCCTCAGGATGCGGTCCAGCAGCTCCCCCCCCTTCATCAGCTCTGTGACCAGGTAGATGAATCTGCCATCATCATACACCTGGGGAGAGGTTGAACAGTGCACTCACACAGAATACACTCTGAGCTAATAAAAGGCAACATCTGTAGTTACACATCCCCAGAAATCCCCTCCTCCCACAGGAGCGGGCAGCACAAACAGCAGGGACTGCCAAAGCAGGGAGTGCAAGGCAGCTCATGTGTCATCCTGGGAGTTCATGATTCAGCTGTTAATTCATCACTCTCAATTCAAGTAGTTAATTCATCACTCGAGTTACACTTTTCAGCTTAAGCTCTGCTGGAACAGGAGAGCAGCCCTACAGCTCCCTACTGCTCTTCCCTTCCAGGGTCATTCTGGCATAGACAGGACAGCATGCAAGCCACTGCTTTCTTTTCTGTTTTTTCTTTTTTGGTTACCAACACGTTGGCTGCTCCTTTGAAACAAGAAGAAATAGACTATTTCTAACCTTTACATCATTTCTCACTTCGGGCTGCTTAAACAGCCTTTAGAAAAAATTAGTATCAAGACAACATTGTATTTTGAAACACTCCCTCTACTACTACATACTGCTCTCCCAGTAGATTTTTCTATGTAAAATAAACTTAATGAATCCCAATAATCTGCTGACACCTGCATTTATTTTTCAGCACTGTCTAGTAAGAAGCAGCAGAAAAGGAGGTACATACATCCTTTAAAGTAATAATATTTGGATGTTGCCCGTAACGCATGAGAATCTCGATTTCTTCCGAGGGATCCCTTTTGCTTTTATCAATTATCTGCAAAATAAAACAGGAAAAACAACAGGCATAAACAAAGCCTATTAAATAAAGACATTTCTTGTATTTATGTCCTCATTTAAGCAACAGAATAAAAAATTCTAGAGCTTTTTACTTCTTACTAATCATGAGTAATTAATCTTCCAGCTTCTAATCCCATTTATTCACTTCTTGCTCTATCCTTGTTCAAATTCTATCATTAATGCAGCCTATCCTGCTCCACTGAACAAGGAAATGCACTGGTCTGAAGCATCACTAATTCACTGCAGCCCAGTACCACCCTTGTGAATCCTGTTTTATGTCCGGTGTTCCCATCATTGTACAGAACTTTCAACTTGCAAGACTGTAACTTATAAACACATAAACAGCCACAATAACTGGAAAATTCACAAATACAAGTTTTCAAATATACTAGCTAATATTTTCAGAATGTCGGAGTGGAGTTTATGCTAATACCTTCACAGCAAACTCCATGTTTGTAGCTATGTGGATACATCTCTTGCAAACAGAGTAGGAGCCCACACCAATATCTTCCTTCAGTTCATAGACATCAGTGAACTGTGCACTGTTTCCATGAAGCTGCTTTAAAAAAAACACAGGGAAATGGTCATCTAAAGCAACAGGATTCTCCTTGCCATTACACAGATACCAACAGCAGAAGTTTCTCCTATTTGCTCATGAATTTTCTTTGAAATTCTGCCTCCAGAGGCAGTAAGTCACTTTTTAAAATCAAAAATATGGAAGTATTTAGTAAGACACGTTTTATAACCGTCTCCTCAACAAAGCAAATGTAAATACTGAATACTGCTAAGTCTTTGACATGTCAAAGAAGTTTCTCAAAGGCAAAGCATTACCTGGACTATGGGCAGGATATTGGTGAGGGGTGAAATTTTATGGTCTTCCACAGTAGTAGTTGCAACAAAACTAAATCCCTTGAAGAGCTGGTGGGCGTTTGCACTGGGTGGGACCCCTGGAGAATCTGGGGGCACACAGACACACAGGATTAGCGTGGCTACATCCCAGCAAGGCCATTTCATAACATTCAGAGGTATGTTAGAAAAACCATCTTGAGGAGAGGGAAGCAAACAAGAGGAACACTAATGTTAAACAGAACTTCTAGTTTGTTGTCTGTGCTCTCTTACTTCAATAACAAACACAGACAAGTATTCCAGGGCTTAGACAAAAACTCTAGAGCACAGCAGGAATTTATGTGTGAACACATGTTTTAGGGAAGAAGCTTACTGCAACAAAACTACTTATGGAAAAGAAATAAAGATCATTGTCTTGTGCTCAACAGCTTTGTAACATAGAAGAGCAACACCAGAACTGCTGGTTCAGTGGTGAAAGAGCTGCTGGCAAGGCACAAGTGAGGCAACACAAAAATATCCAAATAGTAAATTTTAACTGAAGAAAATATCCCTGAATTATTAGAATTAAGTTTTCCTCAGGTTGTATTCTGTGCACCTCTGAATTCACTATCTGAAATCTCACAGTGAGCACAGCTCAATAATTCTGTGTAGCCTATTAAGAGCACAGATCTCCAAAGAAATATGGGAAGAGGGTTTAGAAGCTGGATGCAGCAGCTGGATTCACAAAAGAAAAAGTGAAACTTGAAGCAAACCAAGCAATAATAATAAAAGTTAATGTTTCTTAAAGGAAGGCATTCTCAAGGAAGTACTGATCCTAAAAAGAATCACTGCTACAATCAAATTGAGTTGACTTTAATATTAAATACTTCCCCTCAAACACTGCATGCTTGACTTTAATCCTAACTAGAAACATAGTCCAGCTTTTAATATTCCATTTATTCTTTTCTTCCTGAGTCAAAGATTAGCAAAATACTCAAAAAACAGAAACCTGCTGAGGGAAATATCCTCCTTTAAAGCACTGGAACCCTGGTGAATCCTTTCAACTTTGTCCCTGGCTTTTCTGCTTGTTGTTTTAGCATTAATTTGATACTCCTGTCCCACAAACCTCACCCATTTACAGCCATGCAAAAAAACCCCACCCATTTACCTTTTGGTGTTTTTGCTGTGAATTCTGGATCAAAACAAAAAGTATCTTCTGGCTTTCCAGAGGCAGGTTTGAATGGAGGCTGAATTTCTCTTCTAAACAGTTTCTGAAAGAGAAGAACAAAGATTTAAGAGTCAATGAAGTTTCCATGGGCACTGTTATTTTGCCAGAAGAAAGGGCAAATGACGAAGACCTCAACCAGTGTCAGGCACATCCCTCTTGGCAAGGAAGTGCCCATTTTCAAAGCTCTATTCCAGGTTTTTCCTAATCCACCAAACTAAATCAGGAGAAGATCTCAAATCTGCAATAAATCCCATTTACAGCTAAGGAACAGAAAACTTCACGTCAAAAGATGTTGAATCCCCATGCAAAATTCAGGAAGTTCTAAGAGCATTTCCTTGCCATTTCACTCCTCCTTTCAGACCTATTTTGTGCAGTTTTTTTTTTTTAGTTTAACCTTCCTGCACAAAAGCATACAGTGTATTTCAGTCAAAAAAAAAACCCACAAAACAACCAAATCCAAGGAAAGGGGACCTAAATTTATCCCAAAAAAAAAGAGGTAAAATACAGAAGTGTCATCAACACCACCAGAGTGGAATAAATACAAATTACTGTTAAAAAAAAAAAAAATAAATTGGGTGAGAAGCACTGAGCTTTCAAACATTAGTCCCTTCAAAAGGAAAAAAAGTAAATCATCAAGCCAAACAAGACAACAATTTCTGAAGTATATTCACATGAAGCAGTGGAGTTTTGCTGTTACTAAAAATTTGTTGCTGAACAGACTCCGAGGTAGCTGCTGCATGAATACAGCTAGAAAAACACTTTTCAGAAATAAATACAGGAGGATAAATAGATGGATAATGATAAGGGGCTTTGAAGAAATAGGTGAGCACTGCACTGCCCTGGGTGGCTGCAGTTCTGTCAGCACAGCCACATCTTATTCATTCCATCAACCACTGTAGCAACGCAGTAAAGGGGGAATTTATTTCACACACAGCATCTTGGCTTTGAGAACATTTCTGGCAAACACAGCTCAGAGGATATGCGAGCCACGGAGTAGAATCAAAGTGCTCACACGGGATTGAAGCCTGGAGTTGTGATCTTGTAGACTTTGGATCATCTTGGAGCACCTGTGTTAATTCCTGACCTGTGACTGAGATGAGAGTGATGCAGAGGGAAGTCCAGGACAGTTGCACCCACAAGGACCCATTGTGCCCTGTAGGGAGCACTGGACAGACACTTCCTGAAGGATTCCTGGGAACACCAGCAGCCTCTCCCACCTACAAATGCTCTAATGGACCATTTCAACTCAAGAATGCTGAAACTCTTAATTATTTAAAAAGTAAATGCACAACTTATAATTCATACTCCCTATCTGCAGTAAATACTGCAGCTCCAGATGCCAAGGAATTACAGAAGAAGCCAGGATGTGCCAGTCAGCAGTAATGCAGTGTCTGTTGTGCCCTATTCAAATATAAGTACTTTCACAAATGCTACAAAACAGAGAAAAATTAACAACAGCTTTATCATTCAGATCCTTTTGTACTCACATTCCAGTCAACAGTAGAAAAAAAAGGATGTCTCTTGATTTCTTCAACTCCATCTGAACCAGCTCCTGAACAAAAGAAATATTGTATTTAACACACTTGTGGGTAAAGTCTGTGAAGATTTCACTAAAAATTAGTTCATTTCTAAAAAGTTTGCACGGACATGGTTATTTGAAGGAACTGTGAACACAAATATTCAAAGGATGTGAAATACTCAGGGAGGCAAAGAGAGCACAAGAAGCTCATAAATACAGTGTCAATATTCTTTGCTGTGACACTGTCAGAGTTTTGGCTCATTCCTAAATCACTGATTCCACATTTTGACCATTCCTTGGACAAACCCCGGAAGTCATGATCCAAGCTAACACAAAATGGTACCCAAATGTTAGTGATCACTCAGAGCTTGAGAGTCTCTAGCAACTTTTTTTTAATAAAAAGTAAGGCTGAGTTCATTATTTAAGATCTAAATAAATGAACCAACCTAATCTATTTGATGGGTTCCTTTTAAACAACATCCTCAGGAGACTTTGTGCTTCAGGGCTGAGGAACTGAGGCATTCCCAGCTTTGCTCTAAAAGAAAACAGAGAACAAGTCAGAGGAAGAAACTTATCTTCGCAAAAACTGACTACATAGATTTCCTTAAGGAGTTTGATTTGATACAAGGCTATTCCAAAGCACAGAGTAGAGGAGAGTGCACATACTGAACTCACCAACTTTTTCAGTTTCCTATTATAGAAGTGGTTTAAAATAAAACCCAACAAAGAACAAACACACTAGACCAAAATCACCAAACCCCACCCATGCCCCCAAAGCAAGATTTATGTTGAAACAGAGTAAAATAATTATCTCAGGAATATATAAGTATTCTCAAAGATATCTTCATGTCACCAGGAAGTTTTTACCAAAATAACCACCAGTAACTCAGAAGAAACTCATCAAATCCCCAATTACCCACCCTTGAAGGGATTGCTACTATTCCTCCAGGGCTCACTGAGCCATCATATAGAAGCTCACTGACTTTACCATTTGTTTTATTCAATGGAAACTAATGCTAAGGCAGGAAATTCTTGTGCAGAACTGCAGTATCACTGGGAGCTGCAAGGGAGGCAGCTCATGGTCTAATCCATCCTTTCATAGGAGCACCACCACAAACTCTCACTCAGGACAAGCTCCATGTGCCCTCTGGTGGGAAGAACAGTTTCTCCCTCCTCCCCTTCCTCACCACCACTGAGAGTGCCCAAGGCACTGCCTGTGCCAGGAGGAAACTGTTAGATGAGCACAGACAGACAAGAATGTATTTGCCCAACAGCTCCCCTCACTGAACACCAGCTCACCCAGTTTGTCCAGTCCAACAGCTTCTGGTGTAACTGGGGTAATTAAGGATGAGAATTAGAGCATGTAAGGGCTCTCCACACATCTGTACACAAAGCAACACCTGATCACCTGCTGCTTACAAAACAAGGTGTGCTGTAACAGTAGCAAGGGAGTGTGACAACAGCAGTGTAAATCAAGCTGCTCTCAGTCATTCGCTGTTCTTATCTTTATTACACGCCTACAATCAAAGATTCATCCCTGAGATTTTAATTGCTGGGGATACTTAATGGTACTTCACAGTGTGGGATCTAAAGCTTATCAAGGGGCTTTGCTTTTTGCTCCTGTTGCAGTTCAGTGCTCTTGGAATCATAAAATGGTTTGGGCTGGAAGGGATCTTAAGGCTCATCTTGTTCCACCCCCTGCCATAGGGACACCTTCCACAAGACCAGGCTGCATAAGGAATTATTACAAGCTGTTAAAACATGTTTAAAATGGCATTTTCGGACTTCTGAAAAAGGAAGGATATATACTTACTTCAGTATCATATTCATAGTCTCATTTCGATCTTTACCTTGAAATGGCAGGGTACCAGTAAGCATTTCAAACTGAAAAGAACAAATGTTAATCTAAATCAACACTTCTTCCCCCAGTTGCTGAAACAAAGTGTTATGCACTGCACTCTTTTCCTACCTCTACATGGCACTGGTTGAACTTTGAAAAGATTATGAAAGTGTTCCCAAATCTAAAATTCTGCGCTCACTTGCTGTTTACATGATGATAACAGCGGCAACTGTGTAGCATGATGATGATGGAGGAATATTATACATCAGGAAGCTACTTGAAAGTAATAAAATCTCCTCCACAACCAGGTTTTAGATGTTGCCATATTCCAAAAACTGCAAGAATGGTAAATTCCAGAGCAGCAGTGTACTTTTCAAGTCCACCTGCATGTCAGGCTGATGCTCTAACACAACGCAGCAAGCGCAGAAGTGGCAGCAGTTACTGACTTCTCTCACTATTCCACTTCAGCACTCCTCCCACAGGCTCACTCTCACAGAAACACCATTAATATTCCTTCAAACCCAGTCATCTTCAAGTCTGTTTTTAAATTTAACTATCAAGTAACATGCAAAATAAATATACAAAGTGAAGTCTCACACTGACTACAACTGGTTTTAACTACTAATGGACAACACAGGATTTTTCAGGTGTCTGATAAACATTCCTTAGAGGTGAAAAGTCAATTTTATTCCACCCAGTAGAAATTCAGTCACTGAATTGTCCCCCTTATCCAAGCATCCCTAATCAGAACTGGACAAGCTTATTCTAAGTGCATTTGTGTGAGCTTAGCAAGGGAAGCAAGAGGCAAATACAGTACCATGAGGACCCCAAAGGACCACCAGTCAGCACTCTGGTTGTGCCCTCGCCTGTTTACCACTTCAGGAGCCATGTACTCTACAGTACCACAGAAAGAATAGGCCTTCTTCTCCTGGTCTACTGATTCCTTGCTGAGTCCGAAGTCTACAACAACAGCATCACAAGAACACAGCCAGTAAAGAATTTCAGGGTAAAACAAATCAATCAATATATGGTAATTCAAAATGCAAGCATTGAGAGGTTTGGGCTGGTTATTTTCAGAAATATGATTAGTACAGCTCTCCATGAAACAAGAGACTGCAGGTATCTGGAGACAGCACATTTTGTTTACTACACACCTCCAAAACCATTCTAAAAGTCATTAAATTCATGATTAGCCATCAAAATTATCACCGAAATAACTCGACATTTGCTATCCTACACATTTAGAGCTCTAAGGTACTCAGAAGTTCTCATTTTCTCTGTTTACTGCCTGTTTTATTCACATAAAAAATTGGCTAGAAGTAAAAACCAGTTTCAAAGAGAATGCACGGTCTGGTCTTACTGAATGATGACTAAAAAAACTCACACTAAAATTACTGTTGTTACATAAGACAACATGGTTCTGTAACCTGCCTCAACTTCAGTATGCCCTGCATTACCAGAGTATTTCATTCCCAGAACAATTTTCCCCTGTTTTGTATACAGTGAATACAGAAGTCCTTGACACTGGCTCAGCTCTCAAACACCCTTTTTTCCCACAGAGGAAAAGGATTGCTAATCAATGATCCCATCCGTTATTTCCACTTTCAGAAGGAAGTGACAAATCTAGGATTGGACTGTATTTAAATACAGCAGAAGTTTTAAAAGGTATGCGTTTTGTAAATCTGATTTCCATCACCATTATTCTATTAAGTCTTTAAGTCTTAAAAAAACCTTCATTTTCTCTTGGAATCTAACAGCAGTATCTTAGATTAAAATATATGATGCAATCTCTACTACAAAATCATCACCTCACCTTGAATGTAATTGAAAGTTTTTAGAAATTTATAGTAATTTGTTGCTCAAATAGTCAGTCTTTTATATACATAATTTTCTAGAATAAACATATTTGGATTGTTCCTCACAGAATATTTTCTGCAATGTTATATGCATTTAAAATTGATAATAAAGAAACTCAAAAACATTTATTTACAAAGGGCTGTATTAATGAGTGGTGCCTACCTGTTAACTTGATATGTCCTGCTTCATCAAGCAAAATGCTGAAAATTAAAATTCACATTCACCAAAACACATAAAGAGTGATGTTTACATAAACATTTAAAATATAAGATAAAAACTATGATATCCAATTCTGTTATTACTTTAACAAGCAAATATTATTTCATTTAAACCAGAGATAAGTGTTTTACGTTTTGTATTTCTTTATGAAGTCTTAATAGAAATAATTTTAATTTTTTACAGTGGAAAAGGCAAAGCAACAAGCAAAATACACATAATAGTGGTAAAATACATTTTACTTTACTTTTCTGGCTTCAGGTCCCTGTACACAATTCCCAAGCTGTGAAGGTGATCCAAAGCAAGGGCCAGTTCTGCGAGGTAGAATTTCACATCTTCCTCTGTAAACATAACCTAATAAGAACTGTATAGATTTACCTTCTGATCTTGTCTTCAGTTTTTAAAACTGCAATCTAAAAAAAATATAGTCCTCTCTGCCTAAATTTAAAACTTAGTTTTAAAAGTCCCTTGTGAACTCATAATTCATGAGTTCAGCCAAGAGAAATTATTTACTAGTATCTGTTAATTATAAAGCACACAAAGAACTATCTGCAATACTTAAATAAAACCATCAGCAGAGCATTATTGCAGAGCACTAATTAACTTTTAGGTAATAAATTAATTGTTGTATTTGGTGTAATTGACACCCAGCACTCCTCCCGCCACAATCCCAGACAGTTTTGCACTGCATCACAGAATTTAATATATGACTGCTGTATTAGGTGAGTGTGAATTCACATTAGCAAGATTTAGAAAAAAAAAAACAAAAATCATTTAGGAAAAAAGCATGCAGAATAAAACACTGGTGGCAGTAACAATGACAGCTTGGGAGCTGAAGAACCTACTTTGTTATTAGGAAAAAAAAAATTAAAGAAGCCTGGTGAGACACTGAAATATTCATGTTACTTCTAGTGCAGAGATGCGTTTCTGTCCTGAACACTCTAGAGGTTGCTTCTAATTTAATATATAAAAACTGTGCCTGCTTTAGCTCTTGTCATGTTCTACAAATTACTGGAGAAGCCTGAAATTTTAAATGGCTGGACTGAATTTGGGCTTCAAGAGAACTATTCCCTCATTTGCTGGATCCAGCAGGAATGGGGAGTGCAGCCACTCAGCAAAGCTGGAATGGAAGCACCTGGGCTCCCTGATTCAGTGGCACTGCTCTGAATTGTTCAGATGTGATCCGTTCTCCAGGCACAGAATATTCCCTGATTTCCATAATGACAGGTGCTGACTTCAGGTAAACAATGAAGCTGTTACACTCCACACAGTGTCACCTTCACACCTTTAAAGAGCAGTGCTCATGCTGGGTTTCATGTCTTTCAAAAGAGCAAAGGGAAAACTTGGATTTCATTAACTCCTTGGATTTCATTACTCCTTGGAGCAGCCAAAATGCAAATCTCAGAATATAGTAATGCTAAATGCTAATCTACCATCCTCCCCATAATGAAATCTAAAGCTGTTCTCTGGGTCAAGCTAAACATGATGCAAGTCAGCTTCATTAAATATTACTAATAAAAACTTCATTACACACTCATCTCACTGCCACAGCTGAAACTCCCATACCCACATTAGAATTTAAAGACCAACAAAAGTCTTTTAATAACTTCATACTAAACCAAATTAATTTAAAATAATGCTTGTGTGCAAAGTATGGAATGCCACAGGGGATTTATTCTCATGTGCATTGTCCATAAGCTGTGCATTACCAAGGACTTTTGAAACTACCTCACATTCCCACCAGAAAATAAAAACCTGACTTTTTTTTTTTGTATCTATGTACATAAAAGCCAGTATAAAAGGTAACTGAAGTGTTCCAAAACACAGGTGAAGTTTTAGCAGTAAAAGAACTTGAGAATTATGACTTTTTGATTCTCACAGGGAACACATCCCTCTTTCAAACCCCCAGCAAGAGTTCTTATGGATAGCTCTGCATCCCTTATTTAAGAATGTTCCATAGGGGATATTTCCAGCTGGGTTAGTGCAAGAGAACAGCTCTTCCTGCTGTTCCAGAATTCTCTCTGGAATTAGACATTCTATATCAAAGCAGAGCCTGACCTCTTTCCTACCTCCTGCTCCAACAACCCGGGACAGGTCAGTCACTTGAAGTTTTTTACAGCCATTTTAGCTTCCAGAGTCAATAATTTTGAGCTCAATTATTAGACATAATCACTGTGTTGCCAAGATCAGCTTTTAACAAAATTGCCTTTAAATTCTTTCTCTTTTGCCTGTTCCTAAAGTAAAAACCTTTATTTTTATGAGAAGTATAAGGAGAAAAAACTCTCTCCTGGCCTTACATACTGGGAATAAACAACCTCCTCCATGCCATGAAAAAATCAGATAACACAGTTTTCTCATTTAAGAAAGTAGCTTTTCCTATGCTTTGGCAATATAAATGGATTTACAGTGGTAAAAACACTGAAAACCTCTCTTGCTGTGAAGCTGTTGAGAAACTGCCATTAAAAATTTAGGCCTTTATAAAAGGTTTGCCAGAAGAAAATAAAAGTCCTCTAAATGTGTTCATAACACTGAAGGTAGCATGAAATAAATATTTGATGGCAAATGTTTAAAAAAAAAATAACAACAACCTATAACTGCATCCCATTCCCTCCTCTGGAGCTCTCACTCCAGGAAACAAAAATAGAAATGAAAAATTCAAGGACTAGTTGTGTGCCAGGTGCGGATGGAGGGGAGTGGGCTCTAAAGCACTCTGTGTTCCCACTTTGTGGGACTCAAGATGAGCATTTGGACTGCAGCATGAAGCAATTTTACAGTGCAGCAGAAAGCTCTCAGGGCTGCAGGATTCCAGGAGCTGACCTAAGCTGACTAAGAGCATGAGAACTACACATCCCCTTCCTTCAGTGCTAAATATTCATTTACTTCAGTTGTGTTTCCAAGCAACAAAACATTTTTAGACAAAAGAACTGTACTTTGCAGATGCCAAATTAAAACCTGGGCTACTCATCAATACAAACTCAGGTTTCTTAAGGATAGAACAGAATCTAGAATATGTAAGGAAAGCCCAAAAGTTACTAAAAACTTCACTATGACAAGAAATATGGGGGGATACAGGTTTAGAAGCCAATTCTATACCAGCAAAACCCAATCCCTGTCTAACAGTGAGTGGAGATAAAATTTTAGGTACTTACCTCTTTGGATAATCGTGTGAATACATCTCCTCCCCTGAGAAAATCCAGTATTAAATAGAGCTTCCCTTCAGTCTGAAAGGCTTTAAAAAAATTAAAAAGTAAATAAAAACCAATAGTTGTATGACAAAGGTATAAAACAGATCTGAATGCTTTTACAACTAGATTCCAGTCATAGGCAATACTTTTGTTGTGGAACTGAAACAATTCAGCAGCAGACAAGGTAATTTACTGAATGATTCCTCACTTCTTCACAGAAGAAAATCTTAGTCATGGAAGATGATTAAAATAATGTTCTTTTATTTCCCCTTTGTCAAACAGGGAAACAGCAAGGATGTCAATTAGTGTTGTTTGGTTTAAATCAATGACAAGTACAAAATATCTACAGAACTTGAATGTAAAGATTTGGAAAGTTCTTACAAGAGGGTTCAACCTAAAACTTTAATACAGATATGTATTTTCATGCCTTTTTTCCCCTGAGTTGCTAGAACCTAATGTGGACCTTCCAAAAGTGAGACAGAACAAGAGGGGCTGTGCCTTCAAGCAATGAAAGGAAGTGTAGGCAAAGAAAAGGAATCTGTACCAACCATAGTGCAGTTTGACGATGAACGGGTGATTTACTTCTACTAAGATGTCTCGCTCCATTTTGGTACGGACTCTGTCCCGAACTGAGGGGAGACAGGAAGAAACAACAACAGGGTGAAACAAACGCATCTGCTACAACACAAACTCAGCAGAAAGGTTTTGCTGGCTAAAGGAATCGCTTCCCTCATCACCTTATTTGTTTTCAATGTTCAAGTCTCCCACAAAGTTCCTCCTTTCAGACAGTGAAACTCTGGTTTGCCTCTTGCCTGCCCTAACTTTCCTCTTTGCTTCACTGTATTGCCAGCAAATCCCATCTTTTGTGATAATCCACTTTGCTTTTAAGAAAAAAGCTCCCATCTATGTTCCCAATTTCAACTTTTGAATTAACTCTGTCATGCCTATAAAATATTTTTAAGATTACTTTTCCCCCTTTAACAGTAACAGTCCTATTTACACACAGTGGACTTGCACCCATTCAAGTGTCTCCTGAAAGCCAAAACACTGAATTAAATTTTTCTGGCCCCTAGAACAAGGGAATGACTTAATTTTAACCACAGCAGAGTTCTGACTTAACGAAAGACAAAAGGAAAACTGGTTATGAAATTAACCTGTTTTCATACAATGAAAAGTCTAAAAAGAATTAAATAATCCATAAGAGCATTTCTGACCACATAATTAAAGCTACCTGGCCAGATTTTAAATAATTCTTAAACATGAATTTACAAGTTACTCTAAAAAGAAACCTCCTGTCAGAGAAGAGCTATGAACTCACTGACAAATATTTAAGATTAAAAAAAAAGCTTTTAGATACAGGGGCATTAAACTCCATGGTCCAAAGTCTCAGCTGAAAGACAAACCTACCTTTTAAAGAAGCTTTTTTCAACACTTTCATTGCATAAAGCTGCCCAGCATCAGGCCCAATTATCTTCCTCACGAGGAAGACCTGGCAATATAAAGCCCATTTTAAAATCACTGCAAGCTTAGTAATCAAATCCAAACTCTCACAAAGCACTTGCAAACCTCCCATTAATGTCAGGCAGCTTCCAGTGCTCTGTACCAAGCACACATCTTTAGAAGAAGAGCCAAACTGCATTCCTTGATCAGATCAGACCTACAAAGCACCAAGCTCAACACTGGCCATAGACTTTGGATTCTTTCCTGATTTATCGAAGAAGTTCTTACAGAAAGATGCTTCTTTCTATCATTTTCTTGGAGAATGACAATTCTGCCTGGTCTGTCACCTCCCAAGGGGTTTTTCAGGTTTAAGACCCAAGCCTCAAATATGAAACATTCATTTTTATTAATGCATTCTGTGCAAGTGGTGAGATGAAAGCAAGGAAACCTCACCATTTAAGATCAAAGCACCCTTTCCCTCTGGAATAGCAACTCCAACAAGTTTTTCTACTTTTTTCTCTCCAGAAGAGTTTTAAACATAGATGGGATATAACTTGACACTCAGAAAAGCATATTAGATAAAATATTGCAGTACAAAGACATGGAGGTACACTAATTTTTAAGCACCAAATCTTCCAATTTACAAAATGGTTTGATACATGCTCCTACTTTTCAACTGCTGTTCTTGTAATAGCAATTATTAGTTATGAATTATCAGGTTTTGCTGTAACAAAACAACATACAAATCACAAGAGAAAGCCAAGTACTTCCCAAAATTACCTCTCTGATCTCACCTTATCCAGACTTTAATTTACAATTAATTTATTTACATCTAGAAGTTATATATATTTTTCAATGATCTTGTCAAATTTTCCATTCTAGAATCAGAAATTCAAGCAATGTCATGACTAAGCTGTGCAAGGTTGGTAGAGGGGTTGTTTTTATTTGAAGCTCTGGTTAGAAGAAAAATGTCATCATGTTTCAAGGTTGTCTGGCTTTTTGTTTTAATAAGTTTTGCCCAATAACTGACCTACAACAGTGCCTTCCCATAGGCCAAGGTGATAGAAAATAGTAAAGCAACTAATTTGAACACCAGCAACTAAGAAAACAGCTGTACATGAATACAATCAAAACTATAAAATATTAATAATAAGCACATAGGAATATTTTAGTATTAATAACCAATAACTTGTGAGAACATAAGGAATTCATGTACAAGTTACAAATTTTAGCTAATAAGACCCAACATAGCTGAAAACTACTGAAGCAACACCTATTTATTTAATTTGCAGACAAATCCTCCATTACTCCGCATCTGCTTTAGAAGGCACATCATTCCTCAATGAATGAAGAGAGAAATCCTGCAATTCAGGAGGCTTAACCCTTTATTTCTATGGAGATGTTATATTCCACACTGATGTCAAAACCAGGCTCCAGGAAACCACACCTGTGTTTGCCAAGCCCAAAGGAAGGACTCTGGGAGTAGAAGATGGGAAAACACTATGAAGGCAACAGCCACTGATCCTCCTGGTTTGTTTTCTCATCTCAATGGAAAGAACAAAGATAAAGAACTCTGAGCTCAGGTGTGCAACAGGCACTGTGCAGCTCCTGAAGCTGCTTCCTGAAGAGGCACTGCCAGGATTCCAAAGCTCCGGAGCATGTCTGGCCAAGCTGCTGGGATTCCAAGCAGAAGCACTCCTCAGGCTGGCAGAAGCCCGAGCTCTGGGAAGCCAAATCTGAGTCAGGGCTGGCTGTGCCAGCTGTGCTGAACCCTGAGGGAGCTTCAGACATCTCAAGTCAGGAGTAATAAATATATGGAGCCTTTCAGGCTCCTACAGTGAGAACTGTGTGAGGGAATTGGCAACCAACATTACCAGGTAAAGGAATATCTCTGAAACCTCAAAATATTAAGAAATATTAAAAGTCTGTTCTCTACACAATCACTGATGCACAGGACACCTTCCTAATGTCAATTTCTTCCTCTCTTGTTGCACTCTATGCAGAGGTTTCTTCCTGCTTAGAGACACACACAGAACCAGCAGAAGAACAGGAAAACAGGAACAATGTAAAGCTGACTAACTACTTCAGATGTTGCAAAAGATGTAGTTTGAGTCGGGTTTTAAAAAATTAATTACCTTCCTATACGCTAGGATTAATATTTCAACTACTGTGATTCAACACAGGGACTGAAGAGATCAGATTTTCAACTTCATTTCTGCAAACTGACACCCAGTGGCACATTACAAAAGGAAAATATTGTAACAAAAACCCTGCCGTATTTCTTCTCTGTACCATTTAAATAGTGTCTTTTACCTGTAGATCACTTGATAAATACAGCAAACTAGAAAACATGAAATCCATTTCCCAGGTTATTTACTTTAAGTTCCAAACTGCCACAATCAACTCTTCTGTAGCTACGTAAATACAGATTTTGTGTCTTGAAAAAAGCCAAACATTCCCAGTGTGTCAAGTGTCACCACTAAGAGAAACCACCATTTCTTTCAGATGATTCTATCCATGACTGTGGAGCAAGCCTGGGAAAGGATTCAACTACCCAATACATTTTCAAACATTCCCAGCAACTCTGCTGGCCACTGTTTCCCTGGAATGTCTGGACAGGTCTGTGGAACAAATTTATCATCTTACCTTTCCAAATGATCCCTGTCCAAGGACCTTAAGTAGTTCAAACTGTGCCGGATCTGCTTTCTCACATCCTTCTTTCACATGGTGTGTAATAGGAATTTCTTTCACACTTCCTTCATCCTGTGATTTCAAAGCAAACAAAATACAACAGTGAACAGGCCTGCAATAACTAAGTCTTGCTAAAAGTGCGTGTAAATACTTGGATTTTTCTTTGCCGAGTTTTATTTTAGTAAAATATTTGAAATTCTAATAAGGCTTCAAGGAAAACTGTTCAAATGAAGCCTCTTCCCATCTATCTTTTCTTAAACTGATGCATCTAAAATTTCTAAACTGAAGGAAAATTCTCAAAGAACGATCATTTCCTTTTGCCATAAGTATTTCAACTACAGAAAAGCTGGATTATTTTACATGAAAGGAATAAATGCACAGATTTTTAAACCAAGACTTCTGTGCTTCACCTCTGCTTAGCAGCTTTAGTCTTCCCAGTGATTACTCTTCTCATCTTTCCCCCTTTCTGAAATAAGTCTTAATGAAAGCCAAATTGAATTTCATCATTTGGGGTAATTATTGCTTTTCACAGCAGCAAATAATAACCCTGGTCATCCATTAGTAGCTGGAGGAACAGGCAGCATTTGAAGACCATAAATAAGAGATGAGTCATCTTAAGGACTATGAGAATTCTGGCATCCAAGAGAGGAAATAGCTCTGGGGTAGAGCTCCTGGTAAGATTATCCTGTGTGGGGACCTCCTTCAGACAGCTGAGGGTAATTCTGAGCTAGGTGAGTGATTTAATGTCCTCTTGACTTGCTCATGTCCCTCTCATCTTTAGCAAAAGCAGGGCACAGCAGCCCCAGTTGTGAAAAGACAAACGTTCCTGATGACAACAAATCCCATGACGGATTGCAGCTTTTATGGTGTAAGAGAAGTTTCTGAGAGCCAAAACAAGCAAGGTGTCAAAATATGCACCTTTGAAATTAAAAGCTGAGGCCCACAACAACAACCTCAGCTTGCAGGTGGAGAAGGACCAGCACTCTCAGTCCTATCACGAATATCAATAAATTTATTGGACACAACAAAGTCACAAGTGAAAATCCCATCTGATTTGCAGTACTTCACTTTTGGGTCATCAAATGATTATCAGCTGTCTCCTTATCCTCATCTTAAAGCCTTCATTGTGAAGGTTTCTCTTAGCAGAGAGCAGAAAAACACGCCACCGATCTCCCGTGAGTTATGGACCCTTGATGAGAAGTGCAAGCAGCACCAGGAAAGGACCTGAGCACTGGATGAAAACAGCTGGGTTTTAGAAATAACATCATTCTTTAGTCAGGTGGACTTACTCCTCCAGACTGTCAATTAAAACTTCTAATCAGCTTTATCACAGTTTATACAGAAGTACCTGGATGAAATTCTGGTTTTACACAGAAATTCAGAGTAGAAATCTGCTCATCTGAATTTGCAAATACTGCAGTAGGAAAAAAAAAAAAAAAAAGAAGCAATCATCACATTGCATTAACTGCTTCTGCCTTAATTGCTTTGTTTGTCCAGAGGGGAAACAAAAAAGTTCAAACAAACATCTTGGTATACTCCCAAACTGTAGTCCAGCTGTTACTGCATACAAGTCCTTTCCCCTCCCCTCTCTTATTTCATCCTCCTTCTGGGAAAGGCCTGTTTGTTCTGCCTGCTTCCCACACAAAGGTGGGTATTAACACCAGACACTGCTGGAAAACAAATTCTGTAATTCACAACCAAGCTACTTCATTTCCCTCTTTGGTCACAAACCCCCATCACACACTGATGACACACTGTAAACATCCCAATTTCCCCTCATCCACCCCCTTTGGTGACTGTGCATTTATGCGCTCAGAGGAAAGATACATCTATCTTTTCATTTTCCTTGACTTTTTAAACACATGCCTAATTTAAGGCAGGTAAGAACAGCAGCATTTGAAGTCATCTGATGACAGGTGAAAGCAACAAGTTGTCTAATTACACACCAAGTTGTACCACAGACTTAATGGCTGCTTCTTCCTATGAAATATGTAAATACTCTGTTTAGAAGCCTTTTTTCTTCACCATCCTAATTTGTATTCCTTAACACCGTGAAACTTTGCATGAGAAAAGCTCTTTAAAGAGTTCAGCCTCTCCTGTGTTTATCACCCACCTCGAGCCATTAGCCTGTGACATCACATGTGGTTGCTGAGGAGACTGAGAGGATTTCTAAATGTGAACTCAGGAGAGAAATGTTTTCCATGCAAATACAGACTAACTTGAGATGGATGAAATTAGGGTTTTTTTACATAAAGTGTTTTACCTTCAAAAAAGGTGTCTATATGATTTCACTTACTTAACTATCATTAAGGTACTAAAAATTAGCATGACTGAGGTATAGAGACCTCTTCATCACTGCCAAGGCATGAGCACACAGAGCTGAGAAGCTCCAAGCCACTTTCATTTTCATTTCTACTTTGGCCTCTACGAACTGCAATTTGGTTATCTCATTTTGTGCTCTGCTGCTTGACCATCAGATTTCTTTCCAAGCTGAGGCACCAACTCTTACCCAGTGGCCCTGCAGAAAAGGGAACTCTTTCCCACTCCTAGCAGGTTCAGCAGGAGCCAAGGAGCTGAAGGAAATTCTGGGATCAGTCATGATTTGCCACAGCTCCCTGGAACGTGGCTCCAAGCACCCAGTAGCTCAGCAACTTCCTCCTACTCCTCTTTCAAGAGTAGTAGAAAACTCAAGACAATTCACTGCTCCCTTCTTTGCCACATGTGAGACCACTCTGACACTTTATTTACACACTCCACGCCAGGAAATGTCCAGGCACCACTTGTGTCTATGCCCAAGACTGCATTCTCCAAATCCCTTCCTTATACATGCTCTTATTGTAATACAAAGAAGTGGTTACAGCTGGTGACAAGATCTACTTATCCCAGAATCCCAAACTGATTTGGGCTGGAGGAACCTGGAAGCTCATCCAATGCCAACCCCTGCCATGGGCAGGGGGGGATATCTCCCACTACAACCCAGGGTGCTCCAAACCCTATCCAACCTGGCCTTGGACACTTCCAGGGACTCTCTGGGCAACAGATACCTTTGTGACCCTGCTCAAAAACACAAGGATGAGTGCGTTGAGAAACGCTGGACAGTATTTCCATGGGAAGTCAGGCATTTCACTACACATAGGATGAGCCTGAAGTTTAGTCCAAGGTTTAGGCAGCACACAGAACACTCATCATACTTCAGCATCTCCTGAAGTAGCACTGGAAAAAACCTATGCTCAAGAAGGGCTTACCTGGGATATTTCTACACAAAAGCAAGATTAACACACTGGTGTACATATTAATTCTGTTCTAAAAAAGAAGAATTAAGTACCTTTGAGCTGAAGGTACACTGAAGCAGCTACACTGAAAACTACAAAGGCAGAAGAAATGATTTTAGCAAGAGCAGCATTCCGGACTCTGTAGGAAAGGTTCCAGGTTGCCTGAGCATTTCTGAGGTAGAGGGATCAAATGCTCCCTCCAGCACAAGGAATCTTTCCATAAAGCTCTGCCTCATACAGCAGATTTTCCCAAACAAGGCATTTACACTCCCTACCCAGGTACTAATTTCCAAAGCCATCTTTGAGGATTAGAGTCTCCTCAGATATTGTTCAAATAAAATGATGGGTTCAGAAGTTATTCAAGAGCAGGGAATGCATAAATTTTGCTTCAGCTGGAGGTCATATTAACGAGTGGCTGAAGTAAGCAGGAATCAAACACTTACGTGGTAGGAATATGGTTCACCTTCTTCCATAGGCTCATCTGCCATTTTAAGGCCATTTAGCTGGAGAGGGAAATGCAGGGGAAAAAAAGAAAAAAAAAGAAAAAGCAAAAACATCATTAAGACCCAGCAATTTCAAATTAACAAGAGTTCAAAATTTGACCAATTTACATTTCAGAGCACACAAGTGAAAACCAGTGATGGGGTTGCTCTAATTTAAAGCTGTAGTTTCAAACAAACACTACTACTCAGTAGTTATATTTAGCATCTCCCTTATGTATCATTTAGCATCTCCCTTTGTAAATGCCATCCTTATTATTATTATGCCAGTGTTATTTAATTGGGATTAATTTAAAACTCCTTTAAAAGCTACAGATACCACCCCTACAGGATGACACTAATGCAGAATTCCTCAGTTACGCACGAAACTTACACTGCAGATTCTCTTCAGAAACCTAGAGTCTTCTAATGAAAATAAATTTTCAGTTTAAAGAGAAAAGATGCAAAAGTAATTCCAAACCTTTTTGAAAATACCAAGGGTTTTTTCACAATAAAAAAAAATCAAAACTTAGATTAAGAACTATCTAAGACACAAATAATTCAGTGCTGAAATAAAAAAAAAAATACCAAACCTCAGAAATATGAAGGACATGCTCTGTTCAGACATGCAAAGCATTCATTAAAAAATGGAAATACCTGACAAAAATGGGTGAATGCCATTATGGATTTTGATAGTAATAATTGCTGATTTATTTATATATTAATTGCTCAGCATCTCCACCTTTATGTGGCACAGGTCTCACACTAAAATACTACGTAGAAATGACATATGAAAACCTAAGCTTTTTTTGCTGAAAATAGAAGGTGAACTAATCAAATTCTTAGGCTGGATAACAACAATTTGTCTTGTACATCTGATTTTTTCTAAAATCCCTGCCAAGGATACTGGAATATGGTATTACTGTCAGCATGGGAGTTGGTAAAACACAGGACTACAAACAGATTCCTCTGTTCTGAACCAAACCCAGAATCTGGAGGAACAGGTGGGGCTGCAGGGACAGGTTTGTACCACGACTGTGACACCCAGGTAAACCCTCAACCACTTCCACTGCTACTACAGATTCCTGGTTCTGAGAACCTTTAAGAGCTAACTCACAAATTAATGCTTTTGATAAAATTAAATCTCCATTTTTTGTAGCAAGATACTGGCCCTTATTTTTGGACTATATCTGTGGCCGAGTTTCTCAGGTATCGTGGGCATGATATGCTCACAGATACCATTTGAGCTATTCCAAACTAGGCCAAACTAGGCCTCAGGCCTGGGTCTAGTAGGCCGCAAAACGTTCAGCATACGTAGTAGCAGATAAACTTATCTGCTACTACGAATGTGTTAAGGTATGGACGCTCGCAGCATAGAGGTAATGGCACTAAATCTCCGTAGCTACCTTAACCCTAGATTGCTTACATACTTTTGTATGTTCACCGCCTATCACAGTGCAGCTGCTAACTGTAAACTATTCGTTCTGTATTTAATCCGCCATCTCGCGGAATAAAGGGGAGTTCGTGCTGGAAACCATACTGGTTGGTCTCACGTTACTCTAGTCCCCGGTCTTACCAGAGCTCGGCTACATATATCCTCACTGGAAAACAAAACAAAACAACGGACAGAAAAACAGATCAAGGAAATAAAGGAAATAGCATAAAGCTTCATTTATTTTCACTCTACAAGTTTCTATTTATCACAATTCAGTTTAACCAAAGGTACCTCCAAATCCATGCCCATCACTGGTCTCTCATGTGTTGCCAAATCTAATGGCCAAAAATCACTCATGCATTACCCTGGATCCAGAAACCAAAGATACTAATTTGCTACATTTTTTATTTCTTTTTTTGCATAAATATTTTTTCCAAATTAGACAATGGGAGGGACAAGATACTCACTATGGTTGTTGCTGTATGGATTAATTGAATAAATCCAGAAGTAACACTGAAGTTCAGCCCAGCTCTGTCCTCCAACCTCATTTCCACGCAACTTCTTTTCCCAACACCATAAGATTACATTCAAGTGTGAACCAATGTGAAGCCCACCAAAATTGTTCAAAAAGCTTATTTAGAATTAGAAATAAACTGGGTTTCCACTCCAGGTACTCAGAAATGTAATAATATTGCTCCCTCATGGACTTTATTTGAAGTGATTTTATTGTGCATTTCACCTTTTCTTTCTATAAATATGGGCAACATTTCCCAAGTTTTGTTACTTAAATGTAAGCTCTGGAACCAATGCCACCAGCCAAAACAACTGCAGAAACACTGAAAACAATACAGAGACAAAAAATGGTGCTGGAATGGGGTTTTGAACCCAAAAGCAGTGTGTTATTTCATCCAGGCTGTTCCTGAGAACACCATTTAATGTACTTTCAACTTGCCAGCAAATTAAGTACAATAAACTATCAGATTTTTATGGCAGGTAATCATCTTAATTAACAATTTCCTATCATGCACTTTCCCCCTTCACTGTTGCTCCTTGGTTTGGGTTTGTTTTTTCCTGTCCAGGCCCTCTGTACTGATACAGACTGGGCACCTGCCAATTTGTACTCCAAAGAAATTGATGTTCAAGGGCATGAATATGCTTTTATTGCTTGATACACAAAACTACATTTTTGCCATATTTATTTGTGAAGCCTGGAACTGTCCATCAAAAAAAAAAAAAAAAAAAAAAAAAAAAAGGAAGAAAAATCTGTAAACTTGTTGGCATATAACCCAAAGTCTGGTAGCTTGCTAAGTAATTCAGCTAAAAAAAGTCAATGACAAAAATCAAATCATTACTGTCTTGTACAGTCACTTAATTGGCCAAGTTTCAATAACTAGAAGCTGGTAAAAAAAGTGAAGTGACAGTTAATACTTATTACCCACCTCTGTGGAAACCAGATACAAAATGCAGCTTCCATAGCCAAGTGAAGCTCCTTTTAGTGATTTAATAATGAATATTTATGCATAAACATATACAGAATAGAATGACTTTAACCTCTAAGTCACTACTTACTGAATACCTACGAATGCACAAATTTAATTTATTATTGAGAATTAAAATGCCCAGCTCTCTAGAAAAAGATCAGGTGAAAGAAGCTAGTACTATGAATGTGAAGGAGATTCCTTTATCTTCCAATCATTTTGCTGTTCAGTGCTGCTCAAGTCCTACAACTGAACATTTTAAACATTAACTCCCATGAAAACACAAACTGAACCCAGACATTTAGGCAAACACTGACAGTACTTTCCAAACACACAATCTGGAAGTGACACCAAGTACCCAGTGTTGTTTAGTATAGAATAACAAAAGAAACTGTGTAAATAGATGAGCTCAGAGTTTAGGTGAGAGCACCTGGCAGGTCAGACACTCACTTTTGCAGAGCTGCAGGCTGAGGGGCCCAACTGCCTCTCAAGGAGCAATGTGCCTCTGGATTTAAATAGTGCCATGGATCCAATGGCTGGGACCATCCCTGTTACCTTGGCAGACTATCCAAAAGGCTTCTGTGGGCTGGGAAAAGGCTTAATGACTATTGCACATGTTTTTCCTCTGATTAGTACAGCAGAACAGAGGATTCCCAGTTTACCAAAGATTTGAACAATCTACCCTCCCCCTCTCCCCCATATTAAGGATGTTTTCACTGTTTACACGGTAAATGCCTTAGGGCCTGGTGGGTCTACACGTTTTGGTTGAAAGAAGCCAGGCAAAGGTCAGCAAAAACGCCCAATCTCAGGAAAAGCAGTGGAAGATGTAAAGCAGGTTCACCCTGCCCTGGTTTTACATGTCTTCACTGAGGAATTCAAACAGAAGTTAAAAAATTCTAGAAAAAGAGAACTGGGAATTTTATCGTCATACTACAGTTAGAAGTAAAAAGCAGTGTTCAGCAGCACTCACCTAAAACCTTGTCTGGCTTCAAACAAGTAAAATTCTATCCAAGTATCACCAAGACCTCCTGTATCCTCCACAGCTCCTCCTCCTTCCCTGGGCTCCATTTGGGAAGTAACTGTGGTATTCCCAGAGCTGCACCTCAGTTCTCCCACATGAACACAGGAATAAGCAATTTCCTTCCCCACACATAGAAAGAACACTCCAAATACTTATTTCAAAGTATTCGAATGGAAGTTTACATCAGAAGTCCCAATTATGTCAAAAAGACTTTGAAAAAAATACTCTGACAGGATGACCACATTTGTTCCTCATTTATTCTTTATTACATCTATAGAGAGTTTGCATCATTAATTTAATTAGCAACACACTGGCCTACTGAGGATTTCCTAAGATAGGTCTGAGGAATTTGAGGATTCTGGGCACATCCACTCCCCCACCTGCACAAACCCCGGGCCAGCCCCAGTCCCTCAATTCCCCCCACAACGGGAAGAGGCCTCTAAACTCCCTCACACTCTTTAACACACCAAGTAAAAGAGGGAGATAAAGCAATCCAAAAAACCTGACACCCATAATCAGTTACTGAGGAGAACTACAAAGTTCTTTTCCTGTGGCAAATAAATCATACCTTCAGACAGGACACCAAACCTTCAGCAACATATAATTAGTGATTTTAAAAGAACATTTTGATCCTTCCCATTATCAGATCAAGGGAGAATGACGTGTGCCTCAACAAGTTATAGCTCTGACAAGACACAAAGCTGACCCCAAGTACAGGGATCACTGAATTAGCAAAGGGCTTGAGATCTTTTCATTCCTGCCTGTGTACATGATCTTAACTCCAAAATCAAAGGGCATAAAGCACCCAGTCTCCAAATCACGTTTAATGGCAGGTAATTTTGGAAAAGGGTAAGATTTAAATGTGAGGAAAGCAACTATTCCATTTTTTTTTCTTTAATGTAGTGAAGTACTACATAAACAGCAGAATTCTACCTATGATGAGTAAACAAATCATACAATTTTTTGGATTCAGGGTTATTGTGAAGCCTCTCCAAAGGTATTCTACAGCAAGCAAGGTGAGCTAGCTGAGCTATCAGCAACCGACTTCCGCCTTCTGGCAGAGAAGTACTACAGCAGATTTCCAAAATTAATGTCGGAAGTGGTAAACAAACCCGCTATCACTATTACTGTATTGCAGCACTTTTCAATGCATAAAGACACACATTGTTTCCCCTTTAAGAGCATTAATGTGAATACTTTTTTTTTAAAGGCAACTTGTTCTTCAAGATTTTTATAAAATCTGTACATTGTTGCAATGGCTGAGGGCACTCAAATTAGGGCCAATGTTTTACCTTCTCTCTTAAAAGAACATCCGAAGATTGTGGAGATTCTGAGAGACGCACAAAACTAGGTAGAGCTGAGTCATCCACGTCACTGCCAGTAATTACTCACAAAGGAGTTATGCAACTCCTAACACCGACAAAATTCAGTGGCCTTTGACAGACCAGGCTCCGAACGTGCTCCAGAGGATGGACTGAAAACACTGGCCAAAATCAAAGATGTACTTATTTCAACTGGCAAAGGCAGCAGTTTATGCACAACAGCAGAGCTCAGCTCACGAAAATGCCTTTTGAAGGGCAGCAACTTTTAATGTAGACACATTTTCTATCAGAATACTTTAGTTTTCAGTCACTTTTTTTGTTTCAGCCTTGTCTTGCTTGTCACAATCAGGCAATTAAGCAACTGGTTCCTGAAGTATTTATTGCAAAAATAAGTACTTGAGAAGGAGGTTACATTTATGCAATTCACAATATTCATTACTTGCTTACAGCAGTTACACAGCTCATTGTAAATGCAATCCTCCCAGTTCAAGGGGCAGAAAGTGCCCAAATTCCTGTATTCTGCCCAATTCCAACTATTTCTGCATTACATTCAGCCTGGTCAGTAAAATCTTCACGTTTACTTTCCTGTTTCTTTGTAGGCTGCATTTTAATAGTCTACAACAATTGAATATGATCAACACCCTCATACCTATTTTTATTACCATGGAAATACTTATTAATCCAATATCCAGGCAAAAAGAAGTTCACGTAACATATGAAGCTTTAACAGCACAACACTGATCCTTCCTACCTAGGCTTAAGGAACTCCCAGAGTCACAAAACAGCTTCACAAGTGACACTGTCACACGAATATAAACACAGGAACAGCAGAGTGCACAGCCCCAAATCCTCAGCACTTCAAAGACCCCCCCCAAAAAGGGCTAAATAATTCAATCCTGACCTTCAATAATTTCTTCCAAAAGTTCTTGCTGTTCTTGTGACTTGAAGCATGAAAATTTGTTTTCCTACTTTCAGGATCACCTCCTTTCTTTGCCCGGTGTTTTTACTCCAAGTCAACACAAGTGCTACTGGAAATGCACTTACTGCTAATAACACACTCCTAAATTTAGTCAACAAGCAGAGTCCTCAGAGAAAACCATTCCTCCGATTTTTCCTCCAGTGTCACAACTGATAGACAAGAGCACCAGAAGGCACAAGTCAATCCTCAAAATAAAAACCTATTTTACAACTCTGTTGACTGTAGTTCCACCAAGGCCAAGGTCAGAGATCTCTCCAACTGTCACTACAAGACTTTAATGAGTACTGCGAGCTATACTTAATTCTATAAAATTTAAGTCAAAGTTCAAAGTAAAATTCACTTTGACATAAAATACACCTTTGTTGAATCTCCAAGCCACGTGGATGTAGAAATCCAACAAGTGAGAAGTGCAGCACACCCCTGAGATCACTTACAGAAAGGGTTATGACAGTACATTTGTTCCTGTAATTTGGGAACTTCACACTCAACTTGAAGAAACTGATTTGGTACAAACGGCCATTAAGTGCTGCTGGCCAAACCTAACACGGACACAACAAACACCAGGTCTCCTTTTAATCAGCGCACAGCTGGAGGAGCTTTACACAGACCTTGGGAAGTAGCTCAGGTACAGGCCTGAGGAAAATACAATTTGAAGAGTGCTGCAAACAGTTGCCTTCAGATGTTACACACACAGAACCCCTTCAGCTGAACAACCCTGAACTGTGCTCTGCTGGCTCCCCTTGCTGGGGGGGCTTGTTCAGCCAAAAAACACCCAGGGATGCAGAGCACAGTTCAGCTGCAACACTCTACACTCGATTGTTTTCGCACTGATACAACATGATTTTCTAAAGAACTGATCAACAGGACCAAGAAAGTTCTCAGACCTTTGCTAAGTTTCATACCTCACACAACAAACTGTTTTTACATGAATATGAACAAATAAGCCTTAATACTTCTGCCTGATCCTGTAGCTTCACTAACATAACTAGGAGTTCTCTAGTATTAAGGTAGCGGGAACGCAGCAAGTATTATTAATCATTAGAACATTTTGAAGTGTTAAGAGAATAGCAGCCGTGGTATAAGAATTCATATCCAGTAATTACGGTACTTGGCAATGGTACTAAAATCCCCAAATATTAAAGACATAAGAAATTTGGGGGTTTTTTCCCTTTCAATTTTAATCAGGGAAAAAATTTCCACAAGAGCGTTTAAGGGATGTCCTTTCACTCTTGCATACTTTGTACTTGAAGATGATTTTGCTACAGACCCTTTTCACTTACAATAAGAGTCTGGTGCGCTACAGAAAGCAAGTCTGACCAGTTTTAAGCAGCTTTATTTAGATAACATCTTTTGTGTGTCTAACAGACCTAGGTGTAATCTTTTATTTGTCATAGCTGACGATACCTGATATGCAACTCTTCACTTCTGATTTCAAAGTGCAAGAGTTTTAATACTCGAGCACCACGTTCTGCTGAGACACAGGAATCATTGCAACAGAACCAGTTTTACTTTTTATTTCCTTTTAAATTGCATTTGCTCCTTGCTGATAAAGCACCTCGAGCGCTAAGCAATACCTCGAAGTCGTTCCTCGTTCTTTAGGACGTTTAAGCATCCAAACCTCAGCCAGGCACTCCTGATTCTCTCTGGTCGTGTACGACAAATAATGCATAATTATTCAGGAGAAGGCAAAGGGACATCCGTAGTGACAACCTACCTGGACGCGCAGTCACATTAGCGCGAGCAAATTTCCAGCAGAACTTAAAGTAACTTTTTACAGAGCTACGGCCATAAAAGTGAGTTTACAACCCCTTGGACGCTACGTGGGGAGGGACACCTGTGACACGAAGCAGCCGGGAGGCGACACAAAGCACCGGCCTCCCGCGGGCGCCGGTCCCGCTACCTCCACACGTGTCACGGCCCGCGCCCGGGGGGCACGGCCGGGCCCGGGGCGGCCGCGGGGCTGCGCGGCGGCGGCGGCGGCCGGGCCCGCGGACGGCGGGGGCGGGCAGGGGCCGCCGGCAGCGGGCCGGGGCCGGGCGGCGGGGCCGGGCAGGCGCGGGTCGCGGCCGAGCGCAGGCCGGGGGCGCGGGGGAGGCGGGGGCGCCGCGGGCAGGCTGAGGGGGCAGCGAGGCGAGGCCGGCGCAGCCCCGCGCGGAGGGGCAGCGGGAGGCCGAGCCGGGTGCAGGTGCCGGCGCGGCGCGGAGCCGGGCCGGCCCGCCCCGTCCCCGTCCTCCCCCCCCCACCTTCCGCCCCGCACTGACCTCGGCGCCGCTCACGTACAGCTCCATTTTGTGGCAGGGCTGCGGCTCGTCGTCCAGCGGCGCGCACGGCACCATGTCCCGGCTGTGGGGCCGCGGCGGCTCGGCCGCTGCCGGTGGCCGTGCGGAGCGGCGCGGGGCCGGGCGCGGGGCCGGGCGCGGGGCGCGCAGCGGAGCGCGGGGTGCGGGCGCTGCCGGCCGGCGGGGGCGGCGCCGCGCTGCGCTGCCCCGCGCACGCCCCCAACATGGCGGCCCGCGGGGGCGGGGCCTGCGCCGCACCGCGGTGACGTCAGGGCGGGATGGAGAATCCCCTGCATGGGGAGGGGGGAATGACGCGCGGTGACGTCATCGGGGCCGCGGGCGGGCGGGGCTGCGCTGAGGGGGATTGGGGATGGAAGGGCTGGGAATTGGGGGATTGGGAATGGAGGGGTTGGGGGTGACGAACAGCTCGGAGGGGGATTGGGGTGGATGGATTGGTGGGGGGGGTTGGGAATGGAGGGGTTGGGGTGAGGAATAGGTCTGAGGGGAATTGGGGGTGAGGGGATTGGGGATAGAACATGGAGGGATTGGGTGTGAGGGAATTGGGGGTGGAGGGATTGGAGGTGAGGGACGCAGGATGAGGGGGATTGGGGATGAGGCACGGGGGTGAAGGAGTTGGAGGTGAGGACACGAGGCTGCGGGGACGGGTCTGAGGGGGCTGAAGGCTGATCAGGGCGTTGGGGACGAGGGACAGGAATGAGGGGCACCGGCTGCGGGTCCGGCGCGGGGAGGCTCTTCCTCCCGCGGAACTGACAGAGGGGAAGGAGCAAGAGAAAAAAAACCCGAAAGTTTCGTTTGGTTTTATTTTTTTTCCGAATTTGCGAGGTGTGGGGACAGGAAGCGCGGGCGGCGGGGAGGCACAGCCCGGTCCCCGCGGGGCCCGCGGCGGTGGGAAGCGAGAAGGAGCCGGGGCGGCAGCGGAGCCGCCTCGCCGTGGTTACCACGAAGCGGCCCCGGCGCCTTTGTTCGCAGGCGTGAGTCCGGAGAGAAACAGCAGCAGCGCTGCCGAACGGGGGCAGGAGACAGAGCGGGCGTGAAAAAATTATATTCCCCTTCACCGTTCGATTTTAGGAGCTGGAAGACACGAGATGATTGTTGTCTGATTAGGGACGGCGGCAGACGACGACACAAAACTCCGAGCTTCTTCGGAGGGCATGTAACGAAGGCTTATTAGAAACACACTCTTTTTATACAGCACTTAGGTACAATGAATACCATTGGTCGTTTAGAGGCTACACCTTTTTGTAAATATCTTTGCCAGTAAACAAGTTAAAAAAAAAACAACCCACCACCTGCTAACGTTTTTTCTCCTTCCAAAGATTGTTTGGATTCCTCCTTATGATTTCCTAGACCAAAGTGAGAAAACTGTGTACTTGACTTTCCCACAGGCTCAACCTAGTGCCTGAAGCCTGAAAATGTCTTATTTGACTACTATCAGATCCCATAGATGATACCGTCAAAAGTATATTTTTGAAGGATAGAAAACTGCCTCAATGACAGTTTGTATTTGAACACGCTGTATGTCTTATCAATAAGCCCTGCCCTTTAGATAAGGCAAAGGAAGACTCAAACTTTTAATTGCCGAACAATTTGGATGAAACAAGAACAAAGGAACAAGCTGGTGCACCCCATAGCTCAAACACTTTCCAGTGCCGATCTTTTTGGCTCAGAAGACAACCACTGCACAGACAAGTGTAGGATGTTATGCTGCTGCAGCCCTTGATTAAATCTGATTCCCAGTCCCCCAAAGCTGCCCATTTCCCAGTTCCCTGTGGCTGAAGAGTTGCCTATTGTGAATGTGTCACTGCAGCAGCCGCCAGCTGGCACGTCAGCATTTCCATTGCAAGCCTATTTTTAAAGGTCTGGAACTCAACCATGGAAGACAAATGTTTTGGAGTGTGTACCAGGAACGTTTGTCCTTCAGAAAATAAAAATCAGGTGAGAAAATAGAGGAGGGAAGTCACAGGTAGTTCATGTCGACAGAGAATTTATTCTTTAAATATAGAATTGTTCAGGCTGGGTCACTTTATTTTTGTTGCGGTAGGAGTGTGTGAACACAGAGATTTTATAGCAATTAAGTGACAAGAGATGAGGGGACAATTTTGCAGGCTGTTGGTGCACACAGCCATATCCCAGTGCCTCTACTGGTGACATTGGCGTGGTCAAATCTTCTGTGAGATTAAACCTGTACATGCTTCATCAATGCCATCAGACACTTAATTTAAATATGAAGGAAATCAAGTGAGAAATGATTTTTGAAAGTTCTTGGAGTGCTCAATAAGAACTCGTGTCTAAAACTCCTGTGGCAGATGCTGTTTCCTGCATCTGACTTCTCCCATTGCTCCAACTAATAACAGGTTGCAAACAAGTGTTCTGCATCCCCAGGGATTTGAGAAGTTCAGAGGAAAGCAATAATTAAAGGAGTTAGGACTGTTATTTGTGTCAAAGGCTAGAAAAGAGAAATTATTATGTATGTAGCTATAAGAAAAAGGAAATTCAGAATTTCTATTACTGTAGTTCTCACAACCAAACAAGCAAAAGATATTCAATAAAAAGGCAACAATATGTCACTGAAATTTAAAAATTAACAATATCTCCCTCAAATCCTCTTTTACAGAGAAATAAGCCATAAAAAATACATTAGCAAATCACTGATTTAGGATGACCAGGGCCTCATGTCTTAGGTTTCAAATGAATATTTAGATATTATATACCTGGATATTATATGCCCATATTTCTAGAGCATCTAATCTGCCTGTAGGGGTATCAGATCTCATTTGGTGCCCAGGTTTCAGCTGTGGGTATCACATCCCTGCTGTGCAATTTGCAGCTGAATATTTCTGACATTTCAGCACCTTCATCTGTTCAGCAGGTTCTGCCCATTCCACCCCTTAGCAGGTCCTTGTAGGAGCAGCATGAGAACTTCTGAGGGTCTTTGACTAGATGAAGGGTTCAAAATAATTACTTTCTTAATATAGATTCACTCAAAAATTAATTCTAAAGCATGGTAAAGCTGCTGAGAGTAGTATTTCACTGAGCCTAATAGGAAAGGAATAAAAATAATAAAAATATTAGCACTAATAATATAGTAATAAATGGGATCTGCAGCCAAAATTCAGCTTGTTCAGTGTCAGTAACATGAAATCCAAGCACTCAGTTGTCCCTTTTATGCACCTGCAGCCACCTGAGAGCATCCATACTTACCTTTGTTAAAAATTACCCAGGAACACCCCAGCGCCGGACATTGTCCGTTTTTATTCCCTTATTAAACCTTTGAAAATATTCTAAGAGTAAATTTCCATTTTTCACAATTTACTTATTCAATTTCCCTGAAAATTACCAATCACATGCTTGAACATAGGAACAACAGCTCATTTATGGGTTTAAAAGATCCCTGCACATTTCCAGTAGGACAGTTCTCAGAGAGGCCAATTACAGACTGATGTTCCCTCTCCAGTTTTCTGGTAATCTGTAGCTACTTTGAACAAGATTGTTTCTGAAGACTCCTGTAAACTTTGTGTTCATTCACCCAGCAAGTTTTCCAGGAAAGGAAAAATAAGATTATTATCAGGCCAGTCAGTGTCTTTTGTTTCCCTCCTTCCCCAGCTTAGTGACACTGAACCCGAACCACGGCAAGGAGAGCTTTCCCCTGGAAAGCCAGGCAGTGGGAATAGAGGAATATGTGGATAGTGCCTCGTTTAGCAAGAGCTCAGGAAGGAAACTGCAAAAAGTAAAGTTTGAGGAAGCTGCCCTCTCTTGTTTCTTTCAGCTTTTACGACTCTGCTAACGCCCCTGGAAGGGAACAGGTACAAATTTGGCTTTGAGGATTCAGTTCAAGGCCAGCTGAACTCTAGTACTGATTGTGAAGTTGGTTTGGGGGGATACAGTTAATTCCTCAGGGCAAGTTTAGTTAAGTTCATCATCATTTCACCTTTGATCTGTCCTACAGATTTCAGCACATTTTCAGAGTTAGAGCAGCACAACCCTTTCCCTGTTGTGTGGATGAATGCTGGTGGGTACAAAACACATCCTGTTTGTGCCACTCACTCTCCTAGGAGGAGGAGAAGCAACTGTCCTGATGCAACAAAAATGTGTCCTTGTGTCCTTGAGTCCCTGCCAGAACTGCTCCAGAGGAGCAACTGCTTCACACAGAGCCTGGGGAGCTTCCACGTGGGCTCAGTGGGACAGCTGTGGCCATTAAAATGTGGAAATCCTCTGCACACAGAGGAAGTTGCTCAGGTCCTAAGGAGGTAAATACAACAAAATTTTCACAATTTTAGACACTAGTATCCCAATACCAAATATCTGTATACAGATTAAGTTATGGAACAGCATCATGACAAAATCTTCAGTCAGTGCTATGTTAGTGTGAATATGAAACAGGAATGTGAGAGCTCAGATCCCACCCTGGATATTCTGATATTTAAAATGTGCACCTCAGCCAAGCTCATTTATGTGTATTCACAGAGATGTGGTACCAAATAAAAACAGAGTGAACTTGTTAATCGGTTTATTGTGTGCGTTGCCCCCCTCTCTCTCAAGGAGAGAGGAGCCACTCACACAGCCAGAACCACTCTTCCACTCTGTTGTGATAAGTGCCAGAGTACAAAGTGCGAGGGAACAGGCCCGTGGTGAACCTCTGCCTCAGCTTCATTATATTTCCCCATCTCATCCTTGTGCTTCTGTAGCAAGGTTTTAAAAGCTCACTTAGGGATAAAAAAAGGAAGCCAATTGGGAGATGTTGCTCCTGGATCAACACCTTAAGAAAGATCTACTATTTCATTCTCACCGTCAAAGCAAACATATTTTGGGGGATATTTTGGAACCACAGGACAGACTTAGCAGCAAATTTTGCCACGTTTGTCCAAAATGAGCTCAAGAAATATCTCAGCCATATGGAAAATACAATGAATTTATCTCTGCTGATCACAGTGCTTTGACAGTAGGGGATAAAAACTGCAGATAGGCATAGTGAATGAAGATCCTACTAGACTTTTTTTTTTTTTTTGCTTGTGTATGCTTATTTTCACTTAAAACCTTTTCATTTTCCTTCATTTTGAAATGCATTTTGAAATCAAATGTCCTATAGTTTATATTTTTCCCCCCAAACTGAGTGAATGCTACAAACCAGCCAACTGACACATCTCAGTTCTTCTCTATCATCAAAGGAAAAAAAATGAAAGGTGCGGTATCCTGTCTCCACACTGGCCAGGAAAGCAGATGCCAGATAGGACCTACAGAAAGGGTAAACAATAGCTAAAAATACAGCTCCAGATTTGTGCTCGGGCTCAAGAAATTCAGGTTTCATAAACCAAGGGTGAGATCCTGCACAGAACAGTCTTGTGGGATATTTCTTCCATCAGTTTGCCCAAGTTTTCTGAAATATCCACATTTACAGTGACCATAACACCTCGGTAATTCCACCCCTATCACCAAAGGCTCACTCTGAGCCTGCTGGTTGGCTGGCTGTGGTGTTCACTGGATTTGTATTGCAAGGGAGAGGGAATAATCCCCCTCTGCACATTTGGAATTTCACACAGATGTATATTCCACCTCCATGATCCTACTGGGTACTGCTCCCTTCCCCAAGCTGGGGATTCCTGGGCTGGTCACTCATCAGAGCTGAAGAGTGGGGGAATTCCTGTTTCTCTGCACACATTTTCACTGCTGATTTGGAATAAACATAAAACAGTTGTCAATAATGTGCACAGATTACAAAGAGAAGGAAAGTAAAGAGCAGTCATCAGCTCCCTGAGTCTTGTGGGGAATGTCAAGGGACTCAGAGCACATCAGGGGCACCATGAGGGATGGAGTAAGATGGGGGCTGTTTTACACCCATGAGTGACACTGCAGGCATGGACACTCAGGCTTTGTGGGCACTTTTGGAGAGTGAGCTTAGGAAAGCCCAGCAGAGACCACAGAGGAATCCTGCAGCCTCCACATAATGACTCAGTGAAAACCCCAGGGGCCAGCTTTGTCCAAGCTCCTCCTCAAGACTTATCAACAAGAATTCCTTTGGTAATTCATCTCTTTCCAAAAGCTACTAACGAATACATGATCAAGTGTATTTCTGATAGAAGCTCCCAAGGTGAGCTGAGCCAAGTGCAGTCAGAAAACGTAATTAAATACTGAAATAAGTCACTGCAGCAGTGTGCACACACCAACAGATGGCAAATCCACCACTAGCAATTGATCCTTTTTTTAAAGAAACCAATTCTCACATACTTTTGTCTTTTTCCAGAACTTGCTTCGTTACAGTTCTTCAGACCTGATTTATCCTTCAGACCTGAAGCTGAAATCAAGCCTGAAAAATCCAATTGGAATTCAGAGCAAATTTTACCTCAGAGCGCAGAATAAACCACCATGATGTTCCAATATGCAAATATATCAACAATGATGACTACTTAAGGGATTGATTGCATCCAAAATCATCGTGATCTCCATCTTCGGGGTAGTTCTTGTGACAGCAGAAGGTGTTACTTCTGCAGTGAAAGAGAGCCAAAGATGTTGCCAGTTCCTAACTTTAGCTAGGAGCCCACATACCATGTCTCAAACCAGTATCCTAATCATCCCAGGTGAAAATTCTTCCCATTTTGGAAGATTATAATTAACTTCCTACTGAGCCATGCTTAGAAAAATGCCTCAACCTGAAAGATTAAACAGGAACTTAGTATCTGTCAGAAATAATTCAGCAGTAGCTGTTTGTGTCTTGCAGTATAAAGATACTGATCTAAAATTATATATTTAGAAGTTGTTTTCTCCTTATTGTGTAACAAAAGGACTTGGCTGGATGAGTAATAGCTGCATTACTGGAGCAGAGAAGAGGTCGTGAATGCCACTTCAGGGGTATAAGTGTGGCTCTTCAGAAAACTGCTGCAGCAGCAGTGAGGGACAGAAAGGGTCCCCAGTGCTGGAGGGACAGAAATCCACTCCCTTCCAGTCCCCTGCTGCTCTGGGGCTCCTGGGGGTCACCACAACTCCACTGTTGTTTCTCCTCCACCATAATCAAGGTTATTTTCCAGATGTCTTGACTTTGCTCCTGTTCCAATTGGGGCACAATTTGACTCATCAGTTCTTTATTTGGAACACACATCACATTTCTGCACTTCATCAGTTCTTCTTCCAGTGAGGTCACTGGTTTGTGGCCATTCAATACTTCCTGCAAGTGCCGAGCTCTCAGTTTCACCTTTTTGCACTGCCCTGAGTCTGGAGCCACTCTTCAGCCAAGGATGCTCTTTGTAGCCCTGTGACTTTGGGTTCAGCAGGACACAAGCTGAACACATTCTGGAATATGTTTCAGAATCAGTCTCTTAAGCCCAGCTTCTTTTCCCATTAACTCTGGTGACAACATTCATAATAATTTCAATGGGAGCATGATAATTCTGTAAGTAATTGCTATCAGGAATTTAATTTAAACCTCATTTGACTGACATTTCTTGTTTGTAAGATACCTATTTTAGGAACAATGTCTTGCTAGTATATCTCTCTTCATCTTAGTCATGACTGATAACAGAATAATCATCTCGACCACTTTTCTTTTCCTGCATAATGGCTTCGCTGCATTTTTACATAGCAAACATACAAGAATAGAAACAATTAGACAAATAACAGTATTATGTGGAGATGAGCAGGTAAGTGACTAGGACTAATCTGAAACTCTTTACTAGGCTGAGAAGCCTCTCGAGCCACAACGGGGCTGTTGAAAAGACCAACAATGCAAGTTGTCTCTAATTCCTGTTTCCCTCAGCTGGGCTTACACAGGTGTACTAAGTACAGAATGTCAACGTGCCAGAACTCCAACCTGCTCCTGATTTCACTGCCAGAAAGACACTGAGGGGCTGGAACAAGTCCAGGGAAGGGAACAGGGCTGGGAAGGGGCTGGAGCACCAGGAGCAGCTGAGGGAGCCGGGGAAGGGGCTCAGCCTGGAGAAAAGGAGGCTCAGGGGGACCTTGTGGCTCTGCACAACTCCCTGACAGGAGGGGACAGCCGGGGAGGGCTCGAGCTCTGCTCCCAGGGAACAGGGAAAGGAGGAGAAGGAACAGCCTCAAGCTGCACCAGGATGGGCTCAGGTTGGACATCAGCAGGAATTTCTCCATGGAAAGGAGAAATTCAGACCTTGTCAGGGGCTGCCCAGGGAGGCAGTGGAGTCCCATCCATGGGAGTGTCCAAGGAATGCTTGGATGTGGCACTCAGTGCTCCGAGCTGGGTGACAAAGTGGGGATAGGTCCCAGGTTAGACTTGATGATCCCAGATGTCTTTTCCAGCCTCAGGGATTCTGGGATCCTGTGTTGCTGTGCAGGAGTCCACTGCCCATCCTCCAGCACTATCCAATAGCACAGCACCGCCAGCAAAGTAATCCCAGTCACATCGTGCTTTTCCAGGACAAATCTGAAGCAGCAATTGCCAGGCAATGGATCTTTAATCAGTGTCTTTCCTACAGGGAAATGCCACAAAACACTTTGCAGGTCATTGCCTTGTTCTTAAAAACCAACAGCAGCCACAGGGTAGTGATGCTGAGTAAGGAAGGACAGGGCTCACCACCACTCCCAGTTCTTTGTCATATTTCCTCCTCTGCTGCAAATCTACAGGGACAAGCAATTATGAAGAGTCTTCAACAAGTTGACTTTGACACTGAAAGAGCTGCTTCTCCTGTCACTGAGGAGCTGTCACAGGCATCGGTGGAGCTGTGGCAGAACTGTTGAAAGTGCCAAAAAATTGACAAATGAGCAGACTTCCTGGAAAAAAAGGAAAAAATCCGGTCCACGCCATGAGAGATAGGTTCTCACCTCCCTTAATGGGAGGGTTTTTCAGTAGATGTTGTGAATTGCCTTCAGTGAGAAACAGGAGCACTCAGTGGAGGAAACATCTCACAGGATGAGATCAGACTTGCAAAGAATGGCTCTTACCCACAGCTCAGCCCAGCAGCAGAGCCGCAGCACGAGCAATAAATCACCTGTAAACAGCAGGAATAATTCTGGTGGGGTACCTCAACCTCCCTAACCTCACCTCCAGCCTAGTTTCAGTTTACATTTCACCAGTTTGTGGTGTTTTGAAACAAGTTTAAAGAATGTGGTTCTGAGCATCAATATTTATCTTGTTAAAGGAGGAGGAACAACCTTTGATTTTTCTTCCTGCAACAAACTCAGTGTGGTACCACCTCTGGAAGGTCAGCAAAAAGCACCAGGGCAGGACTCTTCAAAAGAGGGGTATCTGCTTTTTGTAATACAAAAAATTAATAAGCCTCACTTTTTAAATCTGCTAACAGTAATCTCGAGGAAAAAAGAAATAATGCTGGGTTTGTGTGGGAAGGAAGCAGATTTAAATCTCAAATGAATGACGTACCTTGTAATTACAGGAACCATTGAAAGAGATAGTCAGAATTAAAATACTTCCAATATTCACAGCGAAATACTAATTTGAAAAATTTCAAGGATGGATAACTGCACATAAACAGAGGCAGATGATCAAGGGCTGGAGTTCAAATTAACTCAAAGAAAGAAGTCAGCCTTGTTAAATGATACCTAAAATTGTCCCTGAGCTCAGCAGTGAGGGCTTGAGGCAGCCTGGTGTGGCTGGGAGAGCAGCAACTTGGATTTACTGTGAAATTGTGCCTTTGTGAGTGCCACAACTGCCTTCCAACAATGCCTTTCAGAAGCACATGAACTCTGAGAACACTTCAAAATTTAAATTAAAACACCTCTCCAAATTTTCAATCACCAAACAATGGGTGATTAATCACAATCATTAAACTTGCAGCAACAGAAGTAATGTATTTCTTCCGTTATGACAAAGTCCTCATTGCTTAATGCATTTTAATAGGACAGTTATAAAGTATTTTATGTTGCACCTAGCTATTAATATTAGTTATTTAGCACTCTAGGTGGAAGATATTTTCACTCAGAGATGATTCCATCTATATTAACGCTACAAATAAAACTGTGAACCCATTTTATATCAATTAACAGCATTTTTTTGACACAGTGGACCCAATGGATTCAATTAATGGGATTTTTTTGCATCCAATGGACTCAATTAATGGCATTTTTTGAATTAGGGAGATGATTACCTGAGCACAGAACAAGCAGGAGACCCCCAGACCCCTCAGATAAGATTTTAATGGGATAAACACACAGAATCAATTTTCTGTACAGAACATTTTGCCATAAATATTTTCTCCACAAAGGATTTTTCCTTCATAAAATGCCACACTGATTGCTCAGTATTTCCCTCCGACTCCCTTCGTGTCATTCTGATGGATCTGCTGAACTCGCCGAGAGCAGCAGAAAGCTCAGGGGAGCCCAAAATTGTCATTCCCTGTTTGTCTGCTTGTTTGTTTAACTCTAACCCCGTGGATCTGGCTCCCTCCAAATTCACTTGGAGACTCTGGGAGTGCTTTTTCAGAGCTGCTGGCTTGTCACAACGACACCTCTGTTTCATTCTGCTCCCAACAGCTGGAAAACAGGGAGAGATCCCCTGCAGACACCTTGGCTGCTGCTCCCATTCCTGGCACGGCCACAGAGCAGGTGAGGAATTCACACAGGCTGGGGGCTCATTGGGAAAAGCACTTGCCAGAACAACTGTGATGGCATTGCCGCTCAACAGAACTGAAATATTCCAGAGGAGGCACCAGGATGATCAGAGGCATGGAGCAGCTCTGCTGCAAGGAAAGGTTGGGAGAGTTGGAATTTTTCAGCCTGGAGAAGAGACCTCATAGTGGCCTACCAGTGCCTGAACGGAGCCCACAGGGAAGGTGGAGAGAGACTAGTTCCAAGGGCCTAGAGTGCCAGAACGGGGGAATGGCTTCAAGCTGCCAGAAAGTAGGGTTAGATGGAATATTAGGAAAAAATTCTTCATTCTGAGGGTGGGGAGGCCCTGGCACAGGGTGCCCAGAGAAGCTTTGGCCCTGGAAGTGTCCAAGGCCAGGTCGGACACCTGGGATAACCTGGGATAAGGGTTGTCCCTGCAGGGGGTGAAATGGGATGGGCTTTAAGGTCCCTCCCACCCCAACCTATTCTGTGTCCTATTGATATCTCCCAAGGATCCTGTCCTCTCCTCCCTCAGGACGTTTTTGAGCTGGAAATAAGGGTCTGAACTTTTACAGGTGTCCTTAACCCCTCAGTGACCAGCAGGCGGATCAGCCCTAAACACATTTATAAGCCTTAGTGGTTATATTGTAAATGACGAACAAGGAGTCATTTCAAGGAGTCACCCAAAAAGCGTAAATTAAAGTTAGCAAAGGTCAGATCGTGGCATGAGAAAGCTGGAATGACTCAGTTTATCCAGAGCATGAGTGGGATCTGTTCAAGTGCTCATACATTGAACTAAGAAATGCCTCCAGCAAAAATACTCGTCACTGTAAAACCTTAGGATATGAAAAAAATAAATAACTCAACTTTATTAGTAGATAAGGGTAAAACCAGCTTTTAAAACCTCTTAAGCAGGGGATTTTCTAACGGATTGTATTTTAATATTTGCTTATTACTACACTGCTTTTAATACAAACCATTCTTTTGTGCACAGATTTTCTTTTCCTCTCATGCCTTCCAGCCCTAAAACATCCCAGTGAAAAGTCCACAATATGAAGCTTATAGTGAGGCTTGAAGCAAACAAAAAAAAAGGTTAGGCTGTTATTTTTTCCCTTACTGAGCCAAAAACCACCCGTCATCCCATCCCACAGCTACTCCCACAGGCAGCGCCGTCAGCGCTCTCACATCCCACCCCAGCTTCCCGGGAGCTGTTCCTGCTGATCTCGGGCCAAGCCCCGCTGGAACAGCCCTGGGTGACACTGGTGACGCCGTCCTCTTTAGGTGGCACAATCCTCTTCAGGTGACTGCTCTGAGCCTTCTGAAGGGTCAGCCAGGGCCAGCCCCTCACATCCTACCGCTCTGTTGTGTTCTGGTCCCATTCCCAGCTGCTTTTCCTCTCTCTCCCAGGACTAGATGTCCATGGCTGGCACTCTGAGCATTCCCAACTCTTCTTGCTTTACCAGTTTCCCTTTCTCAGTGGTGCACGGACATTTTGTGTCTCAGTTTAATCTTTGTTACCTGCAGTTCCAAGCTGGATTGATCCTGTTCCTTTCCTGCTGCAGCCTCCTGAGGCTACAGCCCAAGGAATGATGAAAGGAAGATTTCACAGAATCCTCTAAGCTAGAAAAGAGCTCTGAGGTCATCGTGTCCAATCTTTGGCTGATGTGTGATCCTGGATCTTGGATCCCTCTTTTAAGTCCAAATCATGGTGGTGGCAAAGGTGGGAGGCCACAAATCCAAGCCCTTGTTTTATTTCCATTCTTGGTGTATTTTACAGCTCGTTTTGGGCTAAAACAAGGAAAACTTTGCATTGCCCAAGCTGGGCTCATGCCAGGCCTTGGGATTTGGGTGAGTGTTTTTCCTGCTGGAGAAGCCCAAAGCAGGAGTTTGGGAACTCTGCCTCTCCAGGCACTTCCCATCATTCCTGCTCAGAGCTGCACCTGCAGAGCCACTCCAGGACGGGGTGACCTGTGTGTTCTGTCCCCTCCACCTCCCAGGTTATCTCTGCTTCTCCTGCCTGCTTCAGAGCTGTCCCCTCTTCTGCGTACATGGGTTTTCTTTTCTCGCAGTGAAACCCTGAGCTCACAAGATATGTGTGCACATCCAGGTCTCATAATACTCAACTGATTTAGCCAATATTTCCACTTTTTCTTGGTTTTTTTGCTGGACCTCCAGAGTGAGATCACCGCAGCTTCCTCTCCCTTCTTTGGAAATCTCCTTTATCCAGGAAGCCAACATTCACTGCTGGAAGGGAGTGATCCCTGTGTGCGCCATGGCAGTGGTGTGGAGGTGGGGAGGCGATGATGAGAAATGACAGGAACAGCAAACAAAATGTCCCTCACCTGGCTGGACCAGTCACGGCCCCTGGGTGGGAAATCTGGAATCACTGTCTCTAATTACTACTCATGGCCTGGCTGTTAATTGGAGCTCCACTGAATCCCAGCGTGGTGGAGCCAACAGAACCTCTGGTGCATTGACCCATGGTGAGATACTGATTTGGGGGTGACTCAGAGGGGACCCCAGGCCCCTCAGAATTCCAGCCACACACACCTCTCTGCCCAGCCATCCATGGCCCATTCCCAGAGCCCATCTGAGTGTGGCTATAAATACACACCCAGATCATCCATCGACATTTAAATATAATATACTGCCAGAGAGAGGGGTTTTAAATATCTGAAGGATGTGGTATCTTGGAAACCGATTGCCTCGAGTTGCCCAAAGCAATTACAGAGTGAATCAACACATGGCTCTGGCGTGGGAGCAGCGAGCAGCTGGCGCTGCCACCCGTCCCTGTCCCCATCCCTGTCCCCGGGCTGGGAGCACTGCAGGGAATGGCTCCGGGAGCCCCAGCTGCTCCTGCTGCCCCAGGACAGGTCACATCAGGGCAAGGAGAAGGCAGGGCACTGAATGGTTTCATATCTTATCTCAGCTTCTCCAGCTGGATTAAAGAGGGGAAAACCAATTGAAAATAATCTGCAAAGGTGATAAGAGTCTTTCTTTGGGAATGTTGTGCAAATTAAGGGGGTTGTACTGGTAATTGCTGACATTATTGGCAGCACTTACTCTGAAAATCGTGAGTCCTGTTTCTTGCTGAGGACACAGACCATAGCAGCTCACAGCCCCCCATGGCAGCAAGAAATGGCATTTTCAGCCCCACACTCTCGGGTTTTGTATGAAAAAAAAAATTAATATTTTAAAGAATGGAAACTCAGAAAATCATATATTTCTGAAGTGTGGTTGTAGAACATGCAAAAATGTGTCCATCCTGTTCCCATGGCCCAGATTAGGCAAAAGACACATTCCAGTGGGATTTTTCCCAAAAAAGGGGCTAAACCAGGGTGCCTGTGCCAGCGTTGCTGGGCTGGGCTCAAACCCTGCTGCTTGGTGTGCAGGTGTCTCATGAGGAGCCCACGACCTGATCCCCGCACTGGAGCTGAACATCTTCATCTGTTTCATTCCTCCCTGATCAGTTTTGATTCCTTGGCCAGGCTCTGTAAAAAGCCTGAGATTTTAAATAATGGTCCAAAAATGGGATGATGTAGCCGGGAGAGTGTGGGTTGCTGAGAGAAGAGAAGGCTGAGCTAAATATTTGGCAGAATTAAGCAAACCAGGAAAGACATGTGGGCATAAAGAAATAATTCAATATTCAATTTCTGGTAGAATTCATGAAATCTATTTATAGTTTGGATCACAGTGGGCCACTTATTACTATTATGGGAATGAAGGCCTGAGGGGGTTTGGTTGCAATGGGTTTTCAACTGTTAAATGATTAACTGAACATTAAATTCAGATTAATTAACCCAGTCTTTGGCCTGATGGGGTGTCTCTTCCCAGGTGTCATTCCAAGGATTTGGCCTTCCCAAAATGGGCTCTCCTGGTGTGACTGCTGCTCTCCTGCTCTGTCCATCTTTGTGGGGGTGGGACCTGCTGGGCCACTCCTTCAAATCCACTTCAAATTCCTCTGAATTCTGATCAAACCCAAAACCATCAGAAGAAAAATGGTTGAGGGCTTTTAATTGAAAATTTCAACAGAAATTTTAACAGAAAAGAGGAGACTACCAGGGAAAATTGGATGCTGGGGAGAATTTTTCCTTCAAAAAAGTCAAATGAGTGTTTTCTGGTGAAAAAAAAATTCTACACAGTCCAAGATTATTCCAGATTTCCAGCAAGAAATAATGAAAATGCAAGATCAAACAGTAGATAAAATCTGAAAATTTTCACATTTCTTGCCCTTTCCTCTCCCTTCCTTCCCCACTAAAATAACAGCTGCAAGTAAATAACCAGAAAACACCTTTTTTTTTCCTGTTTCTTTCTCCTCCCATGGCCCTTTCTCTTACTACTTGCAGCAAGAACACAGAGCTGGAGTGGCTACCCCAGCTGTCCCTGCTGATCAGACATCTCCTCATCCCACGGAGCAGCTTTGGTGTCCCCAAACCTAAATCCACGTGGGAAAATTAAACTGGAATATGTTCCCGGTTTATGGCTGTTTCAGTCTGATCTCAGTCTCCTCTTTAGGAAATGCCAGACTTACTTTAAAATTTGATTTTTCATTGAGACAAAAATACTTATTCATTTTGAAATATGAAGTATGGGGACAGTTCAATGCATGTTTCTCCGGTTCCTGGTTTTTTTGCCACCAGGTGGCAATGGAGCTGCAGCACCACCCGGCTCGGGTGGACTTTTCCCAAAACACCCGAATTCAGGGTCCCGGGAACGTTTGTTAATAAATATTTCGGGTCAGACAGATTTAAGTCCTCTCCATCCATGTTCCCCCTGGTTTTGCCCGCCCTCTCTGCAGCCGTAATTTCAAAGCTGGCCGGGAGCTGAGCTCGGAGTTCAGGTGACGTTGGAGCGTGGAGAGTTTAATTCATCAGGATTATGGAAACCTGCAGTGCGGGAGGGGAGCCAGGTGAGCGTGTGCCCGCAGCACCCGCAGGACGCGGCCACGCCGTCACTGCCAGCCTCTGCCACCAAAGGCAGCCGGGAGCTGCGGGACCGGGAATTTCAGGATCCCGGAATTGCGGGATCCGGCTGCATCTCGCTCCCGTTTCCCCGCCCGACGCCAGCCCGGGATGCACCCCGCACCAAAGCCCTTTTCTGTGCGGTCCCTCCCGGCTCTCTTTCAGCATCCCTGAGTTTGAATTAAATTGAAACCCCGTCCCTCGGCCGTGGGACCGCACTGGGAGCTCCCGGCACACCCGGGCTGCTCCCTTCAGCACCAGAACCGCGCCTAAAGCCAACAAGCATCAGCTCTGACAACTTTCCCCTGTTTCCATCCAGGTGGATTGGGGCAGAGGCCAGAGGCCACGGGATTTAGCTCTGAAGATTTTGAACTTAGGAAATGCCAAGGGATGAGATGAAAAGAGCACAAAGAGCTCAGATTTAACTTAAAAGTAGCTTTAAAAAAGCCCCACAGCTCAATCCCTCTCACGTGAACTGAGCTGTGTCAGTGCTGGGTGTACAGTGTCTCCACTGGACACAACTCCAGTTTTGGGAAGGGACAGTTCACTGTTCCTGGGACAGAGGGCTCCACGTTCTGTATAAAATTCTTATTCTGAAAAGTCACTCCATAAATAATAAACTAATTTATATGGTGTGAACTGAAGAATCAGGGCCGAGCCTGACGTGGATTTAATTCTTGTTGCTCTGAACAGGACTGAACATTTACAAGGCCGTAATAAAAACAGAAACAGAAAAGTTCATATAGGAAAAGGAGTTAGTTCACCTTTATTTCATTTCTCCATAGTCCCAAACTTGACAGACGTAGAAAAATATCCTTGAGTCAGTAGACAAATTTACCAATGCTAAATAGCCCTTTTCTCTGACCATCTGGGGCACCCTAAATACATTTGTACAAGCATTACTTCAGGAGGTTTTGATAAAAGGTTCTTCTAAACTATAAACAATAAACTACAGAGGAAAAACTTGAACTACCAAAGCATGCAGATGAAGGGATCTTCGAAAATGGGAAAAAAAAAAAAAAAAAAAAAAAAAAAAAAAAAAAAAAAAAAAAAAAAAAAAAAAAAAAGCGCAAACCAACTTTGAGATGCCTTTGGAAGAGAAAACAAACTAGGACAATCTGAGGGAAAAATAATTAATTAAGAGAAATCAAAGCAAACTCTGTAAAGGATCTGTGGATAAGTTAAAATATCTATGGCACAACTTTTCACCAAAAAAAATTAAGGCGAAGACCAACGTTTTATATAAAAATAGCTGAGCAGGCTTCTAGAGCAGGAAATCAGCATTTCCAAAGATGACTCTGTTAATACAAGATTATAAATACCCTTTATATACACAGAAAACCAACTCAATACAAACGTCTGGACTGTTTCTCCAGGCATCTGGCACTCAAAATGCCCAGATCAGGTGTCCTGGACCATAGTGGAGGTACTTCAGTTGAAGGTTTGTAGTAGTTTCTTCGCTACACATACTGATACAAATCATAAAAATGCAATATAAATAGTGATTTTCACACAGAAACTCAGGAATACACTCAGGTTACAAAGCTTAAGGAATTGACCCAGAAGGAATTGATAAAATATTTAAAATCATCAATTATCCTGTTTTGTAGGTGAAGGAAAACATCCTAGTTATATAATAATACTTAAATTTTCAGAGTATTTTTTTAAAATGAAACCGATTCCTATAGTGAAAATAAAGCAGGAATTATCATGGCAGAAGATTCATTATCTCTTCAGAAATACAGCAGTTTGTTTATTTGCCAAGATCACTTAGAAATATTATTATTCTGGGCATTTTCATAAATTTCCAAACATAGAAGTTACCAGTAGCAAGGATATAAAGAATAAATCATATTTGTATGGAGTTATGTGACTAATTTTCAGAACTATGCAATTGATATGCAGCAAGACACAAAAATAAGAGCAAATGAAATACATTTGAGAAGAATTCCATTAACATTTCAAGTTAAAATGCCTTTGTAGAGCTACTGTGATCAAGTTCAGTGTATCTGTGCACATTGTAAATCTGCATCTGTGTGTTCACACACACTCAGTAAGTCCAGAAACAACCCCAGAAATTATAAAATTCCTACTGGAGAAGACAATTTTCCTCCAGCACAACTCAGTGGATTTGCCAATGACTTTTTGAAGTGTATTTCACAGAATCTGCAGATAAAGCAGAAGCTCTTGTTTTCCACAGCACAGAAACCTTTTAGTTTATTGAAATTTCCTTGACTAAAACCCAGAATCTTCATTTCTGCCTCCTTGTGCTTCATTCCCTTCATCCCCCTCATGCATCCTGCCACCCTTCCCCTGTACTCCAGGGATAGAAATGTGACGGGGGAAAATTCAAGGAACTCTTTTCAGATGAAACTTGAATACAAACAAGGTCTAAATCTACATTTGACCTCAGTTTGTTACTCATCCATTTTCATCTAACACTTCAAAACTCTTTCTACAATATCTCTATAAAGTTATGCCAAAAAAAAGGAAACAACTGAAACAAAAATCCCCAGAGGTTATTTATGAATTGTGATGTCTCAGAAAGTGTAAAATCCTTTTCCTTACAGTGCTGACATCACTGACTGCTCTCTCAGATTAAGTCATCTGATGCACTGAGCAATGTTCCAACAATCATTAATACAAGAATTAAGGGTAATACCCATTTTTCACAGTAACTGCACCAAAACCAGCACAGCCACCCCATCATCCTTCAGCTTTAACAGAAATATTTTCTCCCATTACTATATGCTAAGTTTTTCTTCCTAATATCCCATTATTTCCTTATCCACGGATTGTGATGAACACAAATACAGAAAAATAGCACTAAAATAAAAACAAAGTGATGGCTCCCACTCAGCGAAAACCAAGCACAAGCTGAGGGATGCATGTTCGGAATAATTTATTGCCTATAAAAGGTTAAAAAAAAATCCTAAGTTCACATTTTCTGTGTGGGTTTAAGGGGTGTCACGTTTCAGAGGTAGCATTGTGTAAAATGTAAAACAGAGCTGGAAAAGAGTTATTGACTTAGTTCAGTAATGTGGGAAGCTGTTCCACAGCCAAAGCACTGATCTGAACTGTTTTCCTTCCAGGAACATCCTTGAACACCTCCTTCAGCCAAGAGGATTTGATCCTTTGTGGAAAATGAACCTCCACAAGCCCAAGGCTCTGCCCCATTTCTGTTTCCTTCTGACCAAAGCAGCTGCTGTTTTCAGAGCAATAAATACTCAGACTAAACTCCTGCTCTTCCATGGAAAACATTAACTCTGTAGTGCTGCTTTGACTATTTTTTTTTTCCCAAAACATTTCAGATTTCGCATTTGGTCAATGTGGTAAAACGTTCTTGATTAAAGAAATCAACCACCCCATCAATCAACACATCCAGCCTGTGTTCTCCAGCAGCCAGGTGGAATTTCTTCACTGACCACCCCTAACTTTGCTCAGGCATCTGGGGCAGAAAAGGCAGAGTCTGGCCAGGTTCCAGCCCTTCAGCCCCTGGTCCAGGAGAGCTGGGCAGGGGCTGAAGGTTGGACATCAAGCTTTGGGCTGGAACAAGTTATGAATTGTTCCTGTACCAGGAATTCTGTACTATTCCCTTCAGGCATATCCCCGTCCCTCCGCACACCAGCAGCACCCTGAGTGAGAGGCCAGCAGTGGCTCTGTCTGGAATGAGGAGGGGAAAGTCAGTCTGTGCAGGAGTTTGTGTTCAGTGTCAGGGGCACAGCAATGCCAGAGACCCCAAAGGGAAGGGCAGACCCATTTGAAGCAGGGATTCCCATTCCCAAGCCAGGATGTCCGTGATACTGCTGGTTTGTTCCATCACTTCACTTGTCTGAGCCCAGCAGCAGACACAGCTTTTCCCCTTGGAGAACAGACTCTCTAAAGCTCCTGCCCAGTTCAAGGTGAGGACAGAACCAGCATATTCCTTTCCTCACTCATAAGGCTCTAAAGCCCCAAACTCCTCATTTCACACTTTTTATTGCCTTAGTGAAAACAAATACTTAGAGAGATTAAAGTGTAGAGCTGCCTCCAGGGCTGGGCACTCCAGAAACCTCGTAAGGTTCATCTGCTCAGGTGGCTTTAAATCTGCCCCAAATTCACCTCCTGGAGTATTTATTGTTTTATTGGAGTATTTCCTGTTACTATTACTTTTGTCAGACCTATGGATGTGACCGAAGCATCAGCTGCAGGGAGAGGAAAGGAGGCAGAGCTCCAGGAAACAGGGTTTTAACCATGAGCAAACCTTCCAGCATCAAAAACAGCTCCCCAGGGAGAGCCTGTCCTGCCTCCAGGTAAAGTGTCTGTTCTGGGCTCTTTTATCACGTGGGTTTCTTCAGAAATCACTGATGTTCCCATGGATGCTTTAGGAATGAACAATGCCAGGGAAGTCGTTGTTTATGGACTAAGTAAATGAGAGACTTTGCAGGATGGTCAAATATTGATACGTGGCCATCAACACATGGCCCTCCTGCTGCAGTGATAATTCACATTAGAGTCACCCACTGGATCAGAAGGGGGCTGATTTCTGTCACCCTGAAAGGCACTGGATGAGCTGTATCTCCCATGGAAGGTTATGAAATGATGAACTGTAATGCAGGTGTTTGTTACCACCCTACACAGATGGGAAACACCCTGAACCCAAACCCACCCCAGAGCCACGCCCCTGCTCTCCAGCAACATTTAACCACCACGAATGGTAACAGTTACTAGACTTTTCTTGGAAACACACACTGAAATACATACTGAAAGAACCCAGCCAAGGAACTGTGGAGCATCGTCCTCCACAGATTTTGTTATTCAGGGACAGAATTTATACTCTTTTCTTCCTGACTCTCCTATAGTGTTCCCAAGTGTCTCAGGCTCTGTTTTGTCTCCCCACAGGAGAAAGGACCACAGAACATCTCCCAGGGATGGGGTGGGCCTAGACTGCAGCTCACCTCAGCTGCACATCCAAGAGGATTCCAGTTTCTTGGAGAACAGGGACTGACATAATTCCTTATATCTAGCAAACAGTTCATTGAAAATTCACTCCTTCGATTTGTTTGGATATGAAATAGCAGCAAGACAGCAAAATAGGAATCATCAATGGAAGTTTTTCTTGCAGGAAAGCAGATGATTTAATTGACCACGAAATTGAGAACTCCTGTTAAGAGTATCCTGCCCTCTGTCATGGGAATTCAAGTAGAAGAAGCAGGAAAACAGGGTCCCAATAGTGGCTAATCCCAGCACTATTTTTTTAATTTTGCAGAAAACAAGAGGTTTCATTGTCAGTGGCACAAATTTCCTTTCTAAAGGGAACAGCAATAGAAACCATTGTTGGCCTGGCATAGAAAACCCTTTATAAATGGTTTTACAGAGCGAGCAGAATTCCAGCTCCGCTCTATCCTCACTGTGAAGGACAGCACTGTGAGCTCTGCTCACAAACCTTCATTTCCACTGTGAGTTTTAATGCCTCAGCTCACACACAGGCCCAGCATCTTGGAACTCTGGGCTTTGGCTGTGGAAGGGCAGCTCTGTTGGGAACTTACAGAATTGTAAAGGGGGAAAACTGTGAGGCTTTTGGTTTTTCAGAACACCTTTTAAAACCATTCCTGCCCTTTCTGCAGCTGGTATTTAAATTAACAGTATTGCTAAAAGCTCCTCATGCCCAAGGAGAGGAGAGACTAAAAACCTGAAAGAACAGAGATAACTATGGATGCTAAACAAAAAGAGCTGTACAAGTGATTAGGAAGGGACTGATCAGACTAAGAAAACCCTAAAACATGAGTTTAATCCCAGTATTAAAGAAAAAAAAGGTGTTACTTCCCCAATACTCCAGATTTTCTGCGCTACACCTTGGATCTCCCACTGAAATTAAGGGGATTACTCACTGCATGAACCAGGATCCCCCAAGTCAATTATTATTTGGCATAAAACGGAAAGATCAGGTTTTTAACCAGACTGAAGTATCTGTGTGAAAAATGATTGCTAAGGAATATCCAGGTTGGAACTGGAGCATCAATGCCATGGGCAGGCACCTGCAGCCTCCCTCAGAACCATCCTGGAGGAAAAGAGCTCCAGGACTGAGACCTGCCTTGGACTGCTCACCACTCTGTCAACTCAACCACGGCACCACTGCCAAGGCCAGGCACTCACAAACATACCCCACTGAATCCATCTGAATATCTCTGCACATCCATGCCACCACAGGAGTGGAGGGATTCAGTGCCAACTGCTCTGGGAAAGAAAAAATTCATTTCAGCCCCTGCCTGCAGTCGAGATCACAGTTTAGAAAGGGCACTTGCCAAAACATGCACCAGGCAGGGCTTCAAACCAGGTCTGCAAAAGTCACTTCGCAACACTGGAAAACCTTCCAGAATGCAATGACCGCTGCGGAATTCTGACTGGCTTGGAAAACTGGAGCAAGGTTTGTGGAAAACTATATAACCAAGACTTAAAATAATAAGCAGAACTTTAGCATTCAGGCTTTGACAAATAAAAACTATGACTACAACCATTAAACTCTAAAGAGTGTAAACATCCAATCCCATTGCTACTGTATTAGGAAGTTGTGTCCTGCAGCTATCAGGGTTCCCATTTCCACCTCATTTCTTCCAACACTTATCACTACTTCCTTCCATTAATAATTTATTGAGGATAATTCAATTTTTTTAGCTAGCCTTTCAAGGTTTTCAGCTATTTTGGTCAGAAAAATGGAAGATTTAACAATGTCAAGTCAGAAAATGAAAAACACTTTAATTTCAGGTTTTCAAGCACAACTCAGAGAAAGCCCATTATTCTATTTGGATCCCCAATTTTTAGTCCACCTACCTGAGTAAAAATGGGGAAAAATACAATAAACAGGCCTGGGGAGCACGTGGAGCTGGAGAATTTGCTGTGTATCACACAACATTTGTTTCCCACTCTTGAATCCCTGCTCAGAAAGGCTTTTCTACAGAGCCAGAGTTTTTCTGGAGAGTTAAAGTTAATCCTACCCAAGGCCAAGCTGCTTTCAGTGAACCCTTCCCTCACCCAGTTCTTTGATTTTCCAAACTCAGCATTCCCAGTTCCTGGACTCCTCCTCCTCAGGATGGCTCCCTTGGGCTGAGAACACTGCAGAGCAAAAGCCTCTCTCTCTCCTGAACACTGGACCTCCCGTGGGGTTTCTGTTCTGTCTCTTCCAAAAAAAAAACCAAGAAATCACAAACTGTCTGAGGCATTTTTCTCCGACAGGGATGAGAGGCTGAATGAGGTATCGTCAGGTTCCGGGGATGTGTGGTTGAAATCCATTTCTTCAAGTTCGGGAGGTAAGTCTGAAAGCAGAGCCTACAGGGGAAAAACATATCTAATATATAGTACATACACTATTAGGTGTGTTTTTTATGTCAGCAGTGCTTTAAACAAAGAGTGAGAATATTAATTGGGTTTTTTAATCATAATTTGAGCCTCTGGAATAAACCCATGGGAAAGACACAACACAAAAGGACAAACATCTTCTGATATTAAACACAGATATTAAACCTGCTTCAGGATTTACCTGCTGCTGTTCCTTATCATCTGATTTAATTGCAAGTATCAAACTCCGGGTAAACGTCTGCAGTTCAAAATATTTCTGTTTGTGGCTCTCCAGCTGACTCTCAATGAACCTGACTTCTTCATTCTGTGAGGAAACCAGAGAGTTCTGGGAATAATCTCAGAACTGTGGGATCCTTTATGTTGGAAAAGCCCTCTAAGATTGAGCCCAACCATTCCCCAGCACTGCTAAGCCCACCACTGATCATGTCCCCAAGTGCCACATCCACGTATCTGTTAAATCCCTACAGGAATGGGGACAGGACAAAGCATTGAAATAACCACCCTGAACACCCCTGGGTTAAAACTAAATTGTCACTAAAAACTATTCTTAGTGATAATGATAATCAAAGCCCAGCTCTCCTCCTAGAAGTGATCAGGGGGCTGTGAGAAGAGACAGCAAATAAATTCCATTATTGCAGCAGAAGGCTAGACACAAAAGAACAGGGAAAACAACTTGAAAATTCCTCAAAGCCACCACAACTTAAAAGGTAACATCCTCCAGTGCAGCTGGGTTTGATGTGGATGAAGTATCAGCTCAGCAAACTCCTCAGGATCCCTTGGGTTACTGAATAAACAGGAATATCACAGAGTGACAGAACAACTTGGAAGGAACCTTAGATGTCTTATTTAGCTCCATCCTCCACAGACTCGTTTACGGAGCTGGAACTGGATGTAAATATATTACAAAATGAGGAAATATCAATTATTGGTGTGCATTGGCTAAAAAGGCATTTTCCCAATCTATACTTGCAAATCTCTGAATTAAAAATTCGGATTTGATAAGTACTTAGGTTTAATCCAAGTATCTCTTCTCTTTCAAACTTATTGGATCAAAATGCTAAACCTGTTGATCAGTGCAGAGCTAAAATTCATTCTCTCTGGTTATTCACCTTTGCAAAGATCACAAAAATCAAAATGTTTATTTAGGTTACAAGATTAAAGGCATTGCTCATCTTTGCAGAAGGGGCTCTGTTTAATAGCACCAACTCATTAGAGAATAATGAAAAAAAATATGATATTCATGCTCACACAGGCTGGAATTCAGCTTTAGTTGAAATAAAAAGCTGTGACTACATGATGCTCTACAGGTTTGAAACAAACCTTTAAAATGGTTATATTTTTGTTGGGTTTTTTCCCAGAAAGTTCACTGTTTTTCAATGAAAGCACTGCTCACCACACTTCCAAGTGATAACAGCTCTGGGAATGAGAGGGGGAATATTTGGGCTGCAATGAGGCTTTCATAAAAAATCAGCTGAGTTCTTCCTGATGGACACTTAGCAGTTGCTTGTTTAGCTCTGGATTTTGCCCAGCCCAGGAAAAATTCAGATTTAGGCAGAAAACTCAGGGAGTAATCAGTGCTGTCAAACACTAACCCTGGCACTGCAGGGCACTGTCACAACAAGCCTCTCACTGTGCTGACAGGTGACATTAAGAGAAGGTCATTCCCTCTCCTGGCTCATTCTCCACTGCCCCTCCCAGGAAAACAGGCTGGAAGGAGGAATTTTTGTTCTGAAGAGATGATCTGTTTGTTATTTTGATAATTGATTATTGTCAAGAGAACAGACCTGGTTTCTACGGGAAAAAAATCAGCAATGGAGGTAAAAACTCAAGGAAACGTGGAATTGTGGCAACTCCTGGCACAGCAGCACACACAGCCTTCGGCAGGAGACAGGAGATGGCAAGATCCAACTGCTTCTCCTCCCTCCCACAGCCACCACTTCCAGGCATGTCCTGGGGAATGACTTCTCCTCAGATCCCCCCATTCCAGCAGAGGATTCCAGCTGGTCAGTCCCTTCCAGAGCTGGCAGCACCATGCTGCAGAAAAAGCGTTGCAGCACTCCAAGAAACAATTCTGGTGGAGTGGCTCCAGAAATCCGTTTGTTGGGACACACAGAGGGAGCTGCAGCTCAGTAGAAATGGGGTTTCCTGCCTCCATTTGGGTTCAAACATGGATAAAGTGGCTGGAGTTGGGATGAGGGCATGATGTGCACAGCAGTAAAACAGCAGAGGAACTCAGGATCCCACAAACTTTTGCTGAATTCTCAACAGATCCACCCCTTGAACTCCCTGGGGATTATCCTGCTGTTCCTGACATGGCCCAATCACTCACCTTGTAATCCAAAAGAGAACTCATCTGATCCACTTCAGAATTGCTGATCAGATCACTCTCTTCATCATCTAAAATTTCTATTTTCTGAAACAGAAGCAAACAGTTCATTCCAATGCACAGAGGAGACAAACAAACAAGGATTTGCATCCCAAAGGGGCAGGAAGGATGAAGGATGAAGGACAAATGATGAAGGATGAAGATAAGAGAGCTGGCTTCAGAGGAGTTCTGAGCCATGCAGCCCCCATTAGATGGCAATCATGCACCTCAGCCAGGAGATCCAGTAGGAATCCAGTGGGAGCTGCTGCCATGGAGACCTGGGGTGTTTACAGAGGAGAAGCTCCCTGGCCCACGTTTTTGACTTTAAGTCATACATTTATCCTCTCACAGGCCCTGCTCTGCTCTATTGTTGCAAAGGAGGGTCTGGAAATTTGTCCCTCTGGATAATAAACCACCCATCACAGCAAGTCCTGAGCTACTCCTTGCCTAAAGAAATCAAGGAGGTTCTCCTCTGACCTTCCCTGGCCACAGAGCAAGGGAAATGCCCTTAGCTGTAGGGGATGCTGATCCAAAGGACACTTTCAAATGCATAGATATGGACATTTTCACCTAATTCACAAAAATTAGGGGAGCTTTTTATACTGGTATTTTTTAGGTATCTTCAGATACCTAAAGCACAGTGTAAAGGCCAAGCTTAACACTGACTAGGACTCAGAAATACATCCCAAATTTTTTTACTGTTTTTATTTGTTTTGACAGCTGTGAACATTTATGAACCTGTCCATAATAGGTTAAAGCAATTTTTTAGGATGGTGTTTAACCCAGTGTAGGGACAGACCCCCACTGACTCAATCCATGTCCATGGGTCATTCCTGAGGTGTTAATTCAGGTTTTTCCTTCAGTGTATGGTCCCTCCTGCCTGCACACCAGGAATTTCCCTGAAATCAAGGAGTAGAAATCCTTCCAGGGTCATTCCCAGCTCTCCCTGGCAGGACCCACCAAACTCCCAAGCCTGTGCTGAGGGCAGGGAGGATAAAGCACATTTTGTGTGCTCCAGTGTCTGCCCAGCTGAAGTAACAACAGCTCAGAAATGTCCCCAAGTTCTGCTGCTTCATCAGACGCTCAGTAAAGCTGGGATTCAAGTATTATACTGGTTTCAGACTCAGCTTGAGGAAAGAGTCTCTAAATAACTGCCAAATATTCACATTCCCTTTCTTAGACACACTTTTTAAGATAGGAGGGGAAGGAACAGATTAGACTTTAAAATAGGAAAACTGTATCTCTTATGCAAATACAATGTATTTTAGTCCAATTTTAAGTGCATTTTAAAGAGTTTTGTTACAGTGTTTTCAGAACAAAGTATGCAGAAACTCTTCTCTGGTTTTGTTCACGGTTGTATCAAACGACAAAATCTGGGGTTCAGGCAGGTTGGGGAGCTGAGTCTCTTGGACACCATCTCTGCAAACCATTTCTACTGAAGGTTTTAGGGTTTTTTCCTGCTGTGTTTTAGTATTTTTAGCACTATTTTGAAGCTCAAATAGGAAGGACTTAACTTGCACAACTGAAGTTGTTACCTAGTGAAAAAGACAGGTGCTGGACAACAACCTCAACATTAATTAAGGAGTTATTAAGTGGTGGAAAAGGAAAGGTAAACATACCACATTATCAGTGGAAACTGGATTCTGGTCATCGTCTTTGGGGCCAATTTCTTCATTTTGAAGAGCTTCATTTGTCTCTTCTGCAGAAATAAATTGATTTTGTCAGATTTCATTCCAATTTTATGCTGAAGAACCATTAATGGTGATTACCACTAAATGTCAGAGCTGCTAAATCCAACAGCAAAGTCATGGTATCAATGTCTAATCATAAACAGAATATCTGCCTCATTAAAAAGACATCTTGTCACAAGAATTTCAGGCCAACATCAAATCAATTGCAACCTGAAACAACAACACAACTCTCAGTTATTCTCTGTACCAAAAACTTCCCATTTTTAGGTTCAGGCTGGAATATTCAAAGGTGATTAAGAGTTTCACATCAGAGGTGTGCAGAAGTTGGGGTTTTTAATGAAAATAAATTACTGCACGAAAAATCCTGCATTCCCTGAAATTCTGGGGTACATATCTAAATCCCACTTCTCTCTTGCAGACACTGATGGATTTTGAACCAAAATCCAAAAACTGATCAGATCATGGCAAATGCTTATTCCCAGTGAACCTGAAGTGGTTTTTTATGTATAAACACTTGAAAACAGAGCAGATCTTACCCTGGTATTTCAACCACAAAGCATGAGATGATTCCATTGACCTTAAAGGCCAAGGAGAAGACAAAACCCAAAGAAAGGTAAGTCTATTTACCCCTCAAATTGAAGTTTTTTTTCTCATATTTACTTGACTTCTGAATATTAAAACATAAATCTATTATACATATTAAATATAAAGAGGGAAAGAGGGAAGGTGCAACAAGGTTTAGGTGATTCCAGGGTCTGCCACCTCCACAAAAACACACGGATAACAGGATTTCCCTGGGATTACCAAAGACAGGGCAATGTTTAGGCCAGATCATACAGAGCCAGTTAATGGTTTTAAATAACTTTTAAGTTAAATATCTCTAATCTGAGCAATTTTGATTGGAAATAGTTTCAAATAAACTTAATCTGCCACTGGTCACAGCTCCATAGGACAATTTGTGCCAGGAGCACATGGGATCAAACAGGAGCACTGGGGAGCAGGAGCAAGGAAGCGTGAAGGGCACTGGGTGAGGATGCCCCTCAGACCAGTTCCAAGGCACCAGGAACTCTGTAACCCTGACAGTCACCCCTTGGATTCAACAGCTGAAGGAAGCAGCCTCCTACAGCATTCTGAATTCCTTAAATATTCATCCTCAGCTCATGGAACCCAGCACAGCCCTAATGGCCTCCACTGACACAGTGTGGATTCAATTAACACACAATTAAAAAAGGTGAGGCAATACAAGAGCTTTAATGATCCATTTTGCATCATGGCACAGCTTATTTTTCTTATATTGATATACTACATTTTAAAAGCAGAAGCCATCAACTGTCACTCTAATTAGCTGACCAAAAATTGTTTTTCTCTGTTTTTCAGAGTGGTTTTTTGCTGTTGTGGTTTTGGTTTTTTAATAAATTAGGACCAAAAGTTACAGTTCTCAAACATTAGAACAATTCCCTATCTGTGACTGAACATAACCTATGAGTGTTGATGGAAATATTTTCTAGGAAGTTCAAAACCAGCTGAGCTCCATCAGTGAAACCTCCTCCTTTGAACTGGAGATACAAACAGAAGTAATTGCTGTGTGAGAATGAAGGAATGAAACTGGGATTCCTGGATGCTGTGGAAATTCTGTCGTTTCCTTGCACTTCTTTAGGCTTTGACACTAATAAAGCACCCAAGTGTTCAGCCTCACCTTGCCTGATGAAAGCCTTGCTCAACAAACATGGAGTTATTCCTCACTTGAACTACAGACACTTCAGACTCTTCCCTGTCACCATTTTCTCTCAAGCAGATCTGACTTAAATCAGCTCCTTCCACACCTCAGGCAAATCAAGGACTCGGATTCCTCATCTCACTTGGCTTTCAATCACTTGACCCATTTCTTTATCATCTGATTCCCTCTACAGATGTATATGAAAAAGCTCTCCCAAACTCATTCCCAGATGCTCTCCATTCCCCTGGCTCTTCCCTTTAAATTGTGTTGAGGAAATGACAGGATGAAGCCTGGCACACTGAGCTACAGCAGCAGCAGGCCCGAGGTCAGACTTTCTTTTAGCTTGGAGAGCAAAGGCTCCATTGATCTCCTCTCAGCAGAAGCACTGAGAGCAATTAATGAGTGGGGGATGTGCTGGGCTCATGGACAGGAGGGGCAGGGAGAAATCGATCCCATGTGCTCCTGGGAGGGAAAAGGGAATTAAGTTGAAGGCACCTCTCACTCCTGATGCTGCAGTTTACTGAGGATAACCCCTGCTGTGTGGAGTTCTAAGGCTCCTGAGCTGTCCCCTGCTCCTGGCTTTGATCTGCTGGGTTGTGTTTGCTTGTCAGACAGAGCAGCAGGAGGCCTGGGAAGCTCCTTGTTGCAGCCTGAGCTGAAGGGTTCCCTGACAGGAGAACTGAGAATGCAGGGTCCCAGCAGATCTGCTCAATCCCAGCAGCAGCTCCAGCCCAGCAGTGCCTGGAGTGGCTCAGGATCACAGGGACAGAACCAGGGAATCATGGCATGGCTTGGGATGGGAGGGACCTTAAAGCTCATCCTGTTCCACCCCCTGCCATGGGCAGGGACATCTTCCACTAGCCCAGGGTGCTCCAAGTCCTGTCCAACCTGGCCTTGGACACTTCCAGGGATGGGGTGTCAAATGGAATGGCCATTCCAGCTGGCTGGGAAGAACTGAGCAGTTGGCAGAGAGCATTTTTTAAATCTGGCTTCCTTGGCAAGTGAGGCTTCCCCACCTGCACTGGCAGCCCAGCTCTCACTTGCACCAGCAAAACGTGAACTCTTGATTTCATTTCAGAAGAATCTGGCAGAAACGGGGTTCTTGTGATTAAAGGCTTCTCCAACCATTGTATAGCAAACCCAACAAAACTCAGAGACACAGAGGTAGAAGAAAGAGACTGAACAGTACCTTCAGCCCAGGCAGGGTGGAGCACTTGTGACTGTCAGATGTTTTTGAATGTGTACAACAGAATCCAAAGCATGCACACTGCACAAAATTGAAAATACAGGCACAGTAGTAACTGCATTCCAAATACCTTGTGAGCTTCCTTCAGATAAGCAGATTGATACTTCATCATTCCTATCATTATCATCCCCCACTTCAGTAGCAGTTTCCTCTCCTGGATTAAGTGCTGATTTAGAAACAAATTCAGATTGATCAGAGAAATCAGCAGGACCTCCTCTAGGGGGTGGGACCTCAATCCCCATTAAACGATATTTCCGTCTTCGATTCCCAATCCAAGTCTTGTAAGAGAAATAAACATGAATGATATCAGAAACTATAACAAAAGCAACAGGCCCCCAACCAAATGACATCAGCACATCTGGGCTACAGGAGCAAGGGTGCAGCAGCAGTTCAGGGAGATGATTTTTCCCCAGTATTTGACCTTCCTGAGGCTGCTTCCCAAAATCCTGTGTCCAGGTTCAGCTTTCTAAGGGAAACAGGAAGGTGCACAGCAAAAGGAAAAGAAGCAATGGGCACAAGTGGCAGCAGGGAAGCTCTGACTGGAAGTAAGAATATAAAAGAAAAAGTAATGCTTTACAGTGAGGCAGAGGGACAGTTTGTCCATAGCAGCCTTGGTGCCTCCAGCCTTGGAGGTACTCAGCTTTTTACTAGACAACATCCTGAGAAATCTGACTTGATTCCAAAGTCAATCCTGCTCCAGATAAAGAGCAGGACTAGGTGACTTTGTAAGGTCTCTGCCCACCTAAATTATTGAACAAATTTAACACAAGATCTTTGATCCAGGTTCTCCTACTTTGCAACTTCCATAAGGGAAGCATCCGATGACCCAAACATTCCCCCTGTTCTAGGATTTCCTACAGCACAGAGGGGACTGGCCAAGGTAAAGGATCTACAGCACTCCCTTTGGAAGACAGAAAGGAACTTGGAGGAAAATAGCTCAGAGCAGCTCATCCTTCAGTCCCCTTTGGCGGTAAGACAGAGCTTTAAGAAAAGTTGTTTGCAGTGAGTGCAGAGGAGCACACTGAGAACAGTCTGGGACATGAAAACAGCCCAGGGAACCTGGAAACCTTGCCATCGTGGGATGGAGAAGATGCTTTAAGTTCATCTTACATCAATAAAATTGAATTTCAAAGGAAATAAAAAAAAAAGAAAACCCACATTCTAAATTCTCCAAGCGGATCTGTTCATCTGGTCATTATTTTGCCTTCTCTGATGAAGAAACGTCTACACTAAAAATTATTGAAGATTCAGAGTTTAACATGAAGTAATAAGAATTGTGCGCAACTCTTCACCTCCTAAGGTTCTCCCTTCCCTCGTGTTACTCAGGTTTTCAACTTCTCATCTCATCTCTACTCAGCTCAACAGCCCCTACCCCAGACCCTTCATTCCATCAAATCAGTCCTTCACTGGCAATCAAAAATCCCTCTCAGAGCCAGGAATCCATTTCTTTACCAACTGCTACTCCCACTTTTCTTGAGCTGGCTCTTGTCCCCCTTTCATACCACCCCCACCCCCTGAAATAGGAGCAGCAGTTCCTGGGTCTGAAAACATGATCAGGCTATGGCAGAATGTACATCCTTTCCATGAGGCCTCTGTTCCAAATGAGTTTCCCAAGACATTAAAATATTTAGGATTTTCTTTAAAGACATACTAAACATCACATCTTATGATGGCCTTATTTGAGATGTACCTGCCCTGTTCCTCTTCTAGGGTTCTGAAAAAGTTGAGTAAAAAACTTTTTGTTTATAATACCTTGATTAGCAAAGAGGAAAAAAACCCCTGAATATTACCAGCAGTCCCAACTACTAAACACAGTTTCATGCTGTGCCAGCCTTGGGAAAAAAATCCTTTTAAAGCTGCATCTCTAACAAGCTAAAATATAACATGCTGAACACTATTTTTAGCAAATCATTTTTGTTGGCTGGTATTTGCTTTCCCAGCTTGCTGGTTTTCCTCTTTGAAGAATGCACAACAGGTATGCATTTTTTTCATTTTCTAGATAATTTTTTTTCTATTACCTACAGTTTTGGGAGAAAAGATATTAAAGAAAAACCCCCACACAAGCAGCCCTTTGAGATGAGAGTCTCTTTTTCCCAAGTAGTGTATTGCCATTCTTTTAAATTTTCCCATCATCTTGTGATTTTAACAAACAGCACTAACAAAATTTAAAATTGAATCTACCTCTCTTTTAGTAAAAAAGGCACTTGGGAAAGGCAGATCTTTTTACAGACTCTTCAAAGCAGACAATCTTTCATTCAACATACTGAGAACGTCAGAGAAGATGAACATGTTTTGATAGCGTCTCAAATTAAATGGGGAAGAGAAGGTTCCACATCCTGTGTGGTCTGCTGAACAGAGAATATTCTGGAATGGCAAAATGGTGACAGCAGGAGCAGACCGGGATTGCCATGTGGGAAATCAGCTTGAGAGTTCTATCTCTGTCCCTCAAATACATTCTCCTTAAACCCTCCCAGCAAGGCCAGTGAAGTGCATGGGATCATTTGTGAGTCTGTTTTGGTGCAAGTGATTTCAGAGCCTTCCAGTCTGTCCCTGTCTCTGCCCTGAGGACAGAAACATTCCAGCAGGTGGCAAGGTTTGCACAGAACTCCACACCCTTGTGTGCCAATGAGGATGTTCCTAAGGGAACAAACCAAGGAAGCCTGGGTGTCACTGTGCTGGCCAGGAGGTGCTGCCAGGGGGAACAGCTTCACCTTTCAGAGAGCAAAGTGAAGCCCTTGCAAAACAAGGAGCAGCTTTGCCCTCTACAGAGAAAAGAGTGATTCTCTTCAGCCTCCGTAAGTACAACTTGGGTTTTTTAGAATTCCTGTGGGCCCACAAAAAACAAATAACCAGATTGGTGTTCAACCCTAAAAGCAGCTTTGGAACCATTTGGATGCAGCAAGCCAGAGGTCTCCACAACAGGAGAGTTTCCCTAAGGGCTCTCAGCCCTGCGCCTGCCACAGTGACAGGAATTTAGGAAACAGGTGGAAAAAGAGGATGAAGCCTGAAAGGAATAATCCCAATTGTCATGCCTGTCATGAGGGGAAGGAAGGCTCCTGTCTTTGTCTGACTGCAAACAGTGGGGCCATTTCCTGAGGCTGGGATGAGCAAAGGAGACACCAGAGCCACAAGGTGCTGCTGTGTGTCTGCTCATCCGAGACACAGCAACAACAACTCCTCAGCCTCTGGAAGAGATGATGTACAGAAGTTCTTGGGAACCAGGTTATCTCCAGCTCACCTGTGCCACCTATAAGGGACCATCAAACTGAACTGACCCAGAATTCCTCCATCACACCTCAACCTGCCCTCAAGACAATCTTGTAAATATTTTTTTTTTTCCTATTTTGGAGGAATTTTCTTTCACACAATTTTCCCTATAAACATGAATGAGAAGTATTTTCCCTTTATCTTTAGAAAACCCCATTTTTGGTATCTTATTAGCAATAGTACCTTTCAGCCTTCTAGGATCTCCCTCAAAAATTTTACTTACAATCTTACTCAAGAGGATGTCAAACAGCTTGTAGTGCTGCTTCTGCTGCTGATCGATACGACTCTTACCTGAGGGCTTTTACTAAATATAGACCCCAGAAAGAGCAGGAGAGCACTTCCCAACATGGTCATTCATTATGTAATACGTGAAATCTATTTCAAGCTTCCTCATGAAAATTTTAAAGCCTTTCATCTGTCCTATTTTTGCTCCTGCGACAAGATAAGGGAAGACTCCGGATTTCTTACCCGAACTATTTCACAGTCAACATTTAATTCTGCAGCCACAGCTTCAATTTTCTCTCTGCAGACTGAGCCCAGGCTGGTCATGCCATTGTCCCAATATTTCTTTAGGGTGGCTAAGTCTCGGTCACTAAATTGTGTGCGGTCCTGTAACTGCAAGATAAAAAAATACTGTTAGATTGAAAAAAAATCTGCTTATCCTGAGCATTCATGTCCAGAGGTCTCCCACACAGTAACAGACACGTTCTACTGTCTCCATGGCTCTTCATCTCTTTTAAGTCCCCCTTAAGAATTTGGGGGGTTTTGATTTCTTTTTTTTTTTATCCAGGGCACTTAAGAGTTCCCTGGGATTTGCTGTAAAGGCAGTGGCAGCACTAACACAAGTTTAAGGCACTTCAGCTTTGTTTCAACTCCACCTGATTTTTTTGGTAATTTGTTTTATCTCAATCTATATGGCCTTACTGAAAATAACTTCTTTTCCCCCTTGTGCTGTTTACTCTCTCCACCCAATTTATGCAAATTACTCCTTATAGGCTTTTCAAGTTTCTCACCCTCCCCCCTTAAAGTTCTTTTATCTTACTGCAAACTACAACACATGCATAATTCAAAGGATTCTGAGTTCCTAAAGGGAATACTTTAATGTTTATGTGGTGAGCTCGAGTTTAAATTGGTTCCACTGTTTATCTGTGAGTTTCCAAACTCTTTGTCTACATTTATCAAAACATTTGAGAGTGGATCAGTGATAAAAGGAGTAACACTGAAAAAGAATTCTTGAGCATCTTACCACTGTTTGAGCTCGTGTGAGCACAGAGTGTATTTCTCTAGTAGAGCTTCCAAGCTTTATCAAAAGCTTTTCACACAGAATTTTATGTAAAATCTACAGTTTTGTTACACTAACCCATGTTTTTCACTTCTGCTTTTCAGAGGACAGAAAATCAACCACGAAGTCTGCACAGGTAACTTGTAGCCCATCAGCCACATGTGTCATTATTTTAATAGCTGAATTGTGTTCATGATTTCAATAGCTGAATTCTGTGGTTGCTCATTTAAAAACCGTTAAAAGTTAGAAAGGAATAATTTTAAATGGAATAAAAAGTAATTTTTGCAGAACTAGGATCATTTGACAATCTTGTACAGTTCCCAGTTCTAGCTTTTGTTAATCTTCAGAATATTGTAATTGTTGCAATTTTCTTCTCTTAAAAATTACTATTTCTCAAAATGTTAAAAGCACTTGAGTCTCCTCACTGTATGAACACAAAATAGGAGCATCAAACCTTTGTCTTCCTAAAGCAATTCCAGTAAAAAGATGCACCAGAAAAATTCAAATATGGTCTGGTTGCACTTGATGGCCTTAGAGGTCTTTTCCAACTTTAGTGAATCCACAATTAATTGAGTGCCTAGCAAGCACTCAGAGCTTTTCCTAGCTATCGTCCCATCATCCCAGTCTGGAATTAGAGGGGCTGTTCCCATCCTGCCCATCCCACAGCTGATGTTACTGGGTCAGAGTGGGGATGGTGAGAAGCACCCTGGACTCCCTTGAGCAGATGCGCTCTCCACAGCCCCGGGGCAGCCCAGCACGGGAGATGTTCCCAGGCAGAATGCCCCAGGCCATGATCATCCAAAAGGAATCCACCTGGCTCACTGAAGGCTGCTCTAGGCTGAGCTAAGTGCAGCTCCAGACCGGGGCAAAGCCAAATCCCCGGTGCCTGCTTGCCCGGAGCTGCCACCCACTCTCCCTGCTCTCGCTGCATGCCTGACCTGAGCTCCTCCTGACTCTGAGCCACGCTCAAGGAACAAAAGTACAGCCATCTCCTGGATCACTGCAGCAGTAACTCCTTTTATAGCTGTTGGCAAAAGAGTTTGTGACTTGGGAAGAGCTCTGCTCTGCAGCAGCCCAGCACTGAGGAGAGGAAGTCAGAGAGCAAACCACCGACTACACAGAGATACAAGGCACCCTGGCCTATCCTTCCTGACTGCTCAGGGCAACCTCACCTCCTAAAAGGCAGTGGGTGTTTTTTAAACATAAATAACTATCCTTGCCTGCTGGTTCTGCAGAGTTCACAGTGCTGCAGGCTCTCACAGTGAACTCACAGAACTCCCTGTGACTGGTGCTTGGCAGGAACAGAAAACACAACAATCCCTCACATTTAACATCCACAGCTTAAAACCTCCCTGGAACACTCAAATTTGCCCTCCCAGGTGCAACTCTCTTATTTCAGCCCATTCACTTAAGTGATCCTTGTGAGGTCTGTTCCAGCTCAGAATATTCTGTGAAATTCTGTGGAGCACCAGGAAATGTATCTAGTGTTAAAGCACAGGTAAGGGAGAAACTTTGCTGAGGTTGTCTTCTCCCACGCCGGTGGTTGTGTTGGCCAAATTAGAACAAAACCCAAAGCAAGTCCAGCTGCTGCTGGAGGAAGCTCAGGTTTCTTCTTGCCACGTGGTTTCCCAGTTAGTCAGAAATGCTTCCCCTCCTCAAAGAACACAGGGCAAGGACCCAGTAGCAGGAAAAGTGATCTGCAAGAGGATCCTGCCTTGGACAAAGGACACCCAGTGTCTGCCTCGAGTTCCCCGAGAGATGGTGCTCAGGATGGTGCAGAGCATGCTCAGCTTTTACTTACTTGAAACAAGGACCCTGGAAAAAGCAGAATTTAGCAAAAGCACCCAGCCTTCAAAAACTTTCCATAAAAAGCAGAGTCAGATCTTTTCCATTTTAGTGGATAGATGTTAATTCTGATGACCTACTGCAAACGTTCCAATAAAAATCTTATTAGATACATCACTACTCAATGGTTTTCACCTCACAATTGCTGTATAATTATGTTAATATAACTTATGTTTTTTACTTTAGAGTCTCTGTCTCATTTAACCATTTTGTTCTGCCAAGACCAGCACTGAGGAGCCTCTGTGTCTGCCAAGTCAGCAGCACAATGGGATCTCAGAGATCCTGAAGGATCATCATTTACACACCCTGCTCTCACTTGCTGCACAAGCATCATGGGATCAGTGTCACCTCTTAAGCTCAGTAGATGTAAATGACACTTGAGCACGTCCAAATCTCAGCTCCACATTAGCTGCCTTCATGTAACATGCTGTGCCATGGGCCTTATGAGCAATTTCTTAGGGAAATCACCAACTACCTTCAATTACAGGATCATCTCCTCAACATGGATCATATCCATTATGCATCATACCTCCCCTCCTGCATTATAAACGGCTTAAAAATTACATAATGACTTTTGTCAGAAAATAAAGGATAGAATTTCAACATTGTACATGTAACCAAGTTTCTATCAATTTAGTTAATAACCTTCTCATGCTTAGTATCATCAGGGGAAACGGGGGACCTAGAGAAAAATCTCAGAGCCCTACAAATATTATAATATTCATTATTATAGGAAAAAAAAATCAAAAGACAATATTGGAAAGCTTCATATTTATGACAATAAATATGATACTTCTAGGTGAAGGCAAGCCAGTAATTCAGTTCTTATTTTTCATGCCATTAACTCAGCTCTGAATACAATTCTCATTTCTTCTCTCCAGATACCCAGCTTGCTGATTCAAGGCTTGGCTTTATCCTTGGCAGTGCTGGCTGCTGGCTGAATCCTTTACATTTGCCATTTCAGCTGGCCACAGTTTAAAAAGCAGGAGAGGCTTTGTCCAGCAGAACCCAGGCTGTCCATTCCCAAGGAAAAGCAAATTGAATCAGCAGTTGTGCTGCGTGCAGGGTTAAACCCGGCTTATTCATGACCTCCCAAGTGTAACAACAACATCCTTGGAAGAGATGACCCAGTTTATTAGAGACATTCCTGGCTCTTTGCCGAGCCCCGAGCCCCCCCTACCATGCAGCAATATCTGTGGTGCAAATCCGGTGCCTATAATTGGGATGAATAATTGCACAGAGTGGAGTGTCCTTATCCTGCCTTTTCTTAGAGCCTGCGCTTTTAGATTGGGTTTTATGCATCAGTTGAGAATGTTTCAGCACATGTGCACAAAAGCTATACATAAATTTCAGATTATTAATCAAAGACATGCTAAAAAATGGAACAACTAGAGGTTTTATACATAACTTGCCTTTATGCTGCAGCTGAGCACTGTGTGTGGTGTTCATTTCAATTGCAGTGAAATCATATTAAATCAACATTCAGTTCTGATACTTGGTGATGAAATAGGCTGAGGTAATGGTTATTTTTAGCAAACAAACCTCTCACAAACAAATTTTCCATGCCTTTGATCCCTGCTTCTCTGTTATATTTTGGGAGGAATGGGAAGATCAGAAGCACTCGAAGTATTCAAGGTATGAAAAAATCCCAGATTCTTCTGTACAAGCACAGTGTCATTTTGCCTTATTCACCTTTCCCAGTGACATCAGTGTGGAGCTCTCTGAACCCTGAAACTAATTAATATCTATTTTCTTCAGAGTATTATCAATTCCCACCTCAATTCCATACCTTATTTGTGTGTATTAACAGTAATTTCTGAATCATTCCACCACGTTTCTCCTTTCCCATCTGCATCCCATCTGCATTTAATATCATTCTTGCTTTTCAGTTTATTATTTCTTGATTTCCCACACACGAATGCTGAAGGTGTGCATTTTCGCCTAACACACCAAGATATTTAACCTCATTAAAGCTGTCAGAGATTACACATTCCTTCAGCCTGAGGTTTCAGCTTCAGGTTTCAGCAGTGCCACAAAGCTGGCCCCTGTCAGTGACACCCATCCTGAGCTTAGGCTGGACACTGCTGCTCACACAGAGCTGCACAAACTCAGGCACAAAGGCGTATGAACGCACCCTTCAACTCTTCCTGCCCATACACTGTTAGGTTTCTACAGAGACTTTTTGCCTCTTTCCCCACCTGCTGGGTAAGGTTGAAGTTTGCTCTGATGGAAGCAGGACTGATAAAAGTTTCATCGCACCCCATTGTGAGAAGAGCTGCAACTGCTTCAGCATTCAGCCAAAACTACTAAGATACTCTCTTAATATCTGTTTTTAAAGCAAACTCAACTAAAATAATGAAAGAAAAAAAGAGATATCAATGAAATGAACAGTCTAGCAAAGAAACTGCACTCTGAGCCCCACTCAAACCAATCCTCAAACCACACAAACTGACAACTCACCCTTCTGGAGATTTTGAGCTGATTTGTGAAATAGTGAATGTTCAGCCTCAAAGTAAACTGATTTTTAGATGGTAATTATCATGATTCTTACTTGATCTATTAATGTCTTCCTCACACTGGACCAGAAGGTTTGGCAGTTCCTGTTCAGACAGGATGCATTCCTTGCCTGCAGGTTCACAGCAGACAATAAGCCAAAGCAATTTGTGGCACTGAAGTACAGCACACCACGTAATAAAAAGATGACCAGACTTGTGCCCCTTTGCATTCCTTCTGCTGTGGGACAAGGAGTTCTCTTCCCAGCCAGAAAGCCATGCCATGCTATGGATGGTATTACCAATGGAGAAATATCCTGAGATATGTAGTAAAATATCTCACAGAAGGAGGAAACACTTTATTCAGTGCCATAAAGTAGGAATAAGCAGTATTTCCATCCAGAGACCCCCAGCTTGGCTCACCTCTCACTGCACACTCCGACTGTCTCACTCAGACACGTTCCCACTGACTTGACTAAACCACGGTTTTCTCCTCTCCTGTGAGAGCAGAGGAAGATGGAGAGAACTCTACAAGTTCCTCCTGGAATAGTTTTAAAACAAAGCAGAGCTGAGGTGCCCTCTGACTGCAGGCAGCTTTAATCCCTGCCGGGGTTTCTCTGTGAAGCTGCTCTGAGGTGTTTGCTCTCAGCTCACATCGGTTTTCCTGAGCCTTGCAGGCCCCAGGCCAAGGAGGAGCTTTCTTTAGAGTTGTACTGATGTGTCTCCCCCCCAAAATCCAGCTGTGTTCTCATGCCCAGAACAGCTTGGGGCAGATGTCACAACCAAGCCCCTCCACCTGCCCAAAGTGTGCCTGCACTCCTGTGACAGAGTTTTATTCAAACAGGCAATGTGCAGTGATACAAAAATCAAAATCTAGCGCTCTCCACCCATTTCAGGTCTTTCCTGTTCCCAAATACATGAGTCTGAGAGCCCAGACATCCCAAAGTGAAGCTCAGGGCAGACAAACCCCTTCTCTCCCCCGAAATAAAACTTCATCACTAAGGCACAGCTTATCCAGAGTCACCAGCCGTGTGTCAAATGTTCTCCAGAGCACACCAATACTTTTAAATCTACCACAAACACAAACCATTCTGCTCAGACCTCAGATGACACAGAACTGAAGCACAGTCAGTACACTCGAGACTTAAGAGCAGAAGTGAAGATATTGTCTCCCTTAGGAATCTTCTTAACCAGTACCTTCACTACTATTTTTGAATCCTTGTTATCCTTCCACCACCCTGTGAAAAATGAAAAATCAATGCATTCATAAAGGCCACTGCACATGCACCAGGACAGAACACAGAACTCTGTCATTTCCAAAGACACGCTCATGAGGTACTGAGAGGGTGGTATTTCTAGACTAATATTCATTAACAATCAGGATTACATCATCCTACAGCAGAGCTGAGCAGACAAGAAAGAGTTTCTGCAGAATTGCACAGCTTTTATTTCCCTCCTGATACAGTTGAAGGACAGGGCAAGGGAAACAAAACATCAAGACAGAAGATTAAAAATTCAGAGCATCTAAAAGACAATCTTCTCCATTTTAACCAAAATACAGATTAGCCTTTTTCCTGTTTGAATGGCAGTAATTGCCATAATGGCACTTCTACAACTCTATCCATTCTATTTCTGTTCCCTCACACTCTTTATTCAAAAGAATTTCACAGTTGAAATCGAAGTTTCTAGGAAGTAGGAGCTTTTTCTCCTTTGCTTGTCTTACTCCTGTATGTACACAGCAGTTTTAGAGTGCCAAGTCGTCATTTGTCTCCTGAAGGAGGCTGATTCTTCACTCAGACTGGGAAAGTCCATCCACAAATCTGGACACAGATGCTGGCAAACAGATTGTATTAACCAATGGGTTTTATGCATTTTATTGATTAGAAAGACAAATGAGTAAAGGTCTAAGGAAAAGGAATTCCTTAATAACCATCCTTAATGGAAGGAAAGACATTGAGAGGCTGGAGACAGAGAAGGGAACGGAGCTGGGGAAGGATCTGGAGCACCAGGAGAGAGATGAGAAAGGGGCTCAGCTGGGAGAAAAGGAGGCTCAGAGGGGACCTTCTGGCTCTGCACAACTCCCTGACAGGAGGGCGCAGTTGAGGTGGATCAGGCTCTGTTCCCAGGAAACAGGGTTAGGAGAAGGAACGGCCTCATTTTGTGTCAGAGGCGATTCAGGTTGGATATCAGGAAATACTGAAAGGGTTGTAGAACATTGGAGGAGGTTGCCCAGGACAGGGGTGGCATCATCATCCCTGGAAGTGTTCAAAAAACATGTAGACATGGTCCTTGTGGACCATGGTTTAGTGGTGACCCTGCTAATGCTGGGCTGACAGTTGTACTCAATGTTCTTAAAGGTATTTTCAAACCTTAAAGACTCTAAGATTAATAAATATGCACCTCCACACCCTTGAAAGTTTAAAATTTACTCCAGAAATGCCTTCTACAGCTGGAGTCAGGTATCCAGCATGACCACAATGCCCAAGCACCTTCACAGTGCTGCAGGCAGGGGCCAATATTACCCCATTCCTAGCCCAGTGCTCCCACTGCCAAATCTGAGCTGGCTCTGCCACTCACCTGAGCCCCAGAACAGCACTGAACACTAAAAACAACCTCAGCAGCTGAATTTGTACCTGACAGGTCACACACCCAACCTGGGTTACCTTACAAATGGATATTGGCTATGAATAGGGTGGCAAGGTACTGGGAAGGAGGGGGAAAACCTCCTCACTTAGCTGTGAAACTATCCAAGGACACTCCTCAGCTCCTTGGTGAGATGCTCTAAAAGGTCATTAAGTGATAGAGGGGATGAGCCTTCCAGAAAAGAGTTGCATTTTAAAAAGCCTCCTCAAGAGAATTAGCACTTAGGAAAAAAAAAAGATGGATTGAGCACAACAGGATTTGTATAAAAGTACCAATTCCTCTGGGAGATGCTCTTATAAAGTGCTCTCTGTATAAAAAGAAGCAAGTGATTGTACCAAACTCTGCAGAAAGTGGAAGTGCTTCAGCTGAGACCTAGAAAAAGTCTGAGAGAAAACACCATTAATGTGATGGTCCTTAGATTCCTTACTTATACAGGAACACTGCCACACTCGCACCTTTTGAAGACTAAAGAACAGAAAATAATGAAAGGAAACAGTTCTGGTTACAGCAGGAGATAGCAAGAAAAGGCTCTTCCATTGCCTAGACGTCGTTGCCAACACAGCAGCCACTGCCAGGACACTGCCAGGGCATTGCCAGCTCCACAGACTGGGGAGTTTGGTTACCAAGACAGACACTTTCCAGTTGTTGCCTCTAGCAGAGCTAGAGTGATAGAGCAGCCCCTGGAGAGCCTGGCTGTACCATCCCACCTGAGGCTGGATTTCCCGGTAAGGAGGCAGAACCTCTTCGAAGACAAGCTGGAAATGCTGAGCAGTAACTAAACAAAAAAGCTGGGCAGAAGTTGTTTTTTTTCCCTGACAAAAGCTGTTTCATACCTTGTGTTATGGTTTGGAGTTGTCTGTGAATTGAGGACACCAAACTGGAATTTGCTAATGTGAAATGACATTTATGTGGATAAAATTAGACTTGATCAAGTTCCTGCAGCCAGCACTGACTAATTCTGTGCATGTGCAGAGAAGCTGCAGAGGCAGTTACTCTCTTAAACATTCAGTTGCCTCAATTAACAAGCACTTCACTTTCAATACAAAAAATATATTCTGAGCTCCAAATTCTCAGTCCTTATGAATTCACATATTGTATCTGAGCTAAGAGCATGATTCCTACCTGGGCATCACCTCACACTGGACTATGACCTTGACCTGCATTTAAAGACAGACATCAACTTCACCTCAACTGAAACACTGCACCTGCAGATAATGTTTGTATCAAAAGAAAAAGGGAAAAAATCCACCCAAGGTAAACAGAACTGGCATTTTCAAAAATGCCTTTTTTCAATTTTTCATTGCTTCACTTGACGCATTAGATGCTTAAATGGAAATGTACTTACTGCTCTTTTTCTGGAACAACCTGTAATCCAAGGCACAGTAAGGTTTCCTGAAATCTGCAGAGGGGAAGGAGAAAACAGATCAGAACAAGAGCAGCTAAGGTTGCTGTGAGAGTCAATACTGAGACTTCAGCACTGTGCATTCTATTCTGACAGTAATGTCTGTAAACAGGTTAGGATTCAAAACCAAAGCCACACTCACCTTTACCACCAAGAATAAAACACGGTTGCTTTGGGTAAGGGCAAGATATGACAGTGACAACTTGGGTATTTCTGTACTTTTGGTACCCCAAGACTTGTATTTCACAACAGCAGTTTGCCTCTCCATCTGTCCCAAACTGGCAGGACGAGCAGACTGGAGTCAGACAGGGGCTGAGGACTGAGCTGCCCTCACATCTTTTTCAATTATGTAACTTCAACTTCCAGAAAAAACTGCTCTCATGCTTGTCACTGAGCTGTTCAATGTCTGATGTTAGATTTGAGTACCAGCAGAAAAATTATGGACATCAGTATGGAGAAGGAAGGGGAAGGAGAGTGAAGGCAAAGAAGAGATGCTTCCATTCCTATTGTTTCATCATTCTCAGAGGTCAGACTTCAGAAAATAAAAATCTTGGAGTGTTTTTCCTAATCATCTGAGGAGTGGCATAGCCTGGAATATTTTAGGCTTATTTAAGATTCAATGTTCATCTTCTGCTGCAGGCAAGCAATGCTTGAGAGACTAAACACAGCTCAATCACCTCAAGTCATTACACACAGGTATGTGAGGAAAAAACCTGTGTTCTTCTGCTGACTGAACCAAATGGCACTGAGAGTTTTCGCATTTGCAAAGTGCTCCACTGATGGCTCTTGCAGGATAGCACAACAAGCACAGCAGCCCTGCTACATGTGTCTGCTGCACAAGCATGTAAAACACTTTTATTCTTCAAGCTTTTAGCTGGAAGCCCTTGGAGCTCACCCAAGGTCAGGCACTTTTGCATTACAGCACAAAGAGGGTTGAGGGGGGCTAGAAAGGAGCACCTCCCCTCCCAAGGGCCAGCCTGCATCAGGTTTTGAGTCCAAAATATTAATTTCTTCACTGCACACATACATTTTAGAAATTCTGTATAGAAAAGTTAATGTCTATTACAACCCTGTTGTAATGTCTGTTACAACAGAATCCACTGGAAAGGCACCCTGAGGAACTACCCAGGTGGCTCCTCTTCACTAATTTGAAGAGAGCTACAAAAAAAAAGTGCTTTGCTAGGGGAATAAAGCAAAATCTACCTGGCAGAGCATTAAGGGTTGCTGGGAAGACAAATGCACACAGTGCTGAAAACAATGGGGTCAAAACCAAGAGAATGGGGTCACCTCAAGAGAAGTCCCTGAAAGACAACATACATGGCACTGTTCTGAGCTGCCTTTGTCAAACAGGCACAAGGGCTGGGCTTGGGAAAAAAGTAAATAAAAATATACACATTCTCAACAGTGTTCTTGTCCCTTAGGGTCGGGGAAAGGAACCAAGACTAAATCCCTATTCAACCTGGAGGACAGGACAGATAATCTCTCCACTTCAACACACTCAGAGTCAAACCAAGACAAGCAAGTAGGCTGAAGAATTTGTTTACTGAAACTGCTCAGGCATTAAAATTGATCACTTAATTAAATTTAGTCTTAAGTTACACTAACTTGAATTTGATTAATTGAACCAGTAAGGAAGCTATAACTAATTGCTAATTAGATACCCCACCAATATATGACAGTAATTACTTCATCAAAACATGAATCACACAGTCCTGACTTTGAAGAAGCATCTGCTTGAATGTTCAACTACTCCAATAATCATTTAGCTCAGGTTTAATCTATTTTTAAATTCAAGAAGATTTCCCCAAGTTTAAGGATCTTCATCTCTGTGCTGATGGATAAATTAGCTAAACATAGGCAATAAAATTAACATAAACTGACTACAAAAGAAAAATGAAGTGTCATCCTGTGCAAGCCTAAAAGGATTCAAGACAGCACCTTAGAAAATCTCTAATACCCAAAAGTGTCACCTCAGAAGTTCACAGGGTGCATGCTCATAGCAATAAGGGAATTAACAGCATCCTGTTTAGCTTTTCCAAGGTTTAAAACTCTGGAATGTCAAAGAATATGACAGGAAACAGAGGCTCCCTCCATTCACATTCCAAATCCAAAGAACAGGATGTCTGAGACAGGCATGGAGGTCAGCTGGGGTACAGATGAATTCCTCACTTACCAAAAAAAACAGGTATGTTGTTACAAGGGAGAAAGTAAATAAAAACCCAAAACAAAGTTCCAGAGATCTTACTGTGATTCATAAAACACCACACAGACAGATAAAATATCATCTACCATCAAACTGTTACAGCTCTTCAGAAAGACTCAGTTCCTACTCCATAAAACCCCAAAACAACGTTATTCTGAATTTCATTTTAAAAAATTAAAAATAGAAGAAATCAATCTCTCTGATGCTTTTTCCAGAGTGAAATAAAGCACCATGAGCATACAGCTGATGGAGGCATCAGTAACGGATTTCCCTTCATGAAACTTAAAAAATGTCCATAACTCAATAGTAAGCACTTTTACCAACCCTTTATTGGACCAATCTGCACATTTACAGCTTTTCTTCTCCTGGGAAACTGGGATGGCAAAAGTAAACAGCCTTTCAGGAATTCTATAACCAAGTAAGAAAAGTAACAGCAAACACTGAGAGACCGTGTGAGAGGAAAGGAGAGAACAGCTCATCTGATGTGCCACCTACACCCTACATTTACTCTCTGTTCATCAAACCTCTGGTTTATCTAGAAAAGTAATAATTTAGGTGAAAAGTGGCACTGACTTGGACTCAGAAGCTTTCTTTCAAATGGTCACATGAGATAGGAACAAGTCAGGAAAAAAAGAAAAGCAAAACTAAAAAAAACTAAAAAAACCCCATGACTCACCAAGTCTTTTTCTCTATCCTGGTGAGCAAAGCACAGGAAAAGCTGATATGCTGTCGACATGGTTTATTTTCAGGATAAAATAAAAAGGCAGTAACAGGCAAATGCATGCAGGTGACACACAGAAAATCACATCCTCTCAGCCTTAAAAGACTTTTACCTCAGTGTCTCCAGGCTATCTCATGCCAGATGGTGTAAAAATCCAAGAAAAATATCAATTTGGATGTTTCCTGCATAAGTATCTCTCCCCTTGTAATAGCAAAACCTAAAAAAATGTGTCAAGTGTTGTAGTTCCTTCTAAACATCTTTTAGCTCTTCAATGATCTGCATTTAATTTCCCCTCAGTATCGCTAAAGGGATTTTAGTACAGGAAGAGGAATAAAGGGATTGAACGTAAAACTGATTATTTGAATTAGATGCTGTTGGAAAGGAATCTGAGTTAACTCCCTGACAGGGGACCTTAATCCCTGACAGAATGCAGGTCCAGAGACTGCCACCTGCACAGGGGGTACAAGATTCCAGGCTGACATCAATGGGGTGAGCAAATGCATACATGTCAGCATGAAACCATGTCTTGTGCCACGTGTGATGTGTGTCTGGAGGAACACCCACCGAGTGGCATGGCCTGTGATGGAAAGCCAGGGCAGGAAAACACAGGCTTGAGCAACCACCAGCTTGCAGGTATGATTCTCCTGCAGCCAAAATTTAGCCAATCCTCATTGATCTTCAATACATGGCTACCAAGGGCTCAGTTGGACAGGCAGAAGTGCTACCCAAAGCAGTGCTGCCTGCACTGGGTTTGAGAAGGACTTGTCTCCACCAAAAGGCATAAAAGGAGCACAGCCTGCAGAAAGGTGAACCTACTGCTTAATAGCTACCAACGGAAGGAAACAGTGTTTAGCTACAACCTCGGCTTTGAGGTCTGAAGACAGAGACAAACAATGGATTACCTGGTAATTATTTTGGTTTTGTGACAGCCTCAGTTGACTTGAAGATGTGAAATGAGGAGAAAAGGTACTTCTGGCTGCGTTTGCAGCATTATAAATCGTGCTGGATGTCGCGTGCAACGAGGTCCGTGCAGGCAGGTGGAACTCTCTGCTGTGGTAGAGGAGATTGTCAGGCACGTCCCTGGCACTGCCCAGCTGTGCCCCACAGCCCCCACTGTGGCCCGGCCCGGCCGCGGCCGCGCTTTGGTTGTACCCGCGGCTGGAGCCGCTGCCCTCACAGTATCTGGAGTAGCTCTGGATCTGCGCTCCCATGGAGGCCAGCTCCTCCTCCCGGGCGTACTCATCGTCCACGTCGCCCGTCTCCATCGCGATGGACAGGCAGCTGCCCTCCAGGGAGGGATGTTTCTGCGTCGTGCTCCCTGCCACGAGCCGCTGGGGCTGGTCTGTGACCGCCAGCGAGAACACCTCGCGGATCTCCAGGTTCTGGGTGCCACACGCGGCATCCCTGGGGTGAGCCCTCGGCCTGGGGGGCATGTGTGACGCCAGGCCCGCGTGCTCGGGCTTCTGCAAGCGCTGGCACCCCAAGGGCTCGGCCTTACAGGGCCTGTGGCAAATCATGGGTTTCTGAGGTAACACCAGCTCCGCCGTCTGCACCGAGGAGCCGCCGTAGCTTTTCTTCGTGTGACTGTAGATGGAGTTTGCAGAATTGAGCACGCTCGTTTGCCTGGAGAGAATAATGGTCTTTTCTCCCACTAAGAGGGAAGCGTTCTTACAGTGGGGTACTTGCCGTCCCAGAGGGATGTGCTGCTGCTGGAAGTCTGCGTCGTTCTTGCCCGAAAGCCGTGGGATGGAGGTTTTGTGTAGCTCTGCCACAGAGGCGTTTGTGTGCTTGGCGGCTCCGGGCCGGCCCGACGAGCTGGCAGGGCTGTAGATACCAGTCACTATCACGTCGTTGTTAGAAGAGGTCCAAGAGGATTGCTGGCTTTGGGATCGAGCAATATTTACCACATTTCTCACTGCTGCTTCGGGGGGCATGGAGGGAGTGGCAGGGGCAGTACCTGGTGGGGTGCCCCCAGATTCCACGGCGCTCTTGCTGCTCATCTTCCGCCGCTTGTTGCCAACCCACGTCTGCAAACAATGGCAGCAACAACCACAAACACAAAGCAAGGCGTCAAAGAGGCATAAAAAAATTAGCAATTCCATTTTTAAGCAGATCTGATGACATGTTAAGTGTTCGAGTTGAGATCTAAGTTTACAAATATATAAATCATGTACTGATTATGCAGTGAACATGACAGAGTGGAAACACAGGTCTAAACAATACAGGGTAAAAATCCAGGCCTCTCCTCCTTGGGATCCACAACTCACACACAGGACAACCCCCTCAATTCCAAAACCCCAGCTTCTCAAAAATCCTGAGACTCCCATGCCTCCTGTCTTGCAGTTACCCTCAAGATTTATTTTTTGGCCCCACCATTACTGATTTCTTAAAGGAAAACAAACACCCCTCCCATACACAGTTCCACTCTACTATTTTTTTTTTTGTCAGACTTTACAAAATGTCTAATTTGAGGCACCATTTGTAACATGCAGTAAAATGTCAGTTACTGGTTAGCTTTGCCTCTGCTGAGAGTCCCATTCTCCTGACCAATTGTATTTAAGGAATTCATGTGCCTACTATAATCCTATCTGAAAGTGCCAGCTGCAACTCAAGTATCATTTTGCAAAGAACTGATCACTGACCAAGAGGTTTATAGGAAAAAAAAAGAAAAAAAGGGGGCATTAGGAGAAGCAGAAATGAGAGGTGTAAAGAAGAGAAAAGTAAGATCGTGCTAAAATATGACAAATGCAGGACAAACACTGGTTCTGTTTCCATTGCACTTCCTAAGTAAGAAAAAGTTTAAGTGCTGCAAATCAGGGCTCAGCAAGGGAAGAAAACAGAAGGAAAGATACTTGATTGCGGGAAGGGAAATGGAGAGGGAGAGGAAACATGAAGATGGAGAGAACTGCAAGGAGAGGGGAACTGGGCTGCCTCCTCTAGGACATTCAATCAGCACAAAAATAGCAAACCAGCCCTGCCTGCACCATCAGCATCCAGATTCCTGTTACAACTGCCTGCCTGCCCCAGTAGCCAGAATCCCTGGCTGACTTTCACAGCTTCTACCACCCGGAACTGAGAAATTAGCTTTTAAGAGTGTTCTGAGGGAGCAGAATCCAGGTAAGATTTGGGAACAGGGTTGTTATTGTCAGTGTGCCACTGTTAAACCAATTAAAAACTAGACTGGTCCCACTAGCTCCTCCTCAGTGTCCAGTGTCACAGCAGCTCCTGGGAGCTCCACTACCCTTTGTTATTTTTCCATCTAATGCCTCAGGATTTCTATTTCTGCTCTCAGACAACAGCCATCTTGTTGTCTAGTGTTTCACAAACGGATTATTATTTCCCTTCCCACGGAATTCATAGACTCTGGAAGAGCTCCTGTTAGCACTGGGACATTCTTGTTTTATAAGAAAAGAATGTCCTCACTGTAAATAAACACAAGGGACCACAATATTTATAACTGTGATGTGGAATACAAGTGTGACAGAGTGCATAAAAAGAAATAGTGTCACAATTGTTTCCCTCTAATATATTAATTTATAGAAACTTATTTAGCTTAAAAATAGTTTCTTGATAACATGACCTTGCTTTGATACAATACAGTATATATAGTTTCTACAGGGCAAACCAACATATAATTTTATGAAAAATAATTTTAAAAATCCGAACAAAAGACAAAGAACAAAAATGACTGCTTGTGCAACCCAGGCCCCTACTAAATTCAACAGTCATGTGAAGATATTTCAGTGAAAACAAACTCTATATAGGCTCAGTGGGTAAAAATGAATGTCACACACACACACTGAAGTCTGATTTAAGATAAAGATAAAGTTAGAGACTTCAGACCTCTCTATATTTTATGTAAATCAATGAATGTGTATTCTTAACAAATTTGGAAGGCCCCAGTACTCACCCTGACCACGCTGAAATCCAGTTTAGTTTCTTGTGCACACTGTAATATGAGCTGAAAGCAATTTTTACTTTGATTTGTCATTCCATTTTCATAGTAACGCTGTAATATCCTTTGTTGCTCTACAGTAAATACAGAACGAAGATTCATCTGAAAGGAAAAGGAGATACTATGAAAGCTGGAATGGAAATTATAACACTTGCAGGATACACAGGTCTCATTTGTGCCTGTGATAATGCTGAGGATTGACACGTTTTCTCTACAGAATCTTTTACCAACACTCTTCCTGACTTTCCAAAAAACCCTCTTCCAATCAGTGTTGTGACAGATTCAAGCTGAACAGGTGAACTGGACATTTGGAACAACAATGACGGCTTTTCATTAATAAATAAATATTCCATGACATTGCTAAACCCATGAGGTTCTACTTTGGAAGAAAGTTGCTCCCTTAAAAAAATGAATGAATTAGAGGTATTAGGTGAAACAGAGAAACATCAGCAGCTCCAATATCAGCCAGTCTGTTTCCCATCCCTAAGAACAAAAAAACAGATGCCATCTGGTAAAAAATCAAGGTGACTGCTTGACACAAGTAAAGTTTCCACTGTCTCCAACTTCAGCAATTCCTGTACTGCACAAGAGCCAGTCCTTCTGCTGTCAGGACTGGCACTTCCAGCTGCAAAGTCACAAGGACCAAGGACCAAAGACCAGTTTGGGTCTTCTTTTTGAAAGCCTCAAAGGGCAGGCTTTGGGCAGCCCTGGTGCTGCCCACCCAGTTTAACAAACGCTCCAGTTTAACAGAGGAGGGACACGCATGTCCCAGGCTGAGAAAGCTTCCACTGCTGTGACACCCCCTGAAGGCTGGAATCTGTATTTTTAAGAACATATAAGGGTTGTTTCCCTGGGATATAACCAATGTTAGCTTCTGGACCTTGGGACGCGCTCCTGCTCCTTGGCTTTGTCCAGAGTGGTGCTCAGGAACTCAGCCAGGCTGAGGCCCAGGTTCCTCCCGGGCCAGCAGCAAGGTGGCCAGTTCCTCAAGTCAGTTCCCAACCCTGGGTCTCCCTGAATTTCACTGTGAGGACACAGGAGGTGGCCTGGATAGGGCAGCACTTTGATGAACACATTAAACCAGACACTGATTTGTTATGTGTGAAACTCATGCCCTGGCTTGGGAAAGGCAAACATTATTGCCAATATTATCAATGTTACCAAACGCACAACAGCATCCTAACCGAAAACTGGAGCTTGATGCTCTTGTTACACAATCTACGCAGGCAGAGAATGTAATCCTCTGGATAGATATCAGAAAAGAAGGGCCCCACCATCACAGATTTCCAAGACAGGGCCTTTTTTTGTCCCAGACAGGAGGCCACCAGCTGAGACAACGCAAGTGCCAGCCAGGAACAACCTACATCCAACTTGGTGCCTTAGGAAGCAAATATGTCACCAGTCACAAGTTATTTTAATGCAGTACATGCATCACAATAACACAGAATGAACCAAAGGACAAGAAACCTGCCATCATCCAGTAGGAAAATAAAGGGGATGAGGGAACCCTTTGTAGCCAAGCGTTTTTGAAAATTCTGAATGGAAAGGAGGACAGAGATGATCTACCTAATCTTTGCACAAGAGTTGCTTCTAATATAAAGCAAATAAAATTATTAAGGGCTCAAAAGCATAAGCAGACATCCGACTGCTTTCACTTTATTCTCCAAGACAATTATACTATGTAATGGTAATGGATGTTAAGAGTTCAACAGGCTTATATAAAGAAATAGATTGACAGCTAGAATTTGGAGTAAAATGCTTGTAGGCCACAGCTTTGACTTCAGAGTTTACTTTCTTCTCTATGTCAACAGGCAATAGAAAAATCAGTAATTACCAATTTGTAAAAATTACTGTTTCTTTGAATTAACAGATAAAATACAAGATGATCTTTCAATCATATTTTTACCTCTGTTCTCAACTCTTATTCATCCTCTCAATCCAGTGCATTATTAAATTCAGCACCAGCTGCATTACAAGTCAGGTTTGCCCAAGTTCTGCCTCCCACAGAACATTTATTCAGTCACAGCCAGAGCTGGGCAAAGGAGACTCTTGCTCTGAATAATCTACCCCTTAAAGAATTTATAGCAAGCAACTGAGGAGACAATTATTAGTCCATTAACAAATCAGTGAAGTTCATAATAATCTACTTTCTCATGTTGAGAACTGCCTTCAGATCTCACGTGTGGATACACAATGACGAGGCCACCAACTGATTTACATCACTTTGAAAGTACATAGAAGAGTTATTTTGTGATTCTTTTTCCTCCTGCACGATTGGCAGGACCCAGCTTCCACTCCTGTCTGCTCCTCTTTCAGTATCAGTCTGTACTCCTGTTTTATTTAGTGGAGCTCAGTTCCCACAAACGACCTTATCAGAAAGAGTTCTGAAACTTCCAACTTTCCAGATCCAGCTGAAGTCATCCCAAAGCTCTAGCGTTTCCATACACAGGCTCATCACATCATGCTCTCCTAACAGTTCATCAACTGCAGTGAAGACTCTTCCAATGGCAAGATAAATTTTTAAAGCCAGACCTGATGACCTGCAAGGGAAGACCTGTGTCAGGTCCTTGACACATTTTTTAATTATGTGGATTTCTGTATCCAAGGTCACTTCCGTGTTAAAATACTTTCATTGTTGCATTTGACATCTGTAATTTAGATAAAGACAGGGTGGAGCATTTTGATTAAATCATTTGAACTTCTGGTAAACCCTTGAGCCTTGCATGACAGGTTTGACCCAGCTAAACTCAGGAGAGGTCATGCTCTGCTTTAATAACTCATTTTTGCAGTGGATTTTAATCACTCATGGACTACACCTGCCAACCAAAGTCCTGTTTTCCTCGGTAGCCTCTGCCTTTAATCCAGTAAAGCAGAGCTCAGAGACCATTAGAAACTGATTTAAATAAACAGATTACAGGATCCTCCAGCCACAGAGTTATGAACTGAGTCATAACTGCAGTTTACATTCCAACATCTAACCCTTCAAATAAACAGGTGAGATTTATTAAAGCTTTTTGTGTCTTGGATGTACCAAACCCTCAGTCAACAGACAGTTCTGTACCATTTTCCACTGATTTCACACCAGTGTGAAGGACATCTGGCAATATTCTGCCTCTGACAGGTTGAAAGCTCTCTGATATCATGTCACCTGTAAAGTGCAGATGGAAATGAGTTCGCTAGCAGCAGTTCTTAAGTGCTGATCTGAATATCCAAGGCACTACTCTCTGTTGAATAAACCAATTGGTAGATGTTTGGGAGCTCCCCTAGAAAACCACAGAGTCCAGAACCATCTCAGTAACGCAGGAGGAGTTGCATCTGCATATCCTACCTGCACAGGCAACAAGTTCTGCTCACTTCCCATGCCTGTCATACCTGGGAATTTACCTACACTGAGTATTCAAACAGCTATAAGAACATAATGCTACTGACTCTGAGACAAATGAACACAGGATATGTTCAACAAAGGATTATGCTGCTTATTTTTGGGGGAAGTATTACACATTCAGCATCAGTTTTCATAATTAGAACAAGATATGAACTCTTACATTTTCTTTAACACAGGAAGTGACTTGGAAAGTGCTAAAATTACTGAATATTGTAATGTACTCTACTGCAGCCACACCAGTGTGAAGGGAATCAGCAGGTCACACACCTTCATCGCAGACTATTATTCAAAACAATCTCAGTAACTTCCAAAGAAATAAACTCCTTTTCCCAATCTGTCCACCTACAGAGCACTCCAGTCTCTTCAGGATTTCTCACCTTTGTCTTGAACCTCAGACTCCAAGTTAGAAATCCATATGGATTTTTACCATAATTTCATTTTGATCTTGACTTGCCAAGCTTAGCAAATACGCATGTGAGCTTTTGGGAAGCCTGGTGTCCAGCTGGTTGGCAAAACATTGGCACTGAAAAGAGAGTTTGTTATAGAAAAGAACTCTGTGAAACTTAATAAAAATCAGGTAAAGCATTATGCAAACAAATTAAATGAATGTAAGTTGAATTTTCATTTTAATAAAAGACAGAGGTGGCAAAGCTGTATTTAAGGATACAACATCTGCCTGCTCAAATACAACAAAGCAGCCTTGGCCAAGTACATGGGTGTCTCTGGCAGTGCAGAGGATAACATATGACAGCTGAAAAAGCAGGTTTTCCAAGGTTTCCTTTGCCCCTGCTACTTATCCTAGGCCAACCAACACTGGTAACTCTCAGCTCCCAAGGTCTCCCTCAGCCCGCTGTGAAGCCAACAACATAAAGATGTTTTCACTGCCTTTCTGAACTGAACGCTAATTAAAAAATCTGCTCATTCTAAGACCCCTCTGCCATGTCGTGGTCTGGGAGGTGTAAATGGAGTCCAAGTACTGTCAGGCACTGGGGACACTGGGAGATCCCACGGTAGTGATAGATAAGGACAAAGATGAGAACTCCATGGCCTTCAGTTTGTCCCAATGACAATTCCATGGACACCCTGCAACCGTCACCAGCTCCTCAGCAGATGACATTCGGGTTGTTCTTACAGCTGAACTTTTTCAGGCTTCTTTAGTGGTTTGAGCAACTTCTTCCCAGTATTTCCCTTCCATTCCTTCTCTGGGAAGAACAAGAATGAGGGAAGAGGGGAAAGCATGCAGACCTCCAGCAGTTTGCTCCCGAAGCCGCAGTTTGCCTCATGGAACAGGTACTCAGTGCATGATCCCACAGTGTCTGCTGCAAATCCAGCCCTTCCACCCCAGTTACTCCATCCAACATTCTAAAATTAGGAATCTCTCCAGGGAGATCTGGTGAAGCCAGGTCATTCCTTTTTAACAACTGATGGAAACATTCGATGTCAAGGAGTGAGATAAAAGAATGAACGACTATAAGGAAATGGGAAAAATAATGTAATCAAATAATTCAGGAGTTACTGAGCTGTTCTGCAATTACTTGAGAGATCTGGGGTAAAATAAAGAAAAAAATAGGAGTAACATAAGAAGGAATAATAATTTCTGTCTACAATGTGTAGTAATATGATCTTAGTCTCCAAAAACGTTTGGATGCTGAATCAAGTAAACATTTACAAGGTAAGTCTTTATACTAATTAATTTGAAAAATAGGAAACAAACCCATAATTAAACTCACTTCAAAGAGAAATAGAAACTAGACTTGGATATCAAATAAAAAATAAATAAACCAATTAACTAAAGAGTACAAGCCACCAGGAAGTAACTAAGTATAAAAATATTTATAGTATAACACATTCTAAAACTGTCGCAGATTAACACAGAGTGATAAAAGGGAATAATCAGTTTCTGAGAGTTTTCTTTGTTAACTTCAGCTCCAAAAAGGCATTTGCCTAGAAAGAAGTCACCTTAAAAAGACTATTTCTGTTTCGGTCTCTCCATCTGTAAGAGGTACAACAAGAAAATCAGCACACTCCCAATTTTTTTTTTGCTCCCTCCACAGATCTCCAGTGGCAAAAAATAACAAGTCTTAGTGCCAATATAACCATGAGACAAAACTGGAACGATCTAAGAAAACTACTATAGACATAAATAAAACAAGACTGCAGTAGTGACACTGCTCCTCCAGCTTTAGAAACTTGAACTGAAATTATCTCATTCACTTTCCATGGCTGCCAAAAACCTCACCATTTTTTCCGCATCCCAAACGGAAAGAAAACAATCAATCAACAAATCCCCCAACTTACAAGCTACGTGGTGATACTACTGGATGCACATCAAGCAACAACCTTTAACAATCTGAATTTGTAGGTTGGTGCCTCTTTCCTGCACAGGCCAAACCAGTTATAACCACTCACTCAAAGTGCAGGAGATGAGGCTGATGCTTGGGTGAGTGTAATGTACAGGCCAGGCTGTAAAACTACTTTTAAATATCTGTGACTCGCAGCTTAATTGCTTCCCTCTCGACTAAGTACAGTGTCTGTAGGATTGTATTACAGCCCTACCTATAAAATGCAGCCCTTTATTAGGGACAAATTAGACAGCCCTCAATAACTTAATAACAAAATAACCCATGACCACAATACCGCAGGTTTATGCATCCCACCCTGCTTTATTGATGCAAATGAGACTACTGACTGCAGCTGGATTAGCCATGAGTTTTAAATAAAGCATGTACGTGTTTTGTAAGACCTATGTTAGAAAAAAGGCAAGAAACATTAAAATGCAGTGTTACTCTGAACATGTGAGCTGCTTCAGGACTCCAGCTGGGGGGACACAGCATTGCTTTAGGTCAGTTATGGGTGATCTTATGCATAGAATGAGAAACCCCAGGCTAAGAAGGCAGGGGACAGGGTTGGGGACTGCTCAGGGCAGGTGAGTGCCACAGAGGCATTTGCAGGGGTGAGACCTCCTGAACAGCACAGCCAAGGACAGGTCCCTCTCGTCATCCTCAAACACCTGAGGGATAAAAGCATGGCAGCACAAGGCCCCCTGTCCAGCCAGGATGACTGGCCGTGCCTGGCACCACAGCAGGCCAATACCATGGAATTACACAAGGGTTTGAGTTGGAAGGGACCCTAAAGTTCTTCTTGTTCCACACCCCTGCCAACATAGGCACACTGAGGCACTGGGGACACTGGGGCTCTAAGGACTGAGGCACCTGTGACACAAGAGGACAGTCTTCAGCTTTGCCAAGGTAGGTTTAGGCTGGACATCAGGAAGAAATTCTTCATGGAACAGGTGATAAAACTATTGGAAGGGGCTGCCCAGGGAGGTTTGGAGTCCCCATCCCCAGTATCCAAGGAAGGCCTGGATGTGGCACCCAGTGCTCTGGCTGGGTGACTAGATAGGCATGGGGCACAGGTTGGACTCTGTGATCTGAAGGGTCTTTCCCAACCTTAGTGATGCTGGAACTCTGTGACTGGGGCACTGGGGAATGAGGAAATTAATGACGACAGGACCTGTGCCAGGGGAGGCTCAGGATCGACATTATAAACAATTTCTCCACAGAAAGGGTGGTCAGACATGGGAAGGGTCTGCCCAGGGAGGTGGTACAGTCCTCATCCCTTAAGTGTTTAAGGCAAGGCTGGACGCGGCACAGAGTGCGGGCGGTGTTCGATGAGAGGCTGTGCTGGGGATCCCGGGGTGTTTCCCAGGCTCTGTGACCATGATGTTTCCGTGTCCGTGATGTTTCCGTGACCGCGATGTTTCTATGACTGTACCGAGGCACCTCCGGCTCAAGGACCGCCGCCGGGCCCAGCGCGCACGCGCAGAGCGGCCCCGGCAGGCGCAGGCGCGCGGGTGCCCCTCTGGCGCACGCGGAGCGGCTGCGCACGCACGCGCAGTTCCTCCGGCGTCTCCCGGCGCGCGCCCGGCGCTGCCCACCCCCCCCGCTCGGGGCCGCGCCGGGGGGGGCGGGCGGCGCAGCAGCGCCTGCGCGCGCCGGGCGGGTCCGCGCGCGCGAGCCCGCCCGGGCCTCCCCCCCCCACCACCGTCGGGCCCGGGGCTGGGGGGGGCATCGCCGGCATCATCATCATCATCAGCACCATCATCATCTTCTTCCTCCTCCCCTCCCGCCGCGCCCCTCCCGCCCGGGGGCCTCGCCGTGCTCCCCGCCCCGGGGGGCCTCCCCCGCGCTTACCGTGTAGCGCGGGGCCGGCGCGGGGGCTCCGGGCTCGGCCGGGCTCGGCTGGGTCGGTCCCGGCGTCACACAATGAAATCAGCGGCCCCGATCATTAATTCTCATCATGATCGTGACGTGCGCGCAGACAGCGGCCAATGGCGCGCTGCGATCAGCGCGGCCCGGACGGCGCCCGCCCCCGCCGCCCGCCGGGGGGGCGCGCACGGGAGCGACGGCACCGGGAGGGGACGGGGCGGCCACAGCGCCGGCCCCGCACCGGGCCCCAGCGGCCCGGAACCCCGCACCGCCCCCGGGCCGCGGGCCCGGCCGGCATCGCCCCTGGGAGCGCTCCTGGAAAGCGATCCCTGAGGTTCCGGCGAGAGAGAGAGAGAGAGGGAAGCAGTCCGCAATCTGTGTAAATGTCTCCAAGAGGGTGGTGCCAGGCCAGAGCCTGTCCAGGGACACGACAGGGAGCAGCGCCCATAAACTACAATACAAGAAGTTCCACCTCAGCCCGAGGAAGAACTTCTTTCAGTGAGGGTGGCAGAGCCCTGGGAGGGTGTGGAGTCTCCCTCTGAGGAGACATCCCAAACCCACCTGGACATCCTTCCTGTGTCACCTGCTCCAGGTGACCCTGCCTTGGACTGGGTGAGCTCCAGGGGCCCCTTCCAACCCCAGCCATCCAATGATTCTGTGGATGGCCATCCCTGTGACCACCTCAGGCAGAGGTTGTGCCCAGTTGAAACCCAAAAAAGCTCCATGAAGGACCAGGACTTCTTTTGCATCAATATTGTGGCACTCAAGAAGTAAATCTTTTATTTCCCAGGATGGATACATTTGGTCTGGGAAGGAAGGAAATGCCAGTGTTTCCAGGTGGGTAGCACAGGGGAGGTACTGCATAGGGCAAAACACGTCCGGAGTTGGTGAAAACACAAACCACACACACTCAGTCTTTGTTTCCTTACAGGGATCCAGGTACAGCCAGATGCATCAGTGCCAGCCCTCCTTCAGTCTCCATTTCCCTTCCAAAAGGAAATCTCCTCAGCAAAGGAGCAGGAAGGACACTACTGACCCGTTCTGGTGGATTGTATGGTAGAAATCATGTGAAATCACTGTGTATTGGCTTGGCTGTAGGAGCACTGAGAAGTCAGAATCAGATTTGAGACCTGTGTTCATTACAAAGCCTCTAGACAGGCTCTATCCCTGCTCCAAATAGTTTTCTCTAAAAGTCACAGTGTTAAAATATTAAACAGGCAATTAATTTTGTGCAATGCTTTAAACAGAAATACCAATAAATATTTCTGCAGGACTGAAATAAAAGAATCACTGCTGGTTTTCTGTAGGCAGGGAGGAGAAAAGCAGACAGTGTTTATGTTTATTTTAAAATTGCAAGAAGTTATTTACACTGTTTAAAAATTTTAACACTAACTTCTGAACTACTGGTGGCATCCCTTTGGGGATTTGGGAACAGATGATCTTTAAGGTTCTTTCCATCTGAAACCATTTTATAATTCTATGGTGTAGTAAATATCCTGAATTTAGCAAGAGGATTTTTCTGATAGCCCATGTATTTAAACCCTAAATCTTCTGTTATGCTGCTTTCTCTCCTGGATTTGTTCCCTTCTTCTGTATGCCATCAACACTCACCCTGTAAAAATTAAATACAGCAACCACAAAACCTTTACACCACCACTGGTATAGAAAATAATTGGTTTGGAATTAGATATGGAACGATTACTGAAAAACTTGGTGTGTTTTCTTCTCACGTTATCTGCAGCTTGGGAAACAAAAATGGTGAGACAATATCTCTAAAATCCCTTGAAAAATACACTGATGTTTGATAAAGTGCAGCTTATTAAACTCCTTTAAAATGATGAATAATAGAAAGTAATATTTCAAGGGCTCTAATTTGACTAACAATGGGTTCACAGGTGCTTTTTCTATAGTTTTCATCAAGAAATTCATAGAATCGTTCTTGAAGGAGACATAAGATGTGTATTTAAGTTGTCAAAGAAGCCAGTTTTCAGACTTGTGGCCCCAAAAAAAGATGTATTGATCACAGTAATGTTCTTTACAATATAGAAGAGGAGGCTGAACGTACAGATTAACAAAGCTGCTGCTGTTTGCAGCAGAGCAGGGACAAGCTCCAGAAAGAATCTCATGTTGTGTATTTCTCTCCCTGGTGATGCCTCTCAAGGAGCCCAAACCTTGAGAAAAAAAACTATGGCAGGATGAAATAAACCAAATATTCTTTTCCTGCCACCAGATCAAAATGCTTCCTCCTTCATTAATGACAGATTTAAATTAACAGGGGCTGACAGATTGGTCTGGTGGTTTAAGCAGTAGCCTGGGACATGAAAGGAATCCTTCCATGAGGGAATTAGCATCAAAGTGAGACTCTGTGCTGCAGTTCTTCTGTACGAGCTCATTAAACTGATTAGCCCAGCTCACCATTAGTGACTTACCCCGGCGTGCTTCTGCGGGCAGGGAGAGCGTCTGGGCCAGGCTGGGTGTGGGTATTTCCTGCCACAGCTGGGAACATCTGCACCGCTCCTTCGTGCGACAGGGAGTAGACTCCACAGGCAGGAACCCAGCCGTGGGGGTATACAAATGTTCGAAGACCATTCCCTTTTCCAGCAGTCCATAGGTTCTGAGACCTTTGGCAGATCATGCGGGTAGGAGAAGTCTCTGTAGGGATTGCTCAGAATTCCTAGATGGGGAATTGGGAGCTGTTGTGTGACCAAATCCTGAACAGCTTTGGTCACACAGTTTAGAACAACGGCTGCTATTTCCATTTCTCTGGCTTTTTACTGCGTCTAGAAAACGCTGAGGAAGCCACAAGGGCAAACCCACCTGACTCCACAGAACCCTTATCCAGGACAGCTTTACTTGCTTCATGATGCCATTTTTAGGTGATATTTTAAAGGATGTAGCTCTAAGCCTTGGAGTCACCTCTAAAGTCAGAGACCTTTCAAAAGGAGTGAAAAGACTGTGGAAAAGAGCCCATTTTCACCTGGATTTTTTGTATTTGTAATTCCCATCCCATCGAATCATTTGGCTCTGATGCTGCTCCAAGGCCTGAAATCATGTGGCTGCATTGCATAAGCCAAAAAGGGACCTGGATTGAATCTGTCCCCTTGTCCCCAGGTTGCCCAACTTGTGCTTGGGAAAATGTATGGGGAATCCAATGTGAAAAGCCTGCCGTTGATCTAGTGCTTAACCATTCTCCACTTGGAAACTCCTGCTATCATTCATTCTGAATCTTTGATAAGTTCAACCATCATAATAGATTTACTAAACTTCAGGTTCAAGAGAGGCCACAGGAAAACCCTGCTGGTCCTTTGCTTTTGTTGGAGAAGTGTACTAGCAGTTTCCTGAGGAGTTCCTCAGGCAGTGCTGAGGCTTTGTCCCCTCAGTTTCACTCCAAGAATGTGTCTGACCATTGCAAAAACCCTGCTAACACTAAGATGTGTAACATTTACTGCCTCATGTCTCTACAAGGCTCCTTAATCTGCCACAAAGGTATGTTTGATGTGATTTATTCTTAGAAAATATGAATTGTTTCCACGAAAATATATATGTCTTTCTTTTCCAATTGATGCCATTGGATTTGAAGGGGTAAAAGTTGCTCTGAAAAGCAAATTCTTGGTTTAGGTGCCTGCTCTTTCCCAGGTTTTCTGCTCAATGAACACCCAAATGTCAACAGCGATGCTCATTTTACAGAAATATTATAAAGACACACTAAACATTGGGAGCACAAGGGTGTGATTAAAGATCTACTAAATCAGGAGGTTCCGTGTGAAATGGTGATGGAGAAAGGATTACAGTGTGTAAACCTTAGGAAAAATGTTAATATGGAAAATTCCGTACGGCACATTTTCTGCATCTAAAAGCCCAGCCAGAATTAGTGGTCTTACAAGATTTACAAATTTCCTGCCTTCTTTGAACTTGGTTTGGCCACATTAATTAAAATTACTTGTTAATCCTCACCCGGTGCATAAACAAAGCTCCCATAAACTGAATCTGTAAATATGTCCTTTGTGCTGGTATGGAAGAAACAGCTGGTGGTTATGGGAAAAAAAAATGGAAAAGAGCCTGGCTGGGTAGATATTTTAAGGATTTGTTCCACTTTTTATCTTACTGGGATATTTTTAAGAAAATCAGGGATGCTGTTTCATTGTGGTTTTATTGCCTTTGATAATTTTACATACACCAAGCAGGGAAAATTATGAACTTGAGGAACATATGAAAATGCAAGACATCAAAATTTTTTAAAAAGAGGGAGATAATGATTGTATATTTATTTTTCATCCATTAGTATTCCTAGCATAGAGAGTTTTATAGAACAAAGAAAAGTTAAAATGTTTTTTCAATAAAAATGAAAACAAAACCAGTCATGAGGCAGCAAAGAACCAGAGAGACAACTACTATTAAAAAAAAATACTATACAACCCCACTTCGTGTCATTTATCTTCCACCTACATGCTACAACTCAGTTGTTGAGATGATTCACCTAAAGGAGATGCCCAAGCAATTCTTATTTCCCATTATTTTTTTAGAAAAGCAGCCAAGAAAATGTTGAATTGGAATCTTCAAAGTGTTTATTAGTTTAGGCAGCACTTTGTTTTTCTTTGACTTGTATTTCTCCAGAGGTTCAGACAGTTTTTCTGTTTGCTCAGGTCTCCCAAAATCAAACATTCCTCTGATCCTTTTCTTCTACCTGTGGGTCCACGCTTTATTCCTTGTCCACCAAAGCTTGTGCCTATCCCCCTTGTTACCAGGTCCTTGCTTTTCTCTTGTACCCCTGACTGGGCTGAAAGAACCTGAAAAGTGTTTTTTTCCCTTTAAAATAGGATAAACGTGGTAGTTGTGCCCAGTCCTTGGGAATAAAAATAACCATCGCCCAGCAGTTCTTTCAAGTGTTTCTCCTTGTTTCTGTTACTTTGTTTGATTTAGTCAGCTCATTTTTTTCTCCGCAGTCACAGCAAGCCAAAGAAAGAAGAAAAAATGATACAATAAAATATAATGTAGCTTTAGTTCTAAAGGAAACAGCACTATAAAAGCGGATATGAAGACAAAAACTTTGGAATCAATTTTACAAATAAAATAGCTGGTCCTCAATAGCTCCACATTCCTGTTGAAGAAGAAAGGTGAATATCTGAATGATTCCAAGGAAACTTTTCACCAATGGTAAACCACAAGCACTTCCTCAAAGGTAAACGTGAAACCACTCAAACCCCACTGTGAGCCTTTTGGGTGTCTTGCTGAAAACACGCTCCTCACATGATCTCCCAAAAGTACAAGATCAGCTAAAAATGCCAGTTCTGGCAGCGCCAGATTTCAGTGAGGAGGGAAATCATGAGACAATTCCCATCCCTGCTTGGCAGATCTGTCCATCAGTTTGCAGGTGGGGTTTCAAGAGAAGGCAAAGAGTGGCTGGAGAATCCTGATCAGGGGAAGTGTCCTCTTTGGGAAGGAGCCAATGTGTTTTGTAGATAAAATAACCAACTTTGTTCAGGCCCATAACACCGCTTTTATTTCGCAACAAGACTTTGTAAGTTAAAATCTTAATCACAGACTGCTATCATTCATTAAAGAATTATCCTGTTAAGAAATATGTTTGCAAAGTAATCTTCCATCTTTGTCTTTGAGATAACAATAAAACTGAAGTATCAATGGTTTGATGCCAAATATTTTCCCCTTTATTGTAACCTTGTTTTCTTTCATCTACTGAAGAATTTGTTTAAATGCAAATTTTTTCTTTCATGAAAGAAGACAGCTTTTGTATGAATCACTATTTGTTTAAATAATTTCTTTGAATGAAGTCTTACTTGTGGTAGCACTACATTATTGTTTTCAACCTGTTTTTCTTCCTCTCCATTTAATCTTGTTTAATCTCAGCCCAGATAAAATGGAATGACGTGGCATTAAAAGAAAGCTTTTGTAAGAAGAGGGGAAGTTTATTTCCCATTCCCTGGTGATGTAGTTTGTACTTTTGAGTTCCTGATGGATGCTTCTTTGTGAACAACCATATCCAAGAAATGGCTTCAATCTCCTTTGAGGTGAGACAGGATGCCCAATCTGGTTCAGGCACAGGTGTACCCACTGTCACCCAGCTGACCCTATGAGGCTAAGCTCTGGGGTGAGACACAGCATTTGGGGCACATGTAGAGTTGTCTCCTTTTAAATCCAAGATAGGACCACAGGAACTCAGGACAAACCTTTTGGATCATATCAGTCCTGCCTCATGTTTTGGTGGGTGTTTTGTGTTAGGGCACAGGAGTAACTCCCACACAGAGTGATCCCCACAGCTGGAATTCCAGCAGTCAGTATTTGAGATGATAGAAATGCTGCATTCATCATGGTTTAGTGCACCAAGGATGCGCTATGGGATTTGAGTTTCCTGACAGTACCAAAGTGTTGCTGACCAGAGAATTTCCTGTTAATTAACATTACTTCTCCGCATTCACCACTATCAAGAACTGACTTTGATCTCTGTATTTTCCAATGAAAAAGTATTTATTTCATACATTTCATTCTAAAACAATAATAATAATATATTTTACACTCACATGGACATTTGGCATCATTTTGTCCCCAGACTGACATACTCTTACATTCTCTTCCATTTTCTTGTCCTTCTGAGATCTTTCTTCTCCCAACCCTATAGTCCCTTCTAGGACCCTCTTCCAGCCCCCTTGGGCCACTCCAGTCCTGGCTGTGACACTGCTCCATGGGGAGCACCCACTCCTGGCGCCCTGCAAGCAGCTGCTTCCACTGTGCCTTAACACATCCTATACAAAAAAAAATGCTTTTTGATGTATTATGGGGGAAAAAAATAGCTGTTCACAGTGTATTTCAGTAAAGCTCCCAGAGCAAAAGCAGCAGCAACCCGTCATGCTACAGAGCTGATGGATTTGCTCAGCATCCCTAAATCACTGTGTTTATCTTGGATTCCCAGCTAATGAAAGGGTGCAGGGTGCTGCAAGCCACGGAGCTTAAACGCCATTAACTAGTCAACTTCTGACTCTGAGAATTAAAATAACGGGGAGTGAAGCTGTGGTCACTTGTACAGTTTCAGAGGAGCAGTGCTCAAAGCAGCATTTCAGCAGCAGTGGGAAAATTGGGTGACAAAGGAAATGCCAGATATCACTTTGTTTGCTGAGGGAAAAGAGGGCACCGAAACAGGGTACTGACTGTCCAGGATATGCTTTGGAAGTGTGAAACATGAAAAGAAATAAATTTAAAATTCTCAATCGGATGTGGCAGGTCCAGCCCAGCAAGCAGCGTGTCTCTGATGCTTTGCAGCAGGAAAGGATCTGTGCTCTTGGTAGGGCTTCAAAAAGGGGCGAGAAAGGTGCCTTTGTCCCATTCCCCAAACCTGGATGTCTCCCTGAGCTGCTGGGAGCATCTGCAGACACGCTGGGTGTTGTGCAGGTGTGTCAGGGAGGCTGCAAAAGCAGCAGTGGCCCCTTCCCAGGTTAATTAGCTGTGCCCTTCAGCGAGGATTAGTAAAGATTTGAATGCATCTAAAGCCAGGGAGGATTGAGGAAAGCAAATAGCCCAACTTCATGACAGAGTCTATTGCCAGGGATTCTACTTAATCGGGATCTGTGTCAGCTGCCTTGATAGGCCCCCTGTAAGTCGTTTATGTTAGGTAAATACTTGCAAATGAACTTTTTGTATTCGTGGCATCATTTGGGAGAGGAAAAAAAAAGTAATACTTTACCAGCAGTGCTGGTGTCTGAACTCTACAGAAACATTTAGACCTTTCAAACTAAATGTCAAGTTGTTCCTATTGAGTCAAATTCTTGCAAATTTAAGCTAATTAACATAACCACATTCCAAGTCAGAGCAGGCCCTTATGCTGTGCTTAAGTGGTTTAATACATGAATTCTTTCTGATTGCTACAGCCCCGTGTTTTTGACTAGAAAGAGAAGGGAAAGTTCTAACTTCAAAGAGTTTTTTATTCCAGGCAACAAAACTCTTCATGGACATAAATGTAACTTTCTTGTGATCATTTTTAATACAGAATGATAGTATTTTCCTGAGCCTGATCAAATGTGATCCAGGCTGAAATTTCAGGGACACAGAAGGTATACAACTGGAAAGGAGTATTCAAATAATCATGATTGTCTTTTAATCACAGGAGTCACCCAACAGGCCCATAAAGGGTGATTTTTCCTGAAAATGAGTTCCAGGAAATGGGAATTTAATTCTGTATTGCTTTCTAATGTCAGTCTTTTCCCTGTCACATCCATGTGAAAGCTCACCTTAATTTTGTATCACTTTCCAGGTGCTGCACAGGCAAAGAAGTGTTTGGAAATTGAGATTCAAATCAAGTCATATTTTAGAGCTATTAACTTGGTACAGCTAAAATGGTACAAAGGGGAATGCTTATATTCAGCGTAAAAAATTTATTTGCCTGTGGGACATTTTAATGTCCAAGACATACATTTGTGATAAATAGTAGAATTTGAAAATGCTCTTTCAATATACAGGGTCACAGTCTGCAAGCAGCAACCCAAAACTGGAAAGCTGGGAAAATGTGAGTCAGAATTCCTGAAAAGCTTTGATTCTGGTGGCAATTTAACAGCAAAATAATTAACTTTTGTATTCCAGTCTGAATATTAGAATTCCAACCAGGGTGATGTTCTACCAGAAAAGTTAATCAGAGGTTTAGTAACAAACAGTGTACAAATTTTTTGCAATAAATTAATACATTTAAAAATGAATCTTTTTTTTGAGGTCCCTTTTTTCACAGCTAATGATACATACTTTTGCTTAAGTGTGAAGACATGTCACTTATAATTTTAGAGGAAAAAGCTTTCAACAAAGTTTTCAGCCTGAGCTATTTTTAATCCTAACATTTTCTGTGAATAAGTAGAAATAAGAAAATGAATTGTGCTGTGAAAAGCCACTAAAACAGTTTTTCCCCCAGGAGATTATAAATATCTGTATATATGGGCAGAACGTTCAATTAACATGAGAAATGTCCTGCTCAGTTTCATGATGATGTACTGGGAGAGAGCAGCAATACAGCAAAACTGGTGAGCTATACAAAAGGGGTAAGAACTTTCTTAGCAAGATACATGATTGGAGAAATTAGACATTTGTTAAAAAGATGTGATGCAGAAATGCAGCAAATGTGGCACTTCATCAGGAAAATGGGCAGGCAGCATTAAACATAAGTGACAGTGTGGGGTTTAGTTTAGAATGCAAAATTAATTTATAAATAATAGATGGAGATAATGTGGATAGTTTTAGATAGATGAATGGAACCAATTCTTTTTCTAACTCTCAAATTAATTTCAGACAGCTGCACAGTTACACCCCTTCACCAAAGAGTTAAGAAAATCTTAAATGGGTAGCTCATGTGATGGAAAGTTATTATCCTGAGATGAGCCTTGGAGAAATTATGGGGAAGAGGGAGATAATATTGGAATATATGGCTTTGATTTTTATTTAAACATTATAACTTGAAATAGTCACTAAAATCCTCGAGCTCTTCCAAGCAGAACACACGGGGCCTTGTCTGCAGGGACCAGGAAATAAGGGGCGAGTTCTTAACAGGTTTCTCACCTGTCTCACCTTTTCCCAGCAGTGGCTCGCAGCAGTAACACCTGCAGAGAGGCTTTGTAGCCAAAAATTGCTGCCACTGCTACTGCACTGAACAGAATAATAAACCCACAACAGCTAAGACTGCAGGACAGGTTTTCCTTGGGAGAAAAGCTGAATCCTGGATTCAACCAGGAAACGAACAGAAGCTTGAGGAGCAAAACTGGTGAAATTCAGTGACCTTGGGAATTTCTGGTGGACATGCTGGAGACTCCATGGGCAAGGCTTTGTCATGGTCATGTCTTAAAAGTCTTGGCTCCTTGTTTTAGGATGAGATATTTCAATATGTCCATTTCTAATCATACAGGCAAAACAAGCCCAACTAAGGGAAGAGCTAAAAATGCACTTTTTTCTCACTCTGAAGAGGCTGAAAAAGAGAATACAGACTCCTCATGGAGACCTGAAGAAGAAAGTAGCTCCTGGAAGGCTTGAAGGACACAGGTCCTGAGGAAATGCTCAGTGGGTCAGATATACCAGAAATTAGAGAGCATTTAAAGAACTGCTGTTGCAATAGCTGTTGCAAACCCCTGAAACAAGTGATCTATCCCTGGATTTTTACAGCAGCACTGTGGTTGGTGTTTGGTGGCTGCAGAACATCCTGTCCTTCCCTCCCAGGGGACAGGAGGTCTGAGAGCTGTCGGGATGCATGATGGAAGGAAGGCATGCCGGGAGCAGGAAGGGGAGCAGGAGCTGCAGATGGCTGATGGTTCTGACAGCCCTTGCTATAAACAAGGTTTCTGGATGGCAGGTCTTTATTTTGGAGCTGAGCTGGTGCAATTTGTGACTACAAGAAAGTGAGAAAGAAATGAAAGCTGGCTCTGAAGCACAACTACAGAGCTTCCCAGCTCTTGGCAATTAGTTTATGCCTTCCTCGACTTGATCAGAGAGCGCCTTGTCACCGTCTAACATGGTTTCAGGTTGTCCAAAAGGAAAACATCTTGTTGTTTGTTTGCCAAGCTCTTTCAAAATAAAGCTACTGTTGCATGTAAGAGAGGGCAGAGCTGTTTGGAATGGAAAGAGCAGGGGAAGAGCCCTGAGAAATTAATTACAGGAGGAAAGCTGATGCAAAGCTCCTGGTTAAGAGCAAAGGGCATGCTGCTGGGATGCGGAGGAAAACACGACAGGACACATCACCATCATCTCCTCGGTCTCTGAACAGCAAATCAAGTAAATTTGGAGAGACAGGCTGAAGGGAAGAGACCTTTTTGTTCTGCATCCTTCTTTTGGTTCAGTGTTTAACTCGTGACAGTGTGTGATACAGAAAGGATGAAAAATGTCCAGCTCTGCATTCAGACCTGAGGTTTCATCATTCACAGATGCATCACGGGCGGGATAGGAAGCTTCACATACTAAATTCTCTGAAGGGCCCATGGTGAGGCTGCAGCAGATGTTTTCATGACAGATTACTCTGGCAGGTGTTTGTGGCCCACACAAATTTTCTTTTTCTTGCTTTCATATTCTTGTATCTCTATTTCTGCTCACAATATTAAGGCAACATGAAGCTTGGCTCCAGTCACACGCTGGGAATATCTCTGTAGTCACAGCCAGTCCTCCAAGCAAATATTGAGTCTAACTAAACATGGAGAATGAAGAGGCTACTGGAGTATAAAGCAGGAGCATAATCTCTGAGGTTTTAACCAAGGCATTAGAAAGACCTAATAATAGCAAGGCTTTGCAGAGATGCTAAGATAAAGAAAAAGCCATCTTGAGAATGCCTTGAAGAAAAGCTTTTGCTGTCACCAGTGACTTGGCAACATGAAAGATGGGCTTGGACTGAAAATCACAGGGGAAAATGAAGATGGCATGATAATAGTTGTCACAATTTTATGAATCTGACATTCCCTGTGCCAGCACAGCCTGGGTCACCTCATCAGATAGCTCTGCAAGGCAAAATGACTCTTTGAATACTGGAATCCATGCTCAAACATTTCTGTAAAGCATATTTTGCCGTAGGATGATGGAGAAGGAGATAATGAAGGAACACAAAAGAATAAAGTGTTTTTTCTCAGTGGAATAGTTCTCCACACCATTGCCCAGAGTACACCCAAGCTCTTCTGGACACTTGAACATGAGTTTGTCCCTCCTCTCCCAACACACTGAGGGTCCCTCGATGGCAAAACTAGTCCATTTCCAACATTGCTGCATATTTTTTTCACATCATAAATGTCACGCAGAATATACAGTGCAAGTTCCACAGAATCACTGAATATTTGGAGTTGGTTCCCTGAATGCATTAGGAAAATCAACAGGCACTTGTGCTTCAAAGCCAACTTTCTAGCCACCAAATAATGAATTACAAGGGAATCTGGTATCAATACTTCAGAAGGTTTATTATTGTTGTCAAGTTTTCCATTATTATTGGGCTTTTTTCGAAGTAATATTGTTTATGTAATGTAGTGAGAAGCAGATGGTTTAGTGCTTAAAAGTTATGTGATTCTTGCAGAGGAATTATATTGAATAGTTATTCCATTTTTATCAAATAAATATTTTCCATTTATTTACTAGAGGAAGGGGAAAAGCAAATACCAATCATATTCTATATAAATGCATATGGATATATGGACAGGAAATTAAACATATAGTAGTAACAAATATTCTGATAGTTTATTTTCTTCAAAGAAAAGGAGCTGGAGCTGGCAGCACTCAAATTTCAAAATTCCTATGACTTTAGGGCCAAAAAGGAAGTTCTGAAAATTTAGTCTGATCTCCACAACACCTAAAAAATAAAGGCCATTGATCCACATGTAATAAATTTGACATCACACAGATGATTTTTGTTGAGCTGGAACTTATTTTGGGAGAGATTTTCCAGTTTTGCCCTCAGAAATTCTCATGCTGACCCCATGACTGTCAGTACTGTAAACTCCATGTAATGGAAAACTGAATTAAGTGACTGAATCCATTCTGAGCATGGAATTGCCTGCACAGTGCTACAGGGCCCCTCTGAAGCCTCCCTCTGAGGCTCAAAGAAACTTGCTGCAAGATATTTCCCCGTTCCTCTTTAATTTAGTTACACTCTGTAGTCAGTTCTGAACTGAGCAGAACTTCATAGCCGTTCCTGGAGGAATTCTGTGTGGGAAAATGATAACAAAGGATCTGTCTGCAGTTTTCCCCTGCTTGCCAAACTAGTGATGGCAAACTGAAGAGATCAATGAAGCAGATGAGGCCCCTGGGCTCTGTGTTTCCCAGCAGCTCAAAATTAAGGCTTCCCCAAATATCTGTGTCCTCATGAAGTTTGTTTGGAGAGGAAGCTGGGACTCATGGTGGGGGCACAAGTGCCCATACAGAAAATTCCTTGGCAAGGTGGGAGCCTCTTCCACTGGCAGTGCTTCATGGGACTTTCTCCTTGTATCCCTGCTTTGAAGATTGTCATGGGGATTCCCAGATGGGAACACTCCCTCTTATTTGGGGCTCTTTGGGAGCTCTAAATATGTTGGTGGTATCAACAAACAGGCTGAAAACAGATGATCCTGTTTGCCTTAATATGAAAATATTCCAGTGTTCTCTGCTCAAGAACACAAGAACACAAAGTTCATCTTCTATGAGCACAAATTACCTCAGCTACAACTTCGTAGTGTCTTCATTGAAATCAGTGGATTTCTCTTGGAGAAGAATTATATTTTTTTGCTTAATTTTTCTACATGGTATCTTTGACATTAATAGACTTAAGTTGCATTTGAAACTCTGGGCAGTGCTATGGAAAGTGATCATTTTTCCCAGATATGTGTTATTTAGAGAACCTGTTTTATAGAAAAGCTACTCCTGATGTCAAGGAAGTGTAACAACAGCTAAAGGGCAGCTCCTGAAAAAAAAAGGTGATGTTACGATGAAAGTGATGCAAGACAGGTGGAAGTTTGCAGTGCCTCTGTCCATGATGTACATGTTCTGTGGCTAAATAGAGGATTTCAGTCCCAAGAGAGGTCAGAGTAGGAGCTTTTGTGAACATTAAAATACACTGAGAACAAAGCAGTGCACAAAACCATCCCAGACATGTCAAGACATATTTTTTCAGCAAGTGATGATGAAATAATTTCTCTGCATTTTCTCTGCATTTCTCTGCATTTCTGCAGTTTCTCTGCAGAAACCAAGTATTTCTTGCATTTTTTGAATGTTAGCCCTGATTTCCAAACCATTTGTTAAGGGTGTTTTAATACCCAATTAATGTAAAGTATCATAAATTATGACTAACACACATTAATAAAACAGTTTTATCATCTAATGGAGCATGAAAAAAATATAAATCTCTAATGAGGCTCCATGTAAAACCTGGGCTATTAATACCTGTGATGGAAGAGCAAAGACTACAGTGGGAAAAAAATCCTTTAAGGTGATGCGACAGTAAACGCCAGCAGTGAAAATGAAATGCAATTAATTAATTAATTAATTAATGGGGGGTTATTAAGAAGGGAGGCTGCGGTGGTGCCGGAGCTGCCGCCGGGTGCGGTGCCAGCAGATGGCACTCCAGAATGTGGAACTCCATCCTTCCCATCCCGGGGCTCCGCCGGACGCACCCAGGGCCTCGCCGGGGTCACAGCCCACAGAATTCCACAAAGGACAGTGGGGGCTGGTGCCTCCGCTGGGAGAAAGTACCTCGGCACCAGCTGAGGGATGTGTTGGAGAATCGCAGGATCGTGGAACGGTTTGTGTTGGAAGGGAGATTAAAGCCCGTCCAGTGCCACCCCCCGCCATGGGCATGTACACCTTCCACTGTCCCGGGGTGCTCCAAGCCCCAGTGTCCAACCTGGCCTGGGACACTTCCAGGGATGGGCCAGCCACAGCTTCTGGACACAACAGTGCAACACCCACCCAAGACATTTGCTCAGTGTGTTGAAGTGTGGTGCTGAGTACACCACAGGTGTGGATTCAGTCCCTGGATGGGCCATTCACTTAAGAGTTGGGCTTGATCCTTGTCCCTTCCAGCCCAGAATATCCTGTGATCTGAAATAAAGACTGATGGATCATGCTGAACCTACCCGTTGACCCTCCCTGGGAGCTGGGAATGATCCAAACCCTTTCCTTACAGCCTCTGTTCAGGCTGCTCAAAGCACAGGACCCTCCCCCAGCTCTCCAGAGCTGGGCTGTCCTGGGAGAACAGTCAGAGCTCAGCCCCTCAGTTTGTAAAGCCAGGGTTAAGTAAGGCCATGGTTTATCCTTAAACAGGAGGATCTGTCAATCCCTATCCCAAAGCTAAGCTGGGGTTTGTTCCTCCCAGCACGTTTATTACTCTCATGCTACTTCACCAGATGAAGTTTTCTTGCCATCTCTCAACAAGTGTTTCTAGGGTTGGAGGCAACATCAGACAGATGTTCAGACAGGCTTGGAACAGAACTGATCAAAACAAACAATTTAGCACTGTTCTGTTTTTTAAGAATGGGTTCTTTTCCACAAAAAACAACGGTATAACATATGAATGTTACATGATAAAAAGCCCTAATGATAACTGAGGGTTCAACAGTCCTTTCCTTGGAGATTTTGCTTACATTTCCATTAATAATATAAATTATGGATGTCCTATGTTATAACATTACATACCACTTTTCCAAGGCATTCATGATTTATTTAATCTGGAGCTTCATGCTCTTGTTTTTCCGTAATGGACATCACATGCCATGTCAAGATTTTATTAAACTAATGCACTCCTAAAGGACTTATTTCACAACATGCAAATTATTTCTTCATCAAAGAAGATGAGAATAATTGTTACAAAATGAAAACTCAAGAAATACATGATTGTTTTAAGTGCTAGAGTGACTACCAGATTTGAGCATAATCCTTAATTGGAAAGTTATCACTGGCCATGAAATACACAAGAACATTTAACTGCCTCCCCCAGTGACCATGAAAATACGGAGACTGATGGTTTAATTAGCAATCCCAGAGATACCAGGCAGTGCTCAAAAGCTACAGCGCTCTCAGCATTATTGCTGGGAAGGAGGAGGGACTCCAAACCTTTCCACCAGTCTGTTCAGCCTTAGGCCTTTGCTGTCAAAGGCAGCAGCGATGATTATGGGCTGGAATTACCAGATTATTTTATCTAGGCCTTTGACAACAACGCTGTGCCGTAGTGAAAGCTCTGCTTCCTTTCTCCCTTTCAAATGCCTCACTTTGCTCCGATGCTTATGCAGACTTCAGTCAGAAAGTATTTCTCATTTACATGACCTAGATAGAATAATAGTGAGAAAGATGTTCCTTGATCTTTTTTCTCTTGATTTGCTACATTCAGCCTGGAAGAAAAACACAGTCATGGGAATGCATTGTTGCTTTTATGTTGGCATTAGGAAGCAGTGCTAGGTAGGTTGGGGGATAGATCTAGGCAGAAGCCTTGCAATAAACAGGCAGAAAAGCACATGGCACACCTTCAAGGATTACATAGGTTTGCCTATTTAAAAAAAAAAAGCCAGGGACAGGGAATTCTGACCTATGGCTGACAGGAATGGTGAGGGAGGAGGTTTACATCTGTGTCAGAAGTGAGGATGACAGCTTGGTGCAGCGAGAGGTACTCCATGATTACTCATTCCAGAGTCGTTACCTCAGCAGGAACATTGGACAACCTGGATCAAGAAGTGCTCTGAGCTGACTTGAACTGTGGTTCCAGAAACAGGCTGGACTCCATTTGGCCTTTCTTGTGCTGGATGCATCACCGAGTCCCATGGGCTGCCACAGGCTCCTCTCCTGACTTTGCTATGTTCCTGTGACATTCCCATGAGTGTGAGGAATAAATCTTTCCAGAAACAACAAAAGAATCAGCAGAGGAAATCCCTAGGTAGGACCACCCGTGAGCTGCCACACTGAACATACCCATGGGAGTAGTTGAAGGAACATTTCCCTGGGGTTGGAATGATTCAGAAAAAGCAGGACCATGTGCACTGATCTTTGCAATGGAGAATGGACCTGAATAAATCAGCAGGAAGAGAGAAATAGAGCTTTTTTAACAGCTTTGAATATTTTATTCCAACAAGTAGAACAAAAAGAGTAGATGGTTGTCCTGAAGGTTGTAAAATCCCAGAATACAGGCAAACAGTGACTGGTAATGATAAGGAAAATCACAGGAGTTTACCTAACAGCCAGGGTCTTCCAGCCAAATTATAGTTACTGCCTGAGCCAGCACCATGAATAACAGTGGGAATAAATGAAAATGCAAACAGTCTTGGGGGGGAGGAACCTCAGTAACAAAACATGAAAGAGTTAGAAAGTTCTCATTGTGAAAATGGAAGTCCTGATTACAAAATAATGGTTTGAGACCTCTTTTGTCATCCAAGGACAATTTAAATGAATGGAATTATGCCCATTGGCATTGATGAGCTTTGAATTCAGGCTTCATCCTCTTTCAAAAATGTGTCCAAATATATTAAAGAAGTGCCCAGTCAAGCCTGGGTAGGAAATGTGAGACAAAGGGGCATTGACAGAATGTCTGTCAAATGACAGGAATTAGGGAAATAGTCTAAACAATCACAAATGAAGGGGGGGTGGGGGGGTTGGGGGGTAGTTGTGCAAATGTGCCAAAATATCAAGTTCATACCCAACATAGCTTATTTCAAATTCTTCCATCCTGGCATTGAACTTACAAAATTTAGGAATTTGAAGAAAGAATAGCCCCCAAACAACTTGTACAGTTTCCAACAGCTAATAGAAATATTTATTCTCAATTCTAGCCCACTGTTGCCTAAAAGAGAAGTATTGTGCCTTTGAGAGCTTTGTCATTATTATGTCCATTGTAAACAGCTATTTAGACAGAACTAAAGCTGCTGAAAGTGGTCTCCCAAAACTCAGAGAGGAAGCTGACATGCTGTTCAGCCTTCTTGAAGGAGAATTGATGTGAATCCTTTTGTAAAGAAGATCTGTGCTCTGAGCACTCCAAATACATCATAGAATACTAATCACACTATTTCCCAAAGCTAAAGAAAAATAAAAAAGGATGGAGTGCATCACTGAGCTGAGAATGGCACATATCTTTGGAGATGCTTTAGTGGGGGAAAGATGCCTGTCTGCATCCTAACTATATAAAAGAGAGCCCTGAAAGAGTAGAGAATAAACTGCCAGAGCGTAGGTTTAGACTGGATTTTAGGAAGGCACTGTTGCCCGTGAGGGTGGGGAGGCCCTGGCACATGGTGCCCAGAGAAGCTGTGGCTGCCCCTGGGTCCCTGGAAGTGTCCAAACCAGGTTGGACAGGGCTTGGAGCAAGTGGAAGGTGTCCCTGCCCATGGCAGGGAGTGAAACAGGATGGGCTTTAAGGTCCCTTCCAGCACAAACCATCCTGGGATTCTGTGATAAATATTCTTTTGGTATTTCATGTTCCCCCATATGAGAGAGAGAGGACAGATCTCAGCCTGGGGACTTCAACCCAGTGCCAGGAGGAGCAGAACATCACCATCCTCTGCCCCTGATGTACTGGGGAAACTTGGAGCAATGCAGGAGGAAAAGGCACAGAGGAAAGATCATTGAAGAGAGAGGTGGAACTGCTTTGTTCTGCCTTTTTTTCTGGAGTTTCTCGCCTTAGCATAAAATAGTGGGGCTGCAGATCTCAGACAAAAGGTTGGAGCCAGCAGCACCTTCTCAGCCACAGGATGCAGAATTTTTGCTGCATGAGGTGCAGAGAGTCACAAATGGGTCCAAAAAGTGCTCTTTGGCACATCTCATTGAAATGTTTCACCTTCATCTGTCAGAAGGGTAGTAAACACTGGGATTAGGAATACTTAAAACATTTTTTTTTCGCTTCATAACAAAAGGGAGACATTGACTAATGACCCCAGTATTGAGAATCAAAATACTTGCTATACTTGTCTATCCTAAAGTGCTGTAGTAGTCCAAATTGACTCCTCAATGCTGCCATTCTTTCTCTATAAAATGAGCAGCTCATAGGAGAAAATATCCTGGCTCTGAATGTGGCCAGAAAAAAAAAGAGTTTTCTCCCTGTAGTTTTTTCCTTGGGTAAGACTTTTCATACTGTGTTTGACATTCTGAATTACATGATTACACAGTACAAGACTCCAGCAACATTTTGCATTGTGAAGATGGAGATGCTCAGCATTTTGCCAGATGCCAGGCGATATCCTGACGTTTCTATCTTCACTTTAAGCCGAGTGGCAGTCAGCATATTCACAATGAAGCCAAGACAATCTGCTATCAAGTTACAGTAGTGACATTTTCCCTGATGAAGATCCCAGGGCTCGTTGGGATGAAGCGGCTCCGCCAACCGCGGCGTGCGGAGCAGCTCCGGCGCGGATTGCTCCGTGTGTAATGCCATGTTTTATCCGTGCCGGTGGCTCGGCGGGCAGAGGCTTTGGTAAGTAAGTCTGTACTGCACCATTTCCTGGCTCGGTGCTCCGGGTGTTGCAGGCTGTGTGCAGTGGGGGAGGTGCCAGAGCTGATCAAGCAGTGTAATTTTATACATTACTGAATCAGTGCAGGAGGAACCTGGAGGGACAAAGCATCATCTTCTCTTTGAACTGCACTGTAAAATCCGACAGCTCTCGTAGCCCAGCCATGCTCTGATACAATTTTTCTCTCCTTTTCCCCCTGATTTTGGTGTGAATGATAAAGTGATCTGATGATGGCTCTCGTTATGGAACCTATTAGCAAGTGGACGCCCAAGCAAGTAGTGGATTGGATGAAAGGTAAGCTCGTTTATTGCCGTGCATTGTCTGTACTTTAGATCCCGACAATTTGCATCCGTGCTCTCGCATTCTTTGTTTTGGGAAGAGTTTATTCAGTTCTGATCATCCCCGTGCTGCTTTGCCCGGTAGTTGTTAGAGACGGGGCTGAGCAGAGGCTGCTTGAGCTGTGCTGTGCTGTGGGAATTGCTGCCGACAGCGGAGCGGGGATCAACTGCATTTGTTGGACAATGCAGACAGAAAGTGGTTGTGTCTCACGGCTCCATTATGCCTCTCACAGGGTAACGTCGGGATGTTTGTCTGCTTTAAATTTGCCCTGACTGGGTCTGGTTTGCTCACATCGGGTGATCTGATGCAGTGGCTGTGCAGCGCTCGTCTGTAGTTTTGGGTACCACAAGGAGCACCAGGAGCCGGGGACTGGACTGAGGCATCCTGCTCCTTCAGGAACGTGTCCTGCCCTGTCCAGGCTCCTTCAGGGACGTTTCCTACCCTGTCCAGGCTGCCCAGCCGCGTGTCCGAGGCTCCGCGTCCGCGCCAGCCGTGGGAAGGCGCAGGGCTGAGCACGGCTCCGCGGGGAAACTCGCCGGGATAACTTGACAGGAATGATGATTTCCCTGCACGTTCGCAGTTTCACAACACAGCCGTCAGCTGTGACATGTTTTGCCTGACAATGCTCGGCTGTGCTGCAAACAGACCGGGATGGATGGGAGGACGAGGGATTGTTCTGATGATAAGTGGTTTAAATTTCTCCGGAGTGGGGGGGAAGAATGTATTCCCACAGTGGGATGCATTAGTGTTGTTATACAGTGCTTCTTATGAGCTGTCTGTCTTTGAGACAAATAATTCCTGCCACGCGGGATCTCTGTTATATAAGGAGGAGAGGTGCAAATTTGGGGTGTAGGTTATCCATGGAAATTATTCCTGTAATGTGATAACTGAACTAACTTATGGGAGGGTTGAACTGGATGCCCACTAGAATGCCCTTAAAGCTCTCAAAGTATTCTCATTAATAAGGGAATGGTTCTGATCTCATTTTGCTAAGCTACATCTCCACACTTCGCTGAAATTGGGCTGTTTTGGTGCTCATCAGACACGCTGCCATTATCAGCTAATTATTCTTTTACAAGCACAGGGTCTTGTGAAGCAAGTGGTGTCTAGGGGAATGTATGTACTTTGTTTCTCAGGTGTTTGGGAACTTGGGGTAACTGGAAGGGCTTAAGCAGGTCATTGGGATGGATCCTAAACCTTTCCATTTAGGATTGATTCCCAGGCTCCAATGTCATTAGGTGATATCAAATCCTAGTGTATTTGCAGAGGAGTTTTCTGATCCACACCTTCATTCTGAGTACATAAAAGAGTTAAAAAGTGGACAGATCACTCTGCTATTTTAACTCCTTGCTTGAATTATAATGTAAATTAAGTATCAAAGTGTGTAGAATACTTGTTACTAAATTTAAAATTATTTCCTGCTACTTTTTTATCCTTTCTGATGCAAACTAATTACATCTTGGGGAACAGTAATCCATGATGTGCAGTGGAGTAAGGTCATACAAGCAGCAGGTTTTTAAATGTCTGGAGTTGCCTGACGGTTGGATTTCCATACCAGACTGCACAGTGCACCATCCACAGGGATATCTGGAGTAGGCAGCACTGTCAGAGCTGTGCCTCGGTGTTCAAGCATAAATAAAGATAATGCAATGCACACTGAAGTATTCACAACGCTGATATTTTCCTTGGTAATGTGAGCTGCATATCCACAAACAGGGAAGTTGCACATCTGTCCATTTTCCCCATGTTAATATTACAAGCCTCCTTTTTATGCCATCATTTACCTTTGCAGATGCATTGTTCAGTTGCAGCCAAAGAAAAGACCTAACCAACACAAATGGCAGCCCGGAGCCAGTTTAAAACTAGTTGTAACTACCTTACTTTGCAAAAATTGCCCAAGTGTGTCCACTGTTTGCCTGTAATTTCCAAGTGTTGTGTAGCTCAGCTCTGTTGGCTACAGTCACTCTGCTAAATCCATGTGCCAGGGGGTTGAAGGTCTGCACAGGCAGTGATTTTCAGTCATAAGGTAGTTTTTATGTAGTTCTTCTGTTTTGAAAGGTCACTTCTTTCACAGCATTAAAAGATAAATTTCAAAATTACTCTTTCAAAAAATTACCACTTTAGGAATAAGTATTATCTTGACTGTAGATAGCAACATGTTAATAAACAATGGAATAAATATTACCACTGTAATATACCTTTGGGACAGCTTAAAAATACGTCGACAATTAGTTTGATTTGTGGAGATTATAAATGCTAACATCTCAGAGGGAAATGATAGCAACACGCTTTTAAAACTTGCACTTATCATATCCCTTGAAGGCATTAGAACTCCTAAAATCTGTTAGCGAAGCTCATGTTTTGAAACTAACTAGCAGTGAGTACCAGAAGCATCAAATAACTGTAGAGAAGATGGAAGGAAGCCACAAAAATGATGTTAATGGTTTGAGACCTAGGTCGCAAAAATTTGTCCTGGTTACAGCATAGGATGAGAGCAGCAGCTGCAGCCTGAACCCCCCCCCACAAGAGGAGACACCCTTCTGTTCTTTTCCTTTAGGAAATGTTACTTGCCAAAAAAGTAAAAATTGGTAGGCTTTAAGGAACATTGTAATGACAAGTTGGCATCTTGTATTTATCCACAGTTCCTTTCTCGGGAACGCACTCAACTGGAATTCAATTAGGGAACTGCATCTGATGGTGTGGACAACCTGAAAAGGCCATGCAAGCCTGGAGAAATTGATTCCTGAGGCTCTCAGAGGTTCTAGAAATTAAAACTTGGGATACTTTTTTGTTAAAGAAACTGTCTTTATATACAAAAATATTTTGTAAAGTTTAGCAGATACAGCAGAAGGCACTGTGGTTAAAAGGGAAGGTTTCAAAGGAGCTGACAAGATTAACTGGGAAGGTATTTTTAACAACAGTTTTTAGTCAGTATTCTTTTTTCCCCCCAAATTTTAAACATCTCCAAATGCTTTTCAGATATGTCCCCTGATTTACAGCCATTTCTTACATAACTTACCTGTTTTCCTGGGGATGTATACTATGGACCCAAAAGGTACTTTAGGAAAAACCTTTGCCTTGCTCAGATTCCATGGTGACCCCATTGGAAAACAAACTTTATCCATAAAGCTCTCCAGTACCTTCAGGGTCAGAATGGTTTTTAGCTGGTCAGTTTTCCCCGGCTTAAGTTTAACATATTAATGTTAAATGACTAAATGGCAAACTTGCCCTCCAAGATTTGCCTCTGGAACGCCTTACCTGGAGATTTTTGTTGCTTTTTGTCATAGGAGCTTCCTGTGAAACTCAGGGACACTTTGCAGGTTATCCAAACCCAAACTCCTCTATTTTAGTGTGCTCTGAGCAGGGAAGTCCTGTACAGAATCTGGGGATTTGGGGTGCAGAGGGGAGCTAGCATGTCTTACTGAATTAACAAAAGGGTGAGAGCTTGTATTTCCATTGGAGGCAAAATCTGAAGGGAATTCACTGTACTTTTACAACCAAGAGCATTGGAGATATTGTACTTCCTAAGGCTAGCAGTTTACAAGTAGGTCATTTAAAATGTGAACTCATTTACCGGGAAGTGACACCTCTGTCCAAATAAATACTCACTTTTCAAAGCAGTCCAAGGAAATATAATGAAATGAAATACAATGCAATGAAAATACAGCTGTGACTTTCAGAGAATGCAGTGTTATTGAACAGATGAAAATTAAAATGGGAAACCAGCTATTCCTTAAGTACCTGTAATAACTCCACACATAGTCTGTGATTCATAGTCTGGGGGACTGACAGGTTTGTGTGCCAAAACAGCCTGCAGTGAAGGTTTCTCTCCTAATAAATGGTCTGCTGTAGATACTCATTTCACAACTGTGAGCCATTTTTTCCCCTTTAAATCTAGAATTTCTGCACCCTCAACAGGAGATGTAGACTTAAAAAAATAAAAATTAATTCAGTTGGTAAACTGATTAACTGTGCTGCACTGATCCTGTACAGAATAATTATATGTTTAGCTGAAGGGTTTTCCTTAGCATGTAATTCCCTGATTTCAGGCTGGCTCATAAAAGAGAAAGGCAGGGAGGGAGGGAGTGGAGAGCAGGGAAGCTGATGACGTGAGAGGACTTGTTAACATTCACATCACGCCGGGCTCCGGCAAACCCCTCTCCCTCTTCCTTTGCTTCCCATCAGATCACTACCTGTGCGGTGTGTCACAGCCAGGGAGCCTCCTCTCTTTGCAGGACATTGTATTTATCAGATCTCAGAACATGCTGGAAGCACAGCTGAATATTATGACCCACTGCCAAAGCAGCCCTGTAGGTGCTGAGCTGGGTGATGCTTGGCTTCCCTGACCCCCCTTCCTGACCTCGGGATCCCATAATGCAGGAACACAATTCCACGAGATGCAATTTGAAACCAGAGTAGATAACCGAGGCCATCCCTTATTTAGAAAAATGTGGGTTTTATAGCATCTTTTCAGCTCTTTCTGAAGACAAATAGGCTTGGGAGAGATCTGAGCCACAAATGCAGAATTAGCGTTGAATTTCCAAGCTGTTCTAAAGTAAAGGTTTCACCGTTTTCCTTCTGCTCTTACCCATTGTACAGCTGAAACAAACAATTTGCTGTTGTGGCTCCCCCTTGGATTTCTGTGTTCCACTGGTACCACATTTCCAGTTGTCTCTAGGAAGTCACTGAACCAGAAATGGCTGCAATTCCTCCCCTATTTCTCTCACAAGTTTTGGACTTTAATGCTTCTTAGTAACAAATTTTGTGAACACCTCTTGAGTGTTGTAAACTGTTTGCTTTAAAAGGGTCAGCAGAGCCCTCCTCAGAGCTGACAGCTTTGCAGTGTAAGTGCTAAAGGTCAGATTTCACGGAACAGGTTCCCCATATTCAGCACAGTTAAATGTTGGAATAAGCCGTCTAGGCAGGTTGGGCCATTCCCTTTGTAGGAAGGCCCTATTCCCTTTTGAATACAACTGAGAAGAGCTCCAGCATCCCTCTGGAAGTGTTTCTGTGCCCAGTCTGAGCCCAGCAGAGTGACCTAATGTCTTCTCAAAGCTTCTACCAACTCAGACAAGACCTTGGGATGGTTTCTTGCATGGGAATCACCCTCATCTTTGAAACGTGAAAAGTCCCAAAGAGATTATAGCTCTGGCTTCTTCTAGGCTATTTCACGGTTTATATTTCCCAGAATAGCCATGGCAGATGATGTCCAAATGTCTAAAGCTCAGGAGTCTTCCTGCTGTGTTTCACAAGGAGAGAAGCAGAGCTGGTGGTCGTCAGAGCTGCAGTCCCAGAAGTAAACTCAGACGTCCACTTCCACCAGCATTCCCAAAAGGCCCATTCCTCCCTGCCCCAGAGGTTAAGGTAGCAAACAGAGCCCAGAGGGCTGGCAGGATTACCAAGAGCCAGTGCCCTCAAGGCTTTGACTGTTACCACTCTTAATTCAGTTTGTGCACCACTGGCAGCCTAGAGGGACAACAAAACACTTTGCTGAGTCCGTGGGTCCAGTTTGTGTCCAGCCAGTAACTGCAGCCATGGTTGGGGTCATTGCCAGCTGGTCCACAGCAAAATTTAGTACAAAGACCTCCCTAAATCAAGTCTATCTCTAATTCTCTATGGAAATTATTTTGGCTGACGTATTTCTGCATCGCTATCACTATTACCTCATCTTCACTAACTCCACTTTGAGGACCAATTAGAATCTGGTCTATATATCTCCTTCTATAGCACTGGCTCCATAAAAGATTTCAGCAACATTTAGCAATTTAATGGTCTGTATTTATTATCAGGTTATTTAGAACTGTATTCTGAAATTTCCCTATCTATAAAGTGTTCAGACCTTTTAGAGAAATGTAATTCTACTCCCAGAGAAAAGTCTGAGCTCAATGAAAGTCTCTCAAGTCACATTTATCAAGCGTAACTAATCTTTCAGGTCATTATGTAAAGAAATTTGCTTTATTGTCTTGCAGCTTAATATCAGCAGTCAGACAACGTGTCACGCATTGCTGTGCCTTGTAACCTTTACCATGTGTTAAAATTATACAAAATCCCCAACTTTGTCCCAGTCCTGACTGTCCCAGGGAGGGCAGAGTGGCAATGCAAATTCAGAAGAGCTCAACCTTCTCCAGCTTTCCATTATTTCACAGTGCTTCATCTTATGAAGCAAAATTCAGGATAAATTGGCTCCTGTGGATGACACTTTCATACCACATTAAATGAGGTGCTGTATGTCAGGAAACTGCAAAGACACTGGATCCTGCTCAGCAATAAGATGCTTTCATGGTTTCTCCCCAGACTTTCTTGCCCCACTCATTCCACTTTCTAAATTTTTCCTTCCTTTGGCAGGATTGACATCGGCTCATGAGCCATAACCCTGAGAACAGCGTGTAACGCTGTTACCAGTTTGTAAAATGTGGATTTCCTAGGAAAAGATCAGAACATCTCAGTGCTGCAGGATTCCTGGCTGCCTAGGTTGGAAAGCAGTTTGAGAAACATTGCATTGTGAAGAAAAACAGATCATTAATATCATTTCAGTGTATGGAAAACACTGCCTAGGTGGGGGAGTGCCAGGCAAAGCTCTGTTCCAGATCCTGTCTTGGAACCCATGGGAAGGCAGCTCCATCTTTGGGTACAGAAATGTTCCTCCTAAGAAATCTTCTTTCCTCTCATTCTGATGGGCTCAGTGTCTTATATTTCTGTTTGCAATGAAGGAAAAAAAGGAAAGCAAAAATTAAACTGTGATTTGTCCTCTTGCAAAATTGTTTTAGCACCTACAAAGTTTACAAAGCTAAAAAAGGCAGAGCTTATTCCTTTTAATGATATTCATTCAGAACTGCTGTCCTGCCATGCTGACAGAAAAGTGGTTCTTCTGCTGAAATTAGTGGCACTCTTGGTATTAAATGAAGCATTTGATTGAACAAACCACCATAGTATCAAATATTCCTGAGCAATAATCTACATTCATCCTTTCCACCCATAGTGATTTTTGTAGATTTTGATTGTGATTTTGATCTTCTAAATACTGCTTTACATTACTAATTTAAATTGCTATTTTTGCAGTTTAGTTTCAGTAAACATGACTTTTTCTTCCCCGATGCTGTTGCAGTGAGGGCAGGAGCTGGAAAGGGAGGGTTCAGGAGTTACTCTTAAGGGATTCAGAGAGAGGAAAAAATTATGAGGTTGTATTTGTGAAGGGCTCTAGTGATGAATCAAAATGAAATTATTTCTGATTAACTAACACTCAAAGAGCGCCTAAAACATATCCTTGCTGACCCTCTGCAGAGAAGTACTCAGGAGGATTCTAGGCCAATGCAATGTTTGGTATTTCCTACTCAAATTCTCCACCAACTGTTTTGCAGCAAAGATGAATTATAAAAAGGCTGTGGAGCATTTTTAGTTCAAACGTAGGTGGCATGTTTGAAATAAAAATGTAGCAGCCTGTAATTTCACAAAATACATTCAGCTTTATTCCCTACAAATACGTCCATCTTTTTGATTCTAAGCATCAAACAAACCCTAGAAAAAAACTGTGGGGATTGCAGGTGTTCTTAAGGCAGAAATTGTATTTTGTATAAGTGTGCTGAAACTACTACAGCTCTAGAAAGGATTCCTTTGGCACATCTGCTTCTTTTACATGGAAAAGTCTCTCTGGGTGCAGGCAGACAGGGGTGTCAGCCTGACAGCTCAGACATGCCAATGATTACCTGAATTAAAGCATGTTTTACTTCTCTCTCTCCCCACCAGCTTCCCCCATTCCCTTTTTGCCTCTCTCCTGCTTATTCACATTTCTCTCCAGCAGCATTTTTCTTGCCTTTTTCATAATGGGATGGACAACAAGCATTAGATTGTGAAGGAATTTGTTAATTTAATATCAAAAATTTCTAGCTTTGCTTATCTTGGAGAGGATTGCAGTGATTTGGAAGTGAAGTGCATCCAAAATCCCAGGGGAGGTAAAAATCACCAGCCTCAAGAAGCCAAACACATCTCCTGGGAGCTTTAAGGGGCAGCTGGAAGAAGGCAAGTGTTGCTGTTTCACTGATTCTCCATTAAAATCTCCTGTGGATATCCTGGATGCTCCTCAGTTCTCTTTCAGACTATGAAATGCTGCTTCCCTGGGAGACATGAGGGAGGTTCAACAGTGGTATCTATTAATGAAATCCTTTCCAGTGGATAGGGATGCACAGTTTGCCCAGAGAAGTTATGGGTGAACCATTCATGAAAATGTCCAAGCCCAGGTTGGACAGGGCTTGGGGCAACCTGCACAGTGAGAGGTGCCCCTGCCCATGGTCGGGTTGGAAGTGGATGAGCTTTAAGGTCCCTTCCAACCCAAACCAGACTGGAATTCCATGATCTTACACTACATGGCAATGTGCTGCTGTGAGCACATTCCTAAATCCAGGAGAGTCCTCTGCAGGCATCTGTTACTGATCACTCAGCACCAACCATGAGCTCATCATGAAAATGCCCTCAATTACAGAACACTAAGGAGAGATTTTATTTGCCCATTATCAAGAGATTTCAATTGTCCATTTCCAAGCCACACTGAGAAATTCCCGTAGTTACACAAAAACAACTTTGTTGTCTACAGAGGGAAAAAAAACTATCAAAGCAGAGAAAAACCCCTTGAAATCTGCATCTGTAGCATGTGGTTGGAGGGAACAGGTAATGTAAAAAAAGTTCAGAACTAATTGAGTTTAGAATATTCACTACTTGAATGTCACATAAAAGAAGTGGCTCCACTTAAGACAGTAGTTCAGCAATGCTGTTCTTGCAGAAATAAATCCTGGAGAAGCAGCTAGTGAATAATCCATTAAAAAAAAAAAAAAAAAAAAAAAAAAAGTAACAAATAATTACCCAGTAATAAAAAAGATAAATTAGAATAACAGACAGAAAATTTCCACATAGGATAGAAAAAGAAAAAGAAACTTAACAGATAAGTTTAAAAATTTAAAATTTTATTAGAAAAATGGGGGAAAACACTTCTCAAGGCTTTCATAAGTGGACTTAAACACATTAGGGAATCTGTCAAGGAAGCCATCACCTGCTGAAAGATACAGTGAGACATCACGTTAACTATTTCTTGTTTATCTGAAAATTCTCTGGCCAAATTATCAATGCCTTTTGTGGCAGCAGCAGCAATCATTATTTGCACATCAGGAATGAGGCAATGCTTTAACTAGAAACCAAATTGCTCAAATGACCCTTCAAGGAAAGTGTTTTAATTCAATCATTCCAAGAGCGATCAATATCACTGCGTGTGGAAAGGAGTTCTCTATTCCCCATTTACTGTGGATGGCTTTTTGTGTGTCCCCCCCCCACATTTTATTTATCTGAAAGTAGTTCTGTAGTTTCTTCTTTAAGAAGGTCTCCTCTGGTATCAAACCAGCAGAGTTTCTTCTTAAAGCCTTTTTTATATTTCCAGTTTCTTTTATGAACAACTTTTACAATAAAAGGATGTCAGTAGATGAGGAATCCTGCCTTTTGGAATGAGTTAATACCACATAACCTTTGACATTTGATCAAAGGGCTTTAAATATCCCGTTATGAGTTTGATAGTTCTCCAGCTTCCATGCTTCTGAGTGAACCAAAGCTGTCCAGTTCTTCTGTGCAATGTCAGCCTGCTAGGACTCACCCCAGTGCTCTTTGCTTTCCTTTCACTCTCCAATGTCACACTTGATTTGAATTGCTGAAATTCTCATCAAATTATTCTTTCAAATCTCATTAATATGCCATCTTTCCAGGGGAAAATGATAGACAATATTTCAAATTATTTGCCTGCAAACTGGCAGGCTGTCACATAAAAGGACAAAATTAAACCTTAAAGCACAATGTTAAAGCCATCCTAGAACAGTCTCTGTTTGTCTTCATCATGAAATAACCATGAGTGGTGGAAGAGCAGAAAAGTATAAATTGCACCTATGGTTAACCCTAGTAGGCATCCATGCCTGATAACATAATTATTATCAATTTGGAGCAGTTCAAAATATCCCAGAATAATTTATATTTGACTGTCAGACCATCATTAATTCTTCTGGAGCCACTGTCTTTCTGTACTCCACAGTTACCATCCCAAAAACGTAGTAATGAACCCCATAGTAATGAACCCTAAGCATTCCCAAAATGATGACAGAATTTGCATAATTGAGATTTGGTGCAGAGAAAACCCATAAATTTCTCAAAATTTTAAAAAAAGAAACAACCAAAACCACACACACACACACAAAACAAAAAATAAAAAAATCAAAACAAACAAACAAACAAACCCCAAAAAACCCCACCAAAACCAAAACCAAAACCAAACCAAACAAAACAAAACCACCACCAACCACCCTGTAGTGGATATGTTAAAATACTGGCCAAGTACAGTTTGAAACCAGAACTGTGATTCTTTGGAGAGTTAAAATCAATCAAGGTTTCTAAAAACAACCAAGAAGAACAGAGGAGTTTGAAGGTAGGATTATTTCATATTATTTTGATCTGGAGGGTATCTTATCACTTCCTGTAGTCAAGATTTTTTGGCAAATAATGTTGATTTGCATATCTGGATGATCAGTTATGCTCTGAGATAAATTCACATGATGCCTCCAAAGTACTGGAAATTCTGTATTTGAAAAAACTACGTTGTCTTCCTTAATATCCTGTAATAATCTTGGAAATGGGACATTACCTGAGATTTTCCTGAAGAACTAGGAATTCCATTATATTTCCAGACAGGGTGCACTGTGATCTGTGTTGTTTTCAATCCCAATGACTGTCACTACCCCTTGCACCACAAAGCACAACACAAAGAGAATTTTTTGGTTTTAAATTTTCTGCAATATGTGTCCTAAAACTGGCTGAGGCTAAGCTCATTTTAGTGAACCTCACACACAAACCTGGCCCAAAAATCAGTCTGGTAAGAGAGAGAGAGAGAGAGAGAGGGACGGACAGCTCTGAAAATAAATCCACTCTTGCAGAGGAGGATCCTTGATACAGTAGTGTCAGTACCTCCTGCAGGCTGGCTGCACTGATTAAGGTAATAAAACTGATCAAGCAGCTTAATTAGGAAATATTCTTGAGGGACACTTTAGATCACAGTGCAGTCATGCACTGGTATCATCTGTTTTTTATTTATTTTAAAATTTGTGGGGATGTACCAAGGGTTGTCTTGATAGAACCAATTTTAACCAGCAAAGCAACAGTGTTTGTTAAAGCAAAGTTTGGTAAAGAAAGGTTCGTTAAAGCAGGGTTTGTTAAAGCCAGTCAGCCTCACTTCCAACCTTCATTATCTTCCCGTTTGCTTCTTTGCCGTTCCTGTTTCTCACTCCTGTGTTTTTACTTGTTAGTTTGGCTCTAAAAATCAATAACTGCTTATAGATGAGGAGGATACTCACAGGAGTTGAGACAAAACCTCCCTAGAAATCCTGGAAATTGAAAAAAGACATGGTAGTCTGGGACTGCTATGGACAAATGCTGCAATGACTTCTGATAAAAGACACAGAGGCAAATATGCAGATGAAATTTTTATTTAAACAAGGGCACTTAGTGCCAGAACAGGGAGAATGGCTTTAAGCTGAATGAAGGGAGATTTAAATGGGATATTGGGAAGGAATTCCTGGTTGTGAGGATGGGGAGGCCCAGGCACAGGGTGCCCAGAGAAGCTGTGGCTGCCCCTGAATCCCTGGAAGTGTCCAAGGCCAGGCTGGACAGGGCTTGCAGCAAACTGGGAGAGTGGAAGGTGTCCCTGCCCATGGCAAGGTTGGAATAGGATGAGCTTTAAGGCCCCTTCTAATCCAATGATTTGGGGAGTCTGTGATTCTATGAAAGTGAAAAGCAATGTTTATGTACAGATGTGCTGACACTGGTTTGCAGAACATGGAATTGGAAATGGATACATTGATGTGAAGGTAAATATGGGATTTACAGTTCAGAAATTGATATTTTTTCTAAATCTGTATTAAACCAAGCCATCATGGTGGTATTTCCATTTTTACCCCGATCAAAGTGCGTGGTATTGTAATCCAAACAGATTCCAGCAGACTGGGCTGATGAAAAACAGCCAAAATGCTTTGAAGAACAAAAAGCTGTGGCCTCCTCCCCTCCTGCAGACACTGGCAGGAGGACTGCACTGCCTGTTCACACTGTATGGAGCAGTACACTCCTGTTTTGATGGACCACCACGTTCCAGTCTGTGCTGCATTTCAGGGAGGGATGACATTGTCTGTGTGCAGCTTTTGCAAGTGAATTCAGAGCTGCTGAGATGAGAGGCACTGGGTAAAGGCAGGATCATTATCGGCATCCTGCTGCTGGGAGGTTCTGCTCCTTATCAGATCAGGTAACCCAGCACAAGGCAATATTTACTGTCAAAGAGTAATGACAACCTTATCTGCAGTGTGCACTATTAACTCCTTTTTGGCTGTGGAATATAGCAAAACTCCAGTGTTTCACTGTTCAGGGCATTCTTGGATTGCTAAAGGGGCAGAAAGAGTTCTTAGGGGCTGAAGTGCAAACCAAGTACGATACAAATAAAGGTTCTGAGTTTTACAAGTATTTCACAAGTATTTTAAGAGTAACAATTCTTAATAATGACAGGAAGACACAGCCAAATGGCAAGTAATACCTTTAGCATCTGTAGCACAGGAAACTTTCATTTTGGGTGCTTGCACTTCAGAATTCTATTCATTCCACAGTGCAGGGAAAGTGCTCCAGGAAAGATCTGGCTAGCAATTGCTTCACCAGGGAAATCACATCTTCCAAACTGAAGTGTTTTTGTGCACACACACAGCCCATTAATCAAGAGGAAAAACTGAAGCATGTTATTCATCATATTTGCTGTGTTTGGATTTGAAGTGATGAGAATGATAATAATCATTTGATAATAATCAAAACCTGAGAATTATTATTAAGTGATATGAAATGGTTTGTTTGAAGGAATAAATATGATTTGGCCTGTGAAAGTTCAGACATCTGGTACAAGCATATGGGTTAGAAATTATAAGATAATTGTTAAAAAAAATACAAGGAAAAAGTGACAGAATCAGGGCCTTCAGGAGTGCTCCATGTGCTTCCTTCTGGAATGGAACCTTCCTGTACCTGTTATGTCTCACAGGTCTTTAAAACAGTGCGGTACCTGTCAGGATACTGAGTTTACTTCTTTGGGACACGCTCAAAGTAGCAAAGAGCTTTCAAAACTAATTTTCACAAAATGTTTTATGCAGCACTGATTTTTGAGTGGTAAATTGTCTTCTCTTCTAAATGTGTGTATGCTGGGGATTCACATTGCTCTGAAGCACCAAGACTTCATATGGGTTTACTCAGTAAAAAGTTCTGAGCAGAGAATCCTGGAATGGTTTGGGTTGGAAGGGACCTTAAAGCTCATCCAGTGCTGCTCCTGCCAAGGGCAGGGCCCCCTTCCACAATCCCAGGGTGCTCCAAGCCCTGTCCAGCCTGGTGTTGGACAAGGAATGGAGAGTCCACAACTTCTCTGGACAACCTGGGTCAGGGCCTCACCACCCCTACAGTCAAAGATTTCTTCCTAATTTCTCCTCTAACCTGGTGTAAGGTTTGGTGCAAGTGCTCAGGAGGTGTAAGGGGGTAATGACACAGGGGCAGTGAGGAAGGGCCAGCGGGAAGCCCTGTGTTCCTGGGGAAAACCAGACAAGGGAATAATTGTGGATTGGTCCAGGAACTTCCCAGATACCCAGAGGGAGTCGCTCCTGTGGGTGCCCTGTCCACTTCCAGAGGCTCAGAGAGAGCCTCTTTGGCCACAGGCTCTTTATCTCCTGCAGCATGAGCAGGGTGTGACCTGATCCAGTCAAACGTATTCCTGAGGATTCTCCACCCAAGGACTGTGCTGAGCTATCCACAGCCATGGAGAATGTTCCTGTCACTCTCACAGATCCCTTTGCTGGGTCATCACTAATTCATACCCAAGCATTAACCGGGAATCATTTACACATCTCATCAGCATAAACCAAGCACTTGGGGAACCAAAGCCTCTGGGAATATACAATATTAATTCTCCATTCCTTGCTTTGTGTATTTTGATTTCCTCTCAGATTCTGTTAAGCTGAAACATCTTCACAATTTATTCAACAAATATGACTTTGCTGCAGTCTTCTTTATGCTGAGAATTTAAGGAAAAAGGCCTTGGGCTGCACAGCATTATTAACATTGAGAGCACCTGCTGTTTCCCAGGTAGCTGTCAGCTCAGCATAAGGAAAAAAGCTAATTATTTTAAGCAGGTCAGTCAGGAAGAAAACTGAAATTCTATGTGGCAGTTAGAAATCTGTGCCCATTGACTTTAGCTGGAATTCGCTGCTGCAGAAATATGTAGCTGATGAAGAATCTGCTGGTAAAAATACACAGTGCAAGTATTTAACAGTGTCATCTTAGCAGGCTTGAAATTAAAGTATTGCATGCAAATTAGGTCCTTGATTTGCATTGATGAGGCTGAGAAGGATGGTAAGGAAAACAAGAAGATGCAAATAAAATAAAATAAATTTTAAGTGTGGAGGTAGATATCATCTTTTGATATAACAACATTTTCCTGTGATAAAAATGGATAATAATTATAGAAAACTTCTCAGAGAGTGGATAAGTCATCCTAAGTAATTAAACTGTGATATATTCTGTATTTTTATAAAATATTTATAAATTTTAAAAGGCTGAAATTACACTTGGGAGTGTCAAATCCCTTGAAATTCAAAAGCATTTAAATACTTCAGTGTATTTACTTATGTTGAAGAAACATTGCTAGATAAAAAAACTCAACAAATTCAACAAAAACATTCATTTCCTGTATCATGTTGTACCAAAAAATGTTTTAATAGAGTGAAACATTTTACTACTCAGACTACTTTTTCCAGCATTGTGTGCTCAGCTTTGATATTTCATTTATTTTGAGGGATGCAACAAGTTAAAATATTTTCCTTTTCAAGAGTTACAATGGAATTTTTCTTGGTATGTCCCATCCATGGAAGCGTCCAAGGCCAATTTGGATGGGTCTTGGGACAGTGGAAGGTGTCCCTGCCCATGGCAGCAGGTGGAGCTGGGTGGGTTTTAAGGCCCCTCCCAATCCAAAATGTTCTGATATTCTGGATTTATTTAGGAAAAACAATGATGGACAGGGATATGATCCCAAAAACTGCTTAAAAAAATGAACTGATTCAGAAACAAATGCAAGTGTCTCATAAAAGGTCAAGGAAAGCCCATTTTTTTTTTTTTTTAATTTTTTTATTATCAGATAATTCAAACTACTCTGTCCACCCATGGGTGATATCAACAGCCCCTGCACTGAATGGGCAACTCAAATCCCTGGGATCACTCCCAGAATATGGGAATGTTCTGTGTATTTTTGAGTCCATGATGAAACAAACTCCACAAATCAACAGTGTTTGGTGGAACTGAAGTGCCCAGTGGCAAAGGCACTTTTCGATCTTTTTGAACAAGAGTTAAAGTTGAGTTTGTGAGCTTGCTGAGCCAAACCCTGCCCTGGCTCTGTGAACCCAAAGAGCTCTTTCAGCAATCATTTGTCTGTTCCTGTGAACCTCCAGACACCCACGGGCTCAGCTTGGCTCTAAACCCAAAACTGGTTGGAGCAGAAATTCCTAGATTCCAGCAAAGTCCCTTTGATACGGCTTTCACGGCTTTAGTAATTTTTTAAATGGCATTAATTCATATTTTCACTGCTTCAAGAGCTATTCTGGTCTCTTAAACTATGCATTAGGCATTTATTTTTGTTGTTGAAATATACATTACCTGTATGTTCCTCTTAGAAAGGACAAACTTATTTTTCCTTTCAAATGCCTGAATGGAGTTTTTCGAATTACCTCCATTCCAGGTATCTTAGGGGCTCCAGCCTCAAGAGAGATACAGAAAAAAAAAAAAAAAAAAAAAAAAGAAAAAAAGAAGAAAAAAAAAAAAAAGACAGAAAAGACAATTCAGTTCATAAAAATGATGAGCTGCTCTGCATTGATTGCTGATTCCAAACTGATTCCAGCTTGGGGTCAGGTTTTCCTTAGTACGCAGTTCCCAGCACATACGGTTGGCTTGGAAAAGGAGGGAGAATGGGAAGAGCAGTAGGGATGACGGGAATGGGCTCCTTAACGTTCCCCGCGCTCTGCGCCCGGTAAACCCCTTCCAATCTCGGCGCTTTTCATTGAATCTGCTTTGTAGCAGCCTCTCCCGAGCAGCGATTCTCCCGCATTTACATAACACAAGCGCTGGATGTGCCGAGCATCCTGCGGGATGGACGTGCCCGGGCTGCTCTGATGTTATCCTTAAAAATTTGACATCAGCATGGAAGTGACAAAGGAGGAGGAGCAGCCTGAGGTAGACATCAGACAAGACAGATGGACAATTCTAGAATATTGTTTGAAGAGCCAACTCTTTCGGAAGGATCCAGGTGGGTGTTTGAAAGAGACCATGCAGAAAGTGCCAGCCTGGAATGTTGTTCATTCTCAAAAACTGGAGTTGCAAAGATGAAACAAACATCAAAACAAACCAAAAATCCCTTCCTCAAGCACACTAAGCCAATAAATGTAAGCACCACAAAGGGGAATTGCAGCAAAACAAAGAATCTTCTGCCATGGAACTCCCTGGAAAAGCTCTGACTGTCATCAGCTTTGTCAAAACTCCTTAGTGTTCCTTTTTGATAGCCCCTTTTGGAAGGAAAGAATGAATTTTAGGCAGAAAATTATTCTAGTAGAGCAGCACATCTCCTCAGACAAACTTCTCTTTCTGCTTTGAGAATCTGACGCTGTGACAAATCCCAAGCTGGAATTCTAAACCTGCCCAGGGGATTTATTGTAGACTCTGATACACTCTGCTTGGGTGCACCTGGGGATCACAGCAGCAGCTGGAGCTCCCAGGCCACGTGAATTTGGGAGAGTGGGAGGGCTCTGTGTCCTATGGAAGGGACTCAGGAGGTAAAACACAGCCAGGGGACCTCGTTCTCAGGGCGAGGACAGCAGGTGATTTTCCTGTTTCCAGTGAACAATATATTTGATCACCACTGAGACAGTGCAAACAGTGCTCTCTTTGTGCATTAATTCCAGTGGAACTCCCAGAACTAAAGCCATGGGTGATGTCCAAAACCAGAATGATTTCAGGGATGTGTTACTTCATATTGCCGAGAACTTTGCCAATTGTCCCATTCTCCTATTTCCCATGGATTTCCCATGGATTATCTCTTCATAACCAGCCCTAGACACAGAAATACTTGGTTTTGCAATTTAATAGAGTAAAAATGCTATGCTCATTTTCTTTTCAGTCCTGCACTGAAAGATCTTTGAGACGCAAAATCACACTCAGTGTTAGGCAATAAGAGAATATGTAAAATTTGCTGGTTTCTCTCTTGGTACTCCCTGCATTATAGATTTTTATTAGCTCATTAATCTAGAAAACACACTGGTTTTGTGTCTTGGTTCAAAACACACTAGCCAGCCTGTCTCTTTTTCACTTGAAGAAGTGCATATATTTTTTTTCCTTTTTCTGTAATAAATTTATCAGAAAAGATTGTCACTTCACAAAGAGTACAGCTGTCTACACTGACACTTGTTGATGCCTCTGAGTTCAAAGAAAACTCCAGGCAATCCCCTGTGTTGCTTCATGCACTTTATGATATCTCTAATCACAGAATAGATTTTGTAGGAATTTCCATCACATCTCCCCTTCTTGATTCTATTTTTTCCCAGCTGATGTAATCTCACAGACTTGGTTTATAGGTGAAAAGAAAGAGAAGAGCAAGAAATTATTCTGACACTTTTTTTTTTTCCCAGGATTCTACCATTTGTCAGCCCTTCCACTAATGGTTGTTACAAAATTAAAAGGCATAGTTAGAATGTGGAGCACTAAACGCAGTCTGAGTTACACAATTTTGACTTCAGTTTTTTGAATTTCTAACCAACAGCTCCATTTTAAGTATTCCATCAGGAGAAAATGGAAGTAAGCAATTAAGGGGGAGAAAAAAAAAGGAATAAAATGGTAGCTATTTTGATTCCAGAAGACGATTTGTTTATTTTACACGGAGTTTCAAGGGTTGGTTCCTCAGTACATTTTGTCTCAGAAGAGGGAGTGCTTCAAACGCAGGAAGCAGCATCTTAGAATACTCCCTAAATGCAGGCTGATGGGTATGTTCTCTTCCTAAAATGCCTGATCTTGCTCATCCTGAGTTCAGCAGCTGAATTCAGACAATTCTACTGAATCTGAATCAACTCTGTAATCACCAATTCACTAAGGTCTTCAGAAATGCACAAAAGTCCAGTCAAAATGGATTTTCCGTTACCAAGGCACGAAGTTGGAGTGAGAACAGGACCTAACAAAACACCATGGCTGTTCTGAGAGGCAAATACGTAAATTATAAATGGGCCCTGCACTTTGCAGAAGGGGTTGCTGTGATAAGTGTCACGAAAGTGGGAACACGAAGCTCTGGGGAGAGGCACAAATTGATCCGAGCAGCAAAGGGGCTTTTAGGGGTGAAGCTGCAAAAAGAAACAGCAGAGAGATCACGAGGGGAGGCACAGATGAACAACTGCTGCACAAAACTTGTCTATGCTGAGAATCAGGAAAAGGTAGATTTCAAATCCCACAGAAGAATTTTTGGGAGCAGGGCAGTTTCTAGCTGGTTCTCCGGCGGTTCCCTTGGACACTTTTGGGTGTCCCTTTTGATAGATGACAAGTGCAGGGAAGGTCAGTTCAGAAACACAAATGACAGAATGTACTTTTATTTATGGGTTTCCAAGATATGTCTTTTCCTAAATAGAAAAGGCTCCCAGCTGGCCACATGATTTTTCAATTCCAGAAGGAAAAAAACCCTCAGATTTAAAGGTAACCTTCTGGAGAATTATAATCCAGTTGTTTGCTTTTCTGGGAAAGCAGTGTTGTTTACTTCAGGTACATCTGGTGCACCATGGTGGTCAGTAGCTCCCACTGAGTGTCTACAACATCTTCACTGGAGTGTTAATTCTTGAATTAATTTGGCTCAATTAGGAGCATATACAATTCACATTGAATTTCACAAGTATGACTTGGCCAATTTTCAGAATATAGGCTGGGCATTTTTGCATGAGCAATTATCTCTCTCATCAACAGGATTTCACTCCAAAGAAGTACCTGTGATTTAATACAATCCTTTGACATTTGGGTCATCTGCCTGAAAACCACTACAATGTGTCTCCTTAAACATTATAATGTTAAGTATGACAGTGGAGAGACCTCTCTTTTTAGTTTTACATAATTTAAATTTGAATTTGTTCAAATGGGTTTTGAACAGTTAATTTTTCTTGACAGCTCTCAGGGTCACATTTAGTTTATCCCCATAGGTGCCATGTTCTGTAGAAGAATAAAATGCATTAGTCTCATCCAGTTGCCTTTGATTTCCATGTTTCTGAAATCGTAAGAATTATGAGAATTGGATTAAATAAAATGTAAAATATTAAAAATAGAATGCCTGTATTTCCTTAAAGTCTAGCTCGAAAGACCTTCTGATGGACAAAATGACCCCACTGATAGTATCAAATGTTGTAAACTTCTGACTGCACCCATAAAGAAGGAACATTTCTTCCTTTAGTTCGTAACCAGTCTCAAATATTTTCATAGATGTATTTGCATTATGGTTATGGAATGTCTATGGAATGTGTGTGGGAGGAGTCTCAATTTGGCTCAAATGTAGATATTCCATCACTGGAGGACATCGAGTTACTCTAAAGGAAGAAAATCAGGAAGCACATGAAGCAATAGTTCATTTTGTGTGGGCAGGAAGTACTAGTATTAGAGAGTATTGCTCTCTAAAAATATATTGAATCCTAAACTAAACTCTGAGGGCACAGAAAATCTTTGAAAACGAGGTGCATGAAGAGAGTGTCTTTTAATGTCACAGCTGTTTGCAAAATGAAAGCAAATAATGAGTAGAGTTTCCTCAGCCCAGACACCTCTAGAAGCTTCTGACAGCAGAAAATGGGTGACTAGAACAGGCTGGGGCCACGCAGGAGGAAAATATATCCATAAATTGATTAACAACAAACCAAACCAACCAGAAGCTGAGTTACCACTCCAAATGGCAGGGGATTTTTCCTGCCATGGGTGTGGGAGCCATTCAGGCTTTGCTGCAGCCTTTTGCTGTTGCTGTCAGCTGTGTTCTCCCACACACAAAGGAGCATCGTTCCCTGGGACAGCAAACTGCACATCAGCACATGCTATGCAAATCACAGTCACTCAAACTCCTCTCCCTCTATAGAGGAATATTCAGAGAATCATCTCCCTTAATAACAGGCGTCTACAGCTGCCAAGAGGTCTGCTATTGTACCAAAATTCAAAGAATTCAGTGTCTGCAAAGAAGGAGCTCATGGGTTTGCATATGAGTGGCAGTGACAGTGGGAAATACAGTCAGGCTACAGCATAAATTGGATTTTTTTCACAAAAAAGGGTTTATCACACATCCCTTCCAGCAGTTTTTTTTTTTTTTAACACTTCTACTCATGGAACCCAGACAGGTGTTTCCATCTGCAGATAAGAAAAGATGCAAATGGTTTTCAGTTGCATAAGTCCCCTGAAACTTAATGGAGTCCAGGGTCTTGCTCACACAGCAAACGTGAACTTCAACTCAGGTTCCCCTGGCCTGAATCCCACACAAAGTGAGCACCTTTCACTTTGGAGCTGGAAGCAAAAGTCAGTGCACTTAATGAAGGACAATCAGTTCACATCAAGATCACCGCAGCAAGCAAACCATCCAGTCCGTGTGTTTTCAGGGGGAAAAAAAAAGACACTACAGAGGAGAGAGGTATCTGGCATTTTTCCAGAAAAATGAAGGTAGTAAACCCAGTAACATCTGCCCAGAAAAAGGAGAATGTTAAATAATTATTTAGAACAATTAAAGACAAACAGATGCATAATGAGCGACTCTGAAGGGTGGGAATCTCAAACAGTGACACAGTAATCAATAGAATACTGAAGGAGAAGCACAGAAAAAGGCAGATTAGGCCATGGGGATGAGATCTCAGCTGTGCCCCTGGGGATTCTGGGGGATCATGTTTGCAACTGGAAAAGAACAGACAGAAGGTTATGCAGGGAAAGCCTAAATTTATACTGCTGCATTAAATTCTCAGCCTTGAACTGGGAACAGAATGATTTACCTGATACTGAGGGCAGCCGGAGACAACTGTATTTAATAAAACCAGAATAGCAGCTGACAAAATCTGCCTTCATCGATTGGTAACTTCTATCAGGACAGAATTTACTGAAGGACTTTTTCAGCCTTTGAGTCCACTATTTCACAGGAGAAGTCTTCCCAACTCAAACTCTCAGGAGTGAACCAAAGAACTAAAGCTGACTCACTAAAGAAAAATGATCTGGATATATTCTATTTCCAAAAGGCACACTGATTGACATGAAACCTTTAAAATGGGAAGCAGAGAGTTAAACAACACATTAGTGTTTCAGGGTTCGACATTCCATGTAAATTCCTGCTGGCTGACAGCAGCTGAAGAGCACTCAGAGATTTTGAGGCCTTTTCCAACCTCGATGATTCCGTGATTACAGTTCCGACAAGCAGCTGTGTACGTTCAGGATCTGCTCCCGTAGAAAGTCAGTTCTGAAAATCCTCTGGATCAGATTGAGCTCTCTAAATGGTAGGGGTTTAACCTGTAGTTTTTTGAGTCTGGTTAAGGAGAAGCCACCACCTAGAAATGTGGTGGGGGAAGGATGAACAACCTTTGAAAGAGGATAAAGAAACTTGGTGGAAACATGATAAATTCACCTGTTGGTGCCTCTTAATGTGCCACTGAAACACCCTGAATTCCAGATCCAGCTCTGGACTCAGATCTTAATGCATTTAGATGATCTTGGAATTTGTTTTATTCTTCTAATAAATCTTCAGGCTTGAGGGCTCTTCACAAGCTTTGCGGTGTCCATCCTAACACTGTTAGGAGTACCCAATCCTGCTGATGGAGGCTTGAAGTCTGACAAGGATGGTCCCTAGGACATAAAATGGCCTTTTGGTTCATTCATCTGAGACAGGGGATGTGACTGGAAATGCTGACACAAAAGTGAAAGCTCTCTCAGGCAACTGGAAACTTCACATAGAAGATCCATGGAAGGAGTAGAATCCCACAACAGGAGGAGGGGAAGAGGTGGAGCTGAGGGAGTCTGTGCTGATGTCCTTGTCAGCTTTCCAGGTAAAGTCAGTAAGGGAATTCTGAGCAGTCTCCAGCCCAGCAGAGCAAGCACTCCTTGTACTGCCTTCTATTGAGAAGCAAAGACGTGCAGGGCTGACCTTTCCAGAGTAATTTCCATGGGAGAGGCTCTGCAGGAATGCTGTGAGGACACACTTATCCAACTTCATCCGGATCCTTCGGGCTGACAGATAAAGTGCATATTTAGATGGCTTTCACAGCTCATTTCAGTCCAGTCCAGTGGGTTACACATGAAAATTGCTTTCAGCAGCCCTGTCACATCCCAGTGCCCCAGCAGCCACTCTCACAGTGGGGTAGTGGCAAACCATCAGTGCCTTGCTCAGGGCTGTGTCCCTGGAAAGTGTCCCACAGGTTGTGCTACCATTATTATGCATTTACACCACCAGGCCTTCATGATTTATTCAACCGTCAGGTTGTTCAAATTAACTTTTTACAATTGTCTTCATTGGAAATAAATGGGTCAGTTATTTCCTTTCATACCTTGTTGGCTTCAACCATGTTTCTCTTGGTTTTTAAGGCAGTGGATGAAGACAATCATGTGGATGCTATGAAATGCAAATTCACATGCATATGTGGATAATTTATACTTTTTTTTTTTTGCAAAGCTGAGACAAAAGAACAAAAGCACAATTTGGTTTCATAAAGATGTCACAAAAGTAAGGGGCAGCTAGTTGTTTAATTTTATTAAAATCCATTGTCGTTTCTACCTGTGAAATCCTGAAATATTCTAGAATACAGACAAATAGCCTGTAAAACAAATACTGTTTGATAAAATACAGTTTTCCAAACAACATTTTCCAGTGCCAAATCAGCACAAAATACCTTCTAAGAACAACTATGTTACTGTTTAGGAGGAAGATTATTTCCCTTTTCGTAGGCTACAGAATGTGAACTTTGAATTTCAGCTCTTCAGATCTGACCTCGAGAGATGCCAGTGAGAACACAGATGGATGATGTGGCAGCGACTTTCTGAAGTGCTACACAGAAAAATAAGTCAATATTTATGAAATTGTCTTCCTCCTTGGAAGACAAAATTGTGCTGAACTTCAATGCTTTCTGCAAAGTTTTAAGGGAGCATTTGAAAAATCCAAGGAAAGGAAAGTCTGGCAGCATTTCTTCACCAGGCTGAAGTGAACTGATGGGTGGCACTCACCTACCAGCCATTAAATTCCCATAAATCTGTCCATACAACCCACCCAGCACGTTGTAAATGTTAACACTGCACAAATCCTGATTTTAAACGCCCATTTTTTTATTTGGTGTTTGCTTTCTTGTCAAACATGGTTTTGTTCTGATTCTCTTAGGCTTTTGGAAAGGATATGTCCTTGTGCAAATAGCATTATTTTAAATATACTACTGAAATTGCTTGGCTCCAATAAACCATATTTTAATGATTCTGTTGCATGATGGGTCCCAGCCTAACCCTGAGCTGCCCTCAGGAAATACAATCAATGTGCTCCAGGCCTTAAACATCCAATATCCTGAGCACACAGAAACAGTTCAGGGCAGAAAAGAGCCTGAAGATTATGATCCAGTTCTCTCTGCAGCCTCCAGAAAGCTGCTTGGAAAAAGACTCAGGAGCCTTTTTGATCTCCAATATGCAGAGAAAGGTGTGAGGGGAGAGTTGTGAAAAACTCTGGGTTTTCATTACCACCTCCAGCTCTTTTAGCAAGAGCTGCAGCACTTGTCACTGATTAAATAACACACTTGGTCATTTAGTTAATTGCCTGCATCTCCAAGATAAACAAAATCACTTGAGCAAAACTTGCTGCTGATTTTTACATGGCTGTGAGGTATGTGATAGTTGGCTTGGTGTGGTTTTAAAACACAATTTTCCTTAAATACCAAGATGATGTTGAGAGAACACACTTTAAATATACAAATCTGAATAGTTACAGCCTCAGCATGCTTCTCCTCAAGATCTCCATTCCTAAACAACCTAATCATGTGAACAAGCTCCATGCATTTTGCTGTGCTAAAACATTCTGTGTAGGATATGGAAAATACAAGTGCACTTCCAACACATCACGCTGTTTGGAAAGTGGATCTCTCCAGAGGCAATTCCTGCCTTCTTAGTTTCATGTTCCTCTTTAGATTAAATATCAGGGAGAAATCCTTCCCTGTGAGGGTGGGGAGGCCCTGGCACAGGGTGCCCACAGAATATGTGGCTGTCCCTGGATCCCTGGAGGTGTCCAAGGCTGGGTTGGACAGGTCTTAGAGAAACCTGGGATAGTGGGAGGTGTTCCTGCCCATGGCAGGGGGTGGGATGAGATGATCTCCAAGCATCTTCTACCCCAAAGCATCCTTGGGTGCAGGGCCAAGGCAGGAAATTTCAGGAAATTCAGGTCTGCATACACGTGTACTCTTATATACATATCCATACATCACTTGTACACATTTATACCTTAGCAGAAAGAATGCCAGCGAAGTGTGGGGGCCCAAACTGTGCCCAAAATGCTTGGGAAGAGCAGTGCCATGGATGGCTGCATGGAGGGGGCTGGGATGTGGGCCTGGAACTGGGATGAGCCACGGCTGCTGTGAGCTGTGTGCTGCGAACACACCCAGGCCGTGGAAATGCAAGAGCCTTTGTAAGGCCGTGCCGTGTCCATGTGCGTGTCCATGTGCACGTCTGTCTGTCTGGATGCTGTCTGTACCTGTCATTAGGTGACACAGCCTGCTCAGGGTGCCATCATTCCAGAGGTGGAACAAGAATCATCTGGTGGGATGAGCTCGCTGACACATGTGGACAGGACACACAGATGCAACACTTGAGCACAGATTTGTGCAGACATGTGAGGGAGATGCTGCTGCTGCTGCTTTCCAAATATTGATGAGGGGCTGCTAAAAGCAGAGTCGTCACTCAGCTCCTTTGCCTGTTTAGTTTCTAAAACTGAGTACAGATTGAGTAAGAGCTGGATGTTAAACCAAGAACAAACCCCACACTCACTTCTGACCTCATCCACACCTTGATTTCCTACTCTGATATTCTTCCCAACAGTTTTATGTGCCTTCTGCCAAAAGGAATAGCTCACTGGAGGACTTGCAATTTCTGTCTTGGGTATTATTAACTATAAAAATACCTATATTCAGCCCCAGTATGTTTGTCTCTGTTTGTTCATATATCACACACAAATAACTGTAATTATGTACTGTCCTAAGAGAACGGGATGGAAGAAAATGCCAAACCACATTTTGAATTCCTTATTTGTTGTCAATTCTTGTGTGTGTAATTTTCTAAAAAATGACGAGGTACACTCAAGTTAAAGCCATATTACTTTTATGCTGCTGATGGAAGCACTAGTCCATTATTTTCCACTCCTTTCCTAGTCCTTTACAATCCATATGCACTGCAGCCAGGCCTTGGTGATAAATAGCTCTGCAGCAAGTAAAAGCTTCTCATTTTCTTTGATTCCATCTGCAGGTTGGCAGCTGAGTTTCAACCAATATTTCAATCCTACTGTTTAGCTCAGATAAATTTCAGTCAGGTTCATTCCATGCCATTTTTGCTTCACCAATAGGTTCTTGCTTCCAAAACAGTACTTTTTTTTTTCCTTAAAAAGAAATTAAATATACTTTAAATATCCCAATTTAAGAGAGGATCATGTAAAACCCACAATTTTTAAAAGTGAGTTTGGTATTGATAATCAGACCTGGATGTCTTTTTAGCTGTAACCAGTAGTATAAATGTTCCAGGAGTGAGTCATACTTTGAATTCTTGCCAAGAATGACGTGAGTAAATATCTCCCAAAGCCAGCTTTTTCAGCAGACTATTGTTAACTGGCATTTGATATATTATAGCAGCATTCATCACAGCTCTTCAGATAAGGATCAGTCAGGAGTCCGGTTACATTTGATATTTTCCCTTTCTCCCTTTCTCCCTCCTTTTTTCAGACTGTCTCATTCAGCTTTGTTTACAAACTGGAGCACTTGACCCAAAATAAAATAGTGGTACAAAATTTCAAGCAAAACTTTTGTTATATCTATCTATATATATATATCCACTTAAAGTGTCCATGGTTTGGCTTTTTCCAGCCTGTATTTCTGTGGTGGTGAGTGTTTGAAGCTCTGAATGCCACAGACATTGAAAACAAGTTTACTTTATACTTAAGAGCAACAAGATGATTCAGAACTATCTGAAATACTGTTCTGAGAACGACTTGGTTTCCAGGAACTAATCCTGGGGTGGGGTTTAATCCAAGATCTAAGACACCAGGCTAGTGCTGCACAGAGGCTTTTGGGGCAAAATGACTGAAAATGCGTGTTTTCAGTTTTGTGCATTATGTGGCAGCAAAACCAAAGCCACATCACTGAAAATGTTTATTGTATTTCTCTAAGATTTTCTAAATGCATAAATTCCAGAAGACTTCAGTTACACCTTCAATAGTCACAGCATATTTGTAGGCAATACAGTGTTCAAGGAATTTTCTGGGTAAATTATTGGTACAGTGTCACCAAAAATATTTGTTAACAAACTGAAAGTAAGACCTTTGCAATTTAGGTTCATGATCACAATATATCATCTAATATAGAGGTATAGTGATGGAAAACAAGCTTGTTTTTATTTTATCCAATTATTAAACTGGCAGCATAATGCTACAAATACATGTGAAAAAAAGAGAGTGTTTAAATCTTGTATGGGATTCCTCTGAAATCCTGCTGCTATTTCCTGAGAGAGCGAGCTGGTAAATCCTGCCAAACGCTGCAAACCATAATGTCAAGTTCCTCAATCCCCCAGTTACTCCAGCAGGTTTCCAGATCTTTGGGCACCAGACAAGGAGCTGTTCTTTGAATCTCCAAAGAGAAAGACTCTGCAGCAGAGATGTGCCTTGAAGCTGGAACATTTATTCATGGATCAATGGGTGGTGTTGCTTGAGAGGAGCCAGCAGCCTTGCAGTCTTATTCCTGTCAGTATGTTTTGATGTCAGACTGGAGGAGATTTGTCTAACACTTGAAAGGAGTCTTGGGATGAAGGAAAAAAAAAAGAGAAATGAGATCAAACAAGAGGCCTGATTATATAGTGTTTAAATAGGAGCTTCAGGGGCATATCTGGCAGTTCTGAAATATTCAACTTATACCCACTTTTTTTTGGTACAAGTAAAAAGATTATACTTCCAAACAAACAAGTGGTGGTCCAAATGTGCAGGGTGGAGACCTGAGAAGTGAGCTGTTGTTTGCATTTTCATGTGGGGAAAAAAGGGCTATTTCACTGTGTGCCTTGGGATGTCAAAGGAAGCCATCACATCGGCCCAGTTTGCATTGTGGTCAGGGCTATAAATTATTCCGTTTTATAGGGAAAATTTTTTCTGGATGCTTTTTTTTTTTTTTTTTTTTTTTTCCTGGTCGGCTACAGAAAAGGGGAAATGGAACTCAAGTTTGAGCACTCTTAAAAGAAAAGAACCTGCTCAGGAGTTCACAGCAACAGGAGTGTTTCCAGGGTAAAATCATGCTCAGGGCCGAGATTGATCCATTAGTGCAGAGGCTGCCTCTGTGTGGGAGCGCGTGCCTGCATTCCTGGCAGGAATTTGTATTGGGATATTTGTGATGGGAGAAAGTGTATAACAAACAAGTGGTCAGCTTTGGCCTGCAAACACTCACTGGTGATGGGTCTGAATGAGGGTCGTACAGGATTTACACATGGCTCTACAAATATCTCCAGGTTTTGCTGTGCAGAGAATCTTCCAACTGCAGCCTAAGGCAGAGCTCTCACTGAACCTCTGCTTGTGCTGCTCAGGAAAATACTCCTCCAAATGAAGCTGAAATGCTGCACAAACTGTAATGCTGACATGGACAAATCAACACTTTAAACACTACAAAGAGCTGTTGACTGTATCTACTTCTGATCATGAACATGTTGTTTTTCCAAGACCAGTCTTGGAGTTAAGGATTGCTTTTGTAATTTTTTTTAGCTATTTTTAAAATGTTCTGGGGTTGGTTTTTAGCATTCAGGGAAGAATCAGTCTAATGTAAATAAATGAAGTGTCTGTACTGAAAACTGCAGAACAGGGCACTCAAATCCAAAATATTTCCAGATAAATCTGCAGCTAGCAAAGTGAACCAACACATGATAACAAGATTGGTTCTCTTGTTTCAGACAGGGTTGGAGCTCAGTCATTTTATCTCATTTCAAGGCTCCATTGCAGACACCAGGGCAACCATTTCCAGAAGTATATCTATCATGAACATACAGATGAGGGGAATTAAGAGTCCACCCTTCATTTTTTATTCCTGAAATTCTCTACACTGGAAGTAGAGGAAAATTTAGTTAGTTTACAGGGGTCCATAATTTCACATCTTTCCTATGGTTTGATCTCTGGGGAGTAATTCCACTTTTTATAACCAGAAAGTCACTGTTCCTCCCTGGAAACTTTTTGTCTCAGCCCTAAAGAAAGATTTCCAGGTCAGAGGCCTGGCAGTAATGTTGTTCTAGTTCTTGCTGGTGTGAATAAAGAAGGTATTTGGTATCTCACGAGGAATGAAAAATTAATTTGAATAGCACAATTGTAGCAAGTTTCTCTTTATTTTCTTAGCATCTTATTTTTTTGCAGTCATACCAAACAATAAAAAACAATTAATTATTCAAGGAGTTTTGTGAACACTGAACCAGTCAATCAAACCTGGATTTGAAAACCTACTTTTCTTTTGGTTTTTCTTTTTTCCCCTACTATTAAGAACTTAATTCATCTAATGATTTGCATTCAGTGTTTAGCACTTTGTAAAACTTCCCAGTTTTATACCATAAACAGTTCCATCCAACTGATCCCCTCCTGGTAAATAAGGAGCATCACATGAGCCCATGAATTAAGCACATCAAACTGAGCTTTGTCAAGGGGGCTCTGAGTGACAGATGCTGACCTATATATTCCTGAAAGATCTCTAAAACTTGCTCCCAGTTAGGAGATGGTGGTGATGCCTTAATGGCTTTGTGATTCCAGGAGTTATTCATGCTCCAGTTTTTCCCTCTGTGTTGATGCCAGCACAAGTATTCTCTGAAGGGAGTTTGGAACAACAAAATTGCTGTAAATGGAGGTGTGTTTGAAGCAGAGCTCTGTCACAAGACCTTAAACAAGAATAAATACCCATTTTAAATCTATTTTCTTTTCATTTTTTAACACCTATAATCAGAGTGAACTGAAAATTTCACTTCTATTTTCATCGATTATGGTATTTTCTCTCTAAATATATTAAACTAACAAGGGAAAGGGTTGAGTTTGGAGGAGTTATGCAATTGTTCCTATTCCTATTTTTATTGACATAATTACAGAGAAATTCTAAATGAAACATAACATTTCCCTACTATTTTTTTACATTCAGCTGCTTATTTGACTAAATTTTCAGTTTACCTTGAAATCAAACCAAAAAATGAAAATTTTAAAGCACATTTCCAATGATTGCAGATTGCCTCCAATCTGAAAGGCTACAAAGGGGAATGAGCAGATATTTGCTCATTTCAATGCATTTTCTGAGGGCAGGTTTATCCAGAACATAAAATACTAATTAAAAATTTTCTAAGATATGCAGAATATCAAACAGAATAGTTTCATTTCTCCATATATTTTTAATTCAAGCCATTTTTGGCAAAGCTGTGGAAATCTGCTCTTCTATTAAGGAAAGCAAATTACTTGGCCAGTTATTGAAGGGAAAACAAATAGCAAGTAATACTGTTTATAAGCAGTATTTATAGTGTTAAAATTCAGAAATCAGTCTTGCTGAAAATAATGTTGGCTGAGTAAGATTTCTGGGTTTTATTAGTTAAGAGAGATTCATATATTTTCATTATTATCTGAGTTTTTGAATAGGATGTTGAATCAGAATAAAGGAAAAGAAACCTATCAGCCATTGCAAGTTTTATAGAAGTTGGGATAGAAATGTTATCAATCTGTAAAAATAATATTTTTTGAGGTACATGTATATTTATTTACTATACCTCTTCATTTTAGAATAAAAATTATAGGATGTAAAGTTTATCTATACACATTTTTATGATTGGCCACATTAATGGAAAGTATTGACTACCCTGTGAAAATAGAAACATTAAATATTTACATTTTTGTTGTTAATTACTTTGACCTACAACAAGAATAAAATGGTTATGAAAATTGATTAATTTAAGGAAAATTTCTTTCCTCTTTTGGGAGTGTATAAGTGACACAATGCTGTGTTTTCACACAACAAAATACTTCAATTATTTAATTATGAATTAATACAGAGCAGTGCAGGCCATTCACAATCCATATACTCCTTTGATTTCAGTCAAAATATGAGAACTGCAAAGGGGGATACTCTTAAAAATATCATTCCTCAGCTGATGAATGCATTTATATTTAATTCTACATACACAGAGCGAGTTGTAGTCACTAATACAATAACTGCCAATTTACTGGACCCCTTTGGAAGGGGCTTGTGGACAGGAAGTCCCTGAGGTTGGCCACAGGTTCTCCTTCTGAAAGGAAGAAAATCCTGTTGTCAATATGCCTAAATTTCTGGGCTTGGAAAATTTGTTAGAATGCAAAAACCAGAAGATTCTGATTATTTCAGAGGTTTTTGGGGTATCCACACAGATGAAGTTAAACGTGGGGAACTGAATCAGATATAACGAAAAAAATTGAGGAAGAAACAGTTTTTTACAAGGCCAGTGGGGATTTAGGAGTGAAAATAGCAACAGTGCAGGGAGCTTTGGCATCTCCTCAAAGCCAGAGGAGGAGAGGGCTCCTGTGGCATGGATTTTTCAGGGCTGCATTCAAACCATTTTGGGGCTGCCTGGCCAGCAGGCATCTGCAGGCAATTTTGGCAAATTCTGCTGGAACTTGGTTCCAGATCTGAAGAATTCTGCTGGACATTATTTTTAATGCGCAGACTGTAAAAAAATTATACTTTGGAGAATTCCGTGTTTATGTTTATGCCACATTTGCCTCCAAAATAAGGAGCAGGATGTATAACTCAGCAAGTGCCTCATTAGATGTTGTATTGATCTTTTCTGTGCTTGCACAGACACGGAGCTGAGCCCTGATGGGTTTTAATGGAGGAAATTCTTCCCTCTTCCCACTGAGTTATTGACTGTTATTTTGGGGGCTTCAGGGGGTTTTGTGTGTGTTTTAAAAAGCTGGCTTGAACTCAGCTTCAGGGATGTGGCTACAAGGATTTCAGCTGGCAACACGAGCCAGTTTTAGACCCCTGTTAACAGGGAAATGTATTCAGGAAGTGTCAATAATGAGCTTGCTGATGCCAGAGCAGGAAGCTGATTCTCAGGTTGATGAACCCACTTCTAGCCAAGGTTTGGCTATAATTTCTGAGTTCCTGTTTAATTATGACATATGATGAAACCCTCCTGTCAGATCAGCTGGAGGAACCTCAGCTCGAAGAGAATGGAGGGTTGGCCTTTCTCAGGTGCAGACTTTTGTCTCCATTATGTGTCTCCACCTCATATCTTTTTTTGAGACGTTATAAATTCAGGTAGCCCCCTTTTCAGGGGAGGGTGAAACATGATTTTGTTTTGGTAGTTGCTGGAGCTGCTCACCTGTACCAGAGTTTTTATGAGACATCCCCTAAACATTTATATTGCAGAAATTTTAATTTTGAAGCACAAAGCTACTTCTGGTACTGCTGAGGATATTTGTAAAGCAGTTCCAGAATAAATATATTTTATAAATCCCTGTTTCATTCCTGTAGAGCACAGCATGTGCATGATCATAAAAACTGTGTCAGTGAGTTTGGGACCACTGGGGAATGTGTTTTGCTTCTTGTGGATGCTCAGCTGGGCTCACAAACAGGAGTTTGGTTCTTCTGATGTTTACAGAAGAAAACAAGTATGTCATGTCAGGTGTTTCATGCAATAGTCATTGGATTTTTCTGTTTCATTTGCTTTTAGGTATGTTTGATACCCCTAGCTATCAAACCAAGTATAGGGTGAAGTAACTCAGGAATATTTTGGATATGAAAATGTCAGATTATTTTTGCCTACAACAGAGCTGTGTTTTCCTATAGGGCCTGGATGGAGATGAGTTATGTTAATGCACACAAACAATACATAATTTATTCTTCTTCACAATTATTTTTTACCCCTTCAGTTATAAAAGTACTTTCAATGTCTGTAATTTTACGTATTTTTGCCATAGCATAAACCGCTGCAGAAGAGTCTGTTCCATAATTTCTGAGGTGTGAAATGAGTAAAACATCCTGGTCACTGTGGTTTAGGAAGCTATATGTTAATTTTTTATGCGTTATCCTCAAGGAAGAAACAAGCCTTAACAGAAAATAATTCAGTATTGCAATTCTAAAAACTCCTAAAGTTTGTTCTCTGTCCAAAGAAAGTTCTCTGCTGATTTGTGCTTCAGTGACAGTGTGACATTAATTAATGAGCTGTCACTCATCACTACTGAGCATGGATTTGTGAGGTCCCTTCTTTTGATCATACACGAAAACTCTGATGCTACTGAAACCCAGTGTTTTCAGAGAAGATATTTTAAATAACAACTCTAGAAATGTAAATTTTGTTGAAAATGCCCAGTTTCCAACCAGACTGACTGTTTCCTTAATGACAAATAGAGATTTAATTTCACCCTGGCCTCTCTATCACTGCCCCAGAACAACCTTTCACCCCCACTTTCGTGATGAGGCATGTGTTTGCTTTGGGTTTTGTTCTCCTTTAGGGCACTCACTGGGGAAGTTTTTTTGGTTCATATCAAAGCCAGTAGTAAGAAAGTGCTTAGTGAATTTTGGTTGATATGTGAAATGCTTGGCTTATCCCCTTCTCAGGTATTTGTCACTGTTATTTTACATTCCATGGTGGAAGTTTTGTTGTAAAACTTTGCTGTAATATTTTGGATGAATCTTGGGGATTGTGTGAATGGAGGGAAGGGGATTAAAGCTCTGATTTACTGCTGTGCTCAATGGTGCTTTTGAAAGGTCAGCTGTAAACCTCTGAATAATCTCTTGCAGTCTTCTGGCTGGGGTGGGGTCTCTCTGGGACACCACAGCTCCTTCCTCACTTCATTATTTGGGAAAACTCCTTTGGGAGGTCTGGATCCCAATCCCAACATCACCACAGGCTGTGCTGAACATCATTGGCCAAAATCACCTTTTGCTGAGTCCTGAGCCATCTGACTCCAAAATATCTGTCACTGCAACTGGGCTTATTGATTCTGCTGTGAATTCCTCAAACCTAAGCCTTTACCTATGATTATCCTAAGAAAACTCTCTGAAAGTCTCTCCTACTTCTGAACTTGTTTTAGTTGGGAAATTTACCTTCTATACTCAGTGGGGCCAAATACAGCAAATAAAGATGTTAGACTTTATTCAATCACAAACAAAACTGCCTGCAGATGTATACTTTGGGGTTTTGGGGCTTCCTATTCATTGCTTCATTTCTGCCTTCTTTGCAAATGTGAAAAATTGATGCCTTTAGCACTGAGTCTATGCATTTGAAATCAGAGTACAAAGATGCTGCAGCAATGAGACTTTGAGACTGAAATTTTAACTGGGAGTGGTCAAAGGATTCATTAAAAGGTAATAAATGAGCACCTTCTCCAGCTTTTTTTTTTTTTTTCCCTTCTTTCTTTGTTGTTGTTGTTGTTGTTAGACAATATGGATTTATTGCAAGTAATCTCTGCTGTGAAGTTTGGATTTGGGTTGGTTTTAATTTTATTTTATTACAGCCTGAATAAAGAATAAAGCCAACATTGCTTGTTTTCATGTGTATTTCTGCATCTTGGTTATGACACAGGGGTGACTTCTACAAATGAGGAGATTTCAAGTGGAGATTATAGTTATTGATGCTTTAATTAAGGTGCCTGGGTAGTAAAGGCTTTCTCACATACAAGGAGTTAGTTGCTTTCACACAGTAGTAAACTCAATAGGAATTATTTAATTCAATTGAATAATTTGTTCCATAATTCAAACTCTAAGTTCAACTGTTGGACCAGAGTGCAGCAATATTCCATTTTGTGTCATATTTAGAACTTACTGTAATACAGAGATTTTCAGCACACACACGAAAATCTCTGCTGAAGAGCAAAGATTATCATTTTCCCACTCGATGAACACACACAGTTTAATATACACTTAGATAAATCTAATTGAAGTGAGATTAATTAAATTCAGCTTAATCCAATTCAACCAGTCCTCATCTCCCTGACTGTGGTGGTAACAACCATATGCAGAGTTGGCTGTGAAAAGAATCACTGCTGAAAATGCCTCTTTCCCCTCCTTTTCTTTCCGCAGGGTCAATTTTAAGCAGGATCATGTCATTAATCCTGTTTATAACGCGGTTCCAGGCATGCTCAGATGGGTCAGGAATCCTGCAGGGAGGGCAGAGACCTCTTGGAGTGGTTTTGCTGATGAAGAGGAAAAAGTTGCACAGAATCTCTTTTGCCAGAGATGTGCCTTGCCTTGCCTGGTTCTGCTTGTCAGGCTGATTTCTGCAGGATTCCTGCAGCCCTAATTACAGCAAAGCCAACATGCTCTTAAGAAATCTGAATTCTGTAAAATTTCCTGCTGCATCAGCAAATGAAAGTTCAAGTCAGTCTGTCTTCAAAAATCAATCTCCAGCTCTAATGTGATAAGAAAAGGGCCCCAAAACTGCATCACTCCAAGCAAATATTTGATTTATTGTGATCTCCACTCAAAAAAAACCAAACTCCCCCCCAGAAACAAATTAAACAAACGCCAAAGCGAACACCTTCACCCCAAAAACCTCTGTTTTGCTCCCCTTTGTTCTTGAAACTGTTGTTCGTCATTTTGCTCTTGTTTAAAAGTGGCAAAACAAAAATGTTCCAAGGAACTTAGAACAAATCCAGACAATATTGGAAAGCAATGCAGACAGCATTTTTATTGTAATTCTAAGAGAATCTGAATTCCACACACATACTTTTCAGCACTATGATAATTTCTGAGATCTTGTTCTGTTATTATTTTTCCATCCCCTTCCTCCTCTATTCATTTCTTCAAAAAGAAGTCACAGAGATATTGAAGAGCAGCCAGATTGTTCAGGTTCTTTATCCATATAATTATAAAAGAGGCTAAATGGGAGCACATGGACACCAAAATGCCAGAGCCAGTATGTAAACATTGCTGAGAGCCCAGATGCTTATTCTAGGATTTGGAAATTGTCTGAATGGATAGTGATCAATAGAGTTCATTAATACAGCCCCTCTAATATTCCTCTTTCCTGGCCAGAAAGCTGCTTTTTCACATTCAAGGCTCCTGCAGGGTTCACCCTCAAGTACCTCAGATCTGTGTTCTGCACAGTTCAGAGCTTTGCAGCCTGAGGCAAGATTTTATTTACATGGAGCAGCATTCCTGGAAGTGTAGATTAGAATCAACCAAAAGTAATCTCAGTCAGGAAAGGAAAAAAAAGAGGATTCTTGATTGATCAAGGTGATGTTCATAAAAATAAAATCAGAACCTGTAGAGCACTGGTGAGAACAGAGGAGTTGTTTGGCTCTTTTCTTATACACCTGATGTATTCTCCATATTCTTTTAGTTTTTCTCACTTTTAGTTTTCTAACACTTTTTCCTCAGGCTTGCAGCAGTTGACTTGATCTTTTTGCAGGTCTGCAGTGAGGAGAACTTAAAATAGGCAACTACACATAGTATTTAAATATATTTATATAAATGTATTAAATGTACATTTATATATATTAAATGTTGGTAATAAATTATGCAATCAATACATTATGAACTGATGGAGCTGATGGAACCACAAGTCCAGTAAGGGTATTCCCAGAGGATCAGGTGTTTGTACTACCATTTACAAAGCACTAGACCTAAAAACTCTTTCACTAAAGCAGAATTTTCCAGAGATAAGTTTGAAAATATTGAGAACCAGAATTTCCATCCCTTCTCTGGGGTGCTACTTCTGTTTAAGAGCATTTGCTGACTGGTTTCCAGTGTTCTGTTGTTTGTTTTCTGAGGCAGCTAATTTCCACCTTTTCGTCTGGCTTTAATCTTCAGCCAGTCCTTCACTGCTGAAATGAAAGTGCTTCAGTCCCTGGTATTTTCTTTCTTTGAACAGGTACAAATAAATTGGAACTGGATCACTCGAGTCTTATTTTTTATAAGCTGAATGAAGTGAGGAGATGAACTAGTGATGTTCCTCTAAATCCTGTACCAGTTTTATTCATTTCTCTGGGGTTTTTTGTGTTTGTTTTTTTTTTGTGTGTGCGTGTGGTTTTTTGTGTGTGTTTTTTTGGTTTTTGTTTTTGTTGTGGTTTTGTTTGTTTGTTTGTTTTTTGGTTTTTGTTGTTGTTGTTGTTTTGTTTTTCGGGTTTTGGTGGTTTTTTGGTTTTTGTTTTTGTTGGTTTGGTTTGGGTTGGGTTGGTTTTCTCTGGGTTTTTTTGGTTTTTTGCGTTTTGTTTTGGTTTGGTTTTGATTTTGGTTTTGGTTTTGGTTTTGGTTTTGGTTTTTTTACATCCTAAAACTGTAGGAGTCTAAACTGGGTACAGTATTTAAGAACAACTTCATTCATAATGCATCCAGGGATAAAATCCCTCCCCTGTTTCAGCCAGTGCATTTTTACATATTTGTCTAAGCTCAGTTTAAGCTTTTCTCCATGGCATTTTATCCTCAGATTAATTTAATGGACCATCTCAAGTCTTTCCCAGAGTATTTGATTTCCCCCATTGTCCAAGTGTGCTCTTCAGTCCTCAATGTGAAAAATGGGTTCGCCCACTTAAAAATTGACTTCTTTGAGAAGATCAAACCCATCAAACAATCCAGATTGTGCTGTATAATTCCCCTAATGCCATCATTATTTACATTTTCATCTTTCTTACTGGAATCTGTCCATTTTTGGTGTTTTTTTTGCAATGGCCTGATGTTTAATACCAGCAGAAATCTTTAATGAAGGGCAGAAAGAAGTTGTGGTATTGCATGTCAAATATGAATCACCTACCAATGGATGAGGATAATGAAAAGACAGAAAAACTTGGTTCAAAGGAAGCAATGAAAAAAAATTGATAATACTATAATAATGCATGACAAGAATTAGATGGGGTTAAAGATGCTTGCAAGGTGAAAATGGGGATTTTTACTCAGCTGTCAAAGAAGACAAGGTGTAAGTATTGTAAATTTTCTATCCAGTTCCAACAGGAAAAGGAGAAGACAGAGTCTCTTATGTGGTTAAGAGAGAAAAAAATAGGATAAATAACTGAAATTAGGCCCTCTTTGGCCTGCCTCTCTCTTTTAAAGATCGATTTCAGTACCAATCAGTATATTTTTCTTTATAAACTTAAAATACAATGAAAATGAGAAAAAACTCCGAAACTTCTCCATGGATCAAAGTTGGGGGATTTTTCAGCAGTGTTTTTCAGCCGTGCTGTGTCCATGTTATGCGAGCTATGTAAGATTTCCTGGTCCTTCTCCTCTCTGTCCATGGGGGGATCTGTTGGCCAGGGCAGTGTTGAGTCTCAGAACCTGAGTGTGAAGTCAGAGCTCCTCTTTAGACAACTAAATCCCATATAAAATATTTTATAGATTCCAAACTTACAGGATCCACCTTCATCTATGGTTTTTCCTCAGTAGTGATTTTTTTTTTTTGGACATGCTTTCATCTTAAAAGCAAAAACCCCACAAATCCTCCCCTCACTCTGGTTAATAAGTGAATTTGGTGGGGAAGGGAATGCAATCAGAGCTTTCTGTGAGGTTTTTGGGATGCAATCACGGTGAGGCCAGATCGTTTCCTAGAGGTGAAGTTTTGCATAATGTCTCCACAGCATTATTACTCCACCAGGAATCCCCTGGCTTTCCTTTGGAAGTTAATTAGAGTCTGTGCAGGGAATGAGTCAGACAGAATTGTGTGGCTGAGAGCGTGTGTTGATTACAGCACTGAAATCATCCTAATGGCTTCTCTGTCTGTTGCTAAAAGCAATTACTGGCTGGTAAATTTTTAAAGCTGTGAAATGTAATTTTAAGAAATACTTTGCTTAAAATAACATTATGAAAATAATATACACAAAGAAGTGGTGGCCTTCATGCTCTGCCATGTTTTCAGCTGAGTGGAGTTTTTCAGAGACAGTGACTCCAGGACCTGTATTTAGGAGAGACTTTTGGGGAAAATGTGAAAATAAATTCACTGAATTGAAAATGCTGTGGAGCTGTAAATGCTTTATGATATTACAGATGGCAGAAATTATTTTGAAATATTTGTAAAAGTGAAGGATATGCCTTTTAAAGATCTGAACATGAAGGTGATCCTTCCCTCTCCTACTGAGCCAAGCATTACCTTTTAACTCCTGTATTTTACCTTTCATGAAAATGAGCAAATTCAGGGTTGAAGTTAATCAGGCATGAAAAAACAAGTTTGGTTGGGTGTTTTTTTTTGCTATTCTCTTTCTTTCCATCTGAGAAAGTCCAAGCAAAGCCTTTTCAGACTCCTGGATGGCTGACTTGCAATCTCAATAGGAGATTGTGATTGAAAGCTGAGCACGGAAGAGTTTGGTGCTTTTCTCACACAATGCCATGGATTCTACAGGCAGATAAGGATAATCTTCCTATGAAGATTTCACTCACATTAATAATACTTTGAACAATGGTGTGATGGCTGTAGGGCTCTCCCAGATGCTATCAGAGGATATATTATCCCTCCAGTGACTGTATATTTTACTTTTCACTGTGTGGTGATTACCTTTCAATTTTTTCAGTTAATTCCTTTTATAGATCAGCTGTGGTTCAACAAAGTGATGTTTATTAGTATGTTATCATAAATTATTTTTGTGTATGTATATTTATTTTCAAAGGAGGCAGCATGAATTTGCATTTTCCTAGTTTTATTTTGCCAGAAAAGGAAAGGTTCCACTGAAGTTCAGGTCTGAGTCAGGAAGAAGCTGTGGTGCTGTAGCATTCCTGCAGCTCCAGTTTAAAGGCTGGGAATTAAAGAATGGCTGATATTTCAGATGAGCCATTTAATGTCATCACAAGGTAGCAGGAAAGTGATGGCTACAACTGACAAGTCCACTTTTTCTTCAGAGTGCTGTGATTCGTTTTAGCACCAGGCAAGAAGCAAGAGGAGCTTTCTCCCTTTTAGAAAACCATTTTCTTTTTAAACCAACATTTTAAGGCTCATCCCAGGTTCGCAGCAGACTGTTCCTTCAGAAGTTCCCCTTGGCTGTGGTGCCTCCTGCATTTCTTAACCTCCCTGTTTACTCTAAGGAAGAAAGGATCTTTTTTTTGGGGGGAGCAGGATTTCTTTTACTTTTCTGCTGCAGTTCTCCCACTCTGAGCTCTGCGGCTGGGCTGTGTTGTCACCACCCAAGCCCTGCTCATCCTGCTGCCTGCCCTGCACGCAGAGAACCTCGCTCAGCAAAGCTGAGGGACCTGTGTGGGATGTCAGAGTGCATCAATAAAAGCTCTACAGACATTGAATGGTTGTGATCCTGCAGTGAGGGCAGCTTCCAACACCTGCAAGGTTTTGGGGCTTTTCCCAGCAGCACAGACCTTCCCTTCTCTGGTGTTAGCTGGGCTCACAGAGGAGCCACTTCCCAAAGCCCTGAAGCCTCTTTGCAGTGGTTGTGTCCCACCTTCACCCTTCAACTCGCAGCTTCCAAGACCTGTTACATCCCATATTACAAAATATTTCCTGCAAAGCCTCTGAGGGCAGAGAAGCTCAGCGCTTTGGTTTGCAAAATTTCTGCTTAAACGCGCGATTCTCTCCTTGCTTGCTGGAAAACTCAAATTTCGAGAGGCGGCTGGAGAGCAGGACCCTGTTAGCAGAGTCATTATTGTCTGTGTTCCTTGCAGATTGACTTGCTCCCTCCCAGAGATTGCTGTGACCTGCACAGGTCTCTTGGTATTTAAAGCAAAACTTAGAAACCTCTCAACAGCTGAGATTGGCCACATGGAGACCTCGTGTGCTCACCCTTTGGTCCCTCTGTCTCCCTCCTCCCACTTCCTCTGGCATTGGAACAAACAATCACAGAACAAGTTCAGCATCCAGGTGTACATGTATTTTAAACTCTTCTTTATTCCTCATCATTTCATGCTCTTACTGTTTTCCAAGAAGCTTCCCAGCTTCCCTTTCCCCCTGCTTCATTTTCCTCAGCCTATTACTCTGCTAACACATTCCCTGGAAACCACTAATTCGGAAATTAAGTTGCATAGCTGAAGCCTGGAATTACTTTAGAGGGAGGAAAATCCATGCAGGTATGAAATAATTGGTGAAAGTGAGTTACTATGAATTAAGTGCTGTGGCAGGAGCTGATGGGGTACAGATGAGCCTTTATTGGATTTTCTTTGTGCAGCCATTTGATCCACTCATTTTTCATCTGTTAACAATAGAGTCCCATTTTGATAAGAAGTTTAATTTGTCTGCTAATGATTTATTTCTATACTTGGATATCTACATCTATTAGGGAGCTGAGACCTGTACACAGTAGAGGAAAAATCTCGGGAAAAGAACCTGACTGAGTTTAAGCACAATACTCATCAGGCCTGTTTTACAAATAATTGCCTAATTTGAGCATTATATGTGCTTTTCTTAAACCATATTACACACAACATCATTTGTCTCTTGTCTGCTGAGTTGAAAATACAATATAAAGCAAATAACTCATTGCTAGAGAAGATCAGGAGGATATTTTTTACAGGAAATGTACCTGGATCATTGTTGCCAATGGCTGCCAGCTGATGTAATGAATTGGGGGACAATAAGAGTTTGGCACAAGCTGTTCTACTGAAGTAATTCTAAAAGTTCTAATACTGAACCAAACAAAATGCAACAAAGCCTCAAATGTGAGCTAACAGATATATAATCATTTGTTCTAGTTGGTCCCAATACCAGAGGGGCAGCAGACTGTAAATAAGATATAAATCTTTAAAAGGCATTATCATGTGACTAAGGTATACCGGAGAAATAAATCTGATTTTCCTGCTGGGCAAGTTTGGAAGGAACTGCTGTTAAGAATTAAGATTTACATGAAAAAATATGATACTTTGTGAAGAATCAATAAGGGCTTTATAAATGGGCTCATTGCCTTCTAAATCAGAATTCTTTGTGGGAGTTGTGAGTCCTTGATCAGCTGGTGGTATTTTACATCTAAGTATGATGTAACAGGCAATTCTTGTCTTAGCTCAGTAAGATTCCCCTAATTTTTATACACCAAGTTTAATTGCAGCTGAATGCTGTTAGAATTCACTAAATAAGGGCTTATTTTCCCCCTGCCTCATTCACAAGAACAGCAAAGGGAGACTCCTTCCCTTGAAAAAGGAATATGAAATTTTAATTTTGTATTTCCCATCTTTTACTGCTTCCAGCTGGAGGAGTTCTAAGCATTACGCTAAAACTTATGTTCAACCTTTACTCCTTGAAGTATTTGTGGTTTTGGAATTTTAATGTGTAACCTCGTGGCTGCAAATTGTGCGCACAGGAGGGAACAGTTTGTGTACTGCTTGGTTTTTAGTGTGTAAGGCCTGAGGATCAATGAGGTTTTTGAAAAAAAAACTAAACCAAATTTTGAAATAACTTTTTCATAGCTCCAAGCTATTTTTCAACAACAATAAAACACAACCCCTTCTAATATTGCTTACTTCCTCCAATTCCAGTTCTTTACACTCAGAGACCTTGCTGTTTTTATCCTTCCATGGCAAAACTGCACATTTGTGCAAATCATTTTGCCTTCAGATCTACCTTTGTTAGTGCATTTGTGATATGTGTAGCCTTACTAGTTGTGAATAAAGTTTCACTGTCCTGAAAAAACTTGTGTGGAAGTTAAATGAAGTCTGAGGTAATAGCAAATCATTCTGTGTTATATAACAAGAACTGCAAGTGTGCTAGAGAAATGTGATAACTTTGGTAATCTGATAAACTGATAAACGTGACAATACCCAATTTTACACTGCATTAATATAATGTGATGTGAAAAAGTGCCTGGTTAACCCAGAAATTGTGCTGGCAACTTACACTGGTAGCTGCATATCTGCTAAATTCGGTGGCAGTGAATTAAATATCTCCTAAGGCACTCGAAACCTGACAAGGCAGAGGATAATTCTTCTGAAAGCTTGTAGGAGCAGATGTAGCAGGGAAAGAGAACTGTCCCTATGGGATACCTCACTTGTTATATACAGCTCCACTTTATTATTTTCCTTGTGTATAGGTCTGTCATAAAGAAAGATCTGTTGATCAGTCACACTCGAGGTTCTGCCATCAGTGCTACTATTCCTCCTCCTCCTTGTTTTTTTTTTTTTCCCAAGGAAGTTTCCTTGATGTAAAACCACTGATTTGTGATAAATCTTGAAATCAGAGCTGCAGTGAGCTGAGCAGAAAATCAGAGCACCCTCAATATGATCATCTAAATCTTGTGATTTACATATTTTTTTCCCGGGAATGAGGGGCTGAAAAATGCTGATGGAGCAGGATGCCTTGCATAAAACACCTGAAAGTGGGAGCTAATTTTTCTGAGTGGTGCTGAGAGAAGGCTGCTCTGCTGATTTGATTGTGACCTTTAAGATCTTATTTGAAATTTTGCATCCTTTTACAAAAATTAATTAAGCAAGATGAGTCTGCAGCCAATTCTTGTGTCAGTGGGTGGGAGAGGAAGATGAATCTCTCCCTCTGTTTTTGCCACTTTAGGTGTAGTTGTTTCTTGGAAAGGAAGAGTTGGAATGGGGATAAAACATGTGGACAGGTAACACCCCTACTCCCTATATATGGGTTAAAAGATAATCCAATATGGCATTCCAGACTTTTAAAATATAAAATAATTAATACAATCAGCTTGTAGGATGTACCTCAAGTCATTTATACATGGCAAAAACTGAGCAGAATGGTTTTGCTTAGCTGCAATGAAACTGATTATTAAGGAAACTTTGACAGATTTATAATAGAAAAGGAGGAAATCACCACAGATTTTTAATTAATTTTAGTATGAGTAAATTAAAATATGAAAAATTTATCTCGCAATTCACTTGAGCTTCATATTTCCCTTCCTCTCAGCCCCTCTTAGCACTGTCAGGAGTACTCTTGGGGTACTCAGGTTCTTCCCTTTTCCACTCCTCTTTTTTTTTTTGCTTTATCTTTTTTCCTTGCACTGATGACTCTTCTCACAGTAGCAGTAATCTGTTAATAGTCCCCAGATGGCACAGCCCGTTGTATTTCTGTATTTCATTCATTTCCTACTGGTCCAGCTCTCAGTCACACTGATCTCTTCAGACAATATTTCAGCCTTTTTATTGATGCAGACTTTTAAGTCTCTTGTTAATGTGTTTCATGAGCACACCCTGCCTGCAACGGCTATAGAAATGAAAGGGAGCAGTTTGGGTGGAATGTGAAAGAAAGAAGCCAATTTTTTAAAGGCAGGGAAAGGGGAAAATAACGTCATGAGACTTGGAAGGTGAAGTGGTGGAGGAGCTATAAAGAGTTTGGAGGTGGATTCCCAGAGAGACTTGATGATTTTCAAGAGAGAGGGAAGCAAAGGCTGCTTAAGATGAGAGAGGACTGAGTAATTGCAGGACAACGAGAGTGGGACTGAAAGAGGAAAGCAATTTGTGTGTGTGTGTGAGGCTTCACCAAATGGAACTGGGAGACAAGTGTAAATTTGAGGAAGCTTTTAATCAGTTTCTGCCTTTAAGTTCAAGGTATAGCGACAAATCCTGCAGCAGACTAAGAAAATAATTCAAAGTTCCAAGTGGGCCTTGGTCACTTTTTTAGCAGTTGGTGTCCTTGAGGTGAGCAGAGTGAAATCATACGAGTTTTCCTGGAGGATTCTCCTGGAATGAAGAGTCTTTTAGGTGAGGTCTGATGCTCTAAAATACAGCAGAGTGGTGTTTCACATCAACAGCCACATTCTTGTTTGTGCTTCTGAAAAGGCAGGGTTTGCACTGGAGCTAAGTGTGAAAATTTGAGCTGTTTTTCACCCAGGTGGATGGTTCAGAGCTGCTGAAGCTGCAGAAGCACCTTATACCCACTTTGCCTGTGGAATGAGACAGAAATTAGAATTCCTCATAGTGCACTGAGTATTAGTTTATTCTTCAAATGTCCGTGATGGCTTTCAGTTATGGAAATAATGTTGACATGCTTCATGTATGTATGAGATACTATAGTTGCAAAACTTCCTGAAGTGTTTCAGATTTTGTTCTTACTTCAGCTGGGAGTTGACTCTTCCACGGACCCATCAGAGATTGAGGCTGTGGAGACACAGAGCCCTGGAGACCCACTGCAGTGGGAGAAAAGGTTGTAGGAGGGTTCTGGGAACCTTTTGGGCTGAAGTAACTGAAAAACAAGGACTGTGGAAAACCTTATGCTAGAGCACATCTAACTTTTGGAGAAATATAGAGCAAAATGTATTTTGTGGTTTACCAACTTGGTAATAAAGCCTGTGGAGGGAATGAATTTTGATGCTGTTTGGGAGGAGAGGAAAATGGCAACGGCACATACTTGGAGTGGAATTAAAATTGTTTAGAAGGGGATGAAGTGGATTGCACAGGGGGATGGACTGCAAATTGTGCCATAGCTGCATCATTACTGTGCTCTCAGCAGTCTCTCAGCTGAGCCTCAGTAGAAATGGCACCACAAATTGCAGGTTAGGAAGGAGGAGCTGGAGCTGAGGTTGCAGGATGCAAATGGGAGAAACAGAGGAGTCGCTGTCCAAACTGCGGTACTGAGATAAAGAAATGGGAGTACAGAGGATTAAACGGAAAAAGACAAGATAACATTTGCAAAATGAACAAGAGATGTGTGGGAAAACAAGGGGAGTTAAAGAGCAAGCGACAGAATGTGTGAATACATACATAATACAGAGTAATTTGAATTTTTTGGCATGAAGAATGTGATAAAGATGTGATAGACCAAATGGATGTAATTTTCCATGTCTCATTTTCAGTACTTGGAATTTATTTTGATCGTGAACTCTTGCAAACTAAAATGCATTGGAGGAAAATGTGGCTTGAACAATGCTTATTGCAAATATTGAAAGATTCTTTTCCAAAAACAAAGGGTGACATGTATGTCATAAATTTCCCTTCATTCTCTCAGAGCCCATTAATATTTTGGTGGAGGATCAGGTAATGTGTGAGCTCCCTTTCATTTCTGGTTAGAGAAGTTTCTAATTTTTCCCAGTTAATTAAGCCCATACATGAAAGCTGTGAACAGACACAGGGCCCATTTCTAGTTCTGCTGCTGCTTTTTGGTGTGATTTGATGAAAATTGCTTTACATCTCTTTGGCTCCATTTTCCAACCTGTGAAATAGGGAATTATAATGAGATCTGAGCTTTGCTAACAAAGAAAGTGCATCAGAATGTGTAGGAGAGCAGCACCACCACCCTATCCAGCAGGAGGGTGATTGCAGCTGTGGAAGGTATTCCAGTCTGGAAAATACTCCCACTTTTTCTTTTTTTTTTTTTTTTTTTTTTTTTTTTTTTTTTTTTTTTTTTTTTTTTTTGGTGAATTTTATATCTCCCATTGTATTTTCACTGTTGGACAGGCTTCAAAGAAGAGAGCTGTCATTTCTGTGAGGTTTAAAAAGATTAACAACATCCATATTCATTGTGAGAAATGAGATCCTTACCAAGGGCTGAACTCTGAATTCTGACTGTGCCTCTTCCCAGCCCGGTTCCTCTTTGTACATTTTTAACTAAAATTCTGAAATTCTCTAAAATAAATGTCTGCTTTCTCAAAGGGGCTTTGCTTCAGTCTGAAACCCCTCCTCAGACTGGCAGGCTTGATGTCTCCAGCAGGATTTGGTGGTGTTTGCAGCAGCTTTGGGATGTGTGCATGGCCATGGAGACCAAACCCCCTGCCCCAGTCAGCACAGAGGCACCTCATGCCTGCTCTCCCTTCTCCCCAGGCCCTGGAAATAGCATTACCTTCTCCAGGAGCCACTTCATACAGATCAAAATCTCCTCTGATTCTCTCTCAGTGAATTTGAACACTGAGACAAATTCAGCTTTTTTTACTTATAAGATGAGATCCATTGATCGTCTTTTTTTTTTCCCCCATTTTTTTTGTAAGCAACAGCTAAATTCAGCTAAATTCAGCTCTTTGGGTTGAAAAAGAAGCGTGTGAGAACATGGCATATGGCTGCTTGCCTGAGAACTGTGCCTCGTGTTTACTGAAAGAAACTGTAATGTGTTGTTGGCATTCATTGTAACTCAGCTTAACTGGGAGCCTGCCAGAACCCAATCAAAATGTGTTCACAGTATATCCAAAATACTGCACAATTGCCAACTTTGTAGTAGCAAGATGTAACAACCTGTTTGACAAAGGAACGTGAAATTTTCCCAACATGCAAAATAAACTCATTACAGGTTGTTTTCAGCCTAGTTAGCACCCTTTTTAAAAGATATTTTTGTAATAGAACTGGAGTGGCATAAGGAGAGTCCTTACAAGACCAATTCAACAAAATTTAGAGTTCCATTGGGCATTTATAGCGGCAAAAAGGGAGGGGAAAATGCCTTAACTTGTCCTCTGATGAGTTCCACCACCAGATTGCTTGCTCAAATATGGGAGATCACTTCATTTTGGAGCCATTGGAACTTATAGAATGGCCTCCTCCCGACTCTAAAAGAGGAGGATGAGGTAGCTGAGCGCCTTTTGAAGGTGTTTAAATAATAAAACTGATGAAAAGAACATCCATTGAGGTACCATCTGTTATCAGTCAGGTCTCCAAGGATTTTTCCTTCAATCCTGGAAAAAGAAACATGTTTTGACCTTTTGTCTTTCCATATGTAGAGCCAAATCTCTTTGATTTCAGTTCAGACTCGGTGTATTTACCAATCTGACCTTGCTGAGACAGGCTTGTCCAAGAAAAATGGAAAGAGGAAAATTTTTCATGTCACTGTCTCACATTCCTGTGCCTGGGCTGAAAAGTGCCCAGTAGGACACTTCCACCTCTCTTGGCTCCTCACTGTCTCCAGGTCTCCAGAACTGACCCAACCATCAGTCATGGTCTGGAGGAATTTTTTCCTCATCATCTCTTTGTAGTCAGTAACTTCACTTTGAAATGTGACCACTGTTCTCATATTTTCATCCCCTGGTGATTTTTTTTTCCTCGGTCCAATGAAAAGCCATAACTGTGAGTCCCTAAAAGGTTATGCAGTATTTTTCTGGGTAAACTAATATTTATGGACAATTTTAAATGGTTTTGTAACAAACTTCTCAAAGTACTATCCAAGGCTGTGACAGAGGAAGACAGTGAATAGATTATAAGATGGAATATGAAATTTCCTTCAGTGTTCATGTCTTTCTTCAACCAGCAGCCTACCAGAATTGCAGGGAATGTAGTTTCTTTGCAATCGGGTGTTTAGTCAATGGCACATCAAGTTCCTAGAGTGGAAAAACATTGAGAGGGGGTCACTGCACTGGTAAGTTCTGGAAGATGTAAATATGCTACCAAAAATCACCTTTTCTGAACAAATTGGCACTTGTGTACCAGGAAGTATCAAGAGAGACATTCATTCCTATAGGGGATTTTTCAACATGGAGAAGGGTCTAAGTGAGGTATAAATTTTCTGTGGGATGTCCTTCCAGAGACATGAATTTCTATCTGTGAAATTGGATGGGACCACCTCCAAGGCTTTGGAGATGTCCATGTCCAGCGTGGGCTCAGCCCTGCACTGCTCAGTGTGCTCTGGCCAGGTTCCAGCAGAGCACTTAAGTTTGATTTGAATCGTGAATATTCCCATGAAATCAATTGGAGGATTAGCATTTCACAGTGAAGTGAGGCAGACACTTAAGTTCTTGGTTGAATCAAGGCCACATTCTCACAAATCATCACTGCAGTGATTCCTGTATTAAATAGTGGCTGGTGCCAAGGATAGGACCCTCCACAATCGCACCAGAATTCATAAAAAAAAACATTTTTCAGATATCTTTGTGTCCAGTAGTCTTTTCCATGGGAGGGGAGATCTTTTGGTGGGAACTTTAGTTCCAGTTATGATTTCTATGTATTCCAATTATCTGACAAACATCGAATGGGAGATAAATCTAATTAAACTTCTACTTTAAAAGAAAATGTGCTTGGTTTGGAAAGTTGTGCAGGCTGGCAGCTGTTTCAGTTATGAAATTAAACAGTCGCAGAATATGTCAAGTTGGAAGGGAACCACCAGGATCAGTTCCTGGCCCTACACACGACCATCCCCAAAAATCCCACCCTGTGCCTGAGAGTATTGTCCAAGAGCTTCTTAAGATTTCCTGTAACTGTCAAGGATTTAACCTGAAAAGTTAAATCCTACCTCCACTCACTGAGAGGTAGTGAATAACAGTGGCTTAGGGGTAAGGTAGAAATAGAAAGTACAAAGTTTTGCACAAAACCAGAGGAAAATGACAGAATGCAGAGCATTCATTCAGCCTATCTTGTCTGATCAAGCCTAGGATTTCTGGTGGCAGATATGGAGACAGTAAAGTGATTAGGTTTGAAGTCCTGAATTTCAATTAAATTTTATAATAGTATATAAATTCTGCATCAGAAAATTGGTTAGCAGGATTATCACAATACAATCTCAGAGAAAAAATAAAAATAATACGATAATCATCATCATCAACACTTATTTGATGTATGAATTTTCATATGTGCATTGCTTTAGATCTGTTAAATTTTGAATTCGTATTAGTACAGCCCTAAGATAAACTTTAAGAAATCTCTAATAAGGAGCAAAATTGCAAGAAAATAAAGAGAAAATTGATTAACTTCAGCGTTTCTAGTAAAAATAATCACATAGCCATCAGTTCTGGATTCTCACAGCAGCTTTGGGAAGTGAGGACACAAATCAAAGTAGGCCATCAGGGTCTGACCTCTGCACTCCACTAATTGTGAGGATTTTTGCCCAAAGCAGGAGGAATCAGAACAGCAAGGAGCGTCTCTGACCCTCACTAGTGCAGTGCAATATAACTCTGACTTGGGAAATAATATAGATCCTGAAGCCCTCTAGAGGAAATACTAATTTTTCATTCTGTCCCTGAAAATAGCTAAAGTAAGTCAAGGACATTCAAGTTTTGTAAATGACTTTTAGCATTTTTGCAAGCATCTGATTTTTTTTTCTTTTAAGTTAGAATCTGCAAATTGCTCACAGGGAGAAAACAACATAGTTAGATGTGTGTTAAATGTCATAATTTGAATTTTTCCAGTCCCACTGATATATTTTTAGGGGAAAGAAACACTGAGTAGTACTGTCAGTTCATACATTATCAAGTTACTTAAACTATATTTGAGAATATAACTTGATATTGACAAAAGTACAGTAAAGGAAAGTCCAAATTCAATCTTAAACAGCTGCTGTGTCTAAGAAAAAATTGACAACATTTTGTTTCTAAAGTCCTTTAAATTCTTAATTACAGAGGCCACGAAGAAGGGAGAGATGAGATGGTAGAGATGTCTTATCTAAAGTAGATATCTTCAGAGCTTTTAAAAGGGAGAATCTTAATATGAAATACCTGAATTCATTTTCAGATTGAATGTAATCAATAGTTCGTGCTCACTTCAGGGAAATAATGCACTTAACCTTTAATTTTTAAAAGAGACCAATTAAGACTGTACAATGTTATTAATGCAACCTGAAATGATTTCACATGAGTGAATCCATTTCCATAATTCTTTCCCTATGCTGGTTTTGCATTTTGGACTGAGGCTGGGAATGCCGGAACTGGGGTTGGGGTTGGGTTTGGGGTCGTTTGTAGGGTGGGGTGTTTGGCTCCCAAATCTGCCCTGAGCCACAGTGGAAACCCACACAATTCCAGCAGAAACTGGAGCCAGGAGTGAAATCCTCCTACACCTTGAAACCATCCCTGCCTGGGGCTGGAGCCAGGCTGGAAGTGCCACCTCCACCTGCCCAGTCCCCTGAGCCCAGGTGTCCCCTGGCCGAACCACGGGTCAGCGCTCCCGAAATCCTCTCAGTGCTGGGGTGATGCCTTTTTGGGCTACCTAAAAACAGAGGCCGGACAGAATTAAGAGAGTAAAAAGCAGATCTATTTACTGAAGGGCCTTCAGATACATTGTGGGTAGACAAATCTCCCCAGCAGCTACACCCAAAAATGGACAGCAGGTCATGGGTTTTCACACTTTTATCAGTTTGGTCCATTTGGGTACTGGGGGTTAACCTCCCAATTACAGGTTCAGGTAATGAAGTCATTCCCCCCAAGTTTGGTCCCCCCAACTCACTTTTATTTATATCTCTCAGAGTCTGAGACAGTGAGGTGCCCTTGATTCCCAGGCCTGGAGAGGAATTGTGTCTGACCAAAGTGGGAAAGCAGCAGCTCACCCTGTGTGTGGAGTTTAGAGTTACACCCTAAAGAATTTCAGGATTACAAATATATAAAAAATATAAAAGCTAAAACCCTAAGGCATCAGGAGTGGCAGGGATTGTGCTGTGTCTGTGGGATCAGCAGCCCAGCTACCTCTGCTCCTTATTATGCTCCAAAGGCTGCTCTTTGGGTGGGATACATCCTGGGTCAGTGCAGAGGAGCCCAGCCCTTCCAGAGCTGCTCCGAGTGCAGCCCCTCCACTCCTGAGCACTGTGGGATGGAACCCTTGGTTGTAAATGGCAACACTTCCTTTATAAATTATAGCTCCTATAACCCTCACAGAAGACCTGCTCAAGGTTTGGTGGTTTTTTTCCAAGTTTTATTTTTGTTTTTCCTAACATTTAAATTATGGATAGAAAAACCACTTGGATCCTGGATGCACTGAGTGTTTCCATATGCGCTGAGAGTGATTGAAATGGTCAGATTTACATTTTAATTTGCCAAGTAGTGTTCCAGGAAGGAAAAATTGCAGCAATAGGTGGCACAACGTATTTTAATGAAGAAATTAATAATACCTTAATTTCTTAGGATGAGGTTGTCTTTGTTTTGTGTGATATTTCTAAAAGTTCAGGAAAATGGCAGCTTGGAAAAAAATAATCACGCAATGATTTCAAGAAAAAAATGTTTCATAAGTATGGAAGTCATGCATCTGACCTTTTTGGACTATCTCAGTCTTGATTTTTCTGCTCTTTTCTTATCACAGCTCTTTTATACAGAAACCTGTAGTTTGTACACTCACTTTTCCCAGCAACTCATTGTTTCTGTGATACACTTTGCTTGATCCTGTTAGAGCAGACCACCTGCTCAGTGAGCTTAAGGAGACAGCTCACCTCTCCTGTTCCTCATGTTCTATTCTCTGGCTTATATCAAAAATAAACCAGAAGAAAATTTCCTTTTTTGAGGCTTTACTGGGAATGGCTGTGAGGGAAGTGCAAAAGAAGCCATGGGGAATGTCCCCAGAAACATGATTTCATATTGTGCAACTTTTGCTGACACAGAATTGATTTATCCTGCTCAATAGAGTATTTTTACAGTTATTACATTTACCTTTTCACCAGCAACTCTATTTAGAGGGTTTATGGACAGCACTTACAATGATGTGTTAATACTGGGTATCTCTTACTCCTTCTCTGATGACTTGAAAGAAAAATTTTATTTATTTACCTGTGCAGAGCATAAAAATAACCAGGAATTGTAGCTGGGAACTCTGCAGTTCTTCCAGCCTGGTGCTTCTTTGCCAGAGAGATTGAAATTCAAGCCCTAAGACTGCCCTGTGCACCTTTTTTGCACACTGCCATACCAAAGATTTAATCATCTTATGCATTTTAAAAAGTCTTTTTTCAAACATACGAGTGAGTGACATCCTATGGCTTTGAAATATTTTGTAATCACTTGATTTTTACATTCTTTTTTTGTGCTGAATTATTGCTTTGCTGGATAGATTTTTCTTATACATTGACTTGTAATCATATGTTATTTGTGGACTTAAAGCTATATAGTTCTTTAGATATGATAAGATTCTTTCTTGTTTCATGTTATTTCACAGAACTATTTAATCTTGGATAAACTATGTCCAGATCAAATAGCAAAACATTTAGAATTCAGAATTAAAACACAAAATAATAGTGATTTAAAATGTAGTAATATCTTTCATCATGTAGTTGAAGCCAGGGACTTAATCTATCTTAATCTGGCACTGCATGAACAGTGGTAGTGAATAAAAATTTCTAGCTCTCATTTTGTTCAATAAAAACCATAAAATAAATTTGTCTGGTATCAACATGGAACAGAAACATGAAATAAAAATGGGGAAATATAAGGTAAATCTTCAGGAGGATTTACAGTCTGATGAGTCTTTCTTCTGGGATTTCTTCCATTTGCTTGCTTTTGTTAGTTTTGTATAGTTAGTATTGATAAAAATATGGATTCCTAGTTTGGGAATTGCCTTAATTGACAATTCCTGCCAACAATCTGACTTTTAACTGGGCTCCCCACTGATTGCTAGAGCTAATTCCTCCAAACTGCTCAAGGAAAGAGCCTCATTTAAGATCATTCAGATTTACAGAGTCAACAGGATGACATAAACAAGAGCTGCAGTGCTGTGAGTGGCATCCTTGGAAAAAAAGGAACGGGAGAGATGTGAGTGAAACCCCAGATCAACTGATCCACAGCCTTTGCTGAGTAGTTGCCAGCAGAAGCCATCACCAAAGCTTCTGAATATCCCTGGGAAAAAGTCAAACGCTCCCCCTTTTCTTTATTTCTTGCAGCAATCTGATTTTTGGCATCTCTGTGAAGAACTGTGCGAGGAATTGCCGAGGCCACCTTCTGCTTTAGGAATTTGCATCTTGCAGGTGTCTAAACTCTGACTCATGAATTAGGTCATGGGCTCGTAGCTGCTGAAGAAACTGGGTTGAGCAAAAATTTGATTTGTTTGGGCTTTTCACTCCAAAAGCCTACACTAGATTTGGCAGTTCTTTTGATAGCTGAGATTTTTAGTAAAATATGTCAATGAAGTCAAAACAAGAATTGATGTATTTTGGCACTGAAACATCTGTACGCTTTTTGTTTGATTCTCCTCTGTCAGCTCTTTATCCCCCTCAGCTTTGCAAGCATTAGCAGTTGTTGGGGGAGGATGTGACCTGGGGATTCTGCCTGTCCCACACGAGTTTGGTTGATTGAGAATATTCTGCAGCTGTAGATGTGGCTCAGAAAATTTCAGTTTTTTAGACGTGTTCTGCCTGGGAAGTCACTGTTCTGAGGCATCTGTGACCCTGGGGTTTGATATGATGATGAACTGAATTTCATGTGCAGCCCTGTTGCAAAGTGATCAGAGATACTTTTAGGGCAGAACTCATTTCACAGAACTTTAAATGTCTGTCTTGCTACTATAGGAATTTCATCTGACAAGTTACTTCCTCTCTATTGATTAGCTCAGACAGGCTCGTTATCTCACTCTTCAGTAATTTTTTCTTCACATTTAAGACAGGGACAAATGGGGCATATCCCTGTAGTACTTGCACAAGAACTTCCTTGGTGTGAGGGTTTTGTTTGATTTTGTGTGACACCAAATAGTTTTTTGAAGGTCAATCTGTGATTAAGACTTTCCTGTGCAGACTACAAGGTGGATAAATCCTCAGAAGCATGGAGGAAGGAGCTTTCAGATATATTTATTTGTTCTTGTACTTCTACTTTTGAGATCAGTGCTTGTAGATGAGACATGGTTAATGCTGCTCCTTCCTTATTAGACTTGTTAACCTTTCTAAAATGGAAACTGTCTAGAATAAACTCACCTCAGTGTGCTCAGGCTCTAGCGAAGGAAATACTGATTCCCTTATATTTTTCTTCTACCTAAGAATTGTTCCTTTTTCCTGGTGGTTTTGGGGGTTTTGTTTGGTTTTGTTACAGTGAGAGGTTTACTCCCCTGCCATCTTTGGCAGCAAGTTAGTGTTATTGCAAAAACACTGTCTGGGGATAAGAGAACTGGAAAAGTCTCCTCTGCCCCTGCCCTCCAGCCCAGGCAGAGGAGAACACAACCTTTGGCACTTGCTGCAAAAAGGAGGAATGTAAACCCTGATCACATCAATTCTCCACTTTTAGGCAACACAATCCCTCATGTATAAAGGGTGGATGTTTCTTCTCAGCACTCCTACTGATCCCAGAGATGTTTGTTATCACCTAATTATTCTGACACAGAGATCTTTGCTCTTTTGTGATTGCACAAAGAGATTTAGGAGTTTAATTGTGTTGCTTGTGCATTTTGGTTTGAGAATAAATCATGAGGATTCTTCTAGATAGATTCACAAGGCCAAAACTATTTTGTCTTTTTAGTTGGTTCTAAAAGTGTTTTTCGTTTTGTTTTGTTTTTTAATTTTGGTATATATTCCAGGATGTCTGTGCTGGAACCAGCACTTCTGTCAGGACGGACTCCCATCAAACCTAGTCTCAAAAAAATTAAAGCAGTGTTTACATAGTCCAGTGCAGGAAATGGAAGCACTTGCCTTGCACTGGGCCAAAGCATTCCCTTTTAAAATAAATGTAACAAATTCAGGGTCCCAGTGTTCTCAGCTCAGACACTCTGGAATGTGTCATAATTTCCTCAATTAAATGGGAGGTCTGAACCTGGAGGCTTTGGAGGCTTGTGAGCACTTCCAGGTCATCCCTCAGCCATGCTGCTTCAGGAATGACTGGAGGCTGTGGTTGTGTCTTCATCAAGGAGAAAATTAATGAGGCTAAGGAAAGACATAGGTTTTTATTAGCACCCAGAGCTCATTAAGATGTTTCTGGGTTCTGTCACATTTATGGGAAGTTCGTCACTAACAGCATCAGTGACATATCTCGAGGTTCAATTGTTGGGAAATGTGGCATCAAGGAGCACACATTTGGGCCTGAAAATGTAATCCTTTCTCTCTGCATGACAATTCTCTTCCAGAAACCTCTTTGTGGTCAGGTCTAGTTCCAACAAGTTTCCTGAAATTGCTGTCTATTACTTCCGTGGTAATCCCTCAGGTCCACAACACCTGTCAAATCTTGAGGACAAAGTTAGAATGGCTTCACTTCCTATTATTCATTCATAGGTAATGAAGGCAGAGCTATATTAAGTCATTTACTTCATATATATGAATGTCAGTTTAAGGGTGATGGCATATCATTAAATCAAATTTTATTAGTTCAGCAGTTTGTTCATTTGCTATTAATATTGCTTGACACATCCCCTTACAGAACCTACTCAGCTGCTGTGAACTCTTAAAATATTGATAATTCGAGCCCAGATTTTGTCTTGATAATGCAGTTATCTTGGGAAATTGCTGCTGGAAAGATCTTGGATCTATAGGCACTGAGATTATCGGAAAGCCCCTTACTTTAGCTGCACTAAAAATAAAATAATGAAGTTATAGTGGTGAAGTAGTGTTCCCACTGGTTTTGCTTATGGGGTAGAATTTGGGAGGCTGGTCTGTGTCTCAGTAATACACTGTGGTGAGGGGACAGTGATGTTTGTCCTGATTTGGAGGAGGACACTTTGGAGGGGAATAACAAGGGTGCTTAGGGACATGTTGTGGACTTTTCTGTTCCCTGAGGAGTTTGTCCCTTTGTGAGTGGGACCTGTGAGTGAAGCTCTGACCTGTTCTGGGGAGAGAAGAGGAGCAAGGTTGGAAGTTTCCAACTCGTGCTCTCCCAGATCTGCTTCCCTGCTGGTCACAGAGGAGACAGAGCTGACAAGCTCTTATTTTTCACACATTGAAAATAAAAGAATAGAGGCAGTGTGGAAGGAGAAAAAGCGGGATACGGGGAAATGGAATTTGACAGTGAATGAAGGGAGTTGAAGATACACAGTCTTTGCTTTTTAGGGGAAAGATCCCCAGAATTTTGTGCTAAGAGGGGGAGAGAGTTCTTATGGCTGGCACTGTTGAGCCAGGGACAGCTGCAGGATGAGGGTGGGGAGGATGAGGAGCAGGGCCCTTGGAATGAAGGGCCAGAAATGCAGAACTGCTCCAACTGTTGAGAGCCCAGCTGGATCCTGGAGCTGAGAGTGTCTGCAGAGGGATTGGGCATGGCAGATCCCGGTGCTCCTGTAGATCCTGGCACACGCAGAAGAGAGGAATGGTGCACGGAAAGTACCTCATGGACAGCCCAGCCTTGAGCAGTGGCCTGACACCAGTGGAAGAGTTTATGGCCAGTGCAGTTCTACCCACTTTGCAGCTTGGAATGGAAGCCAGCATTTTTGGTGTCAGTTGGTGCCTGGGAAGCATTAATTCAGAGTGCTCATCCCGCCCCAGTTCCTGTTCATGCAGATGAGGATCTGTAAATTCAAGCAGCACAAGTCTGCCTGTATTTGCATCTAAAACATCCATCTGTATCCCTGTGAATATCGGAGTGACGCAGAGGAAACTCAGCCGGGAAGCAACATTTAAACACATTCTACTTGCACAGTCAAGCATTCAAAGGTCAGATAAAGCCAGAATTGAGGGATTCTTTTTTTCAGAAAAACTGGATTTTTTTTTCCTCCTTTTCTGTGTTTGTGAATTTCTGTTGTATCTTGCAATTTTTAATGCAATTTTGGTGAAATTCTGCAACCTAGCTGCTATATTTCTCTAGGTCAGGTTTGTGACATGTAGGCTTAAAGATGCAAAACACTGCAGTCCTTAGATTTCAAATATACTCTGAAGTTTAGGAAAGTTGAGGCCTGAAATATTCCAAGCTTGGTGTTTTACAGTGTTTTCAATCATGTTCCATCTGTCTCTTTCTGAATTGTGGTGGTATGAAGATCCTTTTCTCCTGACGCTCTAAATAGTTTTGATTTTTCCTCCTGAAGAGCTTAAGAACAAATATCTGGTATTTGAGAGTCAGCTTAGTGTGAACATGGCCCCGAGGATTATGCCTTTTCTTTATTTGGACTGAATAATTCTTAAAAACCTTATGAACGTCACTGGCAGAAATACCTACCTGATGATTTTTCTTGTTACAAGTTACATAAGAATTGGAAAGGCTCCACTGTGCCTGAGCCCAGGGTAATAAATCAAAGGGGTTTTGATCAAGAACACAGCTGAATTGAGTTGTGCATTCAATAAAATTGCATTTAGGAAAAGGAATGAATTCTCTCCAGTCTCAGTCAGCCAACCAGTCAATTCCTTCCAGTTCTTTCTAGCCAGCTGCAAAATATTGCTTTATATGGAAAATATCCTTGTTCTTTAAAAAAAACCCTACCAAACCCAACTTTCTTTGCTTTCTGTAAAAATTACATTTGGACTGAGCCTGTGGATGTTGTTAAATGCTGGATAGATTTAAGCAGTTCTGCATATATAAACTAAAGGCTGTGACAGGAACACAAGTTCATGCTGCCTTTTCCAATTAATAGAGAATTTCCAGCACAGTAGTGAGAGATTTTATATTTCCTATGAATGAAGATCTGATTTTCTGGACTTGCAAGTCCAGACATTTGAAAATTGGTATTTGCCTGTTTCACTTTGATCTGTTGATTTTTCACAAGTCACCATTCTGCAAGAGCAGAGATAGTGTTGTTTTACAGCTTTTATTAGTCAAATGAGGCACATTAATAGGTTATTAATTTGTCTTGGTAGGCCAAAGTGTAATTCTTCTGAGCAAACATTTCATCCCATCAACTTTCAGCTTTAGTCCTTTGGTTCCAGGTCCACAGACACTTTTACCTCAGATTCTTTATTGTGCATAAGCCTTTGTGCAACCAGGAGTTTAGTGTTTTGCTGTGTTCTTTTAATTTCTAAATATGGTTTTTTATCAGGAAAAATGTTGAATACTTTGTCAGACTCTCAATCAGAGAGATTTTACCAGTGGGCTCTCACACCTCTTGCAGCAGTGCTGAAGCCAGGAGAGTTCAATGCATTCCCACTGAGCTGATTTCCCTTCTCTTGCACCCTAAAACTTGAAAGCAAAGCTGCATTTTCCTACCAGAGGGGCTGGTTTTGCATCCCCTCCTCGGCCCCTGTGGGAGCTGCTGTGTCTGTGCCAGGCAGAGCTGGCAGGGACCTGGCCTATCCCTCCTTTTCACAGCCAGGGTTTGCTGTTCCAGTTGCATTTTCCCCTCGGAATTCTCATGGAGCAGCAACGAGCCCATCATTTGGGCAGGAATTTTTTAGGAGGGCTTACAAAATCAGCATAGTTTTCAGTAAGCTGCAAAAACCCATTAAAATACTGGAAAAAAGGAGAAGCAAATAAAAGCATGTAAGTGATGGAAAGATCTATAAAAAATGGGAAATTATAGATTTTGAACTTGGGAATTCCTTCTGGGATGGATCACACTTGACAGAGCTATTGCTCCTGCAGTTCTCCCATGAGAGCTGCCCTGGCTGCACCTTTCCTGCATAAAAAACAACTTGGGCCTTCCTTTCATTCATTTCACAGTAATATTTTCTATAATGACAATATTTTCCATATCTCTGTCCAATGGCAGAGGGGAAGGGACAGATGTTTACAAAACATGGCAACAGTGTTTGTGCTATTAATGGAAACCAAACCTGCCATTTGTTGACACTGATGGGAAGATTCACTTTAATCTCAGTGAACCTTATTGCCCACAATATGTGGCATCTCTTTTGTAATGTTTGCTCTGAGTTACTAGCTAAATCTGATTTAGAGATATTTTTAAGGTTTTGCTTTGTTTTTCTGTTTCAATTATTCTATTTTTTTTCTCAATTATGCATTTCTAAAAATAAATATTTTCAAGCTGACTGGCTCTTCTTTTCCTGCCCTTTCTCCCTAACGATTTTCTATTTTCTACCTCCCTTTTTCCCCATGTTTCCTTGACTTTGACTTTAGATTCTCTATTTGCAAAATCACAGTTTGCAGTCAATACATTAGTAGCTCCCTTTTCCTCTGCTCTTTGAATACAGAGATAAAGTTTTCCTAGTCCATGTGGATTCAATATGATTTTTTTTAACTTAAAAATGGAAGGAGAGAGTATGGAATCACAGATTTTTTTAGGCTAGAAAAGACTTTTGAGATCATGGAATCCAATCACACAGCAGGAAAATGTCAGAGTTTTCAGGTGGATGTGGTTTATGGGATATTTCCCCTGATTTTCCTCTACAAGGCCATTTTTCTGAGCACAAGGGTTTATACAGCTTTTAATGCAATGTTCAGCCAGAGCTGCTTCCCAGCTGACTCAGTCAGCACTTGGACTGATGGATAACTCCTTTTTTCTTGGATTGTCCTCTCAAATAACACTGACATATTAGCAAATGTCTTCAGCCTCCATTGATTTTCTGTTAAGGTGAGTTAACTCCTTGAGCCCAGCTGGGTTGGAAAAATAAAAATTCTCCAACCCCCAACCGTAATTTTCTTATCATGGGCCTTAAGCCTTGGCTTTGAAGTAAAATATCCATGTTTAGGCAATTTTTCTTCAATCATTTTATTGCACTCTGAAGGAGATGTTGGTTAGTTACAAAATGCACAGAAATAAAATAAGAATGTACAGCAAGGGAACTGTAAATTTCTGTGTTTCTTACATGACATAGATGCTGTGTATCTGGGGAATAGTGGGTTAATTTTATTTACCTACATTCAAGCAGAGCTAAGACATCTTCCTTCTTTGTAGTTATGAATCTGAACTGCTTTCATACTTAGCTGTAAACAGAAATGATGTTGGGGGAAAATGAATAAAGAGAACTAATGAGACCTGAATGGCTTGAGGAAATAAATATTTTATTTGGTTTGGGTGTGTCAACCTGAGCTCGTTCTGTACCCTTTCTAATTTCATCTTGGATATTTTCATGTGAAAACAATTGAAGCCCTGACAATAAAGAAGATGTTCCTGATGCTGAATTGCTGCTTTGGAATGTTTCACATTTCAGTAGCTGGCTCCCAGAGAGACAGAAAAACAGAGAGCCATGGGCAAATCTTTCCTTTTTTGTGTGTATTTATTAAGTGCTGTCATTCTGTGAGACAGCCTGGCCCTTTAATGATATATTTCTATATTCTCTTGTCAACTGCCACACTGTTTGCACCAGTAAGTAAATGCCTTGTAAAGGTGCCCTGGGGAGCTATTACAGAGCAGCACAAATAATACAAATTTGATTTTTTGCTCTGCTGTCATACATTCTCCCTGGCACAAAGGCAGGTTTAATACATCTGACTGCACACTTCTCACAGCGTGGCACATTTGTTCGGGTTTTCCTAAATCTCTCTTAATGTTACAAATGCTTGTCGTGGCCACTGATTCTAAATTTTTTAAATGAATTTGCTTTTGTTGAAAATAATTTAATATCTAGTAGCAGTTTTGTGACTTTTTCTGAGTTTTGGGGCAATGTCCACTGAAAGGAAATCTGGGAGGTGTGGGGTTTGGAATTTTTGCTCTAAAATGGCTTGAAGAATTGTTCTTGAGCAAGTAGGAACAGAAACGTGCAACAGCTTGGAGTTTAAAATGTTAAATAATAAACAGAGAATTTGCAGTTCTCCTCCAATGGAACTGAACTTAACTTATGTAAAATAATTCATGAGATCATTAAAAATAATGAACAGATGCAGAGAAGTTGTTTCCTATTTGCAGGCCATTCTAGAATAGAGAAAAAATTAGGTATTAGTTCCAGATTGCTGATTTGAGCTTTAAAAATCCCCTAAACTACCTCATAATTTTGAATTACACCATAAAATATGACATTTTTATCACTGTACTAGCTTTGTGTGGGACATAGGTGTAAGTGACTATAAAGCTGTGCACTTTACTTGGTAAATGAGCTTTATCTATAACACAACTTAGGACTATCAGTTTACAGAGTAAATAACTGGATCATGTTGAAAGAAGAGTTAATTAAATGAAACTGCAATGTATCCCCCTGTATTTACGGACTGAGGACAAACACATTGGTTTGTTTCATTCCATTCTCCTGTCATCACAACCCTTTTGTCCCAATTGAACTGTGTTAATTGGGGTGTAAAGTGGTGACACCCAGCACACCCATACCAGGTGTCAGAACTCTTTTTCTCAGATGCTCCGCAGACTTGATGTCAATTTGACAATGGCTGTGTGCAGAAATTATGATTCAAAGCTCTGTCATAAATGCCCAAGTGGGATATTTCAGTGGTTTCTGGATCTATGTAATTTTATGGATCTTGGATTTACTTGCATCACTGCAGGGCAAATAACTGAGAATCAGTGTTTTACTTTACATGGTAGATGAAGTTATTGAAGGTGCATTTTGTAGGTATCCAGAAAAATCACATGCACACCAGGTTTCTGTTGAATCTGACAGCCTTTGATGGGCCTCTGAGAGACCTCATGTAGCTTTCAATAGTAGATCCCTGTTCAACTCATTGTTCTGGCTGGAAGTTCAAGGCATGTGTGGTTAAGAAACAAATTTGGAGGAAGAAAAAAATCTTTCAGCATTGTTAGTCAGTTTCTTCTCTGATCTGAGAAACAAAACTATTTGTTATTCTCATCCTATCGAGCTTCAGGATGAAATGGAACAAGTCCTTGTGCATGGGTAAAATTGTATTCTTAGTTGGAGGTGTTGTAACAAAAGCATTTTTGTGTTTGGATTCAGAAATCTGGATAAGCTGGGGTGAGAATTGGCAGTGGGTGTAGCAGAGTCAGTGTGGGTGGTTACTGAGCCTGAAAAACCCTTTCTGATCAGGGACAGCCAAACTCTATGACCTTGAAGAGTCCAGGAAGAGTTACAGGAAGAATTTGTTCCTAATCATAAGATAAACTTATATTTAGGTCCTTGTGACATCACAAGAGAAAGGGTTTTTTTATAATGTCACTGTCTGTGCTGCTTTGTCCTTCCCTTGTCTGTGTGAAAGTTTAGAATTACTATTAAAATGTTTAAGAATGTTGAAAATAGCATCAGTAATATAAACTTCTCTCTTTAGCAGCATGTGCTGTATTATGTGAGTTAAATTACAATTTTCGTTGCACAGTTTCCAAAAAGCTCCAAACAAGGAAGTGCGCTTGCCTTCCCAAGAAATTTCTGTGTTTGTGAGCTACAGAAGTGTTTCATTGGGTTTTTCTCTGCTCTCTGAATCTGTGCTGTTGGCTTTTCTAACCAGGCCTCGATGACTGCCTCCAACAATACATCAAAAACTTTGAGAGAGAGAAGATCAATGGGGAGCAGCTGCTGCACATCACTCACCAGGAGCTGGAGGAGCTGGGAGTGACTCGCATTGGCCACCAGGAGCTGATCCTGGAAGCAGTTGATCTGCTCTGTGCATTGGTAAGTGATTCCTCGCATCACTCACCTTGATCAGCCGCCTTTACAAATTTACAAATCAAACTGAAAATAATGTAGAGATTCCTCTGCGGCCACATGCTCAAACAGCCACGGTGGCTTTGCTTCAATAAAGGACAGACATGTCCTGCCTTCTCTCAGCTGCACAGAAACTATATTTATCCATTTAATGATTATGTGTGATGGTCTTTGATTGCTTTTCCTCTGACTTTCTTGGTCCTGCATTCAAATGCTGTCGACTATCACTCCTGGCATCCATATGGTTCCGTAATTATGTGCCATATGCCCTCGTATTTCACTGACATTTGCCACACTGCACTGAACCAAGTAGACCTGAGTGGTTTAACCATGCCAGCATTCAAAAGGATGGTACTACACAGCCAGAAGGTAATGCTAATTAGACTGGAAGATTGTTTAAAATGAGCTTTAAGATGAGACTGGAGTGGGAAAATTGACTTTATCTAAACTATAAACAAGTGCATCAACTAAAATTTGGGTCTGGCTTTTTTTTAGCAATCTGCAAGCATTTTCAACAACATTATTTGTTCACATTAATAATTACTAGGTCATTAATTCAGTTAACCTCTTAACAAAGTTTTTGATATAAACCCCCTCTATTTTCCTCTGCTATTTTATTCCTACCAGCTAATAAAGTGTGATGTATTAACTTAATTCTAAAGACAAAGTAAGTTCTCTTCATGTAGGTGGACAGGTAAAAGAATATTGAAAATACTAAAACACAAAATAGCAAAATTGCATAGGTAAATTACACATGACAATCATAATATTTTACTTCTTTATCTTTACTTCTTCTGCTTTTGAATAACTGGGTTATCCTGTGGGAATTTGATGAAGAGGAATTGTTTCCAAGAGGGAAAATGGCACTTAGAAGTAAGATAGAAAACAATTGAGGTAAAATGCACTAGATCTGGGGAAAAAAAAAACATTTTTCAGTACCTTTTATTATTCATCTTCTTCTTTCCTGTACGTCGAATGACAAAATACCCTCAGAGTGCCTTGAGACCTGCCCCTCCAAATGAAACAACTTTGTCAGAGGAGGGAAATGCTTTAGGAGCAGGTGTGTGCTGCAGAACCCAGCAACCAGGGCCTTTTGGAAACATCCAGACCCAGAGTCTGGAGTTTTTCCCTGGAAACCCCGTGTCCCATACCAAAGGAGCCAGCACAGCCCCCGGTGTCGCGTTGTGTCACCCAGCCCACTGTGCCCAGCTGCTCCTCGGGAACAGCAGCCCCCAGAAGTTTCCTCTGGAAGAACATCTCCCTTCAGTCAAGTGGGTCCCTGAGGAGGACCCTGCTGACTCTTGTATTGTGAGGTTTTGGGTTTTTTTCTTTTTTAAGCACAGAAAATGTACCTCTTGCTGCTGGTCAATAGTGCAGCTCTCCCTGTGCTGTCTCATGACCTTACTTTTCCTTTTGAAGCAGGATGGGGATTTTCCAGCTCCTTGTATCATTTATTTTGCCTCCTGCCTTTCAGACCTTTCCCTTCCTTTCTCACTCTGACTCTAAAATGCCTTTTTCTTTTTTTTTTTTTTTTCCTGTTTCTAAATGTTTCTCTCCCTGCCTGTTCCGTGTGCTTTCCACTGAGTGAGTCTGCTGCCTGCAGCTCTGCTCCTGGGGGTATTCTCCTGCTTCTGACATTTCTCCTTGGCTCTCTGTACATCATCTCCTTCCGTTCTTGCAGGATCACTGAAAAGTTTTAACAGACTCAGTATATCTATCTTAAATCTGTACTTATTTGTTAGGATTTGGATCTATGTAATAAAAAAGCCTTATTAAATAATCTCTCTTTGATTATTTTAAATAATGGCAATAATTGAATGAGAGGAGAGCTGATGCTGCCTTTATGAGCTGAAATACACCTCTAAAATATCACAATTGTATTCTTCTTCTGTGCTAACTGTTGAAAAATTAATAGATTGTTGCACTAACATCTGACTGCTGGCCAAGAGACCAGAAAAAAATTGTGACTTGGAATTGCTCACTGATACGGATTTTTAGAACAGCTAGTCTAAAAAAACCCAAGGAAATATTTTAAATGTAGTTTTCAGAGGGACTATAGAGTATCTTTATTTTTTTTTATGCCACTAAACAGGAGTTAACATACAGGAAATTACTGTAATTAGAATGTATTAAGGAACACATAATTTAGCCCCTGATTCCCTGAATTGCATTACAAACAAATTTAATACAGTTTATGGTCAGGTAAAACAAAGCCCCAGGCAGTCAGGAATCAATACTTCAATGCACTCTGTGCATGTTGGAAGTATGGACAGGGTGCAGAGCACAAGCTCTGTTTGTAGATTCATAAACATAAATATGTGAATTTTATTTTCAACACTTGTTATGGAAAAAATAGCAGGGAAGCACCAATTCCAACAGTCTGGTCTTAAAATCCCACCTGTGGAGGGGAGGTACCATCAGCAGTTTGTTGTGTCCCTCTCTCTGTCCATCCTGGTGTATTCCCAGTCCCAAGCACCCATGATGGATCTGGATCTGGGGTAGCTCTGCTCCTGTCCCTGTCCACATCCATGCCCTGCCTGGCCATGTCAATGAGCATTGGGTTTTTTCCATGCATGGATTCCTGGATTGATTTCTGTTTGGCAATGGGCAGTGCCCAAGTTCCATGACCCATTTCTCCCAGGCAGCATCAGCAGGATCCCTCAGTCCATCCCAGCAGAGTGGATTGTGCAACGCTGGGAACAGCAGCAGCTCCTCTCCCAGGAAAGCTCAGGATGATCAGGAATTCACACTGGGCAGGTGTTTACCTGCAGAACAGCTCTGCTGCTCCAGGAAACCAGGGGAAATTTGACTGTCTGAGCTACAGCCCTTGGGACACACTGGAATGTGTCTTTCCTAAGGGTCTAAGGGCCACTGGCTTTTGCAGGATGGTGTGCTGGTTTGAAAGCAAAACCAGGGAGAGACTCCAAATCAGAAATACAATTTAATAGGCAAGAGGAAAAAAAAGTAAAATAAAATAAAAACAATAGCACAAAAAAACTCTGACAGAATCAGAGTACAACCTGACACCCTGTTAGTTAGGGTGGTGGTAGCAGTCCAGATGGAGCGGTCTTGTTGAAGCAGTGATCCTGTAGAAAGGTCTGGTAGCTCTTGTCCTCTGGGAACCCAAGATTCTCCTGTGCTGTCCCCAGTCCCAGATGATATCCAGGTGGGAATGCTCACAGCCTCTCACAGTGGGCTGACACCATTCTATGGGTCCTGCAGTGGGTCCTTGAGTGCCCATTAAACAGAGATGGCTCCCAGAGGGAGTTACCTGTGAGTCACTGGATGAGGCCTTGATGGCCCATTAACAGCAGATAGTCCAGAGGGAGGGGGCAAGGGAAACACTGCCCCACCTGGTTCCAACAGCTCCTGAAGATGTGATAGAATACACACTCTGGGCACACCTTACATTGTAACTAGGACACATGGGTAGTGGGGTTTTGGTGAGGTTTTGCTGGGGTTACACCAAGAATGGTGCCTTGGCTGCTGTTCCAGGGATACAAGGGATACTGCAGAGCCCCCCAGAACCAAATGCTGACCTGTAAAGAAGGTTCTAAGTGCAAGTAGAAACTAAAACTAAAGGAGAAAAGACTTGGTTTTTATTCCCATTCCTAAACCACCTATTAGTCAGATGCCAAATACAAATTATTAAAGGCAGGGAGAGGTTTGATGTTGTGCATCAGCTTTTGACATGGGCTTTACATCCACTTTTCTTTTGAAAGCAAGCTGAATTCAGATAAGAAATTCATATGAGAATCTTGGCTAGAAAAGATTCCACACTGGAAGTTAACTTGCAGTGGGAAAGAAAAAAAATATAAGAAATGTGAAAAGGGAAAAATAAGAGTATTCAATACTCTCATGCAATATGGGAGTATATGTATTTTACCTGAAAGTTAAATAATTTCAAATGTTAAAATAATCTCCTTTATGAAAGGGTAAAGTCAGAGTGCAAAAGGTGAGAGGAACTTTCTCTGTAGGAAAGAAAGTACAGGCAGTTGGGCTTGCTGAGGGGTGAATTCATGTGCTATGAAATGTGAAGTCACAGGTGAGCTTTACTTTCAGCTTCAGTTCTTCGACCATTCTGGAAAGAAATTTTTGAGTTGTGCTTTAATTATGAAGAAAATTGGGAATGATGGCTGTGGGCAAAAAATCCAGTCTGGAACATCAAAGTCCTTTCTTGCTAGGGTGGTCAGAAACTGCTCTGCAATTATTTATTTGAAGTGACCTAAATAACATTTAGGGACTAAAAATTGTGAGCCACTGGGATTGGACTGTAACTTTATTAAAGTTGAAATATTAATTGGGATCTCTATTGGAGGACTTGTTGCAGAGAGACTGGATCCGCAGAAGTAGCAGAGTCTGGGGAAAAGAACTTTTTGATAGAAAGTATACTGGAAGCAAGAAAAGGGAATATTTTTGAGGTCAACATGGGTTGCTGTTCAAATCTGCCAGTAAATTTAATTTAATTAGGACAGTATTGGAGTCAGTATATTGTTAAAGCCTGCACGAATTAAAATATAAACAGTCTAGTGGGGAGAAAGACTGATAATGAAAGGATGAAAAATGAATGGGAAATGAAAAGAATGTTCCAATAGAGATTGTATCTCAAGTAATTAAAAGTACTGTTAATTCACAGGCATTCAACTTGTGAAATACGACCTTGTGCTGTGGAGAAATTTCAAGGAGAAATAGAGATTAGAAACTTTGTGTGCAGTTTCTGCAAATCCACAATCCAAGTAGGGTGGGTTTTCCACCAGAAGGCACAATAAAGTCACCCGTGGTCAACACGTTTACAACAACTGCAGGAATTTAATTTATTCTTATGTTTAGTTTGTTGTTTTTGTTGTTGTTTAAATAGTTATTTACAGCTACCTAACACAGCTACCTAACAAATTCTTTTTTTCTCCTCTACAATTTTTCTAACATATTTCTTTATCAGGCATCTCCCTAAGAAGCAAGAGCAGAGGAATTAGTTGGTCAGGTGGAAAGCAGTTTGCAGTGATTTACTTTGAAGCGCACCATGGTGAAGGTGAAGTCTTTCATAGCTGCCTCTACATCTATTGATAACATTGTTCTTCTGAATTGAAACTATTCAAGTTTTTCTTCAATTAATAATACTTTAATGGCCACAATGATCTCTCAAGATCCTTTTAATTTTTCATTCTGCTAATATACTTTTTGATTTGTCAATTTTGCAAGTATATTAGGAAGCATTTTTTCTTACTTTACCTGATTTGTAAACAAGTTTCACTTTTAACAAGTCATTCTATGTGTCAAATACTTCTTTTCCACCCATATTTCAGGGGTTATTCAAAGGTAATTATTCTAGACTAAAATCTTTGTATTGAAGCTTGAGTAGATGGAAATAAATCTCCTTTCTTTGGAATGGAATGCCATCCCTCTTGGTGAGAGATGAAGAGGTATTCCATCTCTTCAGTTGAATAAGGAACCTGGCACATACATTACTTTTGTCTCCACAAACATGTGTGCATCCAGAGAGCTTTATTAATTTCAACTGGAAAAGAAGTTCAGCTTTTGGCAATCCAGTGCTATTTATTATGCTGTGCCAAAACACTGAGTTAATACTATTGAATTGAGTGGGTTAATTATTGCACATACTAGAACATGTGTATCATTTTTTGATTAGTCTAATTAGCAGTTTCATTCTTTCCTAGCCTTTCAAATCATGCAACTTGGAAAAATAACTGATTTTAAGGATTGTCTGAGTTTGAGATTGTTTTTTTCTTTTGTTTTCTTTTAAAAGTCTGTTGACAATTTTAGCATTTCCAGATTTTTTTTAGGATGAGGACATTGAAGGAAGATAATTAAGTTGGTACAAACAATTCAGAGTAGCCTAAAGTCCTGGCATTTTACAGGTGTGTGCAGGACTCTTTTATCTTACTGGGGAGAGGTAAAAATAGCATGGTTTTCTAAGGTGTGCTGGAGAAGTTTGCATGTAATTACACATTATTTGTGTCAAGTAACCACCAAAATGAAATCCTTTCTAAAATCACCACACTAAAGGCAGCTCTGGGAGTTGATCTAAGCAAAGAACAAAGTAAAGCGGAATTTTTCTTGATGTCTTCTCAGTGCTCTCCTCAAGGCCCACTGATTCCACACCAGTTGCTCCACAGTACCAAACAGTGGGAATATTTTGGGTACTGCAGCAGCACCAGCAGCGATGATATATTAGTGCCCCAAGCAAAAGTTTCAGAGGCACCCAAGCACAGGGCTGTTATAGGACAAAAATTACTTTTGGATTTGTGTTTGTGTGTTAAATGCTTTAGAAACTTAGGCTTGGACTCTCTAGAGAACTTTATCGTCTCTGAATTTATCATTCCTGTAGAGCAGCCGTGGCCACACAACCTCTGATGAAGATCCCTCTGTTTATGGGATGTGTGTACATCCTGTAGCAAGACACAGATTGGAAATGGTCCTATCCAGGTGTTCCAGTGAGAATTCCATCCCTTGCCATAATACAAGGTGCATAAAGTGGAAATATGAGAAAGGAAATTGGCTGCATTTTATTCAAATTTCAGTTCCTGCACACAGTCCAAAGGGGAATTTCAGCAGGGCAGCTGAAATCCAGGAGACCATATCTAATTCTTGCCCACAAACAATGTTATTAGGTTATCAAGCTTCAGATAAATTACTTCATGCTATTTCTGTATCCTTCCTACTTATGGTTTTGTTTATGTTAAAAAAAACCAGGAAAAATTCAAATTTGCTATGTTGACTGCTGCTAATTCCTTGAATTTATGCACATCATTTGCCTCTGGAGCAAGACAGTGTTAACAGGCAAATGAGAGGAAAGAGACTTCTGTTTTTCCTGTATTATGACATAGTTGAGAGATTTCCTCTTGTCACACAATAATTCTTTTTCATGAAATAGGGAGAAACATGTTCTATTCAAAGTGTTAAACCTGCTCCAAAGCTTGTAATTTTCTTCTGAAAATGCATCTGTTTAAGTACCAAAGAGAATGAGGATCCTATATCCATGGCGGGCTTGGCTGGTGAATAGGCTCCTACAGGAGCTCCTGCATGCTTGTGAGAAATAAATGTACTTATTTCCATTTAGAAATTTATAAAAGAATCCGTTTATAATAATCTATTTCTGTATTTCATGTTGGTTCTCTGTCTGGGTAAGCTCAGTGGTATTCTGATCCTGAACATTTCATTCCTTTTCATGCTGTGAGTTCCTGTCACTCACTGGCAGAAAACAGACCGCCCCTAATAATTGCAATTAAATTGTATTGCTACTTATTAGGCCAATGCAGGAGCAGAAATTTATGCAAATATATAGGTAGGTAATGAGCTGGGGTTAAAAACCACATGTGTCCAACATTGTAGGGCAAGGCATTAAGGCTGAAATGCACTTCAACTAGTGTTGGGATAAAATAATAGTATTATATTATAATTTCTGTATATTCTTCTATCCCTGGTTTAGGGGACATTAATGGAGCACTCATTTCTGGCAAAATTTTGATTTCTCTTGAGGTTAGCAGCTGGAAGTCAGGGACTGTGTTTGTAATTTCAGCCTTTCTGGGTGTCTGGTTTCTCCAAGGCTGAGGTAGTGATCCCAGTCACTGCTGGGGATAAAGGAATGGACATTTTCTCTGTACAGGAGTAAAAGAAACACCTTTGTAGCAGCATCATCTTCCATTTCGTGATGTTTCTGTTGACACCAGCTGCCCCAGCATGGCATGGTGCAGTGTTAAGGGACTGTTTGTTGCTTCTTTCACTTCAATTTCTCTGGGTTTCACAGGCATCCTTTCCTGCACAATAATCCAGTCTGCCAATACCTGTGGAGAGCAGAAAGCAGGAATGCCAACTTTAATGTTTTAACCTTAATCTTAACCTAAATTGCTCTGTGTAACTCTCCCAACCTCAGACTACTCAAGATTTGGAGACTTGATTTGTCTACAGCAACATGGAGATCCCCTGTGGTCTCCTAAGGATGCTCACCAGCCTTTGTGGAACTATTAGAATTGACATATCCAATTAATTTATATGAATTATTGCTTTTCTAGAATCTCAATGTGAAGTGTAAGGAACAGCCTTGCAGTGACACAAGAACAAATTGTGCAGCAGAGCATTCACATTTTCTTTTCCATCATTTTGTTTCTACACTAAAGGAATTAGAAAGAAGGATGCTTGTAATATCTTTATCCTGTGTCATCTCTTACTCATGATAAAATGTGTTACTATATTTCTACATTTCTTTTAATCAAATACGTGCAAATCTTACCAAAAATTTTCTGAGTAAAGCATAAAAATCCAGATGTCTCAAAGTTTGCTTTGGTTTCATAAAAAATGCCTTTAGAACACCCATTTTTCATGCAGGAGTTAAGATGAATAATTTTAAATTCTACATTCTGGGGTGCCCAGTGGTAGCTCTTTCACTCTGATCTTTTATTGCAAACACAGAAATAAGACTTCAAGTGAGGCATATGAAAGGAAAATGCTGGTTTTCTAAAATCATGGCTTGGAGCACCAAGGGTTTTGTGCTTTCCGTCAGCAGAGGATTTGGGTCTATTGCATCATAGCAACACTTAATTGTATACTACTGCATTAAACCTTTGAATACATAATTTAATCCATCAGCCAGCTTAGGTTGATAATCTTGACTTGGAAGCTTTATGAAAAGTTTGGTCTATACCAAAGCTGTGTGATTTCCCATATTTATTTGGGTGGGAGAACCATCCATGGGAGTAATTCTCAAGGCGGGTGAGGTTTCCTGTGCCTGTGCTGCCCAGTCCATCCCCACAGCACCTCTAAGTTTTGAGAGTTTTGTCTGATCCCAGCCAAACTCAATGGAACTGGGAGTCCACGAGGATTTCTGCCAATGCTGAGAAGGTCCCAGAGTGAAATCCTGATGATGCCTTGGGAAGGCCGGCCTGGAACAGAGACTGAACAGAGCTGGAGAATAGAGTAGGTGTTTATTGAAAGGCCTCTAGGATCCACCTTGGGCAGGACAAGAGTCTGACCAGGGCTACACCCAACTGGACCCCAAATGGTCACAAAATGGACAAATGGTCTTGAGGTCTTACAGTTTTATAAGTTTTGGTCATTTGCATATTGGGGTTTAGTTGTTCAATTACAGCTTCAGGTTGTGAGGTCCCACCCTTCCTGTTCCTCTCTTCAGCCCACCCTTGTTGGTGCTTTTGGGCCTGAAAGTTGTCCTTGGTCTGCAGCAGGAAAAGGATTTGTTTTGTCTGCCTGCTGTGTGAAGAGAGCTGACTGACACTGAATGTGAGGCTCAGAACTGCACCCCTGGGCAGCACAGAATCTGAAATATATGAAAGCTCAAACTTAAGGCTTCACTGGGAGGAAATCCTCCCCATCCTTGGGGAGAGGCACCAGCCCTCGGCCAGGGACAGTCAAGAGGGGGTGTCCCTGGCCCCAGAGCTGTGCAGGTGTCCTGGGAGCCACATGGGGAAAGGGATGCAGGAAGGAGGAGGATGCAGATCATAGAAACAGAATCCTTTTCAGTCGCACTGCTCCCTGAAATGTTTGTTACTCCTTCCAGAGGATGCTAAAGCAGCGTGGATGAAGATCTGTGCCTGAATCCTTGGAATGCTCCAGGCACTGAGGGACAGCCCATTGACTGTATCCAGCTAATGGAATATTGATTCAGTCCTAGGTAATTATGTTAAATAGGAGAGGAATATTAGATTATAGAGGAGAGAGGAGTCTATTTTTAGAACAAAGAGGAAGAATAATACACACTAGTGCAGGAAGAGATAAACTTCTCCCCTTTAAATGGAAAAGGTGTTATTATACTAACATAAAATTTAAATTTCTTTAAGATAACCTGAGAACTCGGCAATATGCAGATATTTTCTTGGTTTATTCAGGTGCTGAAAGTCTTAAGCATCAAATAAATTGGTTTCTTCTAACGATCTACATGAAATACACTGGTAATTCTTAGTTTCTTAATGAAAAATTATTGCACAATTTCTTATCCGGTATTTCAAATATTTAGGTATAAACAGTATTATGAACATTTAAAATTCGCTTTTAATTTTTTTTCTAAGACTTTCTTTTTCCACTGGAAGGGACTATGTTGCCTTTATTCATTATGTGTTTCATTTACAAAATCTTCTTTCCCTTGCAAAAAACAACAACTCCCTTTTTCCCTTTCCAAATCAATCTGATTTGAAATCTGTCCCATGAATGCATGATAGTAAGCACTATACCATGGAGAATCTCTGTGCCAAGGAAATACAGGCAGTAGCTCAGTGAAAGTTCAAAAAAAGGACATTTTCCCTACAAAAAATCTCTTTTCTAATTTGCAAGGAGCGATTTCTTTCATATTTCCCAGTGAGATATTTTTCATACCATTGTGCTACATTATCAGTGTCTATGAGCTGCCTGAATTCCTGAGTAATTATCTGTGATCAGTTATTGTCAGGGATAAATTCATCTGCATGCAAATATCCGAGCATGCACATGCATATTCATGTCACTGTTGTTGACTGAGTTGCTTGAGCAGCCTTCAGCAAATTCACAATCCAAATAGATAAATGAACTTTTTTCGTACTCTCATTAATGCCCATTCAAACGAATCTTGTCACTAATTTAATTTCTATATGCTGCTCTGAATTCTTCTGAATATGTGGAACATTTCTCCAGAACTGGTGTAGGTTCTACAACTTCTGCAGGGATCTAAGTTAAATGTCTGGCCCAAGTGTGGTCTGTGTTGATATAATCAATAAGACCAGCTTATCATTTATTCCCTAACTTGGAATAATTCACCATTGATTCAAATTCTAATTTTATGTTATGTACTGAATCTCTTTTTCTCTGTAATCTTACATTTCTGCCTTATAATTCATTTTAAGAGATACTTTTAAAATTGAGAAAATGAGGCTTTCTAGGATTGGATGGTTGGTTCTTACACAAAGCTGTTATGAAACAAATAGTAAAATTTAATTGATCACAAGGTTTTAATAATGAATAACAAAAGTTTGTGGTTATTAAACAGTGCATTACAATTGTAGAGCTCCCTTAGATACTACAGAGAAAGGTGAGTAGAGAGAACTGAAATGTACAGCAGATGCTCGAGATGCTTTATCCTTGCCAGTGGAGTTTCCTGGATTTGGTAACTGGGAATGCAAAGAAGAATTTGGGTGTGATTTAGGTATTTCTGAGGCAGAACATGTCAAAAGTAGCATGGTGCACGCTGAGAACAACAACAGCAGGTTGCTAACGCCTCATGCAGGCAGGAATTGCTAATCATCCTTGAAAGTTAACAGATCACGGTCCAATACGATTTTGGAGGAAATATCTCCTGTCATCCTTTGCTCTTACTTGTTTATCACAGTATCCCCAGTCAGCAGATTGCTCAGAGCTTGTTTTCCTACACATATGGAAGAGGTCAAGCCACCCTGGCTGTCTGGCTTGCATATGTTTTGTAATTGAAGCCATATGCAAATCAGGCCATCCTTAATGCTGAAATAAAATATTGGAAACAATAATCCTTGGGACGTGGAAAGAAGCCACAAAACACCCCAACCCCCTCCATCCTCCTGGGTATCGCTTTTGTGGCCATCAGAAAGGAAATGCTGCCACAGCTTGATTTCCCCACTGGTATTTTCCTGGGAGTTGACATTGGAGATGTTAAATGTGTCCAGATGTCAGCTTGGCACAGGCCAAACGCTGAGTGGATGCTGCAATGCACCCACCACTTTGTCAGCAGGCTTCTGAGAAGGTTATTATGGTCATGAGAAGGTTGTTACGCTCATAAAAAGGTTTTGTTATTTCCTGCTGCTGGGATATCAAGGTTTTGCTCAACAGAAAAAGAGAAAGCACTAAATGCATTTAGAAACAAAGAAATTTTTTTGTAAATTTTTTTTTGTAAATGCAGATTCACTTCCAGGTATTTTAGATCTAAGCTCTTGGTGAAGTCAGAGCTGAGCAGAAAACGTGAATTAGAAGCAGAGTGGGAGAGCAGTCAGGACCAGTCCAAGGGATGCTGCTGAGGTGTACAGGCAGAGCAGGAAAAGTGTTCTCCCAGAGGAATTAAGTCTCAGGTTTGGATCAATCCCTCCTGTTTCTGAATCTGATGGATCACCAGCTCTGCAGGTGGTGAACTATTGGTGGTTCAGCTATGTAGATAATAATTTATTACACTTTACAGCTGAAATGAGGTATGATCTCTCCTCTCTTCTTTTAAAATTTTCCTTTCTTAAAGCTTTGGTGAGAATGGGCACTAAATAGCCAAATAGCTGGGTTGATGTTCAGGGGTTTAGATTATTTACAAACAGAATAAAATTCAAGGACTTGCTGAATAAGTAATCTAAAACTGTGAAAAATATAAGGAGGTTTCAGATGCTAATTAAAATTTCTTCAGGGGAGGGGAGGAAAGGAAAACAGCCAAAATATACATGGGAAAAAATGTAATTAAGGCATTCCTTGAGCATGGTCAGCAGACTGAGAGTGCCATGAACTTGAAAAGTATATGCACTTTCTTTATCCTTCCTGCCATTATGGCAGTGAGGCGTCTACATAACTAAATAGCAGATCCCATATTTTTTACAGAGCTTATCCAAAAATTACATTGGTGACATGTCACGATGTGCTGGATCTCATTGTGCAGCCACGTAGAACAGTGAGAGAGAACTTTAAAATGCATTTTCAGAATGTGCACAGCCATCACAAAAATATCTCTGTCAGGCTGGTCAGTGGATTAGATTGGTTCTGCAGGACATTTCTAAAGTCTGTTCTGAGTGGGGTGAGTTTGTTTTCCTCACACATTTTTGTGGTTTAGGCACTTGTCCCACAGCAGTGGCTCCTCTCTCTCTCTCTCTCCCTTTCTTTCTCTGTCTGTCTCTCTCTCTCTAGATCCCTGTGCAGCCTTCCATAACCAGATCAGGGAGATGTTCCAGTTTATTCAAGCTCACCCAATGGGGGGGAGGGGGGGGGGGTATTTGTTTATTCCACAACTGAAATCACAGTGCTTCATTAGGATTAAGCTGACCAAGGAGGCTTTGTGCAGTTTGCTCAGAAATCTGTGGCAAGAGCTGCCAGGTAAAAGCTCCTTATAAAATGTTTAGGCAGGAGATCAGGGATCCTGTTAATTCCTGCTCATCTTAATCAATCCAGGGCAGGAACTGGTGCACTGTGCAGCTTTAGGCTGGCCTAGAGTGGGGCTAGACTTACATAACCCGAGATCCTTGAACAATAAATCTGCATCTCCATCTCTGACCTCATCTGCTGCTTTGTTCTCACCTGGAGCCCAGCCTGAGACTCTGAAGTCTTAAACATGAAGTTAACAGTTTATTTGAAAACCTTATCTGAAAAAATCTCGCTTCAGTGGTTGGCCTCACAATCTTTTGGAGTTCAATTTTTAAGAAAAGACTATCAAGTTCTAATTATTATCTGAAATAAAAATCACTTGTTAAAAACAAACAAACAAACAAACCCCAAACCTTTCCAGGGTGCATTAATTACGCTTGATGACATTTATATCTATCTATTGCAATGCAAATGCTTAAGCTTCTTCTGAAGATAAAAACCACATATATATAATACAGAACTTAATTTTTAAATAGGTTAAAATATTTAATCTTATTTCCAGATCTACTTAATTTATCTATTTACAAGATGATAGGAAGGTGTATGGAGTGCTTAGAAGCACCATGACAAGTTCCAAATTATAGACTCAGGAGACAAAGAATTGTGACACAATTTGCTCCAGCAAGGTGGGATAATTATAATGGAAGGGAGAACAAGGGGGAGGAAAGCTGCACATACAAAAGCATTGAGGTGTTTCAAATAATAGACTCTAATTTATATTATGATGTTGCATATTTGCATAGTATTACCATAGTTATTAATGAACTCCCTACTTTTATTTTGATGAAATGTCAGGTTCTGTGCACATAAACTGTGCTATGATACTGCAGTTTAACTGAAATGATAGGCAAATGTTGTTAAAGTGAGGCAGAAGGATTTGGTTTATTATATATTTATTATATGCTATTATGCTAATTCACTGATTTAGAAGGAGAAAAGCTTTGAAAGAAAAAGCTGAACCAAATTTGGGCCATATTTTACTGGAGCTGCATTCTCCAGCCATGAATGGAAATTATTTTCCTAATACATTTATAGTTTTCAAAGCAACAATGCTAGGATTTTATATATACTTATAAAATACATAAATTATTGAATATGTCAGAGTATAAACTGTGTGAACTACATCTAACACATTCTTGTTAACAAAACTGATATTTTCTTTGATTTATTTTAGCTTTGTATCAAGTGATGTCATAACTTGCATCTGATTATAAGAATTGTCCCTTTTTTTACCTTTCGGGAAATTTTAAGTTTTAGGTTCCAGTCTCTAGACTTGAACTTGTACACTGATTCATAGAATCCCTAATGAAAATTTTATTTGGCCTTTTTCAAACTGCTATTCAGATAAAGGATGACCAGCCTGTGAATTCCTTTTCAAGAGTAACCAGACACACCTGGTGGAAACGCACTGTGTCACTCATTTGGACTTTTTGTCATTTCATTATCTTCAGTTTGATGTTGTATCATAAAAACATCACCACAAAATTTTAGTGAAATCAAACAAGTGTTTGCAGAGACAAGTTTTTCAGAATCAGGTTTCCCCTGTTTCAAAGTCTCTTAACCTTTAAAAACATCCCTCCAGAAAGGAAATCTAAAAGAAAAAAATGTGTTTTGACAGTTTTCATTCTATGTATGTGTCAGAAGTGTTTATGCTAAAATCAGAGTGTATGATTAATTGTGACTTTTGCTTTTATTATCAAACAGGCTGTGTTTGCCTGGTTTTATTAAGTGCTAACAGGCTCCATGCTATCCTAAAAACTCTGATTCTCATGGCAAAGCTGGAGAAGCAGCCAGAGCCCTGACACAGGGAGGTGCAGGATCCCATCTGGCACTCCGTGTTTTCCCAGAGGAGAATCCCAGAGCTTCTCTGGGGATTTTTCCCAAGTGGTCTCAGAGCTGTGATTGAGCCCCAGGTGGGACAGGGGTGGCATCTCCAGGCCCTGGGGACCAGGAGCAGCCTGGAAGGGACCAGGGGAGGGGAGCACAGCATCCCCATAGAGCTGCTGAGGTGCTTCACAACCACAATAAATCAATTTTTGGGTGATCTGAGAGTGGGTTCAAAACCAGGCTGAATTGGGGAAGAAGTGCCTGGAGGTGGAGCTCTCAAATTCCCAATAATTTAGAGCATTCTTAAAGCTTTTGCATGAAATGTAGAAATGGGACAGCAGCTCAATATTTAGGTTGTGGTGTTTTAAATGGCTTGAATGTGGTGAATTCCATATAAGGTGCTTGAACTGCAGTCAGTGTTGTTTCATTTCACCTCCTCAGTCAGATCGCCTGCTCTGCCCTTTTATATTCGTTATATTCTCCTGCTCTGCTCTTTTATATTCAGTGAAAATTGTAACAGTCTCAAAGTATCACCTACAGAAAAAGCTGTGTATGCACCCACGTGTTCATGTATTTATAAATATATTTTTATATATATATATTACACTGACTACTCACATGAATGACAACATGAAGAAAAATTACTATAATTAAAAAGAAATCTGTTTTTAAGGTAAGTTAAAGTCATTACTTATGCAATATAAACTGTTTAGCTAGAATTACATCCTGTGCCTATTAAATTTCAATGTGCAGACATTATTTCTATCTCTGTATGCCACATTACAGCGAAACAATTTCATTACAGCTCTACCTGTAAGAAAAAAATGCTGGGGGGTTTTCCACAAAAGAAATAAATTCTTCATATACTGTAGGTATTTTGTGCTTGGTTTTTTGATCTTCGGGTGCTGGTGTTTACAAAAAACTGATTAGCACTTGGCGCTTTTTCCCCCATTATATTTATTATTTTTTATCTTGATGTTGGCTACAATAATTTAGCTTATTTTATTTTAGTAGCTAAAATTCTCCCAGATTGCTTTATTAGCATAAAATCCTCCTTTGTGATGTTACTGCTTACCTGCAATAAGGTATGAGAACACCTGAAGCCATAGCTGAAGATTTTTTTCATTCCACTCCTTTGAATATGTAAAAAGCTCAGATCTTATACTGTCAGATGGATACAGAATTTGCTCAATTATTTAAAAATGGAATTTCAAACCAGAATGTACAAAACAGGCAGAGTTTTTAGCTGGAATTGTGAAACAGGCACAGGGCAGGAAGGTTCATGGTGAATGTGTGTTTAGCTATTTCTGTATTTTGGATTTACGACATTAAAAAGGGGAAGTATCTGTTTGGAGGCAGATTTCCTATATCTCAGTTTCCAAAATTCCAGTTTTAACTATAGGGAGTATCCAACTACTTCCCTCTTACACTGTATCTTTTCTGCACTAAGAAAACAACAGTCTGCTTTGGGTTGTTTAGAAAAAAAATGCCATTTTCTCCTGTCACCTGAATTCTACCATTTCTGACAACAGCCACCTGTTTTCTGTGCTTCAGAAAACCCGATCAAGTGTGAAAGCCCTGGGGAGGGTCTGTTCCCTCAGCACCTCCAACAACCCCAGCACAGCAGCTCAGACCCAACAGGAGAGGGGAGCTAGGACAGAGAGCCTGGAAATGGGAAAATCAGAGGGGGAATAGCTGAATTTAGGAGCCGTGTTCGGCAGGCAGAACAGCAGAGTTATCCTTCCACCCAAATCAGCTGCACACCTCACTAAGAAGCGCCACTGCAAGCACAGCTTCATCCTGGCGTTTTGCTAATGATATTCTTCCATAATGAGCTTGTCTGCCTCTGATCTCACACTTGTGTTTAATTTCTGCCTCCTGAGATCCTTCTTCCCAGCTGCTGCCGTGGAATGGGGCGTCAGGAATTGCTGAGCTCCAGCCTGAAACATGGGATCAGTCACTGAATAAATCAGATAATCTGTGTAGCTCTTTTGAGTGTGTGCAGGTAATAATGCTGTCAGTGGCGATACAGAAGTTCTTACTGTTTGATCTGTGCTTTTATATGAAATAACTTAAATATTTACCCAGTTTTGCAGTCATGTCTTTCTGTGTTCAAGTGTGCTTTGGCACTTTCTGCAATGTTCCTGTCCAGGTCCCTTTTTCTGAAATGGAGCATTGGTGATTTTAGGCAACTTTCTATTCTCATTAAGTAGCTTCTTGCTCCAGATTCAGGATAATTTAACAAATTATGTGGCTGTGTGGTTCTAGACAGGCAGCATCTGGGGTTGTTTTGGCAGTCAGGATTAATTTTCTAAACTTGTAAATCCATTTCTGCTAATTGAGTCATTTGATGATGGAACAACCTTAAGTATCATGAAACAAAACCAGGGAATGGAGCAACACTTTCTTGTTTATTTTTCCCTGCTCTTGGGATGAAAAATAATCCTGCCAATGCCAATGGCACTCTCTTATGTCTTTTAGAAGTTTTCTCTTTTACTTTTCTGTCTTTCTTTTTAAACCAGAAATTATATCTAGGATTTACAGTGCAAAAAAGAATCACCTGATCTCCTGCCAGAAGAAAGAATTTTTGAGGCCCAGGAGCATCATTTCTATGGTGTGGCTCACGAGAGCAGCACAGGGGGAGTAGAATGTGCAGCTGTGAAGGCTGAAGTCTGGCCTGGCAGCTGTGATAATGATTTAGTCTGGCAGTTCTGAGACTCTCTCAGCTACACCATGGACATGAGGTGCCTACAGGAATCAGAGATCTGGATACTGGCAGTGCCATCCACAAGGCACCTCACCTGCTTAATCATTGCCAGAAAATACAATTCTGTGTTTTCAAATGTGTCCACTGAATTATAATTGATGCAGTTTAAATTTGGGGACATACCCACTTCCTGGCTCTTTTCTGCTCTGGAACAACCTTCTCCATTCCCCATCACTTTGCTTGCTGACTCTGGAAGCCCAAAAGAAGCCATAACTTCCTTCAGTCCTCTCCTAATATGTTGCCACAGTGGGGTTTGCTGGCATCAGAGCATCAGGATGTAGGCATACTTTCAAGGTTTATTTGCAAGCACATTTTTCCCTTTTGGTAGTTGATTACAGCTGTTTGATTTAAAAATTAAAATCTTGGATTTAGTCATGCTTAAATCTTGAACTCAATGCCTCTGTCTTCTACAAAGGCATTGATTTACTGTCACTTTCATAATAGTTTTATCTTTTCCCTTTTATTGTGCCCCATTCAGTCTCAGGTAAACCACTAACTTGCATCAGCACTCCAACTGTGCTGAAAAATTGCCTTTCGTCTTCTGATTATCTTTATGGATATATTTTATCTATGTTCTGCTGTATTTTAAATTTTATATTGGCATTAATTGAGGTTGTCATTGCCATGTAAGCAATAATCTTCAAGATAAAGGTGGATCACTAGGTGGAATACCTCACACACATTTCCTGCTCAGTCCTCTGTGTTTTCCAGTGACTGGAGAAGATCTCTCCGGCTGATTACACTTGCTGGAATCTAAAATACCTTGTGGTATTTATAGATTCAGAGATCAAACCATGTCCTTTCCTGCTTAACTCCTCTTAAAAGCAAACTGACAGGTTTCCAGAGCTTTTATGCAATAACAAGTTATTGTGAGAGGGGTTTTTTCTGCATCTTTCCATGGGAATAAGCAACCAGGAGGATCTAGTTTATCATCCTTGTAATGTGTTGCTGAGTATGCAGAATGAAACCTGTTTTGAGAGGAAATCAGGCACTGCCCAGCTGTTGAGAGCTGGAAAAGGCATCCCAGTGCATCCACTTAGTCATCATCTTGGCATGAGTGGAAGTTGAGAGGAAAATGGAGGGGGGGGGGAATTCCTTCAGTGCTTTAATAAAAGATTAGATTTGATATTAAGCAGATGACACACTAATATCACATACATCTTGCTCTTTAAACTTTTCCAAATGAGAATGACTTTCTTTGGTTACACTATTACTAACTGTGCTGCAATTGTTCTGGGAAAAGTTGAAGAGAGGTTTTTTTGTCACTTGTAGCAATTTAGTCTTGAACTGGATGGTCCAGCCCCTCCCTGATGTTTTAGCTGGGATACAGGCCTAACAATGGGGTTAATTCTCTCCCTGGAGTTTAAATCTAATTCTTTACATTCAGCTAAGGTAGCAAAGTGTTTAATTTCTCATAGATTTCCCTCTAAGCTGGAGGCAAGGCCTTGATTTATTTCTCAGTGAACTTGACAGGGAGAATGGCTGGCAGGGAAGGCACTATCCCCAGCGCCAGCTGTCAGAGGTCCAAACCACTTCACCAAGTGTTTGTTTGCACTTTGTTTGCTTTCCATACAACCCCAGTTTATATTCTTGTTATTGGTCAGTATATTTCCCTTTTCTGGAGTTGAAAATTATTATTTCTAGTACAAATATCCACGTTAGCGTCTGTCAAGAAGTGTCTTCTTTTCAAGTCTTTATTCTCGTCTTTGAGGGAGACGTTTAGGCAAAAACGTTAGTGTGTGATATTCACGATCAGTCTTCTAATATAAGCATAGTTGAAATTAACAGTGGACAATCAATTCAGATTCTGAGAGCTGATTTTGTTTAAATGCTCATAAAATTGTTTCATGTCCTACATCCTCTGGGGACTGCAAGAAATCTGGGTTCAGTTCAGTGTGTTTGAGACTTTCTGTGTGAGTTTGAATTATTTAATGGATTTGAACTATCTTTGTGCTTGTTATCGGAGTCTAAGTGGGGAATAGGCCTGGTGATAAAAGGACAGAGACACAGATGAAGAAAGATGGATAAAGGGGACTTGTGGTTGGAAACTTTCAGTTAGATTCAACCCTTCTCTCAACATCAGAACCAGAACAAGGGGCAAAAATCCACTCAGAACTCTTAAATATGAAGCCCTGTCACTGGCTGGAGTCTCTGAGACACGAGCAGCTGTTCCTGTGTGTTCCCTGAGCAGCCGTGGGGAGCAGGAGCCTTTGCTCTGGCCTGGTTTGATGTTCCAGTGTTCCAATCCACGTGGCACAGCTGTTCTACAGCAGCAGCAGGGTTCAGGAGAGGCTGTTCCTGTGAAAGCCTCTCAGCAAGGCTGTGCTCCACTTTATTCCTGGTTCACAGGGCAGGGGAAGGGGACGCTGTGCTCAGGTGAAAGAATTCCAGGCCCTGGGATCCAGAGCAGTGGGACTGCTGCAGACCAAGGCTGATGAATTTCTGCATGAGGCCAGCGTGTTATGAGCCCCACGAAGATTCATCACACTCTCAGGGCTGCCAGCAACCTCCCAGAAATGGCTTGAGAATAATTAGCGAGACGGCGTGATTTGAAAAAGCAGAAAGGTTTTAACTAAAGAGAAAATTACAAACTGTACAGAACAAAAGAGTAAAAGGCATGCAAGGTGCAGGGAGGTCCTTGCTCCTGCTAAGACACCCCAAAAAGCCCTGAGAATCTCGGTGCTCTCCCTTAAGTGTTTGACTATCTGGGAGGGGGTTTTGGCAAGTTGCCCCATAGAAAACAGCTACATTCCTTGAGGAACAGCTCAAGGACCCAGGGAGTGCCTTTGTCCTGGCACTGGGCCAATTATGGTGAGACGAGCATAGAAATTTCTGGCTCTTCTTCTTCTTTAAAAGTTCAGGAGTGAAACTGAAACTCTTTTCCTGGTATGGAAACACCTGCTCGGGTGTGGGGTTGCGCTGCAAGGCGAGGTGACAGACACAAGGTGACAGACACGAGGTGACAGACACCTGTGGGCCATGGCAGAGAGGGGACACTGCACTCCCTCAGCTCACATCCTGAGAGGGGGACAGACCTGGAGACTCAGCACGTGGGATCCTTCCTGCCTTTCCCTCAGGGCTGTGGCTGAACCCACGGGAGCAGTGCTGGACTGCGAGTGCTGGTGGCAGCAGAGGCATCCCATGTGTCCCAACCCAAATATTCCTGTTTCATCTCAACCCACAGCCACCCTCTTGGCCAAGGCAATCCAGGACGTTTCTCCTCACAGTTTGGTTCCTTTAGCTGACCACACATCCTGTCAATCTTCTTCCTTCCCTCAGAATTATGGCCTGGAGACTGAAAACCTGAGAACTCTGTCCCACAAGCTGAACGCCTCAGCCAAAAACCTTCAGAACTTCATAACGGGGAGGAGGAGGAGTGGCCACTATGATGGCAGGGCCTCCAGACGGCTGCCAAATGATTTTCTTACCTCCGTTGTTGACCTGATTGGTGCTGCCAAGAACTTGCTCGCCTGGCTAGACAGGTAATTAACTGTTCCTCAACCCCTTGTGCATGAGAATAGTTCTTTGTACGTGTTCTTTCTTTGCTACTTGTGCTCTTTTATTCTAACATTAAAACAGCAGGTCTGTTAATCTAGCTCTAACTTTTCAGAAGTTTGTGAAATATTGGAAGTGAAATTTAGTACCCTTCTCTGTCCAGAGTGTTGAAATTTGCTCTAGATAACTTTTGAGATTCTTTCAGTTGGATTCTGTGGGAAATTAATATTTCTGTGCTGTTCTCACTGCCATAACTGGTAACATCATCAGAAATTTCAGCATGAAGCGCAAGGAAGGAAAGCTTGTGGAGTTTAAGCTATCTTTCAGCCATCAAAAAGGCATATAAAGGCTGGAGTTGAGCAAATCAATTAAGAATGTTCAAAATAAATGATAGTAGTTGCTCAGTCTGCAAATTAAATGTTCTTAATTATGAGGAGTAGGCTGGATGGGTTACGTACAGGTGTGATGGTTAATGCTCAACAATCAGCCACTGGTGTTTTACTTTATGAACTGAGAACTCTGACTGTGGCAAGACAGAAACCAAAACATAAGCCACCATTTTTCTTGTTTGGAAAAAACACACATTGGCTTGTTTTTTCTTTGTAGTTATAGCAGTGCATAGCTTTATCTGGAATCTGAATGCTCTGGAATGTATAAATGGCACCTTAGAAATCACAGTGAGAGTGAATCACCCTCCTTTACTGGATTTGTATAATCCTGGTGACATCTTCCTAACCTAATGCCAGCAGTCATATTCTCTCAGGCTATGACCTTGTCAGTTCTTATAAATTCAAACGGGGTCAGATTCAGCCAGAATTTGGAAAGCCTGAAGAGAATCTGAGTGTGCAGGAAGCTGTGACTAAGTAAGCATTACTATGCTCTCTGAATTAGGGTGTCCGATTGCTGCTGGGGTGTGATGTCATACCAGAAATGCCATCTTTTTAATAAGCAGAACAAAGAAAATCTGGGCTGCTTACAGTTATTTGAAAGCTCCCATTTCTACTCTCCATAAGAACAAGAACTTCTGATGTTCTGGCCAAAATCCAGTTTACATCGTGCCTGCATTTTTTCTTGTTTCAAAGCTGTGTATTACAAAAGCCTTGCTGCTGGAGATTAAAATGATTTGGCATTTCTGTGCTGTAGAGCTGATCCCTGAATTACATATATCTGCCTGTAGTGTAAACTGTGGTCCCTAATGCTGCATAAACCTGTCCTTCCCCTGCCCCAGGTCTCCGTTTGTCAGTGTGACAGAATATTCACTGCTGAAAAACAACATTGTTCAACTGTGCCTGGAACTAACCACCATAGTGCAACAGGTAGGAGTGTCTCTCTGCTCTGAGTCCTTTCACACCACTGCTTAAAAACTGCAATGGTAAATATAACTACAGCTTTAACATCGCCAGAAAAATTGTTACAGCATTACTTCTCTGTTCCTTCCATACTCTGATTTTTTGGGAGGGACAGAAAGATTTTTGGACTTTGGGGATCGTCCTGTATCACCGTGGAGGCCCAACCAGGAACACAGACTGGGGACACAGATCTGGGTGCAACAACAGCAGCAGGGCAGAAGACCCTGCCCTTAGTTTATTTTTCCATTATATATCTGTGTCAAGGTGACCATGGATTGGAGAAGGGTATCGCCACCTCTCCTGTCACATTGGTCCAGGAGGCTGTCATTCAGCCTCCCCTTCTCTTGGAGAAAGTATTCATAACATTGCCAATATTTACAAAACATGGTCCTGTGTTTACAATTCACCAGCGTGAGAAACTGCACGTTTCTCCTTTAATATGAACGCTTAGCAAACCAGGAAAATTCATGGCAACATCTCACCCTTTTAAGTATATTAAAAAGAAAACAAAAAAAGAAAAATGAACAATTCTATGACAGGAAAAAAGAGAGAAAAAAAAAACCTGTATAAAGTTCACCGACCTTCATTTAGGTGACGGTGTGAGGGCTACATGTTGGTCTGATTCTGCCTTTGCTACCCAGGGTTTCACCCTGAACCCCTTGCAATAACCTGCTCAAAATATCTCGAGCATAGTCTAACATAATTCAACCAACACCCTCATATTTTTAAATTTTTATAAGATACAAGGGAATATACGGTGCAAAAGGCAGGAGCATTCCAAGAAAAATTAATCACTCAATTCAAAATTCTGAACCCCAAAAGTTCTGTCCCAAAACCACAACCCCCAAACAACATGCACTTTCCCCACAGAGGTCACAATGGCTACCATACATAAAACTGAGCCATAGCAAACAATTCCTCTAAGTCCATGATTAACAGTCCGCTGGCTCTCAGCATCACACTGCTTCAGTCTGTCCTTGTCCAGCAGCTCCACAGGATCCAAAGTCTCTATGGAGGCCATATAGGAAAGGAGAGGATGCCAGTCCGTGTCCATGTCAATCAGATCTCGAAGAGGCTTCTGTGATGGGTGGCACCGGGGTGACACAGGGTGCACAAGGTTTCAGGATCAAACAGGATCAGTCCAATGCACCTGAGGCAGCTCAGCAGACTTTCAGCGGCCACCTCCATGGCAAAGATCCCAGAACCTGAGGATAGAGAACTTAGAAAACACAAATTGAGCAATTGACTTTTTCTCAAAGAATGCATGCAACATAGGATGTGGACGTAGAAACCCACTGCAAGGTCCAAGGAAAACTGACCATAGCTATGTGGCAACATCAACACTTCCTACACTTGAGATGCTGGCTGTACACCAGCCAGAGAATTTTGCTCTTGTTCTAGAGCTTGGGAAACTGTTTCGTCCCCCTGACGTCTTCGTCTTTTTCTTCGCCTCCGAGTTTTCGGGCTTGGCGTGGGCTCAGCATGACCCACTGCCTCGCATGTTTCTGCAGTATGGTCTGGACCCACACCTTGTGCGCAGAAAAACAAGGGAGTCACTTTCTGTGCCTCCTTTTCCTGTTCTCCACTAGGCTGAATATCTGCCTGTGTCTCATGTCCAGCATTCTGCCTCTGTTCAGCTGGCTGTGAAGCAGCCGTTGGGGTCATCACCATAGAATCACAGGTGTTTAGAACTGCACAGGTCTGGACCATCTCCAGGACAGTAGAAGTCTCTGGAATGGTTTCCAGGAGCCTCTGGCAAGCAGAATTAGCATGGCTTCTTGCTAATTGCTCCAAAATTATCATTCTTATAGTGCTATCCTGGACTCTCATCTCTAAAAAATCCATCAGACGCACTATAAATTTAGGAAAAGCTTCCTCTGGCTTCTGTGCTATGTCTAAGAAGTCTTCCTTTGGGGAGAAGGATAACTTGGTTTTTATCAATGCAGATATCCCTATGTATCTGCACGAATCTAAAACAATGAAAGAAAGGCCAGCTTGCACATCAGGGCAAGCATATTGACTCCTCCCCATAAGTAGGTCAACTCTGACCCCAAACAAGGGATCGTCTCGAGGCAGGTGGCTATTTTCGACAGCCATTTGTCCAGCTAGGAATTTCCAATTTCTTTCAAAGGTAAAAACCTGTTGAGGTTCAAGCATCATTGTTGCAAGACCTCTTATTACATAAGGAAAGATCAGATTCTCAAATTCTGCACTGATCCATTGAATTGCCTCAGTGAAGCTTATATTATCTTCTGCCACGTCCCTTGATAAGGGAAGCGGGACTGCCCATGATGGGTCATCATGGCTATGATGCTGTGGAACCAAAACCACAGGTCCCTGAACTGGCTTGGGCAAAGCTGCATCTTCAGGCAGCAGCTCCGTTATCTCAGCAGCCTGGTTTGGCTGGGATACAAGACTAAAAACCTCATCCGATTTCACGACAGGGAAAGCGTGCACATCAGACAACGCTTTTGCCCCGTTATCATCTCCCACAGCCGACCCGGCCCCGTAGGGGGGGCGGGCGGGGGACAGTGACTCGCTCAGACTCCTCTCTGAGCGGGGGGGCGATTGTCGCGCTGGGCAGGGAGGCGTGGCCGACGGGCCACAGCTTTCAGCTCCTGTTCCATCAGCCGATGGGTCGGTGGCCGGGGCCAGAGCCGGCAGCAGCTCTGCGGCTCCAGCGCTCGGCCCCGTCCCCTCTGAACGGAGGGGGCATGTGGCGGGGCCGCGCGGCGGCGCGGGGGGGCTGCCCTGCGCGGGTGGCCCCGCAGCAGCGGGCAGCGTTGCGCCCAGCCCTCCCCCCGCGGCGCCGGACCGGCACCGGACGCGTGGGGCGGGGCGGGGCGCGGCGCGGTGGGCGGCGGCGGCGGCTCCGCTGCGGGCACCGCACGGACCGCCGGCGGCGGCGACCCCGCGCACAGCATTTGGCGCGGCGGGGGGACGGAGCAAGGAGGGGCCGTCCCCGCCGCTCTCGCCTGCCGAATCCTTCGCGGAGCAGGTCGCGGCGGGGCGGGGCGGGCCGGGGAGGCGGCGGCAGGGGGCGGCGCCGGCAGCGCCGGGGGCGGCGCGCACGGCGGCCCCCCCGGCTCCCCGCAGGGGGCCCGAGGCGGCGCGGCTCCGCGCGGCAGCTGCAGGGCGGACCCCGCAGCGGTGGCGGGCAGCGGGGGGGTCGCCGCGGCACGGCGGCCCGGGGCGGCGCGGGCGATCCCCCGCGCTCGGCGTGGGACCCGATGCCGAGCGCTCCGCCCCCTCGGCACCCCAGCTCCCCGCCCGGCAAACCGCGCGGGGAGCGGACCGAAAAAAGCTTTCCAGTCCTTCCAAAAACCCCGCTGGGCGCGCCCAACCCCCGACATGGGGGTGGGGGTCTCCTGCATCGGCTCTAACCCTGCATCAGAGCAATCCTCGTCAGAAGCGACGGAGCTCACAGGGGAGCCAGTCCTGCTTCCTGTCGAAAGGCCAGAATCAACTTCAAAGTCCTCCCCAGCCTCTTTTAAAAGTGGGAAGACTGTTGTCCATGCCCGTAAAAGAGTGCCTGCCTTAGAGTTTCCGTCAAGGACGGCAGAGAAAAGGCTTTTTCCCAGGGTTCTCCATGGGCCAATATAAAGTGCCTTTTCAGCAGTATAAAAAATTCCAAGTTTCTTTCCCCAGCTAAGCAGTTCTCTCACGTGTTTCCTGGTTAAGTCAGCGTCACAGGACAACAAAAAGGAGTGGAGCAGTTCCATCATCAATCGTTCCTCTGAGAACATCGTGGGTTTCTTCTTTTTGCAGCTGTAGAAGGCAGATTTTTTTTTTTCTTTCTTCTTTTTTCTTTCCTCACTAGCTTGCAACTTGACCACGTTGGGCGCCAGTTATCACCGTGGAGGCCCAACCAGGAACACAGACTGGGGACACAGATCTGGGTGCAACAACAGCAGCAGGGCAGAAGACCCTGCCCTTAGTTTATTTTTCCATTATATATCTGTGTCAAGGTGACCATGGATTGGAGAAGGGTATCGCCACCTCTCCTGTCACATTGGTCCAGGAGGCTGTCATTCAGCCTCCCCTTCTCTTGGAGAAAGTATTCATAACATTGCCAATATTTACAAAACATGGTCCTGTGTTTACAATTCACCAGCGTGAGAAACTGCACGTTTCTCCTTTAATATGAACGCTTAGCAAACCAGGAAAATTCATGGCAACAGTCCTGGATAGACTGGAGGATGGTGTGAAGTTAAAAATAATCCACTTTGCTCTTGAGTGGACAATTTCATATCAGGTGATTTACCACCACACAAGTGTTAAATAGAAGAAAAAAGCCACAGCGGGAAACAGCTTAACTACAGCTAACAGGTTATTCCAGATTAAAATATGAATAATCCAAAATGTTTTGTGGACAAGTTCTTAAAATACATACGAATACATCCAGAACCTGCTCTGTGGTTTCTTCACTGAAAGGAGAGCCAGTAGCATGGAAATATTTTAGGGCTGAACACGAAATATTCATAACATTAAACTAGGTAATTACAGAACAAATAGTGGTAGCGGTGTTATAATCACTGACACTCATTAGTTAAAAGTAATGTGGTACAGTCCTCAAGTACATAAAAATAATTCAACTGGTCTTTAATTATATATAATCTATAGAATCATAGAATGTCCTGTGTTGGAATGGACCCATCAGAATCATCATCTCCTGGCCCTGCACAGATACCCCAGAAATCCCATCTTGTGTCTGAGACCATTGTCTAAACATTCCTTGGAGTAAGGCTTGGAGCTGTGACCCCTATAACAATATAGTATAATAATTACTATATTAATAATACTATATTATATACTATACTGTATTAATAACAATGTATTATTATAATATTATATTATTATATAAATGACAGTCTCTGGCAGTGTCAGCCCCTGAAGTAAGACAAGAGGTGACACACAGGTACTGAAAACTGAGGCTAAATTAGTTTTACAAATATTTACAATGAGCCACTCCCCTTGTGAACAGATAAAATATTGATGAGACAGAAGAGTGTTACTGGAATACATGGAGAGGTCAGAGAACAGGCAGAGCTGTGTTGGAATGAAGAAAAGGAGAAAGATGAAAGGGTTGAAGGAGGGAAAGCAAGAAGAAAGCTTAGCCTAAGCTCCAGTTTTGTAGGGATTTTGCAGAGCCTGTCTCCAGTGCAGAGGACTCCCCTGCCTCCCTCTGTCCTGTGCTGCCACAGATTTCCATGCACCCTCCCAGCAGATCAATCACAGAACTCAATTACAAATGCTTTTTGGAGCAATGGAGTAGTAGTTCTGAAAACTTTTTCTTTCCCTCCACTTCAATTTTATTTCAGTTCTTGGAGCAAAAGAACTAAGGCTGATAAATATGTCAGTGTATTTTACACTATTATCCTTAATTTATACTATTCAGCTTTATTCCTCCTAGAAATCTTGTCCTTTATGCATTTTTACAGCTGAACACAAAGACCCTTTTTCTCTTTTTTTAGTTTAGAAACTCCTATGTCGGCATTTAATTATTTATGTATCTTTATTAAGCTTTCTCTTACAAGGTGCTTATAGCACTAGGCTATTTTTGATTTACAGACTAAGCAAAATGAACTTCTCTCCAGTATAAAAAGTCCAGGTTCTGATTCTGTCCTTCAACTGATATTGCACTTTGTTTGTGTAAGTTGGATTTTTCCCTGTGGTCCAGGTGAAAACAGTAATTTTGAATTGCTGTCTCCACTTCTGTCATTCATGTCCTAGCTTTTGGCAGATGAAATTCTGTTCTCCTCTGCCAGCAATAGTTTGGTTCTTTATTTTTTCCAGTTCTTCAGCTCCAGTCCCAGAGGCGTCCTCCTTTTGACAACTTAGAAGCAATCTTTTAGCATAAAGTCCAAGTCATTCCAAGATGAAAAATGCTTAGTTAGTTCTTCAGGTTACAAATCAAGTTTTGTCTTTTCTTTATCTTATTGTCAGATCTGGCTTTTTTGATGGTTGTCTATTAAGATCTTTTTATGTTATGTTAAACTTAGCACCAGAAAGAGCAGATAAAACCAAATCAGTCATAGAGAGACAGCTTTGCTGTCACTAAATCTGAGGAAAATTGACCTTAATGTGTGAAAGCAGAAATGTCTCACCTAGACCAGAACTGCAGGCTCAGCTGTAGGCTGAAATACCAATTGAAAGGCATAACTAATAGAAACTTGGGTCTCAAATCCTGTCAGATACTCCTTGTTTTATGAATTATATACATTTTAAATACTTCATTCAGCCAGTGTGAAAGTAGCAGTCAAGGGTACAGATTTGGCACATTAAGTGAGGAATGTCTTTGATATTTTGTGCAAATTAAGCACATTTTGTGTGCACAACTTGCAGCTGCCACTCCAGGTGAACTTTCTTAACAGAGGACATTACCTTGTAACCTTAATTGAATATAGAAAGTGTTTTTGAATCTTGATGCTCGGATGTCCTGTGTGATCTGAGTGACATAACCTTAGATCAAATTTATTTTAATGTATTCTTATTATTTACATACCATGGAAATGAATAGTCACTTATTTAACTTTAAACAGCATCTGCTCATGCTGGTTAAAAGAAAACCTCATTCTCTAATTTTAGAATTTTACAGCTATCCATTTCTATTTGAAAATGTACTTTATTCTCCTCAGTTTTCTTAACCCTTTTGATCATCTTCACTAAGCTATTGTAAAAGGATTATGTCATGCACAGAGCTGCAGAAACATCCTGGGTGCAATGTCCCATCAAAATGTGTTTATAATAATATGCAAAAAAGCACATTAGAACAGGGTATTGAGATGTTTGAGCTCTCAGCTGACTTTGCTTTGAGTTACAGCTCAGTTTCAAGGTGCACTCACTCTCCTGTCTGCACTGAAATGGAATCCAGCAGAATAACTGAACTAAATTTGGTTTTAGTCATGCTTTAGCACCAAGGCTGCCCTGAGGGAAAGACATCTGGAGGAACTGGAGAAGAATAGGGTTGGATTTTTGTTCATAAAATGCAGCCACTGGTTAATTTTTCATTGAGTAGGAGGAGTTCCCCAATCCTCGTGGCAGCTGGGATTCTAATTTTCCCTCATTAGGTCAAAGATGTTTAAGTCTGAGGTAGATGCTTTTGATACGCTCACTGACCTGCAAGAACAAACATTTTCTCAACAAAAACTGTCTGTGTCGTACCAAAGGATGTCAGCACAACTCAGCCTTATTTTTTCCAGCAAAAGCCAAACAAATTTTGCTTGTGGTCCCCTTTATTACTGTCTAATTAACCTCACTGAGATAAATTGAGATACCTTATTATGGATTTTTGCCCCATTTTTAGCCAAATACTATGTTTAAGATGAAGCATGGCTTTTCTGTTTTTTTGAAGCTATCTAGTTTGCACTGCAATTGATAGGAATTGTGTTTCTAAGTAAGTCTTGTACCTGGTGTAAATTTTAAATTAGCCTCCCCTGAGGAGGTGGTCAGACCAGATAACTTCCAGAGGCCCCTTCCACCAGAATTATCCTGTGATTCAGCAGCTGTCATGCAAAACCTGGGTGTTATTTTCAGTTTGAACTTTGCAGACTTCAGCTTTCAGCCCCTCCATCTTATTTTGCTTGCATTTGCTAAAGAACATTTCATCAAACATCTGTTCACTCTTTTCTAAAAATACATTCTGATCAAGCCTCTACCTTTGGACCAAGTCAAATTAGTCAGTTCTGTGCATTTGCCATTGTATATTTGCCTTATTCCAGAGTGAACCCTTTCTTTTGGATGTCGGAATTTCAGAAGTATTTCACTTTATGCATGTCAGCAGTGTATTTTGAAATATCACTTTGTTATATCCACCACTCAGAGTCTGCTGTAGAACTCTCCTGTGGTGGTGGAGTGGGAAATGCTCCTTTGTAGGGTCTCAGCTGCTTTTCAGTAGTTGACTTAACTCATGCTGTTTCACAGAACTAAGTTAATGAACTAAATATTTTACATTTTCTAATGTGTTCGTTAACTGCCCTCAAGAAACTGCCATAAGACATTCTTTATGGTATCTGCAAATTTTTTGTTGTTCTTGCATTTCTTCCCTCTTTTGGAATTAGAAACAGCAATTTTGACTAGGGCATGGGTGAGCACAAGTCCCACTGACCTTTCCTCTTTATGAATATGCAGAGGAGCAGTTTCACTTTATCAGAGACAAAGGTGTGCTGCACCTTCCAATTTTGGATGTTCAGGACAATGCAGTCCTTGCCTGGCTTGCAACACTGCTGCTGTGACTGGTTTTGTAATTCCTGGGTTTTATCCTTTTACAGAGTGGAAATAGAACACAGCTACTAATTTATAGGTTATTTTAAACTTTAAGAACAAATATTTTTATCATGCCATCTTGCTACTGGAGAATGTAGAAAGAATGTGACTATGACTATTATTTATTTTATAAGAAAAATAGATCAACATCCTATAAATGGTAGTCCTGGAAGATTATTTTGTTAATGAGATCCCTAGTGCATTGCTATGTATCAGAGAAAAATAATTCAGAAGAATATTGTGACCTAGATATCTTAATATTTTAACATAACACTGTAAGTGCTTTTAACCTCTCAGTTAAACTAGGCTGATGTATTTTTTAAAAAAGTCAATATGCATCTATTTTGGAAGGAATCCCAAAGCCATTAACATTTTTCATGCTAATGTAATCTTGAATGTGCAACATAAGTACAGCTAACATTAATTCTGCTCTACAAAACAGTAAAATTTCAGTTTTGCTATACATAAGTCTTCTACTCTTTGACCTGAAGTAATTAAGTTTGTTCAGAGGGAGGTTCATATTGTATTTCTAGCACAGAAATGAAAGGAATAATTTAGACAGGAACGTTAGCTCTGAAGTCAAGCTGGAAGCCCTGCTGTGATCATTTTGTTCTCTTGGTACGTGGAGGGTTAAAAGGAGATGTGGATGAGCTGTTTGAAGTGTGCAAAACTTGTAGAAAAAACTGCCTTGGGCATTGCCAGCCAAACTGACTAATTGAATTTTTTTTGTGCTCTAGAAAATAACAGTATGAATACAGAGGAAACATCAAAGTGATACTTGACCATGAAATGCTAATATAAATTCTTCTGTGTTGCTTGGCGCTCCCAATCTTCTGATTTTTACTTTCTTATTTTGTAGCAATAGTCTTTAAACTGTAGTCATTTAGAAATTAATTTCTCCACGGAAGCAGAAATCCTCCAAAATAAATACTGACCTTCAGAGCTGAGGGAAAGGCAGTTCCTTGGGCTGAGAGTTTGGAGCAGCTGCCTCAGTGGGGCTCGGGGAAAAAATCCTCGAAGGGACACCCAAGGGACAAGGTCTGGGAGCTGGATGGGAACAACCAAGGGTTTGGGCTGCTGGAGAAGGGGAGCAGAGACCTCCAGAGAAGTGCCAGCCCAGACTGAGTGTTCAGGGTACAGGGAATGAGGGGGCTGGAATTGTGTTGTGGGAGATCTGAAGCAATTAACTCCTATTGCTAATACATTAAGATCCAGTAAAAAGAGGAAATTTTGAGAACTATGGGGAATCTTAAGCTGCTTGAAGGGATATCACAGAATGTTCTGAGTTAGAAGGGTCCCCTATAACAAGTCCAACTCTTAAGCCCATACAGGGACAAAACTCTCAGCCTTGGTGTTGCCACCACCAGGCTCCGAACTTAAGGGAATCTTAAATTACTGAAGGGAGCTTTCAGGTATTATCGGCAAGTTAAATTTTACTTGAAAGCTTATTCAAGGAAAAAATACTGAATGAAGAAGACAAGTTTTTAAATTATCCCATATCTTACTCTGTAAAAGCCTTTTCCAATGTGGAGTAGCACTTGGAGAATGATTTAACAATTTCCCAATATAATGAGGGGAAAGGAAGCCAGGCTGGGGGCTTGAGAGGGAGCCAAGACTTGGGGAGACCCTGTTCTAATCTCACTCTGCTTGGAAGAGATATTTTCTGTATTTCCCTTTTTTATTTATGTTTTTGCAGAATATAACCTGAGATTTGGAGTGGCAGGAGGAGGTGGGCAGACCTGCAGGGGATGGTGCAAACCCCTTGGCCGTGGCTGTGTTCCAATTTCCAGAGGGTCACACTGGGGGATCCTTCAAACATTAATAAGTAATAGAGGCAGGAGATCCCTTTTAGCAATTTGTATGGTTTGTTTCATGAAGGAAAAACAGTATTTTAACCCCTGTAATACCACTAAAGCAAAAGCAAGGTAAAAGTGGCACTGAAATTATGGAGTGTAAGATTGATTATTCTTAAAATGATAGCTAAAATAGGAAAATGACTACTCCAAAAGTAGCAAGTCTTAAGGTTGATCGGGAATGTGTAAGAGATTGTTAACAGCATAAACCCTTCTTTTATTTCTTAATAAGAAATTTAATCTGACATTCATTTCATAGGTTTTTCTCTCTTTTAACACAGGATTGTACAGTGTATGAAACAGAAAATAAAATTCTTCATGTGGTAAGTAATTCTGCTTTGGTATTCTCTATTTTTACCCCATGCATGGAAATGATTTTTTTCAAAAAATAAAGATGCTATAGGAATATAAAATTCCTTACTCTTTGGCATAATTTCTGATGAATTATATCAGTTGCTAAAAAATTAAAGTTCCCTACATTAATGCTCTCTGTTATAGCTACAGCTAATTACAAATACAAAATTATTGTTTTAGGTTTAGAAGCTGCACAATATTCTGTATAGTTAATATTCCTATGAGGATGGCTGGTCAGATCCATAGACCTGGTACATCACTGGTTGTCAGACTGAGCATTTTATGCCTTCAGAACTCAAAAAAATCTGATGACAAAGTGGAGTGGAAGAATCTTATTCAAGATTATTGATTAGATATTGGCCTTCAAGTTAAAATACTTTATATTTTCCTCTTAGCAACACTGAAAACCTGTACTGACATTGAGATAGAGTTAAAGCCTGTGGTGAAAGGGAACTCTCAAAGGATTTACAAGTTCAGATAAGCTTTTGACAAGCTCTGCCCAAGTGCCTGACTCCTTTTTTTTCTTCTTTTTTTTAAAGCCTTTTGCACATACTCTGCTTCCAGCAGGGATTAAAATCTGTCATAAAACATTGATGTGCTGTTAAATTTAGAAAGCGTGCAGTGACTTTTAGAAGAAAAAAAGATGCTTACTATTGCAAACCTGGGTATGAATAGAACTTTTAAAAGCACCTGATACCTTCTGGGATTTGGGGTGTGTATACACACACACAGATTTTTATATATATATATATATATATAAAATTTTTTACACCTTTCAGCCCACAATTCTAACAGTGTCAGGTACACCTTCCACAGACCAGGTTGATTTGATGAAAACTTCTTTGTTATATATTTTACTTAAAAAAAAGTATTTTCATGAGGCAACTCTAAGGTTAACACATTATGTAGAAATGCATAACGTAGAAAGTAGATAAAAAGTAGAAAATGTTGTTCTCTCAGGGATTTTGTCTGCAACTAATCTGTGCAAATGCTCTCATTTTTAGGCATAGAGAGGTTTTCAGTTGGAAATTATGGTAGTATCTTGGCACTGGCCAGTGGCATGGTAATTATGGCACTGACATGGCAGTAATTCAAAAGCTGGATAGAGAATGTACTCACACACAGCAGCAGCTCCCACTACACTGGAGATTTTTTGAGTTTCTCCCTCTCTGCTGGGAGAAGATGAGACCCAAGTTCTGGTCAGGGGTTCTGGCCCCAGGCTGAAACTGCTTGAAATACTTGTGGAAATGGTGACCTTTAACTGCAGTCGCACATACCTCAGTGGGATGCTTTGCATCTTGCAGATGATACAAAATCCAGATGCCACCGCCAGGGCTCCAGAGCTGTCCTTGGATTTCCAGATGAGTAACTGCACAGTGAATGGAAATACAACCGATAAATTTAGGCAGTTAACTTGTTCATTGTGACAACTTTATTTGTTTAACTTCTGTGGTTAGTGTCAAATGAGATATTAGAAAGCCTCATGCTTTTGCAAATGCCTGAAAGAAAAACTTCCCTGAAGGGATTTCACTGGGATTTCGTATAATTAGGAAAAATGAGAGTACAGTCCCCAAAGCAAAATAGATGCACGCAGCACAGCCTCGACCGGAAACACATCCTGAAGTTCTGTTAAATGAATTCTTTCACATTAGGTTCAAGCATTTTCAGGCATAGACCTTTTGAAGGAGAGTGCTTTAAGCAACACACAGACATTTGGGAATAAATCTTTCCACATGAATCTTGTCTGAGAGTTCAGCTCAGCTCCTCTCTGACCTACAAACTTTGCTTTGACAGATGGGTTTAATTTGTCAGACCCACTGCTACTGTCCATGCAATGGGGCTCCTGCTTTGAAGGTGTTTCTGTGGATTTGCATTAAGATTTGAGATCTTTAGCTGGAAGGCAGGATAACAAAATCATTGCATAGTTGAGGTGATGTAGAATATCAGTTAAAGGATGTGTTCAAAGATGCATAAGAATTTTACTTCAGGAAATGGGTTAACTAAGGCACTTCTCTGCCAGGGTAATTTTTAACAAAGGAAATTTTCCAAGTTGAGGAGCAGAATTCACCTAATTATCACAGTTGGTAGGTATGATATCATCATTTGGTAGACAAAATAGGTTATTCAGTTGCATAAGACATTTATTTTTACTTATTTCACTCTGCTTCCATTGTATTTATGATCATAAAGATGAAGTTCATTGGGTTTGTTCTTATGCTTTTAAAGTGCACATGGTTGGAGTGGAGAAGATAGTTTAGAGATACAGATGTTCTTCTACAGCAGAACTGTTCATACATGTACATTTTCTTGACATATATGGATGTTTTCTGTTCCCTTAATGACTTGCTCTTGACTTTCATACACCTGTAGTTTTTACAGTGCTAAGAATTAAAATTATCTCTTTTTTCTTGGCTTGTTCTTAGAATAAGGATTTCTCCACTTGTAGTTCCAGTTCGATACGAGGGATTCTATTGACTTGTTTTTCTTTGTAGTGTAAAACTCTGTCGGGGATTTGTGACCACATCATTTCGCTCTCATCGGACTCTCTGGTGTCCCAGTCAGCACATCTTGAGGTCGTTCACCTGACCAGCATCATGCCCAGTGAGGGGTTGGTAAGTGCCAAAGCAGTTTCAAGTTTAACTCTTAGAATGCCCAGCATGAGCCTCAGTTCTTCGGGGTGATTTGGTTTTTGAATTTATCAAGAAATCAAAATGTATTTTCATGCAATGTCCTAATCTTTTTGGTAAACCGAATCAGATTTCTGAAGGTGGTTTAACTGACATTTATCTAAACAGAGGGATTGTTTGGGGTTTTTTAAAATTAAAACCTATTTTACTGTGGGCTTTACATGTAACTGTATGAGTAGTTAAATCTATGATCCTTTGATTGGCAGACTGCAGTTTTTGGAATGTACGGAAATAAACTCCAAATGCAAACGCATACAAATAAAATTAAATAATGTCATTAATGTGCTTTCAAAATGATTAGTGGAAGGTCTTGGAGTTGCATAAATGGAGTTATATGTCTCCCTAATGATCACTTCAAATAAAACTTTCAGAAATATCATCCCAGGAACAAAATAAATCTCTTTTATTTGTAAATTGTTGCTTACTGAGCATCCTGGTTGGATGGCTCTGGACATCCCAGCTGCTCTGCATTAGTGGTGGGTCACAGCAGTGAAATGTTCTGCAGAGACAGTTTCAGAATTATTTGGCTACAGCCTTTAAATATTAATGTACTGATACCTTTTTATGGACAACGGATTTTTGTGACATTTTAGTGGTTAGTGGGTAAAGATTTCTACCTACCCTCTGTAGTCCCTTACTTTGCAACCATTTGATACTGGTGGGCTGTAGGAACAATGTAAAGATTGTACTTGGGATCCCAAGATCCCAACAAAAGCTGGAGTGGAATGTGGCACTGCAGGCACTGAGATCTTCTCACTCATGTTCCTCAACAGCCAGGCTGCTTTTCCCAGCACAGTCTCCTAGACTGCCTTCAGCTGCTTTCTCAGAATTCTTTTTGTTTTTATTTTCTCCCTACAAGAAAAGTAATTCAGGAATGTTATTTCTGGGTTGAAGGAAGCAGTTTTGGGAGGAAAAAAAGGGGGAAGTGGGGAGTGAAATTGGCAGCTGTGAGGCTTGTCCACAGAAAATCCCCAAACTGACAAATCAAAATCCATTTGAGTGCCACTCTACACCTCATGACATGTTTCCTGTTTGTAGTTCAGTGTGATTTACAGATTTTAAATTTCTGTTAGTTGAGACACTTTGTATGATTCCAACATCTTCCTCTTTGTTCTGACATTGAATAGCAACGAGCGTCATATGCAAATACTGTCAGAGTTACAAGGGCATAATTACTCTGAGGTATGCCTATTAATCTGAGGATGACATACTTTAATAACATGAGGGGGTGTTGTGTGTCTGCACAAGTTCACTTTATTCTTAGGCTGATTTAGTCAACAAAGAACATTACCACAGCATAAACCACATTTAATTTTAATTCCGTGGCATCGCAGATGCTCAGCCCAGTGTGTAATCCTGACCACAGATACAATTTCCTTGCTGTGCTGCTGCATCCTTATGGCCAAATGTGTTCCCTTTATGGCCCAGTTTCCCCTCCAGGTCTGATTTCTGGGTTAGTTCAGGGTACCCAAGAAATACAGGTCAGTACATTTGCATGAGATATGCTGTGAATGTCCCAGTGCTTTTGACTTGCATAAGGATTACTACACCCTGCAGGCCAGCACTCTGCATGGCTTTCCTTTCTATGCAGAAATGGGATGTATTTCTGCTGGTCTAATTAGGAGAATGTTCATTATCAGTGCTGCAGAGGAGCTGAACAAGGAGCTGCATTTTCCTCAGAGATGATGGAGTGCAATAAGCAGGACTTGGTGTTGCTGGTGCTTCCCATGCAGTGATGGCTCTAAACCTTGGACAAGGGGTAGACTGGTGGAGGACAGGAGTGGAATCTACCCCAAAACTTGCATTTCCTGTGGAGATTTCCTGGTGTGCAGGCTGAGGCAGGTGTCTGTCAGGAGCTCTTGGCAGGAATGGCCCATGAAGTTTTGCAGTGTGATTTAAGCTCTAGAGTGACTAAGGTGAGAGGTGTTGGCTGAGATGTTGAGGCCTTTTATGTGGTTCACATTCCCCTTTTTTCTTGGTAGAACTTGAGGCAGCCAGGACTTGTGCTAGAATGATCCTGGCTGGATGGACTCGGGCTGGAAGAACCTCTGTGTGGTTCTCCACCCACAACATGCCCACAAGTTAAGAGCCAACAAAAGAGCAGTGAGTGGGCAATGCTGACAGAGGACATGAGACAAATACTGCAATCAAAACTGCCAGGCAATCTCTCCTTTTTTTCCCCCTTTTTTCCCTTAGATGAAGTGAAATCACAGTGAATGGGTGAGTTTTCTGTGCCTAATTGTGAAGGCGCTGTAACGTGTTAGGTTGGAAAGTTCCTTGTAATCAATTTTGCTGACACTGTGTTCTGTTTAGAAGAAAATATGAAAAAGGACTATAAATGGGAATAAAAGAAAAATCATGTGAAAAGGAAAAGAAAACATTAATCAGAATCAAATATAGAACAGAGTAATGAATTACAAATGGCTTTCTCATGATTCTATAGCTGATTTTTTCCACAGGATATCTGCTCCATTCAAGAGAAAAATGAGCACTATTCAGTGAATGGAAAGTATTCAGAGTTCCATTTTTATCCTTATCATTCAGTGTAGGGGTTGAGGCCTGATTTACCACACTTCAGCTAAGCTCTGCAGTCCCTGGAGTTACTAATTTCATCATGAATTGTTTTATTTATTTTTTATATGGCCTTACTGAATGTTCCACAGACACTAATTAATTCATCCTCACAACACACTTGTGAAAGGGATACTGTAATTTTAGTTTTAGAGGTAGGAAGTTAATGCACAGCAGTTGGTGTCAAAATCACCAAAAATGTGGTTTTCAAGAGCGGATTACTGTATAATTTTTCAGAACATTTGTTACCTTTGTAGCATAAATTTAAAAGACAGGCTCTCTTGGGTTTAAGTATAGCTCTGATTTTCAGAGCTACTGAGAACAGTGTTCATCCAGGGTTGGCACCTAAAAAACAAAGACAATTATTTGCCATTGGAGAAAAGTGTATCGTAAATCACTCAGACTTATGAAAGAATTCAGTTATCTGGAATGATATTCAGCTGACTAAATTATGAGTCTTCCCAAATTTTCAAAACTCCGTTTGCAACATTTTTATTACATGCCTTCTAATTTCTTCCCAAAATGAACCAAGGAATCCTATTGACATTGCATAAGCTCACACATAACTGGAATTAATTTCCAGGTCCAAGTCCATGCAGTTGCTGCACAGAGTCAGAACACCTGCAGGGCAGTGTCTGTGTGTTTAATTGTGTAAATAAATTCTGGATCATAAAGCATTTTCACAAAGGGACTCTTAAGTCTTTGAAATATGCATCTTCAGTTCTAGCATTTTCTAACTTTCTGTCTGTGCTTTTATGAGCTTTCTAGTCACCCTCTTTTTTTTTTTTTCCTCTCTAAAATACCTTCTTTTGCATTCAGCTTTATTAAAACGTGGCCTTATCTCCAGCCTTCCCAGGACACTCTCTGTGCTGTGGTTTCCTGGCAGTTTGCTGGACAAAGGAATTTGCACTGGGAGCACTTGGTTTGGGTTCTGTTCCAAGTCCTGGTGACTCTGTTTGCATCGTGATCTCTGTGGGCACTTGTTGGCCTCCAGAATATATTGGGCTTTTCCCTCTCTTTTTCTGTTCATTCCCCAGCTTCACCGGTCAAACTGGTTCCTCCTTTTCCCTATTTTGCCTCTGATTTTTCAGTGGCAAATACTGAAACACGGTGCATGTATTTTCTATTTCATTTTGAATTAACTTCAAGGATTGTAAAGCACTTTTTCTCCTGAACTGGAGTACTGGGTATGAGAAGTGCACAGCATAATCAGCATGAAGAAGATGTCTGGAAGGCAGTGCTTTGTTTCAAACAATTGATAAATAAAATTCCTGCACTAAAAAAGTATTAAATTGTGAGAATCACTGTTAGAGCCGGCCCAACATGCACACATATTTTTCAGAAATCTAATAGAATAAAATAACTTTGTGATTTAAGAAAATTGCCTCCCCACTTTAAATTTTTTGGCTTGATGGATCCACAATAAGCCCTTGAGCCAGGAGTCTGGGTTGCTGTTGGCAGCTCCTGAGCTTGCTGCTAAAACCTTGGGGATGAAAGTTGATGAAAGGCGGGGAGAGCCGTGCTGTGATTTACCTCCTTCTATGGCCAGAGCCAGCTTTGGAGCAGTTTTGCTGTCACATAAACAGGCAGCATTTTATTGGAGATGCTGGATAGAGAGCTATAGAATGGGATCATAGAGTAGTTTTTGAGGTTTGGGGGTTTTTTTCCCCTCTCCTGCTCTTGGATGACTGAGGATTGTCCATAGTGAGAGATTATTACAGCCAGTATTATTTCAGATGAAACTTTTTTTTTAATCTTCTGAACTTGATGGCCAGCTCATCTATCCAGAGATACTTCTGTGTAACATGCAGCTTTAATCTTATTTGATGAGATTAATGATTCCTCTGAAGTAGGAGATTCTAAACTGGGAAGGCAGTTGGGGTTTCATTGTTTGGGTTTGTATCTTCTGATGTCTGTGGAATGTTTTCTTCTTTTCTTCTAGAATAAAGGAGGACTTTTATCCCTCTTTCTTTCACTTTTTATTCTTTTTCTCTCTGTTATCTGAGCTTCCCCCTGCTGATAGAAACAGTGTAATCTGACACACTTTAATTAAGATGTACACTGCTAATAACAAGAGCCTTCTTAATTTTTCTGTAGAGGGAACTTTTCCTGTTTCGTTCTAATAATTTAAGGAAAGCAAAGATTGTGAGCATAAAATTTTTTATGAAACCAGCTGTGTAATGTTGGAAAAACAAAAAAGCTGAACAAACAGCCAAGCTGTCAGATGAACAAAACCTCCTTTATGACGGATTATTGTCATCTATCCAGTGTCCAGCACCCTTTCAAATAGTGCTTCTCTTTCTGTGACATTTGTAATTTAATGTGATGGAAGCCAATCTTTCCCATTTTCACAAGAAAGGAATTGCAAGGAAGGCAAGAAGAAAAAGTAGAATATGGAGGCAGCTTTTTTGTGGGAATATGCCTGGCCTAAAACTGTCAGGGTGTTCATCTAATTATTTAGAATTATTTTTAAAGGCTCACAGAAACTTGACAAATTTCCATCATGCTTGACATATAAAGGTTCTCGTAGCCTAAAAGCCAAAACAACCCCAAATCTGCTTATACAGAAGAATAAAAGAAGTTACTATCTTCAGTATTTTGAGAAGTGAAAGTTGTCTTGCAGGAAGGAAAGTAGAGGTGTTTACATTTGGGCAACTGACTGCAACATATACGGCACAAAAATTTTTGAGAAGGACTTTTTAATGGTATGAAATTTAAACAAAAAACTCTTTCATCTTCTCAGAGCACTATCATGGCATTTGTTTAAATGCATCTGTGTAACTTTGACAATTGAAATAAGATTAAAGAATCATTTCTTATGGGGCAAAAGGTCAAGGGGTGCAAGCCTTCCCTGGTTATTTGTGGCTTTACAATCTGCATCTTTGCTGTCACTGCTTCCCTGTGCTGGAATAATTGTTGACACTTAAAAACACACTGCTGTCATTATATCCTGGTTAATTAACCAGATGATTCTGCAAGAAAATTTTCAAGGAAATTCCCCTGACAACTGGATATGCTGTTTTCTGGGGAAAAGCCTCTTCAAAATGGGATTTTAAATGGCTGATGCCTTCCCATATGTTTTCAAAGGTCAGATTTTAATTAAAAACCTTTAATTCATTTTGTCTCTAGGGGACAGTGGCAGACTTACTCAGAAGCAGTCAGGTTTCTTGACTTGATGCCTGAGAAACATTTCCTTGTTCTCTAACATAGGTCAGTGTCATTCTTCAGAGTTTATGTCTGACACATCAGTTATTAAAGAGTAACTATTTATTTCTAAATGTTGACCAGTCTGAGCCATCTTCACAGACTGAGAATCCTTGACTCTTGCCTGATCTCAAGATAATGGGTACGGCTTGTTATTCTTTTCTCTGAGATTATTGTTGACATTCAAGAATAAACCAGAGAGACTAAAACCCCACTCTTGAAAAGAAAGAGATTAATCATTTTGAAAAAGGACTCCAGTGATATTTTGCTTCTAAGGGCAGGAAACAGATCAGTAAAGGAACAGAAAGAAGATTGGGAACTGAGTCACTGGGATGGACAGAGGGGAGTAGGTTGTGATAGGGAAGGACATGGTAGGAGAGGCCTGGTAGGACAGGAATGGACGTTCGAGTTTTCAGAGCAGGAGGAAGGTGGACAGAGAGCTGGGGGGAAAGTTAAGCAGTGGAAACTGGAAGGAGGGAGGGAGGATAACCCTGCAGAGCAGGACTCACTGTGCACATGTCAGATGTAGGTGCTGCTCTAGAGGGGTTTCTGCCACATTGGCCAAACTTGTGCATGTACCTGCTCACTTCACTTGAGGTGACCAAACAATTCTCTGGATATCACTGCCTAAGCTGAAACATATGAAGTAAAAATCAATATAAGAACTTCTATATTTTTTACATAGAATAATCTTTCCAGCTTTTCAGGTAAGACATGTGTCAAGAGGATGCTCTACTCCTGTAATGGTCAACAAGAAACAAGCTCATTGTTTTTCTTTTGGTAAAACAAGGATTAAAGCTCTGTGTAGTATAATTGGAAGGCTATGAGTCATTCCCTACAATTGTTTATTTTTTTATATATTCTTAAATTTTAATAACTAGGATGAAAGAGCAGATAACAAAATGTAGGGTCATTCTGTGTGATTAGTCAGGTTTTATATCTCTCTGATGGCATCTGTTAAGAGATAAAATTACAATTTGATTTTTTCCAAAAATACACAGGGTCTAAGAACTTTAGGAAGAAATAAGTGCTAAAATTTAGTGAAAAGTTTATCACTCTGTCCTCTTGTGGCCTTAAAAGATTTTAATCTGTTGGGTTTTTTGAGCTGGGAATGAGTCTTGTCAAAGCAAGTGGGATGTTAGGACTATGATACTAAATTTGATATAAAAGTGTGGCTGGAAGTGTGTTCCTGAAGTTCACCAAGTGCTGAAAGAGCAGGAATGTTGTGTAATGTTCTTATGAAAAGTTCACCGTGGAAGTTCAGCATAACTCACACTAGTTGGGCAAAATTTCTGCTCCAGATTTTTGATGGAGATTCACCATCCCATTGTCCATGGGAGCCTTCAGTTTTTCCAGCATCCAGTGCTCCTGTTTGTGTCTTTGAGTTGGCAGAGAGAACTCTTGTCTCTTTACCTGCTGAAGGGACCACAGAGACAACAGAACAGCAAACACTGGTAAAATTAAACAGCTCTAAAAAAGGAAATTCTGAAAGGTTCACCAGCAGCTTCTTTCTTCCAACTAATCCCATTCTATGAAGCTTATTTCAAGACTGGCAAGATTGAATTTGGATCTTTGGCTTTTACAAATGAATTTGTTTATAAAGCAGACTAATTTAAGAGAACAAGTCAGATGGGGAGTAAAATCTAAAGCAGAGTTTACTATGCAACAGAGTTAAGCAATCAGCCAGCAATCAGGTTTGGACAATCTTTATTTTTAAGATTTCAATAAATTTAAAATTTGCTGAAATGGAATTAGGTTACATTAAGGTAAAAGTTAGATTTTCTTGGGAAAAATCCAAACAGACCCGGCTAGAGAAAGTCAGCTCAGGGCCTCTTCCAGTCACAGTGTGACCATCTCCAAGTCAACTAAGATTCCACAGCTTTGCAAGCCTGTTGCAGTGTTTTGTTTTCCTGATGGTAAAACTGAAAAATAATGCCTTTTTCAGAGTTTCAGCTTGTATCTTGCTTCTCATTCTCCCACTGTCAGAAAGAGTTTTGCTCATCTCTTCTTAACCTTCAAGTTTAGTACTTGCAGAGAGCAATATCACCTTAACTTTGCAGGACTTATAAGTTTTGCATTTTTCTCGAGGGGTTTGGAGGTGGTGTTTGTGCTCCCCACCTTGCCTGAAGATCTTCATTAGCATTCAGGAATCTGAAAATTGTTTTCTCTGAACAAAATGTTCTCCATTAGTTCTGGGGACTCAACTTTGGAGTCAACAGCACAAGGTGATGCAGAACTATTGAAAGAATAATATATCAGCAGCACAACGTACCAATTAGATTAATTAGATTTCAAAATGTGATGGATAACTGTGCTGTGTGAAGAGATGGGAAGCTCTGACCTGGCTCCTGAGAGGGAAGCACATGAGCCACTGAGCCTCCCTGACATTTGGGGCTCTGAGTGTGTTCAGCTCCACAGATCCCTGCTCTGGTTGTCTCTCTCGATCTTGTCAGTTGCCTCCTTGAAGCAGAATTCTTGATGGACTAATTACAAAGCTCCACTTAGTTCACTAAGCTCATTTCCCTCCATAAATTAGCAATGTGAGCACTGGCTCCTGTCTCTTCTGAGTTAGGCTCAGGCTTAGTTTTTACTGGATCAGGAACTCTTTGAAAATGGAGCATTTAAGTTTAAAAACTACTCCTGCTCATGCTTTCAATAATTCTTTTATGTCACTAGTAATAAAAAGAGGTCAGGTTAAATATTTCAACTACTGAACAGGCACAAGTTTTTTTTGCTGATGCCTGGTGTTGAACTGTTCACCAACTTTAGAAAAAAAAAAAAGCATCAAATGAGAAAACTGCTATTTGTGGTGGTCTTGATATAGATTTGTTAGACTTAGATTTGAGAATGTTAATTGACCATAGTTCCTTCCAGTGTGTTCAAATGTTACTATTTTAATTATCATGCAAATGTCCTGTATTTGTTTCCTACAAATATTAATTACCCTTTTTGCTCTTTTTTTCCAGGGAATGTATATCAAATCAACATATGATGGGCTGCATGTAATCACAGGAACAACAGAAAATGTAAGATTCTTTATTTTAAAATACTCTCATTATGCTTACAATTATTTTCTGTGCATCTGCAGTGCATTTTGTAATATGTAAGCTTGTTTTAAATCAAGACACTTTGTATTTATATCTTCTTTTCTTTTGAATGTATGTGTATTATATTACCTTTGTAAAGACTTAGAACCCTTGAAAATAGACATAGAAAAGCAGCTGTGTTGAAATTATTAATAATTAACACTATAATAAAGGAAATTCTCAAACTTCTGCCCTCAGTGATTCGTCAAATGCTCCTTTCTAACAACATTCACACATTTTCTCTCTGGCAGAAGTGATTTCCTTTATATTAAGTATATTATATTTTATGTTTTCTATCAGTAAATATACAGAAGAGACCAATTGTAATTTTCATTGTAGCCCCAGAGGTATTAAAAAACACAAAATCACAGAGAGCTTTGCAGCTCAAAGATCTGTGTGAGAGATCCCAGGGACACTGATGAGTGTGCCAGGAACAGCAGCACATCTTATAAACATCCTCCTTGTTTCTTAACGTGCAGTTCATAATTATAAATTTGAAAAAATTGAATTGACTTCAACTGCTGCCATCTAATTACTGTGACAGACTTCATAACACGACCCTTCTGGTTTTCATCTTGTCTTTTAGTCCCACTGCTCCCGTTCAGGCTCGGGTCTGTTCAAAGCTCAGAGCTGGGCAAGAGACAAGTTGAGATTTTGTACAGCTGATATTGAAATTATGGATTGCTGACGCCCAAGGAACATAAAATGAGCTCTGTGAGATGTAAATCCTGGCTGGCAAGTGCCAGTGCTCTGCTGGCCCATATGGGTGAGCTCCATGTGGGATATTTTAATTGATTTAGATACATTGAGGAGTATTTTGTATGGGTTTTGTCAGGGCAAACCCATGGAAAGCCAGATGATTTGTATGTCACAATTTGGGAAGACAATTCTAATGCAAATTAAACTTGAAATTTGTTTGTTTATATTGTCACCATTGGCAGCATTTAGAAGTCTAAAAATAACTATATGTATATCTTGGGTCCTGAAAATTACGACTGATCCATCTTGATTGTGTTGGAGAGATTATGTTCATAGATTGAATTACTCATGCTGTAATTAATCCACTTTTTTACAGTAATTCTAATTCATTTCAGAAATATAATGCAGTTTGTAGGGGAAATATTGATATATTTACAATTGAAATTCACAGGAAGAGTTACTAAATTGCCAGCCACTAGAATTTTTATTTTTTTTATTTTGACTGTCAAAATTTTTTTGCTATGACACCACCAGAAAAAGTTGCATTTTTGGTTTTGCTAAAAGTGTAATCACAAGTGCAGATAAACCAGCTTCAAAAACCTTTAACTTCTGGTGTTTCAGCAAATTGATTTTTCATTCCTTTTGAAGGGATAATTGACCTCAGAGCCAGTGTTTAATTAGCTCAGCCTCATCCAAGTCAGGAAAGCAGCTAAAAAGAGAAAGAACCAGGCCTTTGCTTTTCTGAGTAACATCAGCTGAAGTTAAACATTATGAATGTGGTGTTTACTGCAGTTTCCTGCTTACCTCTCATGCCCTATTTAAAGCCAAAGAGTTTGTTAAAGTCACGTTGAATTCCAGGAACATTTCTGGTCCATGTTTGCTCCTGGGCTGCCAAAATTCCACAAGTTTCCACCAAAAGGAGAACATGGCTCTGGAGCCAGGTGGTTCTCCACATCATCCACAGGAAGTGTGGGGTAAAATCCTGCTTGTTGTAGTGCAGAAGGACTCAGGGGCAGGAGGTGAGGTCTGACTGCTCTGCCCAGGGTTTAGCTCAGGAGTGACCAAAGCCCTGTTTGAGACCAGGCAGGTGACAGGGTGGAATGAGGCTGGTGTTGGACAGAGAAAGGCTGGGAATCAAAAACCAGCAGTGGGCAAAAAAGGTCAAAGCTGTGCTTGGAGTAGCCCAGTCCCACTGGGAATCACCATGTCCAGTAGTGGCTGTTTGCCCTCTTGGCTGATTGGGCAATAAACGCCATTCCCTGCTCTCAGAGCACTGCATGGCTCTGGCAGCAGGGGCTGACCTTGGGGGCCACCTGGCCCCTCAGAGATGAGTGAGTCTCTCTGGTATTTTACTCAGAAATAATTGCAGTCATTTCCTCATCCGTGGCAATTTGGGTTTTTCTTGTATTGCCTCCTCTTCTCTTTGTTCCTTTTGTTTGTTTACCTTACATTTTTTATCTCCATTCACAAAAGGAAGGAGTGGGATTTTTGACTGAAGACAGTGCAGCTGAGGAGCTCTTGCCTGCAGTGAGGTCATGACCATAAACTTCTACTCATCACTTTCAGTTCAGATAAATCCTTTCTTCCTTAGCATTTGACACGTGGCTCATGTGTTTATTGTGTTTAACAGTTTATGTTTTAGGCTGGCTCCAGGAGATATCCAGGCACTTAGGTATATTTTGGTAGCAGCTCTTTCTCTGTGCAGCTCTTCATCAGGATTAGAGCCAGGCCACTCCCTTTAGCTGCAAGTGGCTCCATTTGTGTTTTTCCTAGGAGTCTGTGTTTTTTGGCAGGGAACTTGAACTGGAGGATTCTTTAGCTTCAAAATTTTCAGCTCTGTTTGACAAGGGCTAATCAGTCCTCTCCTTTCTCTGACCCTGTATCTCACGAGTTGAGTAAAATTCCCACCTTGTCTAAGTCTCCTGGCTGAACAGCCAACTTCCACTGGGATTTATTTTCCAAGGTGATGTCTCAGATCTTTAATTCTTTGAGGGTTTTTTTCTCCTGAATGCCAGGTTGGTGTGCTGTGTGTCAGTAGAACCTCTTCTAAGCCAGTGTACAGTGCAAACAATTTGCCTTGAATTCTCAGCTCTCTACTCCTAACCTGCTGATCTCCTGAATGCCCCTGATTTCTCTCATAGATTTAAGATTTCATCAAAGCATCTAAAAATTATATGTAAAATAATAGTTGGCTGTGTTTGAGTGACTCCTGAATGGGTTTTAATCCATCGTGTGCGCTCAGAACAAGCTATGTCTAGGACAAGGGAGCTTTTCAATGCCAGGATCATAAAATTACGTGACTAGTATGTGTACATAACATCTCCTGAAGGGCAAGTCCCTTACATCCATTTGTAAATTACCACATTCTGTGTTCAAATGGTTCATTTAGCCCTGTCTTGGAAGTGCTGGAGCTGCATTTGAAGGTGTAAATACCCTGTGTGTGCCGAGTATCTTCAGTTCCTTTCAGCAGTACCACTGCTCTGTGAAGGACTGAGCCCTGACTTCTGTCCCACATGTGGCTGCTCCAGCCCTGTCCTGGGATGTGTTGTAACACGTTTAGTTCCACGCGATGTGAATTCACCCAGGGTATTCCCAACAAAGTTGTGACTGCTCAGCTAAGCACAATGGAATTGCTCAACAGGCCAAAACCAGCAGTTGGAATTCTAGATTGGAATGGCAAATGGAAATCTAGATTACCTCATGAAATGTTATCAGAAAACACAATGGAATAGCTCAACAGGTCAAAAACAGCAGTTGGAATTCTAGACTGGAATGGCAAATGGAATTACCTCATCAAATGTTATCAGAAAAAACATTGTTCCTTATGAATATGACCAGTTATCATTATTTCACAGCAATAAGACTTCTTTAGGCACAGCTTTCTTGCCTCCTTCAGCGTTCATTGTTTTAATTCCTGCTCTTTCCTTATACCTCCTCTGTAAAGTAAATTTTTCTCTCTCGTCCTCAGTCTCCTGCTGACCAGTGTAAGAAAATCCATGCTGGTGATGAGGTGATCCAGGTCAACCACCAAACTGTGGTAAGTATTTTGGAAATTCTATGCTGCAGCCTTTGCCTGTTCTCAGTGGTAAAAAGTACTAATTCTTCTTTGCCCAACTAAATTATTATTATTGTTATTTATGTCTTTCTCAACATCATATTCACTGCTTATTCTTAATAAGAAAAGGCCCAAATTGAGTCCATAACCAGCCCAGAAGGATTAAGCCAAATTTACATTTTGCACAGCTGCTGTTTAACATCATACTCTTCTTATATAAGGAGATCCAAGAATATTTCCTTGAAGTTCTTAGACTTCTCATTATGCACTTGCCAGCTGGTTTAACTTCTCCTCTTGAACAGAATTTTGCATTCTGTTTAATGCAGGATCCAGATTAATAATGCAGAAGTGCTGTAACAGCTGTGTATTCTGAATCTGTTGGGGGAAAGTTATAAAAATGATTAAAGCATTGATAGAAATCTGCCAGGTTTGGGCCTTCTCAGATGGAGATTTATTTTTAAGATACCTGTAAGCACGTGGCTGCTGAACCTCAGTATTGCAGCATGTAATTTAAATATAATTTAAATAGCTCCAGTGTTGCTGGAGCTACAGGTGAAAGGAGCACTGAGGCATGAGTAGTGACAAGGACAATGATAACTTCCTAAGAAACTTCTAATTTAGCTATTTCACTTTGTCCTGGTGAACTCCATCTCCAGACACAGCGGCTGCAAAATTAAGAAATCTCTTTCTGTCTGTCACTTGTGTGAAGTGGAAATATGAAAATCTGGCTATTAAAATCTTATGATTAGAGAGCAAATATTTTCTCTTGAAAAGAAGTATAACTTATTCATTTACACTTTAAATGTTAATGCAACACACAGCTCTTATCTGTATTAGAGAGTTGTCATAGTTACAAGCTGAAATATGCATTACACTGGCTTTCTCCATCAAACATACTCTTCAAGTGACAGATCTGATTTAATCTTTACTCCCATAGGTGAAATCCCCCATTCAGCTTCTCAAGAATTGGCTTTTTTAGCAACTCTTTCTATGTCTGTTATTACAGAGGGCTCAAGGTGGTTGATACTTGTAATCGCTTTCCACCTGAGGGCACAGGACCAACAGCTGAGTCTGTAAAAGACTTTTTTTCTAAATAAAAGACTTTTTTTCTAAAAAATAAAAAACTCATAATATATTAATTATTCATTAAGTTTCTAACAAGCCAAGGAAAGAGATAAACGGCATTGGTTCTTTTGGAAATTTATTCTTGCTTTGAAATGGCTGGGAAAGTCTCATTATGACTTCAGTTTGGAAAACCAGGCAGTAATAGTGAGTGTTTGAGTGGTTCAGAGGTGTATGTCCAAGTCTCACCCCTCATGGATTAGAAGTTTTAATACTTTAAATATCCCTTAGATCTTCAAGTGTGTCCTTTAAGTCACTTCTGGCACTCCTTGCTGCAAACCACCCTCAGCTCTGCTCCTTCTTCCCCTGAGTTATCACATTATGATGATCCATATTTTGCTTATAATTAGCATTATTTCCATTAGTGGACAGGAATAATTCAAAGGCAACAGCTCATTAGATTTCCACATAATCAATATTCTAATATTAGCTCATAAAAAGGGGTGTAACCCATTTGAAATTTATGACTGGGGGGTCAGAGAACTTGTAGATCTCTGGTGTTCCCACAGTTTTTCCACAGAAGACTTTTTTCTGTGTTTTTCTGACCAAGACATTTGTTTAAGGTTGATGCTTCTGTAGCATTTTGGTACCAATATTTTCTATTATATCAAATATAAATCCTCTTCAACACAATGTGTTTGGAAGAACCTGTTCTGAAGATGATTAAAAAATGTCATTTTGTTTGTCTTGCCACTGCTGGAAATACTTCCCTGAGCAGAGAAAGTATGGATCTCTTTTAGCAGATTCCAATCCTACAGCTGACCACCAGCACCTGACTGAACTAGGCCAGTGTATTTTCTAGACAAATTCATATTCATTTAATATGATCATTTGAGTTTTAAAACTTTCATTGATGTTCCCACAACCTGTAATAAATTGCTCTGGCAGTTAATTATTCTCATTGCTGGGGGGTGAAAAGTAATTTTATTTGTCTGGCACAAGCTTCCAGTCCTTTGATCTTGATGTATTTTTATCTCTTAAATTGGAGAGCAGGTTTCTCTTTTAGGTATTTTCAGGATGCAATCAAATTAGCTCATCACTTTTTTTTTAGTAAGGTGGATAATTTGAGCACTTCCAGTTTGTCATCCTAATGCATGGCCCTCATCAGCATCCTCTTTAAATTCCCAACTGTATCACTCTGCATTTTTCACAGCGAGTTATGGAGCTGTCCAGGGCAAGGATGCACTCTTGGGTAGTTTGGAACTGTGGTGCTGAAAGAGCAAAAGTGAGACTACAGAGCCCAAAGCTGTTCCAGGGGAGTGTTAGCTTGGATTTCAGGAGAAACTCCCCACAGAGGGTGGTTGGGCACTGAACAGACTCCCCAGGGAATGGTCGCAGCTTTTTAAAGTTTTCTTGACTTTTCCAATACCTTTTCAATGGAGTTGAGAGTTAAAAAGTGTTCAGGAGGCATTAAAGGAGAGTGGCTTCCAAATTATGTCACGCAGCAACTGAAAAAGTGAGAAATAAAAGCCTTTCCACATGGAATCTGGTCTAACCAAGGAACACTCAGTAATACAATTACAAAGATCAAAGAAAAAATAATAGTACTTTAAGCAAGAAATTAATTAAAGCAGGCGATTCACCACTGGCTGTTAAGATCATTTAATCATTATCCAATTTCCTTATTTGCTTTTTTGCTTGTTCTTCTTGCTTATAGGATTTTAATAAAACAGAGTAAGAAACTTAAAGAATAAGTTATACATTCTAAATTACTGCCACCCTAACTCTTTATTTTTCCCTACAATAACAACAGGCACCAATTCTGCCAGTGTCTTGTAGATTTTTACTTCCTCTCCCATAAAATTATACAAAAGTACTAAAGATGCCACTGTAGCACTTCTTCGTTTACAAAATTAACAATTACTCCTTAGGCAGTGTATTTTCTGTTGCTTAGTTGAAATAGTAGGTTTTATATTGTAGTTATTTTTCAGCATAAAATTATGAAAATTAAGTTGTGTTGATGTTCCTTTTTGGATAGTTTTTTCAGATAATGAAAATCTTGAAGATCAAGTAAATATTGATTCACCTACCTAACTACCTGTAAAGTATTTTGTCTACTTCTGAATAGAGAAGTGATTTGTAAACAAGGGAAAACAGAATTTCTCTGTCTTCTATTTTTTTTTCTCTTTTGAGGGTTAGGATTTGAAGGTTATTTCATAGGACAGAGAGCAATAATAAGGCTTTTAGTAATTCCTGTTGAAAGCTCGATGTTACTCAGGAGCACCTGGCAAGACTCCAGGAGTCAGACTTTAGTAATTAATCCCAGACCAACTGAGCACCATAGAGCTGATGTGACTGAAAATGGCAAAGATGAACTTGGAATTAATCAGGAACAGGTTTCCAGGAGAAACTGAGTTTGGATACCACTATCTTGACATTAGTATTATCTTGTCTGAAATACTGTGTAGTCTTCAAGTCCTTTACAGCTATCAAAGGTGTTAAGTTAGATAGGCACATTAAGGAAATGTAGTGGGTAAAAAGGAAAATATGTCATCTGTCTCACTGGAAGAGAAATTACTTAAGAATTTCAGTTTGGTTAGCTCAGCTCTCAGCTGGGGCTGAGACAGAATCCTTCTTTTTCCACAGACAGAGGCAATAAAGACCAGAAAGAGAAACAATTCCTTAAGGCATAAAACACTGCTATGCCAGAGCAAGAGGCCACAGAAATATCTGTAATAAATCTGTTGTGTTACATGTTTCTTATATCCTTTTGACACAGCTGCTGGTTTTAACTAAAGTAGTTGAATTTTCACATTCGAGGTTGTTCTTTGGAATGATGGATCCTGTGCTTTCAAGAGCACAGAAGAAAGACGGGGACAGGTTTTTAGCAGCATCTGTTGTAGAGAAGCAACAACTTTAAACTGAAAGAGGGGAGATTTGGACCAGATATAAGGAAGACATTTGTTTGCAGGCATAGGGTGCCAAGAGAAGCTGTGGCTGCACCATCCCTGGAAGTGACCAAAGCCAGGCTGGACTGGGCTCTGAGCAACCTACTTGAGAATGTCCCTGCTCCTGGCAGGAGGGGTTGGACTAAATGACCTTTAAGTGTCCCTTCAAACCCCAAATATACTTTGATTTTAAATACATGATCAGCAGCCTAATGCCCTTTCATACAGTTCGTTGTCAAATTACATGCTTGAAATTAAGTGTGTCAAGAGCCTGGTACAATGAAATAATTTCAGCACTAATTTATTTGTGTGAAGACAGTCATTGAATTAATACCCTCGTTGTCTGTTTGCTGAATTGTAAATATGAGTCCTGATGAGAACTCATTTTAGGTGGAGGTAATTCTGTAAATGCAGTGCCAGGTCACACCATCTGTGTGTCAGCACACTCTGTGTTGGGAAATACAGGCAGGGAAAAAAAAAAAGGACAAAAGATGTCATGAGAATTTGAACTTCTTTCCCCAAAAGATGTCCTTCTGTTCCCAAACAAAGTGCCACATGTTACTTATTATCCAGATTCTGCCTTTCAGAAAGACTCAGTAAAGCCTCTCTTCCAACAGTAGATCTTGCTTCTTGGATTCTAGCTGTGTCTCTTGGTTAGTTAATGAAAATAACTATGTAAGATAATGGGAGAACATTTGGTTTTCCATCATCAATTATTGTTAGGAGCAGCTCGAATATTAATGAGAGTGAATCATCTACAGGTGTTAATGACGAGCTTCCCATTCAGTGACAGAAAACAGTCTTATGATCTTCCAGCACATTTTTGTCTAATAATAATTTCTGATTTCCATGTTAATCAAAACAGCTCCCTTGATTAATTCTCTAATGAGGCAAAGTGAATTACTTAAAATATGAAAAGATGATAGTCTGCTTCCTTTAAAAAAGTTGGGTTTACACAAGCTGGTTTTTTTTTTTTTTTTAATGCAAATATGAAGAGAGGTCAAACTTTGCAGGTTCAAATAAATATCCAGATGGCTTTGCTTATGTATTTAAAGAGTCAGGAGGGGAAACATCTGTCCTGGTTCCTGTGAGGGGTTACCGCAGTCAGAGCAGAATTACTTGTTTTCAGGTGGTGTGCAATATAGTGGGATATAAATATTTAGAAAATATTTGGCACAACTGATTTCCAGACCAAATGCCTGACAGGGGAGCTTTTAAATTCCTGTTAGTTATTGCTCTGTGTCTCACCACCCCAGGTAGCAGCAGAGCTGGCAGGTGATCCAGTGAACAGAACAGGCTCAAGTCCCCCAAGCAAATTAAGGTGTGACCTCCCTTCCTTCTATGAGGTGCACTCAGCGGTTCCGTATTTCATAAAACTTCTCAATTTTTCTGAGTGCTGATAAGGTTTGGTAAGGCAGTGAAGGAACTGAGGCACCCTGTTCCTGCCTTGTCCCCAGAATTTTCAGGGAAAGCAGAGAAAGAAGCAGATGCCTCTCTCCCCTGTGCACCCCCAGTTCCACCATCTGAGCTAAATTTTACTTCGAAATTCCTACCGTAACAAATAGGTATAGTGTGTTTGGAAGAAATTGACAGGGAGGTGAATAACTGCTGTGGGGGTTCAGACCACTGGAATCCTCTGATAAACACCACTGTGTACAACAGCTCAGCTGCTTTCTCAGTTTCTTTTGATAGACAAATATATCATGCACTTCATGCCTCTGCAGACACCCAAAAACACACTGATTTTTTTTTTGTGTGTGTGTGCATCTGTAGCATTAGGAATTTTTAATATGAATTTTTCCTACAGATCTGCAGTGAGTCATCCCCAAGCAGGTAGGCTTTATTTTAAAAAGGGAGAAAAGGTGCTTTTCCGGCATGAACAGACTCTGGATTTATAGCGATGCTGAAATCCCTACTGCTGGTCGGATGCATTCCAAATCCCATTCATGCAAATCCAGATCTTCTGAATGAGAATGAGAAAAGTTATTATGAGGAGAGTCTAAGGAAGATATAAAAAACACTGTTTTGCTGTTAATGAAAGTGGGTTATATTTCTCTGAACATATTAGTTAAGAGGTCCTACAAAACTATCAGGTTTGGGTCTACAAAATTACCTCAGCATTGTGGGATTTCCTGATAAAGGAATTAATTATTTTAGCAATTAATATTTTTAGAACTATTATTTTTAATGTTGCTATATTGTTAATTTTCCACTGCATAGTTTCTATGAGAAAATTAACAAATCCTTTAATATAGACAGTAGTCCACAGGTTTCTACAGGTTTCCACCTGGATCTCTTCTTTCCACACTGGGGATGTACAAACAAATAAAAAATTAATGATTGTGGCAATCTTCAGTATAAACTACAAAAATTTCAAACATCTGCCTGTCTCTGACTATTTTGAGTGAATTCTTTTGCACTCTTCTGGGTTTCTTCCATCTTTAGTATCTAAATTAGCATCCATTTTCATTTATGGAGGAAAATAAAAAGTATCACATTAGTGGTTTATTTCTTCATTATTCTAATTTTAATTTAACTTTTCTCGCTGAAATAGCTTAACCCATTGTGTAGAATTTGATTTTGACTGTATGGGCTAAAAATCTTAAAGGAGCAAAATATCTTTCTGGAGAATGCATCTTACCAGAGCTAGAAGTCAGTAATTGCTTTAAAGATTGATTCTTTAGGACTAAATGTCAAAATCTCACTCAAGGGCTGGTTTTCAACTAAGATTTTTAATCCACTGTAACCACTTTTCTTTTTTCAAAGATATTTTTAGGAAAACAATTTATAATAACTTGTCCAAATTCCTGAGAGCATTTTATCATCACCCAGTAGTAATGACTGCAGCCGGTTCTCTGATAGATCTTGGTATTTAATGGTTTTGTCATTAAGGTTCTCATTGGAATAATTTATCGTTAACTTAATTATTTATCATTCTTTTCTAAAAGAAGCCCACGGAACTCTAAGGATTTCGGCAATCTGAAATTTACATCAATCTATAAAAATCACAGAGAGTTCCATTTGATTTCTATAATTGAGTAAAAGAGAAAAAAAAAATGGGCTTTTATAAACACAGCCCAAACTGGAGGAGTTTTTGGGATGCAAGCCGCCATCCTTGCATTTGTTTGGCTGTGACCTATTTACAATTACTGCTGTTTTTTGGTTTCCTATGGCCTGTACATTTTTAGAAAGTTTTCAATAGAACAGCAGCATTAAAAATGGAACTGAACTTTTAAAAGCTTTTAAAATCCTTTTTGGAATTCTGACACTTCTTGCAGTTCTATCCCAGGTGGATGCTCACAGTGGGATCCTGGCTTTGGCTCACTGTAGAGGCAGCTTGTAACCTTACAGTTGGTATCCCAAATTCTCTTCAGCCCTTAGAAGAGGATTTTAGTTCAATTCTCTTAGAGATTTTCTTCTATTATTTTCCCTTCACCTTTCTGTGTAATCAGATACTGTCTTCCTCTAAGAGGAAATCATTATAAACTCCAGCTTATATAACAAGGGGGTGAAAGTAGACTGCTCTGTGTCTGAGCACCTAAATAATTTATTTTCCTCATTTTTAATAGCAGTGGGAATTCACACTTTGGTCAGAAGAGAAATTATGATTAAAATGTTATTAGTGAACTCTGACAAGTCAAACATGGCCAGTACAAAAATATTTACTGCTGTCATATATTGGTGCTGTTCTTGTTCTGGAATTCACTAAGCTTTTCATTCTCACAAGTTCATTTCATGGCTGATGCAGTTGCCTTGGGAAGGTTGTGTCTGGGAACTGCTGTATGGACACAGCATTCCAATTCCTGCTCAGTGCTGGTCTGCTTAGTCAGATTTGTGGGAGTCACAACATTTGTGACAGGTCTTTACCATGGCCAGGTACTACTGCTGTAAAAATCTGCTCTGACTGAGACAGAAAAGGCAGAGGAAAGAGAAAAGCCCTAAAAATATTTTTTCTGGTTTTGTGTATAAATAATTCATGGCAAACTGCTACTTAAGTAATCGAGATTATTATTATTATTAAAACTACAGTCCCTAAGTTGTTTTTTTTTTTCTGAGTGGCACATCCTTACAGTACCAGTGACGTTCTTTTTTTACAGCTCTGTTTCCAGTATTCAGTAACTTGGAGACTCAGCTGTGTCCAGGGGCTGTACAGATAAACCAGTAAATGATCATTTATCTCCAGTCAGGGTCTTACAGCTCTTACATACATGCTACACATTTTGTTCCTGCACAGTCTGGCTTCCTTCTCAGCACTCACCGTTGCGACTCAGAACTCAGAATGAAATGATTTCATGACTTCTAGACCTTACCTTCTGATTTAAAATGATCAGTGATCTCACAAGTTATTGAAAGGATAACTGTTCACTTCTGCTTTACTTTGTTCAGGAACATGGCTAAAGAAAAAAAAAATCCAGCTGCAGCAGCACGATTTCAGTCCCACAGTGTTTATAAAAACTGCTTATGTTTGCAAGGAGGAGATTGTAATAGACCTTGCTGGTTAACAGAACATTTCCTTCACATTTCAAGTTAAATGGAAAGCTTTCAAACTTCAATTATGGATTTTTTTTCCTTAGGTTGGCTGGCAGTTAAAGAACCTAGTAAATGCTCTGTGGGAAGACCCAAATGGAGTTATTTTAACCTTGAAAAAACGTCCTCAGAATACCCTGGTTTCTGCTCCTGCCCTTCTGAAGAATGTGAGGTGGAAGCCTCTGGCACTGCAGGTAAGGTGGCTGCTGCAGTGCTTCGGTGTCATGGTAAATCCTTTATTCAAGAGAAAACACTGGAATTTTACCTTCCAGTGAAAGGAACAGGAGCCTATCCCAAACTCCTCTGAAGCAGAGTGCTGAGGCAATGATCAGATTGTTTTCTCCATGTTTTGGTGACTTTGGGAGCCACAGGAACTCAGGCAAGGAAAGAACATTTACAGGTAGTTTTATGAAGAGCAAGGTTCAGTAGCTGCTCTGCCTAGCAGAGGCAGCAATGCCTCCCTGTTTCCATTATTTCACAGTCTGTCAACTACTTGTTTGTAATCAAGTGTGTCAGATCCATTACATTCCAGAACTCTGTTTCTGTTGCATACCTCTCATGCAGCGGGAGTTTTTGGTAGCAGGGATAATAGAACCTCTGGTATTTTCTGTGTACTCATTCCTTGAAAACCTGCTGATGCCAAAAAACCCACCAAAAACTACAAACAAAAAAAAAGACAATTGTGAACATCACAGCTGCTTCTTCCTACAGCAGGAAAAACTGGCTGAAACACTGAACTCAAAATGTCATTTTCAGAGGAAAGGTTTGCCAGTAAGTCAGTGACTATTGATGTCTGTCTTTAAGGCCATTTAACATCCTGTAAGAAGTTGATGCACTTCCATAATGTGGAAGCTTCTCAGAGCTGTTTTGTTTGGTTCACATGATACATGAATGTGTTTCTGAATGGTTTTTAAATTAATGAAACAAAACCCTTCAAGCTTATCCAGGCAGATTTCCTCCCTGCCTGGCATTTTCTAAATCTTTCATTTCTCAGAATGAGAATGCCTGAATCCTACACAGTGGCTTCACTCAAGGAGTTTGTGTAATCCTTGCAGCCCAGGAATGCTGACAGGGATTTAGGGCCACCGTTCCTTCTCTGTGACTGCCCCTGGGGGAGAGGAATGGGGCCCTGTGATACCCAGAGGGGATTTTTCTGTCATAATGCTTCAGGAATAACATCCTTTGCTCTGGCAAGATGCTCATGTATCTATCTGCTTGTGAACTTCAGATGGAGCCTCCAGGGGCAGCCAAATGGAAATTGCAATTGCACAGGGCTTCCAGGAGATCCTCTATATTTGTACATTAAAGAATCATAATTCACAGGCAGCACTGGCTCTAGAGGCTGAGTGAACAGAGTGTGCTGTATGCACTGCGTGTATGGCACAGGATTTGCCATCAAAAATGCCAACCTTTGTCGAGGTAGCCAGAAAAGTGAAAGTGCACCAAGCTGCTTTTGTGGAATTATCAGCAGTTCTGGGTTGGGGATGTCTCCTCTCCTGATAAGGCCCTGAGGAGCAAAGGATGCTTGAAGTAGTTCCTTCCGGGGGCATATTTCTTCTATGCCAGAGAATAGTGGGGTAAGGGATTTAAATAAAAATACAAACGGCTCTTGAAAACAAAAGCAGCCCTGCCAGTGTTACTTCTTAAGAGTAGATTCTGTTGTGAGGTGTGGGAAACCAATTTTAGATATTTTACTCTTCCTGCCACAGAGACAAGCTCAAGTGTTCGGACCTGGATCCGTTTCAGGACGCAGGTTTTGGGTTTGCCTGTTTCCTGCAGCTCTCACCTGGATCTGGTATTATTTATTATTGTCAGTAATGACTTGGAAGCAGCCTGATTAAATTTCAAGATGCCACTAAAGCCTGTGCTTCCTGGACAGCTGACACAACAGCTTGTTGCTGCTGGAAGCAGTGAGCTCACTTCCCTCTCCTGTTGGCTTCAGTGTCCTCGCCTTTCACTGACTTTGGCAGTTTTGAGATTCTAGAGCAGCTCCATGTGTTGAATTGGTAGGAGAATTTTGGGCTTGGTTGTTCTGGAGTTTTCTGTTTCTCACGGGTTGAACTGGGTCTCGCAGAACAGGCTTTGGGGTTAAGCAGAGAACACAGCACAGACAGGATTCCATCAAAAAGGGTTCCACCTTAAGAAAGGTTTCTACCAAGACAAAAACAGGATAGGGGACGACCAAACAGCAACAAGCTGCAGGAAAATACCTCAGTGAAAGCAGATCAAGAGAGAAACAGTTCATCAAAAGTCAGACTGTCACCAAAAAGGCATAACACACATGGGTGTGTTGTATTTCATGGTGTGTTCAAGGTCCAGATCCGTACATATTTGTCTGCATGTGCTGTTTTCCTGTATGGGGTGCACCCCATATCTATTGATGTGTCCATATGTGTAGCAGTTTTTCCATTCTGATTTAGTGCTGATAAAAAAACACCCAACAACCAAAACAAAAGCAGTACATAATTAGGGAAGGCAAAAAGGAAATAGGATTTAAGAACTTGAAATCATATTTGTTACCTCAGGTTGGTGCACAGCAGGAAGTTTTAAATAAAAGTTGTTGTGTTTTCTATTGTTGCTTAAGGCACTTATAGAGGTTATTAATATTTTCTACAATAATTAAGTTTAAAATTATACCACATAGGTAATTTATGAATTATTGATGATACAGAATCTGTGAGGCCTCATACAATCTATTACTTGGCCTTGTTGTGATATTCTTTTGCTTTAGAGGGTTTCCCTTGATGCTCAATTAAGAACAGCAGAGTTTTCATTTGCCAGTTCTGTGCTCCATTATCTTTCAGTGAGATTTGTGACACCATTTTCTGCTTTTGTCTCTGGCTGACATTATGTGATAGTAGAAGATGATTTGAATTTTTAAATTCTCTAATTATTTTCCCAGTCAAGACAAAATGGGTTTTTTTTCATTTGTAATGGCAAATAGTGCTGTGCACACTACAACTTCATTCAAACAAAATACAATATTTATTGTATTTTTTCTTTTTATTTGGAGAACTTTCAAATTGGAGTAATCCTTGCTGTCACAGCTAGTTGATCTAGAACAATTACACCATTTATTATTTAGTTTAACAATAAGCATAGGGAAATGATACAATTTTGACCCATTTGCAGACTGACATTCTTATGAAAAACATAATTTTGGGGTATTTAGGACTGCTTTTACTTTTTGAACTGCATAAAAAATATTTCAGTGTTTATCTCTAGAGGACAGAAAACCTTTTATTTAGAGAAAGATGGATGTTTATAGCGTTCATCCAAATTTTGAGTCACTGGGTTTTCCTTCCACATGTATAAAACTGGTTGTATCTATTTAAGCGTAACTTTTATAAATAAAAATGTTTTCTATTTCTTGAGTATCAGCACAGATGAACCCTGGTTGAAAAATATTCTTTGCTTGTATCTCTGTATCCTGCACAGCATATTTGGCTATCATCCTTCTAGTCCTTGCAGACCATTGACTTGAGCTTCTCTATGACATCTGAATCAAAAAGTTGTGTTCAATGTCATGTGAAATTTCATAAAGTAAAAATCTTAAAGGATTTTTTTTTTGTTCAGGTTCACTTATATTTCTTTGCTATTTACTCTAGAACAGATATTTGCATCACCATGGCTATAAAGCTAAAGGACAATGAATTCTGCTTTCTTAAAAAAATCGAGATATTCTGTCCTTGTTAACAATAAATCTTCCACTGAAACTAACATGATCATTTCATACAGTACAAGTATTCCAGAGTTCTGTAATTAACTTCTGTATTAATGGCATTTAATACAGTGTGTCCTTTCTCCTCAGATAATTGATTTTCTGCATTGATTCAACATCATATTTTGATTGAGTCTCAGATTTTCCCTTGAGGTGGCTTTTCAATTAATTTAATGGTCGTTTATCAGTTTCTTTCATAACTGGTCTTGAAGTCTGAAGTTTCACTAGGCACCTTTTTGGAAGAAACTTCAGAAAATCAAAAAATGGCTAACCCAAAAAAGGGGTCGAAATTCCTAAAATTATCCACACCGATTTTGTTGTTTCTTGAAGCACAGGAAACGTTAATTTATTCCTCATATGCCTTTTGGTTTTTTACAGCCCGTGATCCCAACCAGCCCCACAAGCAGCTCTACAACCCCAACAAGTACGATGGGCATGTCCTCCAAAATGGACAACTCTGCACTCCAGGATGTTTTCATTCTCTCTCCTATGTCAGGACTTTATGGCCCCAGGTATTCATGTCCTAAGGGATCTGAGGTTTTGAAAAATAAAATTTTACACTTTGATGTCATTAGATTAATAAAACAGAACACAAATGAGCAGTCCCACTCTCAAATAATTAATAAAATTAAGAGGTAAAAATACATTTGGCATCATACCATTGTTTTAAGTGACTTTAATTTAGCTGAGTGAAACCTGGGTTTAGTCCTAAATCAAGAAAGTATTTAACGAAGTATTTAAATCAATTAGTTTGATTTACTTTATGTGTCTACTTCTACCTTGTTCTTGAGCATTGCTGCAAGGGAAACCCTTGTCTGCTCATATTAAAACAATTCCTTATGTTCTCCTTCAGATCCTGGAAAATTCCTGAATGTTTATCTCACAATTAAAGTGGCACCTAATGATGGTTTTGGTAATTTACATTTGTCGAGTTGCCTCACTTATAATGTTCTCCCACACAGCATTTCAATAGCAAGACTTTTTATTTGTGGCATTTGGGGAAGGCAGTTGCATGCTGGGAGTTTACCTTAAATGGTTCATTTCTCCATCATCTTCTGTTTTTAGGGATGAAATTGGAATAATGTCTTGTGATGACATCAGCAAATTTGGAAAGTTGGGGATGAAAGGCTCTGAGTCTCCAAACTATTTCCTGGAGCATGAGAGTGGGAAATACTACACCCTGATTGAAGGGGAGGGCCACCCAGGGGGCTCTGAGTACGAGAGGAGCAGAGCCACAGGCGTGAGGAGAAGGGAAAAAACCCCCACTCATGGTAAGCTGGATTTCCTCAACCTACTTCTAACTATCCACATTTACAAACTCTGCTGTTAACTCGGCAACCCCCCAAAAAAATCTGTCATTCTTTGTCAGACCATGACCTGCTGGCTCTGAAGAATAAACAGAAGTTTACCTGTGAAGGAATAATTAGAAAAATTGCACACTAACATTCCTGGTCAGGAGTAATTTATCTATACAGTTGTTTTGCAGCTCATACTGGAACACTGAATGATAATTAAATTCATATTATTTGGATAGCCAGCATCTTGATTTACTCAATTTCCCCTCCCAGACTCCTGGGGATTATTCCACTTGCAATGTTCTGGGCTTTTAAACTTCAGTGAAGGGACTGCCCTGTGGTATGAAAGTGTGTGTAAGATGGAAGGCCCTCCAAAATTCAGCACTGCATTAAATGCATGAGGAGTAGCCTACAATGAACTCATTAGTGCTTGAACTGTGTTTCAAAATCTTAGGATGGGGGCTGCTTAAACATATAAAATGCTGTTAAAACAATAATTAATGCTGGTTTTCTATAGAAATTTCGTGTGTATATAAATCCCTATCAAGTGTACAATCATGTGCTTTTATATGAGTATATGGATCCATATAAAAAGTGTTGTTGAAAATTAACTGATAAAATTTTTTTACTTCTCTGTTTAAACTGAATTGCTTGGTGTTTAATGAATTTGAGAAAAATACTCCTGAAATACTACAGTGCATGGTCCATGTAATTTAAGTGGCTTTATTTTCAAGGCAGTAGGACAGTTTTGTGACGCTTACAGATTTCAGATAGGAGATTTCTTTGAAAGCTGGAATTATGTCTGATTTTGAAAATGGCATTATTTCTGAACCTCAGAGAAAGCAATGACCATAGAGTTCTCTCTGAGTAGCTGCCACCTCATTTGACAGATGTGTACATATTCCTTTATATATGGCAAGCCATCCGTAAGTACTTTATTCACCTAGTCTGAGACCATTTTTTCTCTCATTTTGTTTAAAAGCCCCAACAACTTCCTCAGTTTTTGTCTTTGAAATTTAGGAAAGGGAAAACCTCTCAGAAGCTCAGAGCAGTAAAGGAAAATGTGTCTGTGAAGAGCACAGGTACTAAAATCCTGCTGCAGTTCAGTGGAGAGAATCCCAAGGGTGGCTCTGGTGGAAGATCCAACAGCAGCTGAAAGGGAGCACAGTGGGGGAAAAAAAGAAAACTCTTAAAGCACTGCAGTCACTGATTCTGCTGCTGCTTAGTCTGGTGTGGGGTTTGCCACCAGGGATGTTCTTAAATGCACTTTCTCTGCCTCCTGTTCTTAGTATTTATCTTGTGTTTATCAGTTACACAGAACTTCCCTCCTGCTGTTGTAATTTGCTGATTGCAGCTGGATTTCTGGTAAAAATGGCAAGTAAAATGGACCTGATGGTGTATATATGCACACAGAACCTTTTCAGAGTAGGAAATCTTTATAAACTTTTGTTATAGACAGGATACTTTTAGTTAATAAAATGCTTCAGTCATCTGCTCGATGCTTGGAAGAGCTGTGATTCTGAAGAATAGGATTCCATCTTAAGACAAGTAATGTTTCATTCTTTATCTCCCTGTGAAGTGCCGTCATTTTAAAACAAAATTAGAATGAAAGATGAAGAGAAAACTGTGATTAAAATTGGTGCCAGATGGGTGTATTTGGCCTGCTTTCATAAATTCTTGCAACATGGTAACTTAAAATATTGGGCTCTCTGCCTGATCCAGGAGTACACAAGATTCTTTTTGTCTATGATGGACAATTGTGATTGAAATCCAGAAGGAGTTTTTTTTAAAGTCTTTGACATATACCTTTCTCTCAAAAATGACTGCTAAACCAGGATTTTTTTTAAACTACAGATTTAATTAATCTGTTGATTAACAGACATGCAAGTGATGTTTTACTGTAGAGGAAGGTTTTGTACTTTCTGACTGAGAGGTGACATCAGTCATCAAAGTGACAATGTGTCATTCAGTAAAAAGACAGGATTTATGGCAGCTCCAATAAACTGATGCTGGAACCACAGAGCCATGGGCAAAGAAATGAAAATAAAACTTCTGAAGCCTTTCATGGCCGAGCAGCCACTTTCATTATTGCTTGGGCTGACACAAACTACTGCTCCATAATTCCAGCCTTGGACTTACCAGGATTCCAGCCGTTATTAGAAATAAGTCTCCTGTGCAGCTGGTAGGTGGATGGATACTCAGGCAGATGATGGGTATGGATAGTATGTGCAAAATCCAAGAAGGTAAACAACAAGTCCATTTTTTGCGACGTATCTGTGAAAACTAAGCTTTTTTTTAACAATGTTGCAGTGCACTTTTTGTTTTACTTAACATTATGCTCTGTTATTTTCTGACTCTAAAATGCTCCAGTCTAAAGAGCTCTTGTGGCGATGCATATCAAACCTCTTCCATTCATGTGTTAGAGGCAAAAACATAAATAGTTCTTTTTTCTTTCACTTTATTCTGGTATTCTTGTACACACCAATTTTTTGCTCGAAAAAATATCCCAGGCTGCTATGTCAAAACAATTTATAGGTTACTTTTCATTGGAAAAGGACTTGGAAGTGAAATAAGCAGTTTACAAAATCACACATTCATTTGCCTAGTGTGATTCCTGTCTTAAATTTTTATTTTTGATGTCTGTTGTGCTGTGGTATCAGTATTTGTGTATAAATCATTACAGAGTTTCAGATTTTTCCTTTCTTTGCAGAAAAACTGCTCAGTTTGGTTATGTTGATCTTCACTTGTTTTGTGCCTTCCTATTTTCTTGTTTTTTAAAAATTTATAATCTTGTTTCTCTGTCTTTTTATATTAGTGATTATTCTTATTTACTATTTCAGGTTTTTTCCTTAATTGATATTTTTCTAAGGATTAGGAGTTGAATCCTACATTTGTAGTTAAAGGTAGCCTCAGCTGTGAGGCAGACAATGAAACTTCGTATTTGTCCATAAGATTATTTATACTCTAAATTTCATGGTGTGCACAAAAGTGTAATATGGGAAAATCTCAGTACTCCAAATATGACCACTCCAATTTTCAGGAGATCTGGGGCTGTTCCTGGTTTGGTGCTCTGCCATCCCTGTTCTGATGCTCCAGTAGGGAATGGCTTGGGCACATCAGGATCTCACTGCCACAGTGCCATGAAATAGCATTGATTAAAACCCCAATGGCTAAATCTTCGTTGCTGGTTGTCACCAAAATGTGCTCCAGATTTTTCTTCTGAGCCAGTGGAAATTAATGTTCCTTGAAATGAGATCCCCTTGTTTCTCACCATGTAATTTCCCAAGTCAGGGGGGGTTTTATGTTTCCCTGACAGATCAGTGTTGTTGTATCTGTATTAGTTCTCTCTCTACTTTTCCTACAGCATTTTCATCCGCTTAAAACCTTTTTCTCTCTTTATTTCCAACACCTGTTTAATGAGTGAGCAAGTTTTTACAGAGCAGAGTTTTTAAATAAATTTGTAATCTGCTTTTTCTTTACAAGGGTTTCACCAAAGTTGGTGGTGCTTCCCTTGAGGTGGGGGTCATGAAGAGGAGGCTCTGGGATGTTTCACTGATCCTGAAGGCCACAGCTGGAATAATTGACTGCTCTGAGGGGTTGTGTCACACATGGAATTTAGGGACATTACTGACCCTACAGCTTTTCATTCCTCAGCTTCAAAAATTATGTTGGTTTTCCTTGCCTTGTTTCCAGGAGATTTGAGGCCGGTTTCGATGCCTACTGAGTACAGCTGGATAGGGGAGTCCAAAGAACAGAACATGTACAAGAGGGGAAGCAGAGGTGAGTATTTTTTTTTCTCTGCTGTTCTCCAAAATGGTTTTTGGTTGCTTGAGGAGCATCACAGGAAAAAATATCCCTTCTTTTTTTTGAGTGTCATAGAGGCTATAAAAAAGCCTGTTTAGTGTCTGTGCTTTTCTATTTCTGAAAATTAAAAAATTGTATTCGTAGGAGGAATTTAATTCTAGTAAAAAAACCCCATAAACATCAAGGGAAAAAGTGCTTCGAAGACTCAGATATGTGTTCAAAGCAATCAGATCTAAATCTTCACAGCTCTAGGAAACAGTAAGTGATGTTACAGATGTAAGGTAGCATCCTTTGAGAATGTTTTGATCAAAATGAATTAAAATTTGGAATAGGAATCAGCAATTGTGCTGTCAGTGTTCAGACCAGCAGTTCTAATCACATAGACTTCCATTGATCCCAGTGGGAATTATGAACTTTGCGAGAAAGAAAAGTGATTGCACAGTTTCTTTTTTCCTTCATTTCCTCTGGCAAAAAGAAATCATATAATTCAAAAGAGTATTCTTCAAATATAAAACCGTATTTATTGTGACAATGATTGTTGAAGATTCTTCAATACTATTTTTGTTAGAATCTTTTAGGCATAGTGTGGAAGCTGAGAGGAGTTCAACTTGGCTCCTAAAAATGTGAACAAAAAATGAATTATATTCTTGAAGATCAATACAGGATTTTAAACTACCTTTTTCAGTAAACTTCCGTTCCAAGAGAGAATAAATTTCATTTAAGGCCCAAGCCTTTTCTGATTTATTCCAAATCTGTTGAAGTGTGTTTAGCTCATATTTCACTGTTACAGACAGCAACAGACTTGTTGCCTGGCCAGCTCCCATTTTGAAACTGTGCCCAAGTATGCTGCACATCTCCTTAAAACCATTATTCCAGCTTGTCAAATTCCTTGAAATTATAGTCCTGGTGTCTGCAATGGTCCCAGAGATGCTCCCTGCATGACACAGTCCAGTAAAATTTTCCCTGCCCGCTCCCTTTCACCACCCATGGTGACAGTAAATGTGGAACAGAGTGCAGGGACAGCTTCCACAATTCCCTGGACATTCACATGACTTTTTCCAGTTTAACAGGACTGAGTGACTGTCTCTGGCCAGCCAAAATGGTTCTGTGCTTGTTTCCTCTTCCTAATGTTTCTATTTTGCCTTCTTTCCCCTCCAACCACTGACTCTGAGAATTCGCTGCTGCGGTACCTGAGCGACGACAAGATCCTGGTGATCCAGGAGGAGCCTCTGACGCAGAGGGACAGCAAGCGGGACACGGGCCGGAGGTCCAGAAAAAAGGGCAAGCCCCCAGGGAACCCCAGCTACCCCATCGGCCCCTCCGTGCTGGCCTCCACCATGAGCGTCAGGCTGGAGCCAGGGCAGCAGGACGTGCTCAACTTCTCCCTGGCGGAGAGCAACACGGTTCCACTCTACCATGTGAGTGCCCAACAAACACCTCCCTGCAGGAGCCACCTGGAAAACACTCTGGTGTGCTCCTCTTAGGATTGATCCAGGCATTCCAGTGTTCCCCTCTCAGGATTAATCCAGGCACAAGGGCGCAGTCTTCTACTCCGTGTTTTCACGCTGTGTTTCATGTTCTGAGAAGGGTTGCTCAGTGATGGTGTCATGACAAATTTCTCATGACAGTCACTTTTTCGATGCCAGTATCACAACAGCTTTCTCATAAAAATCAGGACAGAACCGCAAAACACAAGGCAAGAATCATTTTCTGTCAGATGCCTTAGTAAAATCATGCTCATAATTACTGAGTCTCACTGAGTTGAGTTTAATTTAACTGTATTAGCTTTGAAGGTTCATAGGGATCCTGCACTCGGCCTCCGATAATGATTTATTATACATTAATTTGTAAGCTTTTGTGTTTCCACTTTGATTACTGTTTTTTGTAAAAAGAGATGAGTTTAATGGAGCTACTGTTTATTTAAATTTATTTATTGAAATTGTGGATTTAAATCTCTCTGACAGAGATTATCAGTATCACAAAGTCAAAGCAAAGGATTTCAAACCTGGAGAGAAAATCAGCAGGCAATTTATTAGGATGAATGAGAAAATTATTATACTACCCTGCAACAAACCTCAACAATATTTCTTAAGTTGGTAGATGAATCATCTGGTTTCAAGCAGTTTTTGGAATTACTTTGATGATCTGTTGGCTCACCTAAGTTCTGAAAAGGGGGAAATGGGTCATTTAGGGTAGAATGCATATTCCATCCTTGATTTCCGGACTGAAGTTGTATTTTATTGCATGATTTCCATACCATCATGCAACTAATTGATACAGGCATGATAAATTTGCAGTATGATACTGTATGGCAATAAAGTAAATATTTAAAAATACCCTAATGACATGAAATGTCAACTCTAAAGGGTCTAGAGGAAAAGCAGGAAACTGGAAAACAGGAGTTATTCTGGGAGAGACAACACGGACTTGCCAGTCCACCGTAAAAGTCAGTGCAGTCCCTGTTCCCAAACTCTGCTTCATGTGCAGTGATTACAGAGGAGGTCACAGGTAAAATGATTATTCATGGGCTGACAGAGCAGTATTAATTCTTTTACCATCCTAAATTTTTGGGCAGCATTAGAAGAGACCTTTACAGTCCTTCAGGAGATAATCACAGGAATCAGAATATCTGAGGCACTTTGTCAACGGCCTTATAAATATACAAGAGGAACTGAGTCGACAAATACACAGAGCTGCTGACACAGATTTTGTGGGTTCTTGGCAGCACAGAATCATTCACATTAACGTCTTTCCACTTGGAATACTGAAAGAATTCTGAAAAGCCAAGCGAAAAAAGGGGCATATTTATCTTGAAAGAGAGCTACTCAGAACAAAAATGTGAAATATCAAAGAAATTTCATGGCAGCTTGATAGCAAAAAGGCAAAGTAACCAGGAGCAGTGTTCATCAATATAAATTTAAGTTTTAAGTAGGTCAGCTCATTTCCTTAAAATCTAAAGGTGTTACCAGGTTTTCCATAAGTATTTTGATGTGTAAACCTTTTTTGGATGATGAGACCAAATCATCTTAAAACAGCTTTTGCTGCATTCTTATTAGAAAAGTTGACAAAACTGGTTTAGTGTTTTCATCTTTCTTTGGCTCTGTGTTTTTCAGTGGAAGGCAAAAGTGCAGAACTATTGGAATCACATTTCCATGAAATCCTCTCCCCTTAACACATGCCCAGTACAACTTCTGGATATAGATCAAAATTTCAGCCCAGATAAATGCTTTAGGAAATGGAGATGATAAATAGCATTTTCATCATCTTTAGTGAAGGGAAGGTGATAATGTTTTGTAATCAAACAAAGATGGCTTGATGGAAGGAGGAATTGAGCATCACTTAGCCATTGCTTAATTTTCTAAGCACTTACATAAACATGTAGCAAAAGAATTACAAAAAGGCACTTACTTAAAACCAGTTTAAATTACCAGACGTAAGAAGTTTTGCAAAATTGGTAATTGCAGAGATTCACCACTGGATTAATGCTTTGGAAGGAATGTTGATTTGGAACCTAAAATTAAACAATTAGACTGATTTCATAAGTTGCTGGGAGGATGCAGAATTCCTATATAAAATGGATATTTAGGTAATGCAATATTGGCAGCATGCCCAGGATATAAAACGATGCATGAAGCCATGTTGCAGTAAAATATTCCTGTCAAGAAACACTGCTCCCTTCCAGGATATATTTATAACTCTAATTTAATTGATATGCAACATCACAGAACCTAAGCAAGAGTCAATTACAATTAGCAAGGCTGTTATAAATAATTATTAATTAATAGAGTATCTCTTGGAACATGACTTTCTGTGTTTACTAATGCTTCACTTCTGAAGTGACATCATCTACCAGGTTGAGCCTAAATATGGGCTTACAAGGATAGAGTTAAAACCTGAATATGCTTTTATTTTGTATTACCAAAGCTCATTCTGCAGAAAATTAATTTATCACACAGGACTCCAGTTCAGTAGACCAGATGTACCTGGAAAATTTTTCATTTTGCATTTCTGACCATAAAACAAAACACAAAAACCTTGGAAAATCTTCAGTATTTTACAAAAAGTTATAGAAAACTGTATCTATCCTGCTGCTCAGTTCCATTTTGCTCTGTGGCAACCAGATTCCATCTAAAAAGAGAATATTGAAGGTCTGATTCCAGGTCCAGTGTGGAAATCCACACAGTGTTCAACTCTGTGGTTTTATTGCCTCAGAGATGCATGACTTTCTGAAGCTCTGAAATTCAATTTGCTGGTTACCACATTAAATTCTCCAATTGGATAATAATCTCTCAGCTAGTTTTAGTTGATGATAAATGTTCTGGGCCTATTATCTACAAAATAATTGGATATTTTGCTTTGTAGTACCATATATTTTAAAAAAGGAGAATAGATTTGAATTTCTAATTTTTTTTTGAGAATTAGAATTCAATGTGTTGAAAAGACTTAATTTTTAATGAGTTTTAAGATCAATTCTCTCGTTTCAATGTTCCCTTCACAGTAAAACAGGAATAATGACTGCTTTAGGGTATTCATTGAGAGTGCCAGACCAGGAGTCACTTTTTTATTTTAAAGATAATTTGAAGCATGATGGCGTTTTAGGGTTAGTCATTGTTACACAGCACTTGCTTAACTTGCTTTTTATTCCCTTCTTGTTGATCCCAGGAAGATGGTAACTCATCCCTGTGGCACAGGGTGATGGAAATGCTCTTTAACTGTTCCTGGAGCTGCAGAGGCAGCTTGACAAACGATATAAAGTTTAATGATACATGCTGAGAATTAAAACCTGTGCAGAACCAATGTAAAGCTGGGTGTTGTGTAATGGGTGCATGCTGGGATGTGCCAGATGTTCCAGATGCTTTTTTTGGGATGACAGGCAGTCTGAGTGCTGCTCTGATAAGTAGAATAATTAAGATAGTCTGGGAGAATCAGCTCCACTGACTGAAGGAGGAGCCTTTTATTGCCAATTTTACTGGAAAACTGCTCATGTTTTATTTATTCCTTCCTGCTCTTGCAGAAAGAAACAAAACTGTGCTGTCAGGGATGAGCATTACTTCCTTCAGAGTTTTATCTCCTTTCTGAATTGCTGAATAAAATCTGTCTTTGCTTTTTATTTAAGTATCTGTAATATGGGAAACCTTCTTTCCCTACCTTGCAGTTATGCTGAGAAATCACTCTGAGGATAATTGTGTGGGTTCTGGCTGCTCAGAGAAGCTAATATAAGTATTTCTGGCTTCTGCAGCTTCAAAATGAGTCTGCCCAGTTGTACTGATTGTAAAATAATATTATTTTTCATTGGGACTGTGCACATGAACGCTTCAGCTGACAAGTGTCTCCCTCATGCTTGAAGATGGATCCTTGAGTAGCAAAGTCCAATAATGTATTTCTTCAAAGTTCTGTTCAGATCAGACTCTCTAAACTACACCCTTCATTAATCTATAAACAACTCAAAGAGGAAAAAGGTGGTTTAAAAAGGTGTTTCATAGTATTAGGGAAATAAAGGGAAATAAAATGTTAAGAAAAGTTCTTTTTAACAATAATGTCATCAGTCTTTATGTTTCCACATTCACTCAGCAATCAAGAACTTCATAACGGACCTAGATCTAGGGGAAAAAACAAGAAAACAAAAAAACAAAAAACAAAACAAAACAAACAAAAAAACCACCAAAAAACCCAAAAAAACCCCACAAAAAAACCCAAAAAACAACTAAATCAGTGTTAACCCAGGACTCAGGTTGTCCTTGATTTCTGGAAGAACCAGCCCCTTCCAGAAGCTTGGGAGAGGGCCTGGGATTTTGTTTGGAACAGCCTGGTTAGAACGGATATGTTTGCAAATTCTGTCCCAAGACAGGCTTCTCATTCCTGCTGCTTCCAAAAGTTCAGGCTGCCTGGTTGGCCTAGAATTCCTTGTATTTGTAGTTATATCAGGACACTTTGCACAAAGCAAATACGAGGCTGCCTTTATCCAAACATATGCAGTGTTTTCAGAAGTAATTTTGCTCTATTAGAGCATATTTAAATGATGATATTCTGCGGTCTTCAAACAAACCACTACAAACTACCAATGCAAGTTAGCAAATGAAGCATTCATTAACCTGCTGTGACTTCATGGGTATACTGCCATTTGTAAAACATTCTGCAGTCCTCTGACTCCAGAGAACCACAACACAACTAAGTTGTACTGCACTATATTGTTTTAGAAAACGAATTTATACCTTGTTTTTATTGTTTTGCCATGCTACCAAAAAAAAACCCAGTTTAGCTATATATACTATATATATATTATATACATATATATATATATGGTCTAAAGCCAAATTTAACAGACATTTGTTAATATATAGTAGTTACAACTGATATTATTGCTATGATAACTGCAATATTTATCTGCCAGAAGATGCACCAAATAGAAAATCTCTCCCTTATCACACAAATGTCACGTCCTGCTGCTGAAAGGATCAATGTGTAGGAATCCAGTTGAAACATTTTGGGGACTCCTCTGATTTTTTCTCTCTACTCAGTGACTCAGTCTTGTTCCCTGTCCTTTCTCCCTTCCCCAACAGGAGAACAAGGAGAGGGTTTTGGAGGACAGGAACATTACATGACAGAAAGGTCAGCTCTGGGCAGGGCAGGGCCACAGGTAACATGTTCCATGGTGAGGAAAAGGAAGGGGAAGGAATTGCCTGTTTTTCCTGACCTCCTTTGCTGTCTCCCCTGTTCCCCACCGTGTGCTGACAATGCTCATCATCACCCCGTAATTACAAATTCGAGTGCATCCCTTCCCTCTGCCTTCAGTACTTCTTCTCACCTCTTGTTTTATTTCAGCACAGATCTGAGTACCTCAAACTGTACTTGAATGTAGATCACATTGGGTGATTTCCTGTCTCTGTTATCTCTCCCCTCAACAAGGGGGAGTGGAATAAAAACCTCAAAGGCCGCTTTTATTTTTAGCTCAGCACGATAATTTTGAAAGCAGATTCATCTGCTGTCTGAGGTAGAGAGATAAGTAAAGCCCCTCGTAACAAGGTCACTGTTCAATTGTTTTTGAACGAATATGTTGTAGAGAAATCTTTGGGATAAATATGGGAGTTAAAAAAGCAGAAGAAGAAATAATTTTTTCCTTTTTTAATTTTTATTAATAATAATTCAATTTCTGAGTATAGAAGAGTGCAAGATAAAGAAGCTTGTGAATCTTTGCATCTGAATAAATTATATATGTAGATGGAATAAATATCTTGAATTTGGCCACTGAGATTAGTAACACACATTATGAAACCATTCTAATCTCATTACCAACTATTCCTGTCTCTTGCTTTAGGATACAAATAAATAATGAGTGGCAAATATTTTCACATGATGTCTGCAGCTCAGGGTTCTGTTCTTGGTGGTTTATCTGATTTCTTTACTTAGGAGAAGAATTCTGATTCAAAGGAGTGATTTTTTGTTGTAAGTCATTTATAGAAGCTGCAGGTAAATGGGACTTTCTACATGACTTCCTTGGGGAGCGGAGCCTCAGATCTGCTTGTGGGACCACAGAGGCCTCTTTGTCCTTTCATCTCCACTCGTGCAAGGCACAAGCAGATCTGTAGGAATCCCTAGAGCTCCAGAAAAGTGGAGCTGACTAAAGAAGGCAGATAGGTGCCAGTGACCTGAATTTCACAGAATTTGTGCTTTATAGTCTCTGACAGCATGACAAGACATCTGCCTCCTGAGCTTCCCACATGTCTGCTACTCATGAAAGTGGCCTTGTAGTAAGATGAAGTAAAGTTTTAGTTTGGGAACTAGGAAAAGGCTATTTATTTTTTTTTTCAAATGTCACAAACTGGGAAGAAGTAACTGCTCAAAAAGAGATATTATGTTTTTATATTTATATAAGTTTGCTGCTGAAAATGCAGGTAGGAGCCTGCCATATATAAGTCATTGTCAGCATTGAATCTGCATGTAATTAGAATTGCATAAGGAAATTAATTTTAGCTATAGGTAGACATTTATAGAAATGCCAGAGTGCAGGAGTTTCCATGTATAGCATCAGAAATCCTTTATAAAAGCTAGCATTTCACGCTTTGTTCTCCCATGAGAGCTTCTCTGGGGAGAAAATCAGTCAAAAGATGGTAAATATGTGACCAAGGTCTGTAGTAATCCCAAGTGTCCACACTTGAATACTGGTAATAATATATGTTAGTGATGAGTTGGTCAGGAGCTGAAATTTTTCTTCTAATAAATTAATTCTTGATAAAAACTGTAAAAGACATATTTATGGGTTTTATGTTTCAAGTACCAATATCAGCAATTTTCTCTCCCTCTGTATTTATACAGATATTCTTCTTTGCATTTTTCTGAATTAGAGCAACTAATAATCAGTTACAATAATCTATGAGTTGTTCAATGGTTAAATCATATTTTCCTTTACCATACTGTTATAGAGTCTTTTTAAATTTCCCTGCTACAGTCTATGCTTCAATTAATGAGATTACATTATTCAATATCTTTGGAAATTAATGCTTGGTAATGCAGAAAAACTGGTGGTGTTGAAAGACTGACCTCCAGAAAAATGTGTTTTATTATCAGAAGCAAATTTCTCAATAGTAAGTCTTTTTTCAGCCCAATATATGCAAATTCACATCCCACTAATATGAAGTTTATGTTTAAGAAGTATATCAGATCAAAAGAAATCTGGAAGCCAAAATCCAAGGTGATCACATGTAACAGAGGTGGGGTTTGTGCATTTTCTTGGAAGGAAATAAATAACTGAGTTGTTATAGCTGTGGAAATTTGTAATTCATGCTGGAGAGAGCAGCCACAGCAGGGTAAAGGAAGTTTATTTCAGCTTTGTAAGGGAAGAGAGTGTGGGATGGGTCCCATTTGGGAGAGAGGGAATAAACCCTGATTTGGAAACACTTTGCTTTTACTTTGGGGGCATTTCCGGAAAAGGAAATTAAGAAATAGAATAGGAAGCTCTGACTGAATTAGTAGTCCCATTTTCAGTTGCTAAAATTAGAAACCTTAGAAGGCAGAGGGATAAGAGAAGGAAAGCTTTGAGCCTTCTGGTAGGAATAAATTCTATTTTTATAACAGTAGCACGGGTGCTGTCAAAGTTCTTTTGCTCGCTTGGCCACACAGTATTTTCCTGGGCTGTCCCCAGTATTTCCAGGGATGTTCAGACTGTTCATTTGTATTTAGCAGTGCATTTTCAGCACCAGAGCAACATCTCACAAGCAGATTTTTGCGTTAGTTGTTAACCCTTCCAGTGTGCTTTGAGAAAATGTGATTATTTCTACAGGGTATTTTCATTTTTTTTTAAGTTCTCTAGGATACATTTCAGCATACTCTGAGGAGAACTGAGACATTTATGGCTCTCAGGAAAGCCTGCTAGGGTTTTTTGTACTCAATCACTCAGTGGGGAGCTTCTGCCTTTGCCTGGTTTCAACAAGGAATGTCAGAGACCTCCCTGCTTTTAGTGTAAGGGCACCATTTCATTATTTTTCATCAGATAAGGCCTCTTACTTGAGTGAGATTATCTTTTCTTCTCACATCTGCTAGAATATTTTAGCTGAAGCTCAATAAAAGCTGGTAACTGGTTCTGCACTGGTCTCCCCAGGGGCAAGGGAGACTCCTTGAAGGAGGAGGTGGCAAAATGTGTTTGTCCAAAATGTGCCTGCACAGAGCCCTGTGGTGCAACAGCCTCAGAAAACTTCCTGTCCCTTCTGTTTCTGTGCTCTGAACTCATCTGTAATTCAATATGATCTGTGATAAAACATCTGCTGCAAGGCTCAAGAAGTGGCATTAAAACACAAACACTGCACTTCCTAAAATTATCAGTTTCCTCTTTGCTTATCCAGAAAGTCAAAGATTTTGCAAGTGCAGATTTCTGCATTTATAAACAAATACATATGAATTTTACAACCTATTGGGGAGGGGTTCGTAATTTCATTTTTTGTAAATTTCAGTTATTAGCTGTGGGGAAAAATCCTCCATTACAAAACTTGTTTTAAAGTAACTTAAGCCATCTGACAATTTAATGTTTAACCCCAAATCATCTGCTATCTACTCCACAAAGACAGGATCATTTCCAAACCTCAGAGGAATAACCAGTGTGGTAAATCAAGTTATTTAAAGCTGTGTAAGAATGACGTCAAAGAAAGTTTGTCCTTCTGAGATTCTGTATTCTATATTGCAGTATTTGTTCTTTGCATTTAAACTCCCCTTCAAAGATTAACACTTTTGCAAACATTCAAACAAATTTTAGCTCCCTTATTTTAAAGAGCTTTGATCACAATTACACAGCATCTGAAGTTAGTTTACAACTGCAGATGCAAGTTGTTTTAAGCATGATCTTCATTTTAAAATAACTCTTAGCTGGGAATTGAAATAAGTGTTCCATTTCCTTTGCTTTACGGTTGCAGAATGACTGTGGTTTACCTCTGTCACTTGTTTCACTGTGCTCAGAGCACCAAGGAAGTCTGGTCTTTAGTCGTGCTTAATGCTCTTTATTTTTCTTCTACAGAGAACAGGGGATACGGTCAGTGGAGATACTGAAAGGTAATTACTTCTGTTATGCATTTAAATATATACACAGTTATATTTGTGAATTAAATGCCTTTCTTTACTTTTAGAAACTTTGTTGCAGTACTACAGGAATAAATTTTCAGGGTTTAAAGATATCAGTGCTGATATCATTTAGTAAATGTTCGTTTACCAACACCACACATAAATATAAATTACAAAGACTTAAAAAAATTCTTCAGATAAAGGTTTATAAAATATTTGTACAGAGGAAAAATTATACTGTTATATTCCCCAATCTACTGTTTTACTTTTGAAATTCAGTATTTCAGACTCACTCTGAGGATGAAAAACATGAAGTGTGTCTAACATGATTTTGGTACCCAACAGGCAGAATGTTTCAATGAACATCTACCTCTATTTCACTCTGTACAAGATTACTGCTTATATTTGTGGTTTGGAGTAGATAGATATTAAGAATGGGGTCTTCAGTTTGGCCTTTAGGCCTGCATTGACTCAATTTATTCTAATGAAAAAAAACAGTGATTTTGTCTTTCATTTCTTTGCTGTTTATCCGATAAAGTATCTTCATGTTGCATCCAAAAGCCACAGTGAAAGAATGTTTCAAGCAACAGCTACTTTGTAGCATCATATATTCTAATTAAACTTAGTTCTAATCTATGATAATTATTCTTTTTCATGTTTTTTCCTCCCTTATATGGCCTAAACCTATTTAAGAAGCTTTATAATTAATCAGATTTAGAGTGCTTTGACCAATCTAAAGGATTTACAACTGTTTATGATTCCCTTCAGTGCTATAAACATCCTTGAATTACAGCTAAAACTCTGAGGTGCAACACTATCAGCTGTTGACCACCTCATGCTCGATTTTTCAGGGTTGACAGCATTTTTACCTCTTTGTATGTGTTTTAAACATCAGAGTGCAGTTGAAAGACAGCTATAGTGACCATTTGCTGCTGTTCCCCTGGGTGTGCAGTGCATGGTTAAAATGGCATTTAGCCAAATGGAGCAGCGCTGTTAGCAGAGATTAAAGTGAGGTACAGATGAAATCCCACCTCATCTGACAACAGACAGTCCTGTCCCTCCAGTGCCGGCAATTCAATACCTCAGCTAACAGTGGAGGTTAGCTTTTACAGGAGGTTAAACATATTAATATTTAAATACTAATATTTTGTTCCATTTTGCAGCATCGCTCCTGTCCAGGGTTACCTGGGGAAAGTGGGTTATTCTTGCCCTCTTCTGAAATAACAGCTTCATTTCACCTTTTGCCTTTACCTTTTACACCTGAATTTTGAAAACCCACTGTTTTCTGTAAATCTGACTGTTTTCATTTAGTCTCCCAACCCCTTTATAAGTTCTCTTGTCCTGTTCTTCTCTCCCACTTGTTTCTCCTTATTTTCTGCCTGGCTGTGCCCTCCCTCAGGTCCTTCCTGCCTGACTTCTCTGCAACAGAAAGAAACCCCACACCCTTCCCAGAAACAGCCATGTCTCACCCTTTTCATTTCCTTCTTCACACCCACATTTTCATGCAGCCACAAGGAAGAGCTGCAAAGGAGTCTTTTTTACTTCTGAGCAATTTTGTTCTTCCCAGAGCAAAGAGCACCTGATTTTCCCAGTGGGTTGCACATGCTCAGTTTGGCAGCGACATTGCAATCCAGATGGAACCTCCCTGGTGGACAGGACAGGGCATCTGCCAGGAGATACTTTCCAGGGACATATGACTTGATGAAATTCTGGAAAACTTTCATAGCTTTTATATTCTTTTATAGAAGAATCCTTCTCCCACACATTTTAGATTTCAGACCCTAAACATGACCATATTATACCTTTTCAATATGTTTAAAAATATTTCAAGAGGCAGAATTATATCACTTTTCTAGTAACCTTATTTGAAGGGATTTAAACAGCTTAAACTAAAATAAAAGCCATTTTTCAGATATTTATCCATTAGAGTTAGGCTTTGGGAACCAGGAGATCAACTGTGTAGATAGATAGATTGATAAATTTGGGTGAAATACCATTATCTTCAATAACTGAAAGAGGGGACATTTAGGTTGGGTATAGAAAAATTCTTCCTTGTGAGGGTGGCGAGGCCCTGGCACAGGTGCTCAGAAGCTGTGGCTGCCCCTGGATCCCTGGAAGTGCCCAAGGCCAGGCTGGACAGAGCTTGGAGCAACCTGGGATAGGGGAAGGTGTCCCTGCCCATGGCAGGAGTGGAATGGATGGGCTTTAAGGTCCCTTCCAACCCAACCCTGTGCTGTGACTCTGTGATTTTAACATACAGGGACCTATAGAGCTTCTGTGGTATTTATTATTGTTCCTGTGTTTTAAAAAAGCCAAGGAGATGGAAGTTGTTTCTTGCATGTAGTGGAATGTTCCCCCAGGCTGCAGGGAACCCATGCGGGAAACTGCAGCATCTTTGTGAGATCTACAAGGCTGCAGGATGTCCCTGGAAACATGGAGCTTTTTTAATTCATTTGATGAGCAGAATGTAGAGCCAGCCTGTCAGGTCTGTCACACTCCGGAGCAGAGCAGAAATGAGGGATCGCTGCCTTACAAGCAGCACTTATAAGCACTTAACACGTAACAGCATCTAGGTTCTTCCAAACTCTTGGCGCCTGAACACCTCACACCTTGCCCAGCTCTGTGCTCAGGGCAGGACTTCCACCACCATCCCTCGGTGCAGGGCACTGTCCATCACTCACAAACCTGCCCTAGCTGGCAGACAAATCTGAGCCCTCCTCAGAGCTCCTGTGGCTGGAAGTTGTGACCTCAATCCTGAGCAGGAGTTGTGATTTAGGAAGTTGCAGCTGGAGGTGGAATCCTTGGATGCATGGGTGCACTGAGGTTTTAGGAGGGGAAGCTGAGCTGCCTGTTCCTGAGCAGCAGCTGATTTGTTCCCATTTGCCAGGAGTCTTTGCCCTGTTAGGGGTTGGTTGTTTCACAGACAAGGAGGAGGTAACAGGCGCCCAGTGAGGAATTGCTGCTGAGCTTTCCTGCAGGCAAACGCCTGGCTCTGTGCTTAGCAGGGGTCTCTGTGGTCTTTGATCTTCATTTCACTTCAGGAGAAGGTTTTTTTCCAGTCATAGGAAGCCTCAACACCTATGGATTCTGGCCACAGGTCATGTAACTGTGACATCCCTGTGGAGACCTGGGTGCAGATCTCTGCTGCGCTCGGCAGCCAGGCCTGCAAGGGGGAAAGAGGCAGAAAAACTGCACCATTCACACATGGCACAGCCGCTGCTACTCGACTGAACACTTCTTCTGAATATTTTCTTAGTTTTCGTGTGGAAACCCTGCTCAAGTTCCTTCTTGCAACACATTTTGTCTTTGTAAATAATGCTTGAAGATTATTCTAATCATGGTCACGGCGGTGTGCTTTGGAAATTACTTTTTTTCTTCTTGGTCGTGGCTTATGCCAGAGAGATAAGAAGAGATGAACATTTAAAAAATAACTTTCATTCTTGACATTTTGCTGTCAACGTTGCATCTTCAGCTGCACCTGTACTGCAGAGGCTGCAGAGATTTACAAATGCAGCTGAGTTGCTCGAAGCGTCAACAGCCCAGAGCAGAGACCTGAACCAGGGATTTCAAACCTCACTACAAAATATTCAATAATTAATCTGTGGTGAGGATTTACTCGTTGTAACAGGAATATATTATATAAGAGATGGAAGTTCTAGTAACCTAAATGTAAAGCATGGATCAAGATGAGGTGATTCAAAATGCATTTCTGTGACCAGATGGATAAACCCAAACTGCTCCATGTGTGTATTAGTGCAAGTTCTGATAAATGGATAAAAGGGAGACCTTTTTATCCACACTAATTCCAGTATATGCCCCACAGGTAGGCAGAGCACATCCAAAGTCTCAATAGACATTTCTTAAGTCCTTCAGATTTCTGTCAAACAGGAATAGTTAAGAAATCCATTTCAGGAAATTGTAGGGTAGAATAAGTATTTTAGAATAAGCCTGTAAATATAATTTAATTATTAAATTGTATTAATTACATTAATAAATAAATGCAATTTCTGCAGTTATTTCCTTAATATTTTGCCATTTTTATGTGACATTATTTATGCAAGGAATGTTTCTGCAGACATACTGAAATAATTGCTTATTTTTTTTTTCTTGTTTTCTGTTTGTTTTAATTGGGATAATGTTTTTCTAGATCCTGAAGTTTGTTTCAAAAACACAATTATATATGAACATGTATTTAGTAGATCAACTGTTTTAATTGGGTTGAGAAATGTTAAGTCCAGGTGCTTATAACTTGTATCACTGCATATCTCCCCCCTTCTTTTTCCTTTTGCTCCTTTTGCTGTAACAACAGATTTCCTAAAAATACAGCTGAGGAGTAACTCAACCAAATACGATACAGAAATATTTCAACCAGAACATGCAACATACTGAGGATCCTCTGTGTCTAAATTATTCTGCCACTTTCACACAGAAAATCTACTACACTAGAGAGGAGAAAAGATCAGCATTTCATTCTTCTGTGGTCTGCACATCTGAATAGTTCAGGAATAATTAGATTTGGGGACGGTATTTGATAAACATAAAATCTTTTAACAAACAAACCTCCTGCAGACTATTGAAAACTGTTCCCAAGTGAAAAAAATTACACTTGTTGTAGGCTGGAACACCTAATCCTGACCTGACTTCCTGGCCAGGGTTTCAAAAGCCTCGAGCAGGCTGCTCCTATCACCAGCTCCAGACTGCTTCCCTCACTTTACGGTATTTTTGCTGCTGAGAGTCTGTGATTACTGTAAGGAGACCCATTATTGTGGTTGCACAGAGGCTAATAAAACTTGACTAAGGACTTTTTTGATACCACCACAGATGCATAACTGAGGTTGTATATCAGCTGAGAGAGAGACTGGAAGCATCATAAGTGATGCTTTCCATATGGGATTAAAAGAAGCAGCCCCGAAATCAGGGGGAAGTGCCCAGAAGGATGGAACAGCATGGATGGCATTGTCAGGGACAGGGAGAAATGGGGCATTAATGGCACAGTCAGCAGCATTTGGGGGCATCTCTCCACCCGCCCCCCAAATATCTGAAGCTGAACTTGTTTGCTTTTCATTGTTTCTTTCAATCCATGTCACCTACAGACAGCTTTGAGGTCTTGCCCATTAACTTCCACAAATTTTATTTCAATGTTATGTATTCCATTCCTTCACTGCAGGCTGGAAATTTCCTTTGCCTCAGGACTATAGATGTTTCTAACTCACAGCGTAGAAGTTGTTTCTGCTGGTAAATCTGATTTCTCCTAACAATGGAGATCTTCAAATGAGATAATGCCACTTCTTGCCTCACTGCCTTAAAACAATGGTTTCTATTATGACCAACAGAATTTGGCAATATATTAAAAATGTCCACAATCCTTTATTCCTTTTTAATTTTTCCCCTGGATCGTTTTCCCATTTCTACATTCTGTTTCTATTTACATGTCATACACAAAAACATACACAAAAACATCCAGTCTTTTTTTCCTGATTTTTGAGGGCATGAGGGGGAATTGTGCATTTAAGAATTTCTGTGCCAGATCAGAAGAATCTGACCCTGATTCCGTGTCCTATTTCCATCATGGCCAATACTGTTTGCACTGGATGAGGGAAGGCCTCTGGTGCTGCTGCCCTGCTTTGTTCTTCAGTCTTTACAGAACTCACATATATCAGAAATAGTATTTTTGCATTTTAAAGTGTCAATTCTTGGTATCTGTGGCATCCTGTAGCAAAATCTTACAGAACTTCATGCTGCAGGATGCTGTGGTTATATTTAGAAATCCACAGAGTGTCGGTAAGCACAACGTAATCAGTTTGGGTTTTTTCCCGTAATTATTTGACATCTTTCTCCTGTCTGCCCTAGATATGCAAGTTCTGCCATTGACCATCCAGGAAACACATCCATGAGGAAGGTAATGATTTATAAATGTGTTTTAAATGAGAAAAAACTCTTCAGCTGTTCAATTCATTGCCATATTTTTAAAAGATACTTAAGATATCCGAAACCCTGACATTTGCCTATGTTATGAAAGAGCTGAAAACAAGTATCTAGGAATAATTTCCCTATTGAGGAAACTGGCTGCTGCAACCACAGCAGATCAGCGTGTTTGCAATACTTCTAGTTCAGTTTAGGAATCTTAGTGTGTGTTCTGAAGTATGTGATGGTTTGGGGAGGAGAATCACACCCAACTTTGGGCTGGAAGGCACTTCTGGAGGGAGGCTTACCCAGAAGGTAAAAAAAAGCTTTAAAACTCCAAGAATACTTAAATAGTACCAATACTATGATATGAAGATAGGGGATTAAGATTTTCAAATATTTTTGTGGTACAAACCTTGAGGTGCTCTGTTTTCAATGCAAAATTGCTGTAAAAAAAAAAAAAAGGCATTTGGCCAACGTACAAACGTATGTCTGTTTTTTATCCGTCCAACGGATAAAAAACAGAACCTTCATTTGTAGAATGTCAGTTCTTCATTCTGACTTAGCACTTTTTACACTGGTTAGGTTAGGGACAGGGCTTTGACTAGCCTGGTCTATGGAAGGTGTCCCTGCTTATGGCAGAGGGTGGAATGGGATGAGCTTTAAGGTCCCTCCCAACCCAAACTTTTCTGTGGCTGCGATGACTCAGTTCTAAATATCTTTCCCTAAAAACTCCTGAGGTTAAAACCAGTGGAGGTACAAGCAACCAGTTCTGCTTTTCATTGAGTGTTTCTGCGACAGCATTTCTACACCCTGATTACACGGAGATCTCCTTAATTTACCTCCATGTAGCATCCCTTCAATTTTAACACATTTTTTCATTTCCACTGTGCTGGGTTTGGGTGGGGGTGGCAGGGTGTGCACTCTCTGACTCTGGCCCTGTGTTGTGGTTTCGGGGTAAGAACTGAAACGCTGACAGCCCCAGCGAGTTCTCCATCATCTGTCTGTCTCCCATAGCAACTCTGAGTCATTTGGAGTTGTGAAGTCTGTTTCCTCACAGTGTTTGCCACCAAGTTAATTATATTATAGTGGTTCTTTTATCTCTCAGAATGTGGAGCTTGATTTTTTTACGTTAGCAGTGCTAATTATCAACTGATCCCCAAGGTATTGCAAACCTTTCACTTTCTCTGGTTCCTTGTTTTGAATATATTCTATGTGTGCATAAACAAAACAGGAAGAATAATTAACTAAGCTTTTTAGAAAAAAAGATTTTTTTTTATGTCAGAAAGATATTTTCAGCTCTCCTTTGATTTGTTGTGCTGTTTTTTTCATTATTTTTAAAACTTTTATATTAAATTATTCATACTAGTTTCTGGTGAGTACCTCCTCCAGATGTTTAATTTGTCTCGCAGTCCTTTAAATTTAACCACATTTCATTATGGAGTTTTACTCCATCACTGCATTTCTCTAGCCTAAATTGTGGGAAAATTTGGTGTTGTGTTTTTCAGGAACACACCTGCTTTGCCCTAATGCATTTCTGTGGAAAGAGGAACATTGAGCAGATTGTTTCAGCCCCAGCCACCACAGCACTCAAGCTGACATAACAGGACAGATCAATATTGCTGCTGTGATTTGCAATACATCAACAAAACCCCCAGAGCTGCTGTGCACATTTGCTACTTTCTCTCAGTGTTTTGCTATTTCATTTTCTGTATTTTGCCACATTTCCTCCAGCACAAGAGCATAAATCTTTGTCTTCTCTTGAACGAAGAGACACATTTGCAGAGATGAAGTTAAATGGGGGAGATGTGCTGGGTTAGTGGCACGCTGCACACTCACTCACTGAGCTTTCCCTGCCAGAATTACCATGTTTTGTGGAACATTCCTGTCCTGAGGCTGGCTGGGAGGACAGGCTGAGGTCAGGAGAGCACAGAGAGCTGGTGCCCTCCAAGCCAGCTCCCTCGCGAGTCAGGAGCTGCTGATCCCGACAGTCCCCTCAAAGCCTTCCACTTGTGAAGGGCTAAATCACACCAGGGTTACAAACAGGGCTGTAGATGTCCAAACCCACTCCTCCCTCTGCTGCTTTCACTTAAAATAAACCTTTGTCTCCCTGGAGCCGGAGTCTTGTTTTCACCTGATTACTTTCTAGGGTTCCTAAGCATTTGTACATCGGAGGGAAATGCTTAGCAGTTTTTGACTGCTATCCCTGTTTTTAGGTTTAAATAAAGAGATGCTTTTAGGTTGGAGGGGGTTTTTTTCAGAATATCTAGCAATTTTCTAATGCTGCCACAAAAGAAAAGAGGAATTTTTTTTTTCCTGAGACTTATTCTGTCAACCACCAACCCAAAAAACTTGTTTCTCTGGTGGGAAGAGTGTGACTTTGACACATCATTGAGCACAGGATTTTGCATATAATGTTTGTAGTGAATATTTCTTTATGATTGCATTTTTTTGTAACTATTACACTGATGCAACAAATTTTAAATACCTGTCAGTTTATCAGCTGTTTCATGGGAGTTTATATCTTTAGTTTTCAAACCACTGCACAGCTATTCATCCTTGCAAAGGATCCTTGATGGTTTCACTGCAATTGTAATTAATATATTTTAAAGCAATTTTAATTTGCAGATTTAGCAGAGTGTTGTTTTCTTTATGATGTTGAGGAAAAATGACAGAAGGGAGATCCTGTGATCACTGATGCTTTGATAACCCAGGAGAGGCGAGTGAATGAAAGCTCTTACATCTTACTGCTGTTACTTGCACTCGTGTTTCATAATTTATTTTTTTCCTTACAGTCATTCCATTACGCTTCCCTCAGGGTAAAAAGCAGAAAATGGTCAAAAGGTAACTTCTTTCAGTTAACATTTTGAAACTAGAAAATGAGGCTCCTTCTTGGATAATAAGTGATCTGTATCAAAAGTTCATCTTGATTCAAATATTTCTAAATTTGATAGTAATCAACAAATTGAAATGCCAAAATAAATGTTTTATAGGTACAATATTGCTTGGGTGGGTGGTAAAATTTCCTCTTCCTTAGGAAGAAGACAAGGAGCATCTATGAGCAAATGGATAAGAATTTGCTGGTGGAACACTGTAGAGCAAAGGATGGGGTTTTATATTCTCTAAGTTTCTTCCCTGTAGAGCTGTAGGACAAATGTAATTCTTGTAGCATAATAAACTTGATTTTTCATGGGAAAAAAAGTCTGACATGTTAAGGAAATTTCCTACAGAGGGTTTTTTTTCAGGAAAATAAATTATACCAAATTTATTTTGAAACCTGGTTTTATTAATATTTTCAAGGCAATCTAAGCCTTTCAATTAGGATTCATTGAAATAACACCTAGAAAAAGAAAAGCAACTCTATTCCTGCTGTGCCTCTAACAGGATGCTGTAAAGTCAAAATATGGTTGTTCACTTCAGGATAAAAATCATGTAAGCATGTGCACTGTTATGGGAGTGAACAATCTTTCTTTTTTATTATTCATTAAAAAATGGGTTTTAAAATTCCCATAATTTGACAGGGCTTCTGCTGCTGAAGGGAAGATATACAGAAAAAAGTATCTGTGTACAGATTGTGTCATACTCTGAGTTCCTGACTGAGGTTAAATAAATACACTTTTACTTTGGAATGGTGCTGTCCATCTTAATCAGAAAAAAAATAAACCTCAGCCCTTAGAGGAATGAACCCTCTAGGAATTAAATAAAGCATTGCATAAGCCATGGCCTTTTTATTTTGTGTTCACGGGGAAACCAAAATTGCAGGGTACCGTTGAATTTGGAAATGGTTCATTCCGGGTCTGGAGAGGATTTGGCTTGGAGGGTTTTGAATTAAAAATGGAACCGTTTTCCCCCTTCTTACCCCGTGCTGTTCCCAGGGAGTTCCCTCTCCAGCGTGAGCAGGAGGCGCATTTCCTGCAAGGACCTGGGGCACGGCGACTGCGAAGGCTGGCTCTGGAAGAAAAAGGATGCCAAAGGTTATTTCACCCAGAAATGGAAAAAGTACTGGTTCATTCTGAAGGATTCCTCCTTGTACTGGTACACAAACCAGAATGTAAGTACGTGCCATGCTCGGACAAAGAAAAATGAAACCTTAAGCTTTATAATTCCTTTAAAGTCCATTTTTACTGTGTGCTCGGATGAACTGCCACTTTAATTGCCAGGTCTGGTACACTCTGCCTGGAAATAATTCAATTGAAAGTATTTTTTAAAGACTCCAAATCCATGTTCAAGCCTAATAAAATAGCAGATGTTCATGGCAGTCTTTAAGAAATGAATATATCTGTAGTTAATCCTTTTCCACAGATTTATGTGGACTAACACAGTGTTCATACTCAACTCTCCCCAGTTTCAGCTGAGGGGTTGGGGGCTGTAAAGTGTAACTATTTGTGTTAGTTAAGCATTCTGTGAAGCAGATGTGAAAATCTGAAATTGTAAATCTTTTAATCTAGAAATTATTTTTATATCGATGTTCCTCTTGCTTTTTGCTGAACTAGTCTGCAGTTTGCAGTTTCTCATGTGTAAAATGCTGCTCTTGGTGAAATTTTCCTGAAAACCAATGGGCCTATGCTGGTGCAATCTGCATAAATGCAGAGAAAATAACAGAGGGGAGAAGCCCAAAATGGTTCAAAGCTGCTCTTCCATTTGTGTGCAGGAGCCCTGGTGCTTGAGCTGAAATCTGCAGCCTACTTTGGTTACTGATCTTCCACTCCACCTCTCCTATTTTCTTCCAGAGGATGAGTTTAGCAGCACAATTCCCCTCAGTTTTTGTGGGTTTTGTAGCCCGAGAGGTTGTTGAGGCTGTGGGTGATCAAGAGGTTTTGTGGTGTTTGACATTTCCCCTGCCAGGTGGGGGGCACTTGCTGTGTCCCCCCGATTCTCAGCCTGTGCCTCAAACCAAGCCGTAATTCACTGTGCCCTTGCTAATACCTTTCAAAAACCTGCCTGGTGTTAATATGTCTTCTGCTTTTCCTGCTGAATTGCTTCAAAAGAAGTAAAAAGTGACAGGATACATTTCCTGGTTATTACCTTCCTATTTAATCAGAGGTGACCTCTCCAAGGAAGCTCCTCAGGGGCCCTCAGCAGGGCACATGGTGTGACAACTGTGACTTTAAAGAGAGACATCCACCAAACAGCTATAAAATGGAGATTTATGGTGAAGAATCCGAGAGCTCTCCTCTGTTTATATGTGCTGTGTTTGAGGCTGAGAGGTGTTCTGTGATCTTCAGCAAAAGGGGATTGGGATGGCTGTGCCTCCTTTGAGAAATTATCAGTTTAGTTACCTCATAGAGGTTTATATTTATATTGTGTGATGAATTGGATCTATTTCATAATAAAAACAGTACGTGCAAAATACATTCAGTATTTCCTTTGACTGGGTAGTTACTCTTTGTATAAAACCCAAACAGCTGCTGCTCATTGCTCTCTTCTTTAATTCTGTGGTTTTTTCCTACATCTTTTTTTTTTCTCGTTCCATAGGATGAAAAAGCAGAAGGATTCATTAGTTTACCCGAGTTCAGGATAGACAGAGCAATTGAATGCAGACGAAAACAGTAAGTAATGTGTCAATTATGTTTATAAAGGATTGCTCTTGAAAGTTTGCTATACATAGTACTGAACACTTGCGAAGTCCAGAGAAGGGAGTTACTGAGAAAAAACCTTGAAATTTGTATATATAACACCATAGATCCACTTAAACTTTAGTATTTCTCTTTATTATAAAAGATGCAATGTAATGTAAATACCATTTACTGGATTAAAATAAATTGAATAACTCTTTAGCCAGCTTGCCAGATAGTCCAGTTACAGCTTCAGTTAAATAAGTAAATAAATCAAAAAGCTATGAATACTTTAGCAAAGAGATAAAACTTTCTCAGGTTCAATAGAGCTGTGTTTTCCCATAGGAAACAGCATAACAAATATCATAGCAGGGGATGGTGAATATAATCTTAATTTTTTCTTTTATGGAGGAAGATTTTCATACCCAATATTGTGTTGCTCTCAGCTGCTAAAATATTTAGGTTCCATATGTAAAATTAACTCTGCATTACTGCTTGAGTGCATATTACTTGTACTTCTACACTCTGCTCCACTAAAAAGCATATTATAAGCTTTCCACAATTAAGGAATATTCAATAACAGACAGTCATTGGAAACTGCTTCCATACAGTGTTGGGATTGCAATCAACAGGTTTAACAGAGCAATTCCAGTGCTTTGAGAGTAGCACTTTTCTGGGATCTCCTGAATTATTTGCATTTGTCTTCTGTATGCTTTCCTACTTTTAACTAAGCATCCTGGATTTTTCTTGTGCTTTTCCAATTTTGGTCTGAGGAAACAAGTCATACGACTATGAGCACAATGCAATAGAAATATCGAAGATATGAATTACAATAGAAACTGCTCATCAGAAAATCAAACCTCTTCAGTTGCCTGTTCTTGTCTGGGGATATTATTACTGTGTCAGAGAAGTACAAGACAGTGCAATTTACACTTCTATTTCTCCTTTCAGCTGAGGGTATCACTATAGAAATTAAACATGAACTGAGCACTATAAATACCTCAGAGCAATGAGTAGATATTAATAATGATATTGAACAAAAATACAGGAAAAATAATACCCTTTTGTTAGAATATAAAGCACTTAACAGATTTCAGTGAATTAACCAAGATCAAACAGAAGGTCATTGTGCACAGCTAGAAATAGCTTCCAGAGCTTTCCTCAAAGCACGAGAGCACAATCCCTCAGAACTCAGCTTAGAGAGGGATTTCTGTAGGGTATATGCACAAGGAAAAGTCCGATTAACTAAAACTTTGCACACAACTGAAAGCCGAGAACCTTCAGGCTTTCAATCCTTTCAAAAAGAGGCAGATCCAGAGGTAAAAGTATAATAAAAATGTTCATGGTATATTCCCTTTTTTCCTGAGCTGAATTTCCATTTGATTTCTTCCTTCATGGACTACCATTTATATAATTCCCTCCTCACAAGAACTGCACCTTACCTTAGCCACTGTTTTACCTGGAAGTGAGTGCAGTGAAACTCGGTATATCCAGCATGTGGGAAGTGGGACCCTGGCTGTGTCCAGCCAGCTCCAACCCACAGCCCCCATGAGCACACCTGGAAAACACTTGTCCTCTCCTGGGTTGTCCCACAAGGCCAGGAGTGGGCATCATTCCATTGCCTGGTTGCACTGAAAAGCCAAAATCACAGTGTCAGTTTTCCTTCAGCTCTCCCCAGTGCAGAACTAAGAACATTTTGGAACTCAGTTTGGATTTCCCCTCAGATCTCAGAGGGTTATTTTCAGAGCTATTGATGTGAAATGTTCAAACCCTTTTGAAACTAAAGGATTTGAAGGCTTACTGGGATAATTAATGGATTTCTCTCTCCCACTGTTCTGTGGGATGGGGAGTTCTGCTCCCCAGCCTGGCTGTTCCTGATGTCCATGGCTTGCAGTGATGGAATAGCCTTAAGAAAGCTTTCACAAGAATATAGATAATTGAATGCATCATTCAGTGTGGTTTGATGATTTGCCTCAGTAATGCATTTAATGAAGGCACCCTGATTGTTACAGGAACCATGGCATTATCTCAGGCTGGTTCAGCTCTTCGGGCTATAGCTGGACGTGCAATGACCTTGTCCCTGTGAAAGGAGGCTTTTTGCATTGCCATTGAGAAGTTTTCCACTGCTTTTAGGCAACACCTGCATCCTCCTGATTAAAAGTGATCATAGAGTATGAGAAATTACAGTTATTTGAGTTTGTATGCTGTGGCATGACAGGAATATTGTGTTATTTTCAAAGATACTGATAATTATAATGCCCCATGATGATGCTGATCCCCAAGTATAAAGATTAATTGAGCCACAGGTGTAATTAGTCCTTATCAACTGGTGTTTTGCCTGAACTGTCAACAATTTCCGCCCAGTGAAAACTTTCATTGCCTAGTTAATGCAAATTTAGGTCTTAAATTTATCAAGGATATGCCAGTTTTGGCATATTGCTTCATATTGCAAGTGCTGTCAGGGCTCTATACAAATGTCATTGTAGTACAGGTAGACATGAAGGTACAGCTTAAATGTTACTACAGTTTAATAATTTTATGACTTCTGTAAAGAGCTTAGCAGTCTTTGCAGACAGTAAAGCCCCCTTGAGCCACCAGTGGGTGCCCAACAGGGAAGAACCTTCCTCGGCTGTGTTAACTGGAGTGCAGCCAATGGATGAAGGGATTATTCTTTAAACTGGCACTCACTACACCACATCTTGCAGCCAGTCTGGGGCCCTCCAAACCAAGCCATAAAGATACAGATATAATTCCTCTAAATTGTTCGTATTTATACATCTCAAATTGTTACCCTGGATACTCCAGGTCCTAGCGGCTCGAAATGTATCTAAACACTTACTTAATAATAATCTTAGTGACACTGCTGGGAGATGAAGATGGATTTATTGTCATGTTTTGCAGCCCTGACACAGAACTGCAATGCATTTAAATCACAAGTTTGCACAGAACTGGAGTCTCCATTTCCCAGCAATAAAGCTCTCTTTTCTGCAGTCTGCAGATACTTAACAGTGCAATACATTATTGCAGCTTTAATGTTCACTATCTTGGGTAATTATCACAGTATCAGACAGAAATATCTTAAGGAACATTCATATAGTAACCAATTAGAGCTGTTTGCAGGGACCTGGCATGTGGGAACTCCTTTGCAAAAGCAGCCAGACCTGCAGCATGTAACTGATCTACCCTGACAAAATCCTTGCTCTTTCTGCATTTTATGACACATTCACAAGCTCTGTAACAGCTGAGCCAGGAGCCCTGCAGACAATGCCTGACCTGTTGCATACTCCTGATTTCACCTCTCAGTGCCTTAACTGGGGCAGGGTTCCTGTGAGAATACAAAAAATTCTAATAATCACAGGATCACAGCCTCGTTTGGGTTGGAAGGGACCTTAAAGATCACCCCATTCTACCCCCTGCAGTGAGCAGGGACACCTTCCACTGGAAAATGATAGATTTTATCACATTTCAGGAGAACAATGGAGTCAAATTAAACTCTGTTTATCACACTAACTTCCACCCATTAACACTGACTTGAAACCCCAATGCTGGCATTTGAGTAGCTGTATGTATTTAAATTTCCTGTCTAGGAAAATAATCCTATTTACAAGCAGAAACTCCATCATGTGATATTCTCTCAGGATTAGCCAAAAGGATTAGGATCTTTGGACCCACCATTTTATCCTCCTCAGTCCGAGCCAATCCCACTGGGAGATGGTTGGGCAAGTGAAGCAGGAGGAGGTGCAGGTGCTGCAGAGGGTTCAGACCAACAGTAGGACTGTGCAGGAGTGTTTGTTTAGTCATGATTTTCTATTTTAAGCATCAAAAATGTAGAACTGTAAGGAATTTCTGTTGAAAGCACAGTATTTGCTAATCTCTGTGTAATTAAAGATGTGCCATGCATTGCCCTAATTCACGTTTGTGTGTCTTTTGACACATAAAACTATTTCACCCTGCTTACCTACCCATGCCTGTTTCCATAGAACCAGTTAGAGTTGTTGGTACTCAGCTGTCATATGGGGATTAAAAAGTTCCACATTAAAAGCAGAAGACTAAGAATGATAAGAATTCTGGACACTAAAATCCTATCATACCAATCAGTTAAAAGAAAGCATAAATATGATCCTAGCATACTTAAACCTGCATTTATATAATGATCAAAAGAGAGATTATTAACAAGCCTATGCCATCTAGTGGGCACCATGAATACCTATGTATGATTTCAGTCACTCGCTCCTTTTATTTGCAAAGTACAAGTAGCCACGGCAGTGAGGCTCTCCAGTGGAAATTATCACTGTCTGTATGCCAAAACAACACTTAAATACCTCTAGAGTCTCCTTTTATGGAATTTAATTTTTAATGATAACCCTCTGTGCAAAGATAGCCTCACCCTTTATATCCCTAATCTCATGAGAAGGTAAACTGCACAGAAATACAACTCTGCTGTAGGACTATTTTTGGGAAAGCTGTTGCTGGAGGCATTTGCATTAATTATATATATTAAAAAATCACTGTGCCCAGGTGAAGCTTCTTCAGCTTTCATCTTGTCTTTGAAAACTGCAATAAATCATGGTAATTAATAAAAGACTCACTTGCATTTAAACTATTAATAGTGGAAATGTTGCATCACAGGTTCTTCATAATTCTACATGTAATGATTCCTAATCTAATACTTATATCTGGTAATCACCATATAAATGTCAGTATTTTAACATAAATGTTATGAATGGTAGTGTATTTTTTTAACATTTGGCAGCTAATCAAATTAATGGTCTTTAATGCTGGGACCTTCTGGTTTCCTTGATAGAAAACTCCTTTTCATTCTACCCACACAAAAAATTTGTAAAAATAACTGTAAAAACTGTTGATTATTGTTCTTAGCAGATTTCAATGGCTCAGCCAAGGGAGAGCCCAGGGATTAGACCACATAAAAGCATTAATAAAAAGCATTTTATGTGAATTATAATCACCCATGCCATCTGATTATTATCTATCATTGCAGTGATTTCTAGCTCAACTTGGCAGCCCTTTGCATTTCTTTTTGTAGAACATAAAACAGTCATCTAAATATGTGAGGAGAGGTGAGAGGGATCAAACATTTATTCCTTTAGTTGATCTTTGGAATATAACTAAGATGTACTTGAATATACTCAATAAGTCTTTCAAATTCACCCAAGAACTTTTTGGATGTAGAAGATCAGTGGTTATCCAAAGGATTTATATTTCTAAGTCATTCAAGGGCTTTTGAAATTTTTGTAAATCATGAGGCTCACAAATGTAGATGAAATCAGATCAGGGGAAACCCATCAATAAATTTAGGCAGCAAAATTCAGACTGAAGATGACAAATGCCTATGAAACCTGTAACATGCTTAAGTATCATAGAGCAGGACAGTCTGGTGTATTTGTAGGCAAATTGTTTGGAAGAAAAGGTGGTTGTTATTCTTTGTGCTCTTTTTATAGTGCCTTCAAAGCATGTCACCCCAAAATAAAGAGCTTCTATTTTGCAACTGACTGCCTGGAAGAGATGAACAGGTGAGTTATGTGTTCTCTTCATTGTGGGATGTTCTTTATCCTGATGCTTCAATATTTCATCTCACACAGGAATAGACTCCTGAAACCTGATGGAATGCTGGCTCAGTGTTCTCAGGAATTAGCCTCCCATTAATTTCAGTAAATACATTACATTCTGTGGCTCACTTTGAGGACATTTCCTGCCATGACACATCTTAGTTCTGCAAAGGAAAGTTACTTGTGTTTGTCTCATCTGTGTCAATTAGAATTTTTTCTTTTGTTAATGGGCTTTTGAGGTTCATCACCCTTGTGGTGATCTGTAGGTAGAGGGTGGAAGTCTTAGTGGGATCAATGTTTCTGCTATGTTAAGCAGTGCACCCACACCAAAGCTTGTAAGAGTACACCCAGGTGGGGGGGAGAATAGATGGATAGATGCATAGATGCATAGATGGATGGATGGATGGATGGATGGATGGATGGATGGATGGATAGACAGACAGATAGATAGATAGATAGATAGATAGATAGATAGATAGATAGATAGATAGATAGATAGATAGATAGATAGATAGATAGATAGGTTGATTGATTGATTTTATCTCCTTCCAATCCCAAGAAAGCCCCCAACAACACAGAACATCAGCAGTAAATAATTTTATTCACCACATCACTGTTCCAACATAGAGCAGAGGCAAGCAAAGTTCCTATTTTGGTGTTGCAGTGAGCTTCTAAATGTCCTTGGATGTGCTGGGAGGACATTCCAAATTTCCAACTGGACAAGGCACTGGACAACCTGATCCAACAATAAAGCTGGTCCTGCTGTGGGTGGGTGTGGGAACAGACACCTCCTGGGAGCTCCTCTAACCTAAATTACTCCATGCTTCTGCTTTGTGATTCAGTGGTGAAGGCAGAGGTTGGGTGAAGGTGGGACAGGGCCTTAGATCCCAAAAGGCAGAGTCAGATGTCCTCCCTCCTCCTGTTACATCAGAAATTTGTTTTTCCCAGATGAGGTGGAAAGCACAAGGACACCTGGGACAAGGTCACCATTCTGGGAACTCTTAAATCTTTGCTGGCACAGATAACTGAAACTTTGAGGTGTTCTTACTTTGAGGTGTTCATAATGTTTGCCAGTTTGGAAGGATAGATATGGATCGGTTTTTCCCTTTGGAATATTAAGGCCTAAAAATCAGTGTTGAATTGAACATTTCTATTCTGTGGCTTACATGGCTCTTCAGGTGCACTGGGTGTGAGCCTGGCTGGAGTGAAACTGTTGAGGCCTGTTCATTCTGATGAGACTGATGAGCTTCACTTATCAGGAAAGGAAAGGGATACTTTCAGGGTGTAAGTTTGCTGAAAGGCATTTTTTCAAGGTTGTTAATATTCCATTGCTCAGTTCTGTAGTGTGGTTCAGGTCTGTTTGGACAAAACCAAAGTGAGGATGTTTTTCTGGTTTAACCCTGCCTGGTCTCCTTGATTTCTGTTGCTGGGGTCACTCTCATTTGTTGAAGCACCATTGATCATATCTATAAATGATACATAAAATGTTCTGACTCAAGGAAAACCAGGAAGTCTTGACATGTTTGATGAGCTGCTTTTACAACATCCATTGATTTCTCCATGGGGAGCCCAGGAAGCTGCATGTATGGCTATGAGGCCTTGGAGCACAGGAACAGCTGGGAAGGTGCCAGCAAGTCTTTTCATACCATACCATCCTCCACATCATTTACGTTGGCATTTACACAAGCCTTTTCCCTGATTTTTTGGGAGGAAGGCAACAGATGAACTTCTGCTTGAAGTATTTTGTGCAGTATTATCCATTCAGCAATTCTGTCCCTGCAGAGCAATTGGAATTTACTCCCCACCCAAATGATGGATAACTCTGCTACCTCTGTAAAGTCCCTGGGCATCCCTGCAGCTTTTAGAGGCTTCCTGGAATTCCTTCTCACAGAGATCGTGTGTGAAATTTGAAATGAGGAAGCAAGATTCATAGATGAAAAATATGTTAACATACTGATTTCACAAATCTCTCTCTTCCCAGCAAATTGCTAACCTCATAATGTGAGGAAGTTGGGCAAATGCTTTGCATGGTATCTCCCACTCCCGTTTTCAGCACAGAATTTAACTGGATTTTCCCTGCTGATGGAAGTGAGGGGTCACTCATTCTAAAAAGTGAAGGACTCCTGGCATGGAAAGGAACATTCCTTATTCACTACGAGGGGAATTTTATCCTTTCTCCAACTGCCTTTACCACCAGCTTTTGTTTTAATAGCTCTTTTTAGAGTTTCTCACCTCAGATTCACTGTTAATTTTTTTCCCACTCACATTTTAATGTGCCTTTAACTCCGCATTGCTGAAGGAAGAGCTGGACCCCAGTAAGTAGGGATGGATTATTCTGTAGCAGACCAAGGCACTCAGCTGTGGCTGAGTTTTGCCTGCTGTGTTACTCGGGTTTGCAAAATTCATGCTCGTGCTGTTTTGTCAGGTCTTACACGAGCAGAACCGTGTTCTTAGAAATGAATTAATAATGAACTTGATGAGCTCATCTCCAGCTTGGTACTCCAAGCTTGTTAAAGGCTTTATTTCCCAGAAGTGCTTCATCTCCTACCACACCACACATAACCTGTTTATGGTTTTAATTAGCATTGAATTTAATATTCAGTTGTTTTACAATATCTACTTTATTTGAAACTTACATGCCATTGAAGTCTGCAGTACAATGCATTTGCAATCTCATCATGGACTCCAAATACTAAATTTTTTAAAGTTTCTACTTTAGGCTGACTAATTTGATCACTTTTGATTTGAATAACTGGGTTAACTTTGCAATTTTAACAACTCTCATAGATCTTAGGCATTCATTCAAGAAATATAACAAATAGTTGCTACTAGAATAGAATGATGGTTGACTTTAAAGGGGTCACTCTTATATTTTCCAAGACCTGAAAAATTAAAGCACAATATTTCTTAAAAAAGAACTGAAAATTGACGTATTCTGAATTAAATTTCTGTTGATTATAAGCAAATTTTATGGAGTCTCCTATCTACTTTTACCTATGGAATATAACCAAGTGAGTTACTCAAGACTTTGCCTAAATCTTCCTGTTTATTACTAAAGTTAATTCAGTTTTCTCCCTTAAATTTCAGGCATGTTGGTCTCTTTGACAGGTCTTGGCCAAATCAGATGGTGAGCCAGGATTAAAACATCTTTTGCAGTTTCAATGCACTTTGTCTCCACTTTATATGAACACCCAAGTGAAGTTCTCAGGTGTTAGTTTATATAAAGCAACTAAAACTTTCAGGCCTATTAGACATTTTCCCTCTTAAACTGGACAAGTGACCAAGAGATTGTCAAATCTGTCTGGCCTGATTTAACAGCTCTTTATCAAATAGAGCTGAGCAAGTTGTTACAGAGCTTTTGCTCTTAGCCCCTTACCTGATGAAAAGCCAGGAGATAATTCTGCAGAACATGAACGGTACTTTTCAAACAGAAATCCCTGAAATGGAGCTTCCCAATGGTGTTGTAAATAATCATAAAGAGCAGGTTTTCCTTTTTTCCTTTTATGTTCCCATAAACTTGTTTCAAATCCATGCCTAAGGCCACACCAGCCCTCTGATTTATTGTCCTCACATAAAAACTCCTAAGTGCAGCACAAGTAAAACATTTTCTTGATCAGAATTAGCTGCAGGCCCCAAGGATTGGGTGAAGGAATGAAGTTCATGGGCATGCACAGGGTGATAGTGGAGCTGCTGTGTCCTGTCGGAGCAAAATACTGCACCACGAATTCCTAGGACTGAGCTGGAATATTTCAAATCTCCTTTTCTGGGCATGTCACCTGCCTCCTCCTTTCTACAATTTCAGAATGATTTACCTTAGACTTGTGAAGTTCAATTTCTCCCCTCATTCAGTCCAAGCCCCAGTGGCTGATGGAGTTTGCAGTGCTCAATTGGGATTATCCAACACCATCCAAATCAGTGTTGAGGGGAGTTTATTTCCTGTGCACGAGGCAGGATCTGCACTGGCCTTCTGCACCAGTTTAAATTACAAAATTAACTTAATCAATTTCTGCTGTAAATAGTAGCAGTGTGAATTATTAGAGTTCTTCTGGGAGCCAAGCAGTTGAGCTGCATTTCATATGGCAGATTTAGTGATTCCAGCCCTGCACCTCTCTGAGGTGAAGGCAATGTCACAGTCCATATTTTGATGTTATCCTGGAGATACAGATTTAACTCTGCAAATCTGAAGATTTAGTGGTAGAAATAAGAATTTATAGAAATAAGAAATATAAATAAGAAATAAGAAATTTCATCATGATGAATTAGCCTGATGTTTAACAACATTATTTGGCCTATTTGAGCTGATTTTTCAAAAACTATGGGGAAGAAGAATTACACAATTTCACGAGTAAATCATCCCATTTCTTTAAAAAATTCCGTTCTAAATCCCAAAACCCCACCCATACTTTAGGGCATGCTAAGCTCAGTTCTCTTGCTTTTAAAGAAAGTTTTCTTTCTCCAGAGCTTTTCTTTGGGCCAATCATTTGGTGAAAGCTGGGGTAGAAGTTTGAATAAGTGAGTAAAGAGAAGCTCCACTTGAGTGAGTTTGTGTGACTGTTTTGGTGATTTCTTTACGGTTTAATATTGGTTCTGGATAAAATAACAGCCTATCAGTTATTGAGTGCTTTTATTCTCTGTGATACATGGTTATATTTGTACAGTAAAATGCTGGTACCAGAAGGGCAATTTAATTGCTACAAAGCAGTGAATTTCTGTTGTCTATTACCCACTGGGGAAAACAAAAAGCAAACAAAAAGAACCCACCCACACCAAACCAGCTTCTGAGTACAGAGGCATAATTGCAAATTTGTTTGACAGAGGAAATTTTAAAAAATTGAAAATAAGAAAAAAAATCCCATTAAGTGCATGAAGTAGATGCACTTGCAAAGAGGGCACAGATTGGTTCACTTGTCAATTCTTAAGCTGTCTCAGGCTTTTTTCTATTTTTCCAGTCTGACAAATCTAAGAAGACAATGCATGAAACAAGATCAACAGTCATGTCAAATTATCAAATCAGAGTACTCAGAGTTCATCCCATGAATGATTTTGCTTAGCAAATCCCAGCAACTGTGACAAATCAAATAGCAGAGGCAGAGGCTGCCGGGTGCTGATACACGGGGAGAGATGAGCTCATGGGGAAGGATCTGCTCTGGGTTAAATTTCACTAGGAAATGGTTTGGAGCTTTGGAGGAAAATCAAGGCATTATTTCAGCCACCCCCATTAGACCACCCTTTATTCTCTTAATTAATGTATTACCTACATAATCATAGAAAATAGTGAAAATAATGTACCTTAGGAACCCAAATGGGAAATGCATTGATTTTTTCAGGTGTTCAGTAAGAAAGACTGGTCAGAGAAGTCAGCATAACAAGTGCAAAATCAATTTTTAAATCTAGTTGTGTATTGCAAAGAATTTTACTGTGAAATCTGGAATCTGATTATCACAGTGATGTAAAATTATAAAATATAATACAAAGCTTTTGATCAGAAATCAGGTGTAAACTGCACTGAATAATTCTATATATGAAATAAAAGGTTCAAGAGAATCTCTAATAGACCTAAAGATAACTTGATTCAAGTGAAATTTCACTTCCACTTAGTTCTAGCTTTTACTTTTAACCAGTAATCTCAAATGTAGATACAATCTCAAAAATGAAGAAAATGATATTTCTGCACTGAAACATTCCTGACACAAAGCTGAGGTGGTGTACAAGGGCAAGAATTAATGATGAAAAAATGCAAGGAAGATAGGAAACAGATTTTATTTATTCTTCCTTTTCATGTGTCAGGATTTCATAGACTTCATTTTAAGGGAACATTTAACAGAGAGAAATAGTGAAAGTAGCTGGACTTTTTCTTGAATTTACACCTTTTCAGGACATGTCATTTTTTTACATATTCATTTGAATTAAATAGTTTCTTCTAAAACCAGCTACCTGGTATGTGCAATACGTGAGGATATTAGGAAATGAGACTTTTCTGAGCCACAGAAACTCAGTTCTGCTCACCTCTTCCCCATGGGTTTATGGAACAGTTATAACTATAACCTAAAAATTGTGACTTTTCACCCCTTTCTTATAGCAAGAAAAAAAGGTTATCCTCTCGCCCTTGGTTTTCATTCTCCTACACTACACAAAATAGTTCTCCAAAACAGAGATTGTCCAAGTTGTTTTTTGTTTTTGTTTTTGTTTTTTTAATTTGTTCTTTTTCACTCTGGACTTGTAGAAAGGAACAGCCAAGGGGGTGAGCGTGATGCCGCTGTGGAAATTTTAATTGCCTTCACTCCCAGAACCTCCCACTAACCTTGGACTGGCTCAGCCTTTGCTCAGCAGGAGTAAAGTACAACAGCCAGGAAACAGAAAAAATTTAATTGGTACATTGAGGAGTGGCATATTCTTATTTTCAATACAGTGTTAGGAGAGCAAAGCAACGTGCAATTGTTTCCAATTTTTTGGCCCACTGTAACATTTCCCAGTGTTTCTATTGGTAGGTGAATGTGCTCCTGACTCCTGACAATTTGGGGCATTTTAGGCTTGATTCACTCTTCAGTATCAGGCTTTGACTCTGGAACAGCTCCTCAGCTCCTCACTGCCCTGATACCTTCGCTCATCACAGCCCAGGCCTGGGGCAGAATCAGACTCTCAGAAATAGCCCTGGGCTGTAATTGCTGGGTAATAATCGGAATTATCTCAATAAATTTAACTTAAATACTACCAGCTGTATTTTATCCCAAAGCAATGACAACAGTGCCTGTTTGTAACAAACAGAATTAATTACAACCAAGTCTGATTTATTTAGAATTTAATTGAGACGAAGTCCAAAACTTACTTGTGCATTTTGATGACTTTACTCGAGGCTCACCTTTCCCTGCCTTTGGTTCACTGGAGTATAGGCAATACAAAACAACCCACTTCTTGGTCCCCTATAGGTTGTTACAACGTGCCTTGGTATGACAGTGATTAAATCTTTTGGGGATTTGTACAGTACTGGAGGTAAAGGTTGTGGCAGAGGATCCATGGGACATTCAGTGCTGTTCTGTGTCACCACCCCTTCCAGTTGCTGAAATTATCCAGATAAAAAGGCAGGATTTGCGGGGAGGGAGCCCAGCCCTCTGCCCGGGGTCAAGGAACGGGGTTGTGCACATGAGATCCCAAAGGTGGCTCCACCAGGGCAGCCCAGGCCTCCTTGTGACCACGGGGAAGTCCCAGAGCTGTTGGGGCACAGCTCTAGAACCCAAATCAGCAATCCAGTTCCTGGGGTTGTGCTGGCCAGGTGCAGCACACAGAGTCCTGCTGTGCCCGACTCTGTGGGATGTGCATGCTCCATCCCTCAGGAGTCCAGCTCTGACAGGAGCTGCGGGTGCCCAGCAGGACCCCAATGTTTGCCCACAGGGCACCCAGGGCAGAGTTCAAAACCAACTGCCTGCCTTTCCATCCTCCCCACAAAGAGCTTTTTATAACCTTGACTGCAGTTTTCTGAAAAATGGAAGTGGTTTGCTCATCAAGGAAATTCATCAAGTTTATGCAGGGTTCCTTTTGAACTGAGTTTGCATTTCCTTGGGAAAAAAAAATTAACTGTAAGAAAATGAGCTGTAATCTCACCGCTTGTATATCTCCTGATTAACCTCAAAAATGTTCACTCATGCTTTTTTTTAAAGCACAAAACCTAAAATGGAGATTCTATTTCTTTTATGAGAAGAGATTTTATCATGATAAGCCACTGAATGTCATCAGATAACCCTTTATGTTGGCTTGACAAAGAGCTGACTCTGAATTGTGGTAAATGAGGTAAGAAAGTCCTTGTAACTATAGCTGCGGATGATCTTGGCCTTTGGAAGAGAAAAGCCTGAGCAGCCTTAGAGAAGGAAGATTAACTTCAGCTAATTACAGATTTGGCCATTGAGGCCATATTCCTAAAGCTGATACTCTGGGTATCCTCAGAAATCCCTGGCGCTGGAAGGTCAATCCTAACACTTCATAACTGGAGTCTATATTTGCTTCCATGATCTGACACCCTCAAATAAACAGTGGGCAACAAAAGGATTTTGCAAGAAATTTAAGACAATATGAATTTCCACACACTGACCACACAAATGGCTGAGTCTGTTTTAACTTGGAAAGTGGTAATTAGTCCTAATTTATTGTTGGTGCTTAAGCAGAACTTCAGTTGAAGGCACTGAGCCATCCTGCTTAATTGCCAAAGGCATATGGCAAAGTATGACTAAAACTATTTTGCTCCAGTGCTAATGAGTTTAAAAATTGGGGAACAACTGATGAAAAACTGGTGAATACAAACGCTTAATAACGAGCAGGGAATGATGTCATTGCCATTCCTGCAGTAAAGGATCTGCCTTGCAAGGGAAACAAGTGCTAGGCGATCAAGGCACCATTTGCTGAGGGAAATGATGCTGGTGAGCACTGTGCAAAAGCTCTTCTGTAAATCTGTTAATCCATTTTAAATGTACTTCCCTCATGATAAAAATGAGTTATTGATGTGTAATGCAAACAACGGCTGTAAGCAGTCCAAACCCTGCAGTAAGTATTTGGGTAAACTAATCATCATTTCCATTTTCATCTCCAATTTGCTCACTTCTGGCTTAATACTGAGAGGCAAAGCAATATGATTGTACAGTTCTTTATTTTCATAGTTTTGCAAGTAAATTAAACCCTCTCACAACTCCTCGTGAGAAGTGAGCGTTGTTGTCCCCTTTGGCTACTTAGGAAAGTCATAAGAGCCGTGGAAGGCTCTGCTCCAGGCCGTGCAGTGAGTCAGTGCTGTATCCAATATTACAGATTAAGATCATTGCTTGGAGCCTCTGCGGAGCTGCTGAGACCTGGAGATCAATACGTGCTGAACTGTGCGCTATTTTTAGTGGAGAGTTCACTCTTCCTTCATTTTCTGCCTCCTTGCTGTGCCTCCCATCTCCCACACACCACTCTCTTGGACAATAACAGTCACATATGTCCTTAAAAGCCTTTTTTCTCTTCTAGAACAAGTGGGAAAGAATGACACTGAACAGTTTTCTTGTTTTAATCTGCAAAACAACTCGTGCTTTTGATAATGCATGTTCTGTTCACTAATGTCTGACTTGAGGCCCGTGAAAGATGTGTTTGTCATTATAATATTCATTAACCAAGAAGGTAATTATTAGCACATTTGATGTTGCAAATGTTCAAAAAGGAAAAAAGAGCTGCTTCTAGATAAATTCTCGCATCAACATTCTGGGAAATTAATGACATAATTAAGAATTTAGTCACTGAGGAAGGGATTGGTTAAAAACATCCCAGGCATTATAGATGTCACTATTAGGGTTTATTTTCTTCTGTTATATCTCCTTGTTGATGAAAATAATTCTTGACTTTCCATTTGCTGAACATTAAGAAGTGACTTTTCCCTCTGTGTGTTACTTTCCTTTTTTCCCTAGTTTTTCAATTATTGTATAAACTTCCAGTGATTTTACACAAAGAAAACTCAAAAGGTATTTTTCCCGAAAATAAACTATAATATTTTCCTAGTGAAGTAAAGAATCTTACTTTCTTTTAAACTAAATAATCTGGGGACAAAGAAAGAACCCAGCACATCCAATGCCAAATGCAAATATTGAAGTACTTGCAATTTACCGAGTCTTGCTTTAGAAACCCAAAAGCCTGTATTAAACAAACTTAGGGAAAGTAATGTTGATATCATAGCTCAACAACACTCAATGTTTATATCATCAGCATTGTGAATCCAGACTAGCAAATAACTGCCATAGGTTGTTTTAGCTCTCTGAGGATACAAGTTTAATATATTTTATTTCCTGACACAGGATTTCAGACAATAATTCTTATAATTCTATTTTATTTTTGAGTATTATGGCAATTCAGGCAAGTTCTTGAAATAAATAGAAGCAGCAATCAGAATAAATGTAATAAATCCTTCACTCCCATCTATCAGCCATCCAACACATCTGAATCGGAGGTTTAACAGCCTTTTTGCATTAGGTGTTGTGATTGACTTTTCTAGATGTTAAGAATGTGGATGCCTTCAGACTTACATGAGATGTTCCTTTTAAATACCTCTCTTCCTCGCTTTTATCATTCCATTAGATGGATGAATCGTTTGGGTCTCGCAGCAATTGGCTACACACCTGATGACAAGGATATTCACCCAGATGAAGGTAATGCTTCAGTGATCATAATTAGGAGAAGAGAGCAGACACTACAAATCTGTTCAGTATTTCAATAAAGCCAGAGAGGTCGTAACTGACTTCTTTATCAACATATGGCCATATCTTTTCAAATACCAATTATGACAAGAATACATTTCCTTGAAGAACTACATTTATTGGTGCCACCACCAAAGAAAATAAAATCCTGAGCAGTAATTTTAAGAAATATTTAAAACGAGTGATAAAGAGAATGCAGGGTTCAGGGTGAGGAGCAATCTCCCAGATTGCAGCCCTCAGGGATGCTCATCCCCCTAAAACAAGGGCATACATCGCAGATTTGGGGCAATGTGTGCTTCAGCAATATTTCTTTGCACCTCCTGAGCTCAAGTGGCAGCTTTGCCCTTTCCCCAGCACCCACTGTTATGCCTGCTTAAATTAAGCATTCAGGCTTGGCTCTACTTCAGCATCTGGAATGAGGTTTGTGTTTGAAAGTCTGTGAGCAGAAGTTGTTTTTTATGTGCAGTGGAAGTCAGGTGCCCAAGCTGCCTTCTATAACACTTCCCTAAAGCATTCGGAGTTCCTGCACTCCCTGTGTGTTTGAGGCGCCAGACTTTTCCACCAGCCCGTTCCTCAGTGGCTGCCAAGCCCTGCAGGTGACTGGGGAACGTTTACCTTGCCATGGAAGGGTGTTGTTAAAATGTGGGATCTGCTTGCTTGTGGAAAAGCACCCGAGTAAAACCTGGAATGCTTTGTCAGCAGATTACTGGAGTGAAAGCGATCAGGAAGACATCGACGGCTCCCTGACCCTGAAGCAGGAGGGCTCCTCCACGCTGTGTGACACCTACCACCGAACATCCTCAGTGAGTCACAGACACTGCGTGCGACCCCAGGTCACCAAAAATACCTGAGTGCCTTCACTTGCACTTCCCTGTCCTGGGATATTTAAGCACCATAACCGCAGCAGAACAAAGCCGGATGTGATTGTAAAAATGAAATTACTGCTGTTCCTCATGAGCCAAGACCTGGATTTTTCCATACCAAATTGGTTAGAAAGGAAAGAGAGTTAAATGTCTCCTGACACAGATCTGTCACCAGACTGGAAATATGACTTTTTTTTTGTAGGACTGGTGAAACTACACATCATAACAGGAACAGAATATACAAATTTTACCTTTGCTGCAGAATGTGAAAAGAATGTGGTGAATTGGATAGTTTGTATTAATTGAGACTGATTTTCAATTATGAATATTGGACACTGGATGCTAGAGATTAAGATCAGCTCACATTCACACAGTAACAGTGTTTTAGTTATTTTCTGAAGAACAAATCTTTCCAGGAAAGGGGGTTTTCTTACAAGATTGTGTACAATACCATGGTAATGACAGTATTGCAAATAGAACATTTCTACTAGACAAAACACAGGAAATTATTGTAATTATTCTATGATTCTAAGCACAGATAGGACTGTTCTCTATTTTTCTTTCAGATTTTTCTTCAGCGTGAATGACATGATCCTCACACAGCCAGAACCAAAGAAAGAGTGACTGAGACAACAGCATCACATGGGTGAAGTTCAGACTGATTTTCACCCATGTGATGCTGTTTTATCAACTGGGATACAGGTTAAGCCCCTCCCTTTCTGCTTTTTCACATTTTTGCCTTTCTCTTTGTTTTGAATTAAATTTATACACAGACCCAGCAGAATTCACTCAGATTGTATCATAAGTTCAACAGTCCCTCAGCAAAAAAATCTTCCTGGGTGCTGAAGTGTTTTTTTTTTTTTTGTTTGGGCTTGGTTTTTGGTTTTTTTTTTCTGTTTGGCCCCTAAAAAAAAAGAAAGCAAATCCAATTATGGTTTCTTTTGGAGACTTCCACTGTCCTCAGCTGAACCGAGTGTAAGCTGGAAGGGTCTTCAGGAAACCTGTTTTACACTTTTCTTTCCATCAGGAGTTGCTTGTGGGCAGAGAATGTGCAAAACAAGAATAGGGAGTGGTTAAAAGAGCACTTGTATAAAAGTTGTCACTGCTAATTCTCTTCTGTTTACAGTGGTTCATGTTACGACAAATCAAACCCATCAGTCCACCTGATTATAGATATCATACAGTGTTTTACACTACAGTCATTTTCTTGAGTCTGTTCAAAACATTGTCTCATGTTTTTGTATCTTTCCAGGTGAATTCTTCAAGTCCATTCCCTGAAGCCAAACAAGGTCGACACTTTTCCAGTGAATCAACATATTCCCACTCTTCTGCCGAGGACTCCCGGCAGGATGCAGCAGGCAGCACACACTCCTCGGGGTGCAGACCTCCCTACCGAGAACGCCGCTCATGGCAGGACCTGATAGAGACTCCCTTAACCAGTTCAGGGCTCCATTTCCTCCAGACTGTCCCTCCAGACGCGGAGTACGTGAGCGGCCGGCCCGGAATGTCACCAGACAGACGGAGACAAGCCACGCTGCCCGTCCAGAGGCGCCACAATTTTGAGCAGGATGGGCCTTTTCCTCTGGTGGAATGTCCGAGGGGACACAGCTCCCATGGGCGGCCCCAGAAACAGCGCAGCCAAAGCCTTCCCCGAAACAGAGACGTCCGCGGGAAGGGATGCGTAAAGTCCATTGAAGGGACCGATGACGATCTGGAAGAGAAGGTTCCTATAAGAAGGCACAATAGTTTCTGTGCAGAAGGTAAGCTCTGGGAGATGTTGTGATCCACTTTACTGCCATCCAAAATCCAGAGTAGTATTGCCACTATTCTCAGCAAGGATTTGGTGGTTGAACTGCTGGATGTTGACAAACACAGGAGTTTGTACTTGAAATGTCAGGATGTAGCACTAAAAGCTGAGGTTTGGGATGATGCAAATGTTCTTGTCTCATCAAAAGAGACATTGCAGAACTGAGTAATAGGTTAAGATAGTATTGAAATTGCAGTACTGGTGATTTTAGAGACTTCATCTGAATGATCAGGTTTGTTGTTACGTTTCTTTCTTTCCTTTCAGAAAACATAAAAGAAGTTGAAGAAATCACAGACGGTCTGCAAGAGCTCTACAGAACTCTGGAAGAAGCCAGTCTGTCAGCGTTTGGAGAGCAGCGACCCTCCACCAAGCAGGAGTTCCGCAAGTCCTTCGTGAAGCGGTGTAACGACCCCGTGATCAACGAAAAGCTGCACCACATCCGAGTCCTCAAGAGCACTTTAAAAGTAAGGCTTTATCGCTGGTTTTGTGTGTAAGGAATATAAACTAGGGAAAGTCTAATTGTGCAGCACAGGATGCTGATGGGCCGAAGGGACCTTAAAGCCCGTCCTGTTCCACCCCCTGCCATGGGCAGGAACACTTTTGCTATCCCAGGTTGTTCCAAGCCCTGTCCAACCTGGCCTTGGACACTTCTAGGGATCCAGGCGCAGCCAACAGCTTCTCTGTGGCAGGGCCTCTCCACCCTAACTGCCAGGAATTCCTTCCCAATATCTCAGCTAACCCTGCCCTCTGGCATTTTGAAATCATTCTCCCTTGTCTTTAATGTTATTATATGTCTTAATCTCTTTACATTTCTATTGTTAATGCTTTTTTGTAGCTTTCAAATTAAGTTTCAAAGAAACTAAAAATTTTTGAAAGCAAGCATGTTCCAGCTTAAAGAAAAAAAAGAGATTATTTGGCACTCTGTGTAGGCAAGTTGTAGCACGTGCCACAGACTGAGCTGTCAAAGAGTTTATGCTATAATAGTTCGTGAATTTAGGTAAATATTAAAGTTTCCATAGTAGTTTTCCCGGAACTTGGCATTAAAATTAAAGAAGAAATAAAGTGCTGAAATACAAAATTTTATTTTGACTTGTCCTCTCTCTTTCTGGAATTTACTAGGCAAAAGAAGGGGATCTCACAGTTATCAACAGCCTTCTGGATGAACCCAACTTAACATCCAAGAAGTTCAAAGATTGGAAATTAAAGAACTATGAGTTTTTCCTGGACATTTGTGAGTACAGTGTTGCTGGGAAGTCTCACAACGGAGCCTCTGAACTGGCAAGCTCAGCCCCGATGCTGACGCACACACACTCCTTCATTGAGACCCATGTGTGACAGGAGCCTCAGCCTGGGTCACTGCTGGGTGCCCTGGCAGATGCAGTCAGACAAACACTGGGGAATTTATTGCTAAGGTACTCAGCAGCACTGTAAATACTTGGGTAAGAGAATAGTGCCACAGGATGCCTACTACATTGCATGATAAGACAAAAATGTTCTTTATGAATTTTTTGTTTGCTATTATCAACCAACATCCGTATCAAGCTCTGCATTAGAAAGAAGTGGTGCAGAAGTGTAACTGAAACAAATACCTGTATATTTAAAGTACTGTACTAAAACTCAGCTTATAATATGAGCTCCCACAAGCATTTTATATATTTAGATATATATAAAAAAATACATATCTACGTATATAAAATGTAACATGGTAGTTGACATTTCCTTTTAAAATGCCCTAAAGTTCACATTTTCACACATTTTTTCTGGAGAAAAAATATAAAAAATTAAGACATGACTACATTGGCTACTCTTAGAGATGAACATTTATTTTTGCAACATTTCCAGGTAGTGACCATCTTTGCAAATAAAAGGACAGAGTTATCAAAATGTAAACTCAATCCCTATAGTGTGCCTTAAAATGTACACTGTACATCTAAGAAATAGATCCCGGTCTGGCCCTATGGGCACTCTGTACATGCCATTTAAATACTGTGTTTGTAACGTGCTGTGCCTGCCTTTAAATGAAGGAACACGAGCAAGCGGGTTTGGCACAGAGATAAGATACTAATAGAACAATATTGGTTGTTCACTAATGCTGCAAATTAAACTGGTTTTAATAGAATTTGAAGTATTTCATGGTGAAAGAAAAAAACAAAACATCTGCACTGACTAAGGTACACACTGCAGGTTTTCATCATTTCTTCACTGTGAATTTAAGTGACACATGACTGTGAGTCACAAAATTCAAAAAAAAGCATGAGAATGAAGCTAAAAAACCCTCCTGAACTAATCAATTACATTCTGTGATAGACTGACATCTGTAACTGAGTTAATTATTCAAAATTATGTAATGTCTGGCAATAATTTTTAACTGCTAGCAGTACATTTGCAAGTGAGTGAAGTTATTCAAAACATCGTTTGAAAACTGATCGGAATCGATTGGTTTGGGAAGGCACACAAGTCACGCAGTGTACTTCACTTCCTTGCCTGGGTGAGAACAGTTTGTAAGAAACAGATTTTAGGGAAAATACTTGTATTCTTGGGGGGAAAAAAGATCACTCTGAATGCTACTGAACATAGATTTCAAAGCCATTCTCAGTTTGCTTTTACTCTGCTTGTTAGAATAGTTCTAACAGGCAAAATGAAGGGGATATGAATACAACTCATGTCATTTCACTGAGATAGATTTCACTGAAACAAATTCAGTGGTAATTTTTTCACAAGATAAACCTAATTGTCTCTCATCCATCAAGGACTGTAAAATGAATGTAGTTCAGTATAACTGAGAAAAAAAGTTATCTCAGTGAGGTCCTAATATTCAGGAGGAGATTTCATTATTTCCAAATCCAGACTAGGTGAAGGTGTTCTGAGTGTTCAATTCTGTCTCCATAGAGCAGCTGAAGGGGGCTGACTTTGGCTGGACGGGGGAAAAGTGTCATGAGAAAGCTCCTGGATTGAGACAAGGACAGGGAGATAATCTGCTAATGGTTATTGTAGGCAAAACAAACCTGACTTGGGAAAAATTAATTTACTAACAATTTAAAATACAATTGCATAGTGAGAAACAAAGACAAAATTAAGAATATCTTTCCCTTGCCTCCTCCCTTCTTTCCACTCTTAATTTCACTCCTTCTTTTCCAGCAAGCAACAGGTAAATTATAGAATCCATTTAGAAATTAATTCATATTACGTGCAAGCAGTGACGGATAGTCAAAGAAATAGTTATGTAGATCGAACTATCTAAATTCCTAAAGAAATTTAAATATGCTTATTGTTTCAGACCCAAAAGATGGTTTGTGCTTTCATAATGCAAAGATCTATATTATTTTCAAATAGCTTTTCAAAAGGGTTTCAAAAGCCACTGCATCATTACACATAAGAGCATATTCAGTGAAGTCATAAGTAAACAGAGAACTCTACTTATAGATACAGATGAAAATGAGAAACATAAATTTCTCAGAAATAACCCAGGTGGTAGGGAAAACAGATTACCTCTGTTTTAAGTTTAAATATAATTTCTATAATATGAATAGGGAAGATAAATAGTAGAGAGTTCATACTTTTTCTCAGCTTATCTTTAAAAATCTTTCAGTGTCATGAGATCATTGTTTCTGAAACTCTTGGAGCTGTGAGTCTGCATTCTGCTCTTGGACAGCAGCTCTCAGCAAATGTGATTTGCACTGAATAGGCCAAAAAAAATTGTCAAGGAGATTCATGAGATGAAATCAGATGAGATACACTGGAGAAATTCCCTCTAATGGGCTTAAGATAAACTGGGAGAAAAGTTTGAACCACTTGTCTGGCACTGCTTGTGACTCAGAGGAAGCAAAATCTAATTGCTAAATTAAGCAATACAAAGATTTCATTCTTTCACAAATGTCAGCAGGTAGCTGGAAGTAATTTCACAAGAACTTATCATCCTCCTGGCACATGTACTCAAGCCCTTCCCTCCCTGCCATGGGTTCCTTCCTTCTGGATGTAGGTACCAATCTAAATGGACTGCAGAGAGGAATGTAGTCACCTCAGCACAATTATTTGGATTTTCACCACCTTTGAACTCACTGGAATGCAAAGTGCAATACAGATACTGTATTTAAAAATTCATGCACCAAATCCTGCTTATGTACTAAAATATGTCCAATTCTTCTGGACAGACAAGTACTTAAACACACTGTACAAAGCAGCTGGAATTGTGGTCATTTTGATGCCATATTTTTAAATAATAAAAGAACAAAGCTTGGCTGTTGAGTTCATCTAGGGAAATAAACATCACCTATACAACAGATTTATTAATTTAGCAGTTTTTCTGCCTGAATTCTAAGGTAAAATTTGGTTTTTAACATATACAACAACATGGAAATGTTGTTTGGATGTGTTTTATTTAGTTGGATCCTATTAAAGTTAGTGTCTTCATTCAGAATTCTTGCAGGTAAAATGTCTCAGCCCATAGACCTTCTCTGACACTCCACAAGCCGAGTCTTGTTATTACTGCCTATTTTTCATTACAACTTATTTAATGGTCCCTCTGAGCTACCGATTCCCCTCCTTTTATGATACTGGTTTGTATCCAGTGACATGAAAGTGTCTTAATAGCTCTCTCAGCATCACTTCCAGAGAGAACCGAGACAGTTTTCTTGGTTTCATTATTTTAAGTGAAAACTACCCTGAGCTTGCTGTAATTGACACAAACAAAAATCAAAGGAGGAGGAGGAGGAGGAGGAGAAGGAGGAGAGCGTTGTTTTCAGTATATTCAGCTCTTGGCAGCTGCCTTTTGAGCTGGAGATATGGTGCTCCACTGGCTTTATTTAAGGAAAAAGAAATGAGTGTTGCAGAGGATTGGCCAGTGAAGCCTACTCACTCCTCTCAGCAGTTACAGAGCACTTTCTCCAAGGTCTTGTGAAGGACAGTACAGGTACCTTCGAAGAAGTCACTTTACAGTGGCTCTGGGAAGGGCTCAGCCTCCTCAAAAATTGTACAATTCTGCTGCTGACTTTTAGGAGATTTCACTTTAAATGTTAATAGGACCTCTGGGAGAAAAGTGAAGAATCTGATAGAAATTGTTTAACTCAACAGAAATCTGAGGAGAACAAAGAACATTCTTATCTTTGTCTCAAGTAATGCAAATCAGGCGAAGATTATCACATATCTTATTTGCCATATTCTTTCTTCATGGGGTCTTACTGTCTTCCAAAGTGATAAAAGCATTCTTTCTGCCAAAAAATAGCAGTATTTATGACCAAGGTGATATAGCTGGGGGCTGTTGATCCTTGAGAAGGGACAGCTCTGCCAGCAGAGTTATTTTGTGATAATTCACCAACAGTTTATACAAACCCTTCATGCAGTGGGGAACAAAGTTCTTCAAAGATGGTTTGTGTAAAATGACCCTTGGCTAAGGTACGATGCAGCACAACAGAATCAGCCCCCTCTGCGATGCCTGTCAGCTGCTCCTGAACTAGAGGATACCACCAGGGAATTTAATCATAGTTTAAACACTCAGTTTGTCAGTAAAAGCAAGTCTTGTGTCTCTACATGGATTCTGACTGTCCCCAGATCCAGTCCTGGGGAGATTCCTTAAGGAAGAAAGGACAAGCCTGTCTGTATTGCTGGGCCTCAGCTTGAACCCCATCCATGGCATACTCAGGTTTCCTACATTTAATGTTAGAGAAATAAGTGTTGGCTTGGTCTCATAAAGGATTTTATTCTCTTCTCAGTTTTCACAGTAGGGAATGGTGCTTTAGGGCAGCCAGAAGGGCACAGGTTTTCCATGGTGGATCTTCCGCGTACCACACGCCTTAGGCCACAACACATCACCTTCTCTGCTGCCAGACGATGTTTATTTACCACTGGGACAAAAAATGGGTAATAACAGGAAAGACTGGAGATTGGCTACTCATTTATATTCAGTATTAAAAAGCTCATTTTCTTCCAGAATGTTTCCTTCACTATAACTGAGGCTCAGGGTAGGTTTCCCAGGCAGGGTGCTGTGGGGAAAGGTCCTCCATCTCCTCTCTCAGATGAATTCACATATGTGGCTGAGGTTCTTGATGGATGTTAAGTGGGGATAGATCTTATAATCACACCTGAGCTGTATCAGCTGATGTATGGAAATTTCATGGCTATTCAAACCAAAACTAGTAAGTTGTATTTCCGTAGTTGATGTTTATAGTTATTTTCACTGCTCCATTACACACAAGCAAAGTGTTATGTTTCTGATCAGTTCCACTCTCTAAAATGTGGGCAGGGAACTCTCCACTCTGTATATAACTAATAGATAAAGAAACATTTTTAAAGCTTATTTTCTATATTTTACGGGTCTTGCACATCCAGAAGGAGGTTTATAAATAATATTGTTTAAGCTTTGATCAGGTTTGAAGACAGGTGATATACTACTGGGACCTCCTCTTCATAAAGAATATTTAAATAATTCAGACAGAAACTGCCTTCAGGAAAAGAACCATATTCACTCTTAATGCAGGCCAGACAGATATCTCTTTATTTTTATCAAGAACATACATGTGTTAGGAGTGACAGTTAGGAACTTCAGGCATTAATGCCACTGTATGAGCAGTATCTGAAAGAAAGCAATGTTGTAAAAATGATCAAATACGTTGACAACCTGCTGTTTGACCAGCTAAGCCCTGTAGCTTCTGTCCTCACATTTCTAGAATATTGTTCATCCTCAAGCGTTGGTGAGGGTATCAATACAGATCTTTTTACTAACAGTAAATGCATCTGTCCGAATGCTGCAGATTAACTAAGGATGTCACATTATACATATTAACTACTGCATTTTTTCACTAGCAACCACAAAACAACAAATGGTGTTCGCTGGCCAAAATACTAGTAAGACCCTGTTACCAGTTAAGACTTCTGTTTTACTGAGAAACAAGGATTTCAGCTTAAAAATCTGATGAGAAAACAGGTTAGGATAAGAGAAATGCACTAGTATTAATAAACGTTTTACATTCGACACATACTGTATTACAAAGACAATATCTCCTTGTAAGACCATTAGTTGCTGGGCCATAGGTGACTTCCATCTAGGTTAGTAAATAGCTAATAAACCTTGTATAGAGCCTTTTTTAGATAACGCTTACATGTATGGAAATGTATGACACCCTTGTACTATGGCTTGCACTTTACTTGCATTAAACTGTGAAGTAGGCTGTAGTAATGTCTTTGTATATTCAGGGGTTGAAATACCAAAGCACTGGAGTATCGTACCGCTGGTGTTCAACCTGTCCAATGTGCTGACAATGTGTATTTTGCAAACCCCACCAACTTCAAATCTTTGGCAAATAATGGTGTGGGGGTCTCCATGGTCTTTGTTTCTTTGTAAATATAAACATTCTTACTGTTTCTGTAGCAATAGGAGGTTATAAACCAAACTTTCACTAGGACTGTTTTCAATAACAAAAAAAAATAAAATTTAAAAAAAAGTCTATAGCGCCTTGTATAACAATCATGGAGACTCCATGACCTGTGGGCATTTTTGTTTACAAGCAGTATGTATATATGTATTAGAGGCAGAACTGTTATTTATCACAAAGGTATATTGTGGATGATTCTTTCTTAAATAAATATATGTTTTCTGTCATTACAAGAAGTAAGTATTTTAGAGCCATCTTGAGAATTTTGCAGTGTCAAGCTTCAAATACGAGTAATCTTCCATGTTTCAGCGTTGTTTTTCTAGCCAGCTGGGAGATGAACTGAAAGGCAGTGGAAAACCACCTGTCCATGCCAGGAAAAATGCTGGAGTTGCAAGGTTTTGAGCATTCTGCAACTTTTCTATAATAACCATTGTGCTTAATGCTTTGACAAGCAGATGCTCCATCGGTACCGCAGTAAGTCCCTCAGCTCATGGATGCTACAGAGAGAGATGCTACCAATGGTTCTAGACTAATACAGGTCAAACGAGGTTTCAACCCCTGGATAACACAGTATTTCTTCAGTTTCACAACAGTATTTTTAATTTTATACTTGTCTATGTTGAGAGACGATCCAGTAGTTTCTATAGGCAATGAACATTAGGTTTCTTTTTTCCCTCTTTCCAGATGAGTTCTGTGTGAATTACTGTAACCGGCTGCGTTTTCTATCACAGATTAATAACTTGTTAACTTTTTGTGTGTCTACAATGAAAATTTATGAATGGAAAACTTCACTGTGTGTTGCTCACTGGGCATATACCTCATGGTACATTGCACAGACATGTAAGTTGTAAGTTGCACTGCAACATTAAAAAAAAGGAACATATTGCTCTTTTTTCAAAGGTATTAACTTATTTAAGAGATATAGTCTGTACATTATTAAAAAAAAACAAAAACAAAAACAAAAACAGAAACAAACATTTATTCTTCCTAAATTCAAACAAAGCGTTTGTTTTGAAGGGCGGGGGGCGGGTTGTAAACTTCAGTTGTAAATTTGGACTTCAATAAACAAATTATCTGCACTTAGATTGTGTGCTTATGGGGGATTTTGTGTGTTCTGAAGGTGATCGAGGCTGAGTGCGATGTGGGTTGAGGGGCATCGCAATCGATCTGAGGGAGATCCCGGCTGAGGGCGATCCCGCCCGATCTGGGCGCGATCCCTGCCCCGGCTGAGGGGGATCCCTGCCCACCTTAGGGCGATGCCGACTGAGACGGACCTCTGCCCGATTTAAGGCGATCTCGGCTGAGGGCGGCCCCGCCCCGGCCGAGGGGAATCCATTGCTGCCAGTTTTGGGACAGTGCCCGCCCCGGCTCACACGAATGAACCCCGCCCGCTCCGGGGCCATGCCGACCGAGGGCGATCCCGCCCGGGCTGAGCGCGGTCCCGCCCCGGCCCGTCGGCCCCGCCCGGCGCGGCCCTTCCCGCGCGCCGTACGCGGCGCTGTCCAACATGGCGGCCAAGGTGAGTGTCCGCCCGCCCTGAGGCCGGCGCTGCCCCGGCCCCGCGGCTCCGCTGCCCCTCAGGCTCCGCTCCCGCTCCTCCGCCGGCTCGGGGCAGCTGCGGCGGCTCCGTGCGGCCCCTCGGGAGCGCCCGGCCCGCCCGCAGCTCCGCCGCTGCTGGGGGGAAGGAGCCCCGGGTGCCGCGGAAGCTGCGGTCAGGTGCGGGAATGGAGGCAGTGGGATGTCTTTGTGGTGGTGTGGCACTTGGGGGGGAAAGAGCAGGTCCGAGAGGTGGTTAAACTGTGCAGCAGGGAATAAAAGCAGTGTTTCTTTTCTGGTTCTTCTCCACGTACTTGCAGCCCCCGAAACACCTTCAGCTCGAGGAATATCGAGATGGTAGTTTGATAGTAACAAGATAAAGTGCTAGTGGTGCTGTACATCACTAAAGCAAGGCTGTTAAAATCATGCTGTTACGAGCTAACAGGGTTACAACTATCTAAAATATCTCTAGTTGTACGAACAATACAGTGTCTTTAAACAGGAAAACATGCATGTAAAGATCTAAACTTCCTCAGAAATATTTAGATAGGTTTTCCAGTTTTCGCAGTCGAATTGGTGAGTATGTTGCTCTCACATGAATCTTCATATAGACTTTCTTAAAGCATTTAAAGTGTGTATGTATCTGCAAAGAAAATAATGATGTCAACGAGGACCAACAGAGAAATTAAAATAAAACATTTAACTTTAGTTTGTTATGGCAAAAGAAAATGGCTTTGGCTTTGCTGTCTAGCTGGGTGATCTTGAAATAGTTTGGCTCAGTACATAAATACGAATGATTCAGTACCTTCAGTGAAGTGCCTTTACTTCATGTGTGTTCTTTACTATTTACTATGAAAGATTTATTAATAAGAATTTTATTCTTAAGATTTCACTCTCTGTGGGTCACCATCTGGCAGACCAAGATTAAAACCAAATCCGTGGAACATCAGTCAGTGAGTTGAGGTGAAGTGGAAGGATCTCTTCCACTTGTGGGGGGGTTTTTGGTGGTTGTCATCAGAGATCTATAAATACATACCTGAATTAGGATAGGTTTGGCCGATATGCTTCTGGCAATCATCATGTCTCATGTAACTTCTGGGAAAAATAAACCAAAAGGATCTGAGACAGTTTTGTGATCCAACTCAAGACATCTGAGTGGTAGGAGAAAATCATAAACCTAGACTCGTTATTCTTTAATTAACATTTTTTCATGGAAAATATGATATGAGGTAGCTGCTAAATTTTGATCTTATTTTAACCTGGCTAGTGGGTTCCCATTTTGTGTTAGAGAACTCATATTTTTTTTATATAAATCCGTGCATCAGATTTTTGGATATACTCTACTCCTCTGGTTCCATTTGTTTTGAGGCAGTCTCTGCCTTCAGGGAAAGTTTCCTGACTCGTGTTCCAATTCTTGAAGCAAGCACACAGAATTTGCAGTTTCAGTGAGAAACAATGTCTTGAACATTAGCATAAAATTAAGTGTATGGTTTTATTATGGTTTAGTTTGTATTCTGCATCTTTTGAGTGGAAGATAGTGAATTCTTTGTAGTGATGTAGCTTTTTAACTTTTTTTAATAAAATCTGTATTTTTTGATAGTTGATAAGATTCCAACTCTTTGAAGTAGATTGTTTGAAATGCAAAGACTTAAATCCAAAATCATCCAGGTACATTTGACAGTTTTATTATTATATTGGGATTGGTTTTACTCCAGTTGTTAAGAGGCATAGCTGTAACAATTTTTTGCTGGAGAGCCTATAATGCATTTCTTCAGCAAGTAATTGCTGTTCAGGCTTCTCATCAAAAATATTGCCATGTCTGTTTAACTTTGGTGTGTTTTTTATGCCTGGAGAAAAACAATCCTTCGGGTTATCAGTGTTGCAGGTCAGGAACTTGGCAGTGGTGTTACAGGGAATATTTTAATATGGGCTGTTGACCTTTCCTTCTGGTGGTGTTTAGCTCCGTGTCTGTGCAGAATGCATCTCCAGAAATGTCACCTGGCTTTGTGGCTTTTGTAGCTGCAGCAATTTCCTGAATTCCTCAAAAAGAAGATTTTTATTTATTTGTAAGTCAGTTATCAACTGATGTTCTGCAGTCGTTCTACTGGCTGAACGTGTAATTCCAGCGTGTTTCACAGCTCCAGCTCGTTGCAGGTGTTTTTCTCTGTGCTTCTTCCCTATTGATACAGCAATATGATCCTGCCATTTCTTAATTCTCAGTAACTTCTGGAGAAGTTTTTATAGGTAAAATGCATTTTGGTTTCTGTAGCAATATATGATTTAAACAATATATGATTTTCCTTGTTTAATATATAATGCCTTGTAAGTAACTTTAATAAAATAATTTCCATAAATTAATACTAGAAACAACTTGGGTAATTGAGATCTTTTTAGTGCACCTTGAGATTAGGTAAGGACCAAGATAAACAGCTCCATGTAGTGAAGTCTCTTTAGTGTAGTCAAGGTGATGTTGCTTTTTCTTTCACTCTCGTTCTTGTGATTTCAGTAGAAAAGAGTGAAACCCTCTTGGGATAACTGTGCCAGTGTAAATGTTAGCCAGTACAGATGTTTCCTTGGATCTTTAAACATTTATGTGTTTGTCTGCAGGCACCCAAAAGTAAAGCAATTACTGTCAGTCAGGAGCTGGACTGCTTTGATCATGCCCTGTATAGCTTTCTCTTTTACATTGAGCACAGAATCCATTGTGACTTTTAAAATACGTATTTTTTTTTAAGTGAACAATATGACTTTTTCATGCTGTGTCACTTTCAAATTCAGTTTTCCTTCTAGTGTCTACTGAAAATTGGGGTGTTGTTCTGGGAGCATACTGTATGGAAATGAGCAATGAATTATGATATGTTTAAGAGTTTTTCTTTAATAATTCTTCAAAAATGGAATTCCTGCATGCTGAGTAAATTACAGCTGAACTTACCCTAACAGGTGATGGAAGCATCAGCGTGGCTTTGAACACAGTTCTTCCTGGTACTTTAGACATAAAACTGTTGTCAGGGATCTTTAACCTTTTCTTTACCATTGTAATTTGAGAAAATCTTTGTGTAAGTCAGAAGACATTTCTAAAAGGCATAAGGCTTAAAAAAGGTTTTAAAAGTGACTTGTTTAATCCCATATTTGATCAATCCCAAGAGAAATTTTAATTTCAGCATTAAGACTCCCTTTTTTCATCTCTCTGTCCCAGGTGGCAAAGCTGGCAGCTGTTTCTTCTGGGCTGCCATTTGTATGTATTACTGTATATGCAGCAACAAAAGATGAATCCAAAAGTCAACTGGTGAAGCCAGATAAGGTATGAATCTTTTGGTCTTTAAAATAACACTAGAAAATTCTGCAGAATAGCAGCTCTGTGCATTGAATTATATCACCCAGTAACTAAAATACATAGCAAAGCAATATGTGATAATAAATAACCGACCACTATTGCTCAAATAAAACTTGAGGTGTTACAATACTAAATTAGTAACGCTTTCTCTCATTTTCATTATTACAGTATTTCAAAAATGAAGTCAAAAAGGTGAAAATAGAATACTTACCAATGAGTCCTTTTCTAATGTGCAATTTCTAGTAATACACACATCCATCTTCTAATTAGTAATTCTACTTATAACCTACACAATTATTTCAGTTTTCATTTCTGAAGAGTGAAGTCCCACTTGAGTAGAGTCAGTTTGGAACTCTAAAAGTTCATAATTCCACATAGAGGCTTGTCATGGGTTAACACTGGCCAGATGTTAATGTACCCATGAATATATGTTTTTTCCCTAACAACTACTGTGGGATGTGATCAGGAACAGAGCAGAGCAGGCTTAAATCTTGAAACAAAGAAAAAAACCAAAACTTTATTACATTACATAAGAACAGAGACAGAAAACTCTTAAACATACACAGAGACAGAAATAAAAACTTCTCAGAACATTTCTTCTCTTCCCCCAGTTTCTACCCCCCACACATTACTCTTCACAGACCAAACCTTTGTGTTTTAAATCAAACAATCACCACTCAAAAAAAAGCTAATTTTCAATTCAGCAAGCGAGAGAGGAGTCTCTCCTGCACCACAGACTGTTCCTCAGAAAACACGGGTCCACCCCTTATGTGTTTCCATGTCACCCGTGGCACTGCCCGGAGAAGTCTGCCAGGGTGACTCTCTCTTTTTCTTATGTCTAGCGCTCTCACCGCTGTCCATAGTCTGAAGCTGCATACAGGGCTCTTTTAAGGATACTTGCATGCCGAGCTCTCCCCATTTTTCCCTTTGGGGCCGAGGTTCTGAGAGCAGGTCTCCCCTGAGGGCAGAGGGCACCACCTCACCCTACCCCTCTCTTCTCTGCTCGCTCCACTCTTCAAGTGCCAGTCACTGTAGCAAAAGCAAGGGCAGCTGTATCCACCCAAATGCAGTTTATGTTCAAAAGAGATTAAGTTCAGTCCATGGCTAACATTATGCAAGAAAAGTCCAGCTCAAAAGCCACTCCTTTTCAATCTCTGCCCATCTGGGTTTTTTCATCTTCCTTTATCATCTGGGTCCCAGGCTGTTTCTCTCTCTCTTCTGAAACTACCAGTCATGAGAATCAATGTCTACGAAAAGTTTCTTTCTGCCAAGAAAAGGGTTAAGAGTTTCTAGCTCTGGGCAGGGCTGCAGGCTCAGGCACTCCCAGGCTGGGCAACTCCCACATGGCTGGGCATCTTATCCCAGAGAATGGGGGAAGGAGAGGGTGAGCACACACGGAAAGCACTTCCACAGTTTTCCACTCCTCCATCCTGGATGGGGCCAGCTCAGCTCAAAGCTTGTTCACTCTCTTCCCCCTGGGGCTCTAGCTCACCTCAGCTCGGCTGCATGGTTCTCTTCTAGCTCGGCCACGTGGTTCCCCTCTCCCACCCAGCCTTGAAAGCCAGGCAGGGGAGGTATTGCCCCGCTGAAGCCCAGATCCAAAAAGAGACCGAGCCCCCCTGGAGTCCTGCTTTTAACTCTTTGTGTCCTCAGAGGCGTGTCCAAACCCCTGAGTGACCAATCCAGGTGCCAGCAGAAAAGCTGTTCACTGACTGGCCTGCCCACATTCCCCTGGAAAAATTCACCTCCCCCCGCAACCACGACAAGGCTTTATTTGCCGTAATGGGCACACAGAGGGTTTGCAGGCTTGGAAGAGCCCCCTTCAAGTGCAGCAGCTGATGAGGACAGAGAGCTCTGCCCCTGCTGTTCAGCTGTGCCTTTGTTTGCAGCTCCCCATTTACGGTGCTCCCCCTCCGAAGTCGAAGTACATCGAGGAGCAGCCTGGGCGCCTGCAGCAGCAGCTCTTGGCAGTGCGAACAACCGTCGGCCACTATTTTGGGTGGTGCCAGGTAAGGGGTGCCTGCACCCGACGTTTCCTGCAGTTCCTCTCAGCACTACACTAAACCACGGAAAAACCACGCGTTACTTCCCCCTGGAGGGGTTTTTTGGCAGTTCTTTGTCTTAGCACAAGACAATTTTGGATGGAAAAGTGAGCTGTCCTTCTATGGTAGGAGTTATGTCAGTAAATTCTTACTGGCAGAACTTGGTGTTTTGGAGTCTGAAATTCCAGGTGCAGTCCACAAAGAAAGAGCTGCTTCCAAAGGGCAGTACCTGATAAAAAAAGACAAACAGAATGCATCCCATGTATCTGTTGCAGCAGGCTGTTCCTCATAAATCCTCAGAAACACCTCCCATCTCTGTTACTGCATGTTCCAGGTAGAGAGGGAGCTGTGGTGCTGTCACAGCTGCTGGGAAACGGCAGCTTCACCCTGGCTGTTGGCAGGAGGAGATTTTGCACTTGTGTTTTGCTTTTTGAAAAAAAATGTAGGCCCTAATAGTTGGAAAAAAGAATTAAAAATGTCTTCAAAATGTATTTTCTGTAAACTGTGATTCCATTGGTCTGTGAAAATGATGTGACTGCATGACTGAAACACTCTTGCTATAAATCTGTACCAAACTTTTTCATGCCATTAATCATTGTGAGTTCCCGACACTGTGTAGCAGTGACCTCTGGTGGTACGAATTCGGTGTTGCTCTTTCAGTTTTCCTGGGTAAGTCTCCAGGAAGAGAATTTATATTTTATAATTCAATTTTCTTATACAGTTGGCGTCCAAGTGTTTTCCTGCTCTACAGTTCCTGAGATGTCAATTTTGAAAGTGAGCTTACATTAGTGAGATTTTTTTTTTCATTAATTTTCAATGTAAGTTTTAAAAATGTAAATATGTTTAACATAAAGAGACTAGATCTCTGCACAGCCTTTCTAGAAGATCACTGATGTGGCTTGGGTTTTTTAAAGTTACACAGTATTGTGCTGAAATATACATGAACAGCTGCTTTTGCTGAGATTTTACTTTCTGGTTTTGTTTTTTCTCTCCTTGTAGAGTGCCTATATCTTTGTTAGAAATGGAATAATGGATTCAGTTCAGTTTGGAAAAGGTAGGCAATTCATCTATGTAAACTCTCAGTAAAATCAAAAATTTCACCTTTATTTCTTAAGTGGGAAGTAAAATAATGACTGATACTGAATTGCCCTGCTTCTTTTTTGTCTTCTTTTTCCAATTCTTAGATGCTTATGTTTACCTGAACAACCCCCCCCCAGATTTTCTTCCCAAAGCCGCTGTAATTACGGTGTCAGGCCTGGCTGGTGTAGTGCTGGCAAGAAAAGGTGGGGTTTGCTTGTTTTCATTATTGGTCTGTGGGATATGGAGCATGTAACAGTTCTAGTGGTCAGGATACTCTTCAGAAACATTGGCAAAAGCATTGTGACTGAAATAAACCCTTCCTGGTACATGAAGGGACATTATTGATTGCTGTTAGAAGCTGGCTGAGAGCTAGCAGAGCAGGACTAGACAGATTGATGATATCATTCTTATTTTCATTCTTCATAATATTGGAAAACCTAGTTTGGGATTATTTCTCTTTCAGAATATCAATGTCTCCTGCATTTCATTGCTACAGCTACTTAGTTTCCATTTCATTTTTTCTAATTATTCAAACTATTTGGCTTTGTACAGGTTCTAGATTTAAGAAAATTGCTTATCCATTGGGACTTACTACTGTAGGATATTCTGTTTGTTACCCAGCTCAGTCAGTGGTCATTGCTAAGGTAAGTTTCTGGTTTTATCTGTGGTCATTTCCAACACACTGGGACAAGTTTGGATCCTTTAACTTGCTGCTCCATCTATTGTGCCAACAAGGACAGCACACTGTTTGCTGATCAGGCTTTGATTTCATATGCAGTAGGTGGATGTAGCATGGAAGTGTTTCCTGTGGATTCCTAATACCAATTTAAACCTTATTTACAAATTGCTTGATGTAAGGGAAACATGCACTAGATCTTTAAAAATAGATGCCGTAGTATGGGGTCAAGCATGTTCTCATGCAAACATGAGTAATTTCATTTGAATAGTCTGGCTTTATGTTTTAAAAGCTGTTGTTGAATGATGTTTTTCTAAAAAAACAGGTAACAGGGAAGAAGTTACTTTGTGCGAGTCATCAGACCTATGAGGCTGTGAGGTCACTGTGGGCAGACAAGGAAACTGTCACCAAGGTAGGACTTGGGAAGTAATGATAACTCACATTGTGGCCTCTTCTGTTGATCTGTTCAGGGTTTTCTGGTGGTGTTAAGCAAGCCACAACCCCCAATCTCATATTTTTGTCACTTCAGTGTTTAATTGCTTTTACACCTTTCACACCAGTAGATGTTGAGATGCCCTCTGTAGTCCCACAGTGCATGCAGGGTGCACAAGAGAAGAATGAGTTTCTCTCAGACCTCCTTTCTTATCTTGGCATAAAGGATCCATTTTGATTCAAGCTTTGATCTTAAGCAGCCCCTGAGTTTAGACTAAAGACACTCAGGATTACAGTAGGTATGACTGGCTTGTTCTTCTACAACCCTTGCAGGAAATCTGGTCTATTTACCCTGTGATATCAGTTGTCCTTGTCTGATTTATTTCTTCGCTTTGTCCTGTCTTCATTGCAGCCATAGTGAATAAATGGTCAGTAACCTCTTTATATTGACCTACTATATATGGAAAAGTTATCAGGGTTTTTGACATTCTCTTCCCCACTATAACCTTCTCTTTCAATGCAGGATTTCTATCTCTGACATAATTCTTGTTCTCAGAATTTCCTCTAGTTTCTCTGTTTTTTTCTGTTTTTAGGGGATTTTGTGTGTGGTTTGTGTTGTTTCTGGTTTTAAGTGAAGTGGTCAAAATAGGACATAGTAAACAGCTGAGGCCTTGCCAGCAGAGAGTAGAGGGCAGTATGAACCTTCTATAAATGATATATGGAATTTGAGTTAGTAATCCCAGAATTAAATGTGGGTTTTATCCAACCCTAAAAGGTTTATTCACAAGTGGAAATTGATAAAACCTTTACAAAAGTAGCACTTCCCAAGTAAAATTGCAGCTTTGCACAGTAATTTTTCATTGCTCTTTTCAAAGGAAATTTCAGTTTCTCAGTTACATTAACATGCAGAAGTATTTTGCATTACATTTACAGTGCTCATTGACATGCAGTCCTCACCTTTTATTTCCTCTGAGAAGCACAAATGGAATTCTGAGTTTTGAAAATGAGATTCAGATAACTGTCATTAAACTGATAGCAAAACGAGAATTGATGTGGTACAGACACTTTTATTAACTTCATTTTTTCTCCCTGAGTGAAACGTCTTCCCAAGACATATTATTTCTCATTACTAGGTGTGTAACCATGATTTATCTTTCCATCTTCTGCTAACAAGGGGTAGTAAGTGTTCTGTAAACACTCAGGGCTATTTCAGTCTTTTGTAAGGCTAAAGGGTCCTCACCTGGAAATGAACTTGAGAAGTTTGTGGAGGGTCTCAGGTAAAACCACAACTTCAGCCCTAAGTATATATTCATGACAAATTCCCTTCTACATGAATTTATTCTATCTGATCTGTGGGGTTTCATGCATTTTACTTTTTCCAGCTGTGTCTCTTGTGTGCAGCTGACTACTTGAATATCTTTGTATGATGTCATATCTGAAAATAATTTCATAAAAGATAAGCTCCTGGACTTGAAAGCTTTATTTTGCAATAATGTATTAAGGATATACCCGTGTGCTTTCTTTTATTAATGTTTGATTCACAGCTGCAGCAAGAGTCAAAACCAATTATGCAAGAAGACAAGAAAAAGAAGGGAATTGCTAGTACCAAATCTGAGTCTGCTGCTGAGTCAAGATCATTTAACAGAACAGAATCTTCTCCAGTAGAGTCTTGGAGTAGTGAAGATCCACTGCCTTCTTCAGGTGAATTAAACATTTCAAGTGTAATCTCAGGGTAACTTGCAAATCCAATTAGTTGACTTAATTTTACACTTACTCTTGCTCTAAACTGGAGCAGGCTGTCAGTGCATATTCTTCTTGAGAGCATATTTTACATGCTGTCATTTAATACATATTTCAGAGCCTCAGGGACATGATAATTTTCTCACTGTGGACCCTGTCATTATCAGAATTATATATTTGCTGTTCTCTCTCAATAATGTCAGAGAACCAATATTAATATGAACCAGGTTGTTTTGCAGGCCAAAATAAGGAATAATCCAAATGCAAGACACACAAAAAGGTTGTAATTTGGATTATAATTAGAAGATTGAAGTCTCAAATGGATTTCATTACTTTTAACCTCTGCTAACAATGCAGATATGATCCATAGTGGAATGACAGAGGAGTGTGTAATTCAGAAATAAAACATGAGATTTCCTGGGTTTTCTGCAGTGATTCTTTGTGCATCTTAAGTGTTTGAGATAATCAACTAGATCATATAACAGCCTATTTAACAGACAAAAATTTGGTAGTCCAATTTGTAAGAGGAAACAGTAGAATTACCTATTAAAGGAGAACTACATTTGTTTTAAAATATTGTTACCTTTTTTAGGTCAACTTCTGAATTTTATTTGTTACAAGGAAATTACATGGAAGGAAGGAATTGTTACCAGACAATTTTTTTTTTGTTCTGGAAAGCAAGCAGAACATACTTGGATGAGGGTTTAAATATTTTTTCCTTTATTTTCACTGGAGCATGCATTCACATCTTTGCTTTGCACTTGAATTTTTTCTGATTTAGTTTGTGGAATGCTTTGATTTGTTTTTACACTTGCTCCAGGCCAAAGTGTCTTTATTAGGTTTGTGTTTATAGATCTGTCTTTGCTTTCATAGGGGGAATTAGTTCATGTCCCTAATACAGCCAGAAATATCCATGCCCTAAATGAATCTGTGTTGCCAGAGATGTTTATTTTCTCAGTCCAAATGGGTCAAAGCTTTCAGGAGAATGTAACATCCTTTGTAGCTGGAAAAGAGGCTGATCAGAAACAGGAGACACAGCCCCTGAGAAGCTGCCTTTATATTCCCCTGGATCCTCTGTAATTGCAGAATCATTAAATATGTCACTGTGCACAGTCCTCCAGTGAGTGTGAGGGTTCAGGGCTTTACTAAACTCAGTTCATGGGTTTTGGAAGGTACAAAGTGAAACTAGGTAAGAGTGTTTGTCTTCATTTGGAATTCTTGGCATCTGGCAGCAGCTTCAGGGAAGATCTGTCAGGGTTGGTTTTGGGAGCCAGCTCTGCTCCTGGGAGCACTCGGGCAAGAAACGCTGGAGATTTTTTTCCATGTCTCAAACTTTTCCTTTCCATGTATTGGGCAAAGCAACACAATTTCTTCTCTCACTCTGCTGGGTTAGGAAGTGATGTTGGAGAGAGAGAAGAGGTCCTACTCTCCATCCACTGCTGTGGTCAGCATTCCAACAATGCCCTCATCTTTCTCTATCACTTCTTAACACACTTTGAACTAGAACAGATGGGTTTTGATCTTTTCTCAGTGTTTGGTGATACAGGAATTCTGAAAATGTATCACTAAGCTTTATTTCCTTACAGCTCAAGCATATGCATACTTTTTAACCATATTTCTTTACTATCTCCAACAGGAGCAGGGAAAACATCAAAATTTAAGCCTGATCCAAAACTTGCGGACCATGGTCAGTCCAGCCCACAAGATGTGGACATGTACAGCACCAGGAGCTAAGCCAAGTCTGCTTTAGAGACTGCAGAATGTTACAGATAAGGGGGAGGGAAGAAGGGAAGGAATAATCTTTACAATACGTACTCTTGAAGTATAATTTCATCAGATATTTTCTTATCTCAAATTTGTATTATCGACTTACATGATTCTGTTTAATGCTTATTTTGTTCCTGATTCCTTATAAGCAGTGGGAATTCACACAGTGTCATTAGTGAGACACTGAGAAAATAAGGTTTGTCAGTGTCTTCTCCCAGTGAGGTTTCTCTGTGCCAAACTTGCTAATAAATGTCACTTCACAAAGGATATTTCAAAATGCAAATGTATGTCTGCTTTGGCTCAGATGTTCATTGATCTGAATGAAGAATGTGAGGGATGGGGTTTGCAGAGGCTTCTTTGACTTTTATCTTTTAGCCCTGGAATGAAGTGCAAGTTCCTGCTGGTCTGAATATCCTGAAAAATCTCCGTGGTTGTATCATATGAACAGCATTGGCTTTAAAGCTTGTGTAAAAGAGTCACTTTTTTCCATACAAAATAATTTGGTACTGTTTGTCTCTTTCACAAAGGTTCATGGAAACAACTCTTTGTCCTGCACACCTCTGCCGTGTTCAAATGTCTCTGAAGTTGGGCAAAAACACACAACTGTTCTCTAAACATCCTTTCTAGACTATGCATCAGCTTTCACCTACTTCTAATACTTGGAAGAACTGTGTTTAAATTGCTTAATCCATGAAATTGATACTGAATTTATATAAAATCCATTAGAAATGCTTAGGAAGTTGGAAATCTGTAGTTTCAAGGTTTAAACTGCTGACAGACAGTAAAAATGCAGAAGTAGTAGGCAGCCAACTTTTTCATCCCACAAGTTTGTATGAAATATCTCATTGATTTTGGTAGGATTTCTGTGAAATTTTGTGTTTTTCCATAAGAATGATACTAGAAATTAAGTTTCCTAAGATGAAATTTTCAAACACTGCTTTTATCATGGTGTATATCCCTGTACTTCTGTTCATCCCCCATTTCTGTTCATTCTGTTTTGTTTCAATTAATGAAAATATGGGCTTTGCTGTAAAATTGAGGAGGAAGCAAGAGAAAACATCTGAACAGATAGTGTGGATGGAAGGCTAAAGCCTGAAATGCTGCTGTTCTCAGCACTGAGATGTGATGGAATATTTGCTCCTGCACTCCAGAAAAAGAAATTTCATAATCTGATTCCTTGTCCAAGGCTGCTAAAGGCAAATGACAAGTGAAATACAGGCAGAATTCCTGGTGTCCCTGTGGGATCAGCAAAGTTGTGGGGAGATGCTGCAGGATGGAATGTGCAGAAGGCAAAAATGGTGAATGAGCCAAAGAAGAAAAGCTTTTAGGATGGGTCAGAAACAAATTGATATTTTAAAATCCAAATTTCAGGTGAAGTGTTGGTCTTTGTTACACAGAGTCCAGTGCAAGGTAAAGTCAGAAAATGTGAAATTTAAAAGAATTCTATTGGTTAAACTTGAGTGAGACAGCTGACAGGATTCAATGTGTTTTGTTTCTTTAATCATCTCTTAAAGACCCAGGCAACTGTCAGAATTCAGGCAGCAATCAGAGGATATTAAATCAATCTTCAGAGTGCTCCTGGACATGACACATTTAGTGTTTCATCACAGAGAGAGGAGTATAAAAATTAGATGGCTGGGCTTCATGTACCATTTCCAGGGAAATAGATTAAAACATAAGTCAAAATTGTGAGGAAATCATCATTTTCAAGTGCATGAGTGAATGCCAGATATTGTATAATCTGTCTTCCTTTGATAATATTCTGGATAAAAACATAAAGGAAAAGCCATCTGCTCTACTCCTAAATTGTTAAATTTTAACTTTGAGTGATGTGCTACCACAGCAAATCAACAGGAAAAGTAAGATGATGCAGATTTGCTTGGATTTTGCAGGAGTTTACTGTGGTGAGATTTTTCAGGACGTAATGAAAAACTCTGCCCAGGAATTGGTGGTGTGGGAGCAGGGAGAGGAGCTGCCTTGGATTGCTGTTAAGGAACCAGCACATCTGCCCTTCCCAGGAGAGCAGGTCTTGGGACACTGCCTCTTCCCTGGTGCTAGAAACTGCCCTTGGGCTTCCCAGGTTTTGAGGGCATTTCTGCTCAGATCTGGTGATAAGGGAAGGGGTGTTTGGTCTGCAGATGTCCATTGGCTCTTTGGTTCGGCAGGCAGGACTCAGGTGTTCCATGCAAGCCCTTCCATTGCAGGCCCTGATCCTGTTCATGCTGTGCATGGCCCTGGTACACAAAGCTGTCCTGGGGCTGGATTTCAGTCTCAAATTATTCCCTAGGGCAACACTGGGATAGGACTAAACCTCAGAGTTAAACATCTTGTGGCACATAACTTAAAATGAGTGTTCCTACGCACTGTGATGAACAAACAGGATGAGGGATACAATTCTGTAGCTCACAAAGTGCAGTCTCTGTGCTGTGTGACTTCTTGGTAGGTTAAAGGAGTGAGCAGCACAGGATTATTCCAGCTCAGGGTTTGCCAGGTGGCTGCCCCATCCCTGTAAATGTCCAGGCCCAGGTTGGATGGGGCTTGGAACAACCTGGGCTAGGTGAAAGTGTCCTTGTCCATGGCAGGGGTGGAAGGAAATGGGCTGTAAAGTCCCTTCTAACCCACACCAGTCGGTGGTGATGCTATTGTCACTTTCTAAATTTAGTTTTTTCATCAGCTGAGATTTCTCTTTCTCCTCAAGGCAGGGTAATTTTCTGTTTGTTTCATTTTTGTCACCAGTTTTTGTTTACTATTCCCACACAGTGGGGTTAAAATTAGGTTTTGGTTGTGAAACAGGTACAGCTAAACAAAACTCTTCCCTAACTGCAGCCAAAGAAAGTGGAAGAGAAGTATGGAAAATTTTGTATTCTGGCTAGGTGTCTTCTCTGCTTTCAGTTCAGACATCTGAACCTCTAGGGGATATATAATATTTTACAGCTGACTGCAAGGAGCTGTAACCACGGTGTCTCTGTTAGTAATTTCTTGTAAAGGTGCTATGCAATGGCTTTTAAAATGCAAATCCAGATCTACGTGATGCCATGCTTGTGAGTCCTGGGTAAGTATGTGCCTGGCTTGGGCTCTTGAAGATTTCAGACCCAATGGACAAATCTGTTACAGTGAAAAATGAACATAAAACATGGGAAAAGTTTTATTGCGAGACATGATTTTATTAATTTATAGTGAAACACTTTGAAATGCCTCTCAAATGTATCCTTAAGAGTCACTTAAGTTTATTTCACCATGCAACAATACAATAACATCATAAAAGTAAGAATGTATATTGTAATTTTCATATACGTTATGTATTGGTGCAAAATTCAATGTCTTAAAGAATGGGGTTATATTGTATTTTATAATGCAGAAATAGCTTTAATTTAATGCATGTTTTTTATTTATGGTTGATTGGATTCAATATAGAGAATTTGGAACTTGTTTATATTAATATTTTACTTACATAAAACTGATTGTAATACTTTATTTTGTCATATCACTGTAAAGCATCTGGAAATAAAGGGTGATAAGATACTTTTTATTTTAAAAATAAGTTTAATTTTGGTCTGTTATTTTCATCTCTAGGAAAATTGTCAATTCCTTCCCTTTCAAGTACTTTTTAAGAGTTCATTTCTAATGGATAAGTCACACTTGGTTTATTAATGTGGTGGGAAAAACTTCACCCTGAAGTACTGAAACACTCCTGGAAGAAATCACTGAAGTAACAGGACAGATCAATGTTCAGTGGCCTAAACTTTGAGAAGTGCTTCCATTTTCTTCTCTTGGTATTTTTTTCTGAAGAATGGTGTCGTTGAGGACTTGGAAAAACTAAAGCTTTTATCATGCTAGAGGAGTGACACTGTCCAAGAAGGAAGCAGGTGGTAAACATGTTTGTCTCAGTGTGGCTGTGCCAGTCTTCCAGATAAAGTAATTTGCCAAGCAAGGGTCATAAGTTATGTAATCCAAGGTGTAACCTAAAGAGTGAATTACTTGAAAGGAGGAAAATTGTGTGAATGAGTAATGGGACTGTTTTAATGGCAGATTGTCACTGTGATTATTGAACAGCTTGGGAAATACTGGAAAGGTATTGGAGTGCAGCTGTGTTGTTATCTTGTAGTGAAAGTTTGGAGTCTTTCAGTGAAATGCTGAAATGTATTTTAAATCCAAAAAGAAAATGGGGTCCTACAAAGCCAATACTTTTTAAAAAGCACAATCAATAGGCACTGGATTGTGTGGGTTTTATTTTAAAGTGCTGGATTCCCAGAATGCAAGCTCATCTTTGTGCTTTTAGCAAGCTGCAGCCAAGAAAGGCTGTGACCAAAGCCATTCTAGAAGTCAGTGTATCTTTCTTCCTGCCCCTGATATGCTTTTGTTGTGGACCAGAGCCAGAGAACAAACCCCAGTGAAACCCTGGGTTCACTGTGGGCAAACACCCTTGTTCAAGGTGCAGTTAGTCCTTTGTCCTTTGTTTACAGGCACAGGAGATGGATTTTGCTGCAACAACTGAAAGAAGTTCCATTCCTGTGGTCAGGGAATAGGTGTAAACTGAGCCTGTCATGGTTTGAGGCCTTGGTAACCTTTTCTGGGCTCTATTTGTAGCAGTCTTGATACCAGTGTTTGGGGAATCTGTAGCTTGTGCTCGGTTTGTGTCACTCTCAGGGCCCCTGCAATGCTGCAGGAGGAGAGACTGATCTCCACAGCCATCTTGAACCAGATCTGAAGTGAACTAAGATTAAGGATCATAAGCAGTTCCATTTTCCACTATTCATTTTGGTCAGTAACTCTGGTTTACTTATGTCTCTCTTTGAATAAATTAAATGAGCCTGGATGTCGTTATAGAATATGTAACTTGGCACTTGGTTCTGCTGAGTTCCAGAAACTTGGACAGTAAGAGGAGGAAATGGGTGTGCTGTGGAATACAAAGCTCTCAGCCGTTTAGGTCTGCTGGCACTGGGTTTACTGTTTACAGTAACTGGCTGTTACTGAAGTGGGCACTGGAAACAGAAAACAATTCACAGCCTCTGCAGCCCTTCCTGAGGACAGGTCCAAACCCGCTGATTCCAATAAATGCCAATGATATCGCAAAGTCAAGAGTTTGGGGTTCGTAACCTGCCTCATTAAGACATCTCACCTAAGGAAAACCTGCCCATTGCATTTCTGCATCCATGAATGAAATCTGACAGCTCCAGGTAAGGGTATTTTTTATCAGCCAACCTCAGGCTCCCACTGAGCAGCTGGGAGCTGGAGCCAGAGGGGAATTCCCTGTCAGCCAGAAGAATGGAGCATCAGCAGGAACCACTTCTTCACACTTACGACTTGAATCCCAAGAAGGATCATGCAATTTCTTTCATTGAGGTAAATATTAATTTCTTTGTTCTGGTCTGTTGTAAAACATTCTTCTCGTAGGACTGAGAATCTCTTATCTACTGCTGTAATATTAAGTGCTGTTGGGCTTTAGCCAAAGCAGTATTCTTTCAAGAATTTGCTAGGCATTGATTTTTAGAGCTCATTATTTATCCTTTGAAAAGCAAAGGTTAAAGTTTAACTTTTGCTGTTAATGTAACTGTGGTTGGCATGTTTACATAAGCAGCCAGCTCCTGTCAAATTAGGAAATCTGTGTTGGGATTTTATCAGTTATGCATTAGTTTTGAAAGCACTGTGCTAAGAACAATGCTTATCCTAACTTCAGTTTCAATGCAGTTAAACTCCACAAAGTTTGGGCGTAACCTTGGTAGTGTTCGGGGTGACCACAGAGTGAGGATCTTCTTCTGCAGTGAATTTTGAGCATTTTTAAGGACTCTTTAAATAATAAGCAAGATGAGAGGGAGTGTGCTAAGGTGTGAGTTTCTGTAGTCACTCATCCTTGGCAGATGGGTATTTTCTATTCTTTTCTCAGAAAAATGAAAAATTAATGGACAAAACTTAATGGTAGATGCATCCAATTATAGGATTTCCTCCTTCCCATCTCATCCCTCATAGATGGCTTCAGGACCATGGCTTTGTCTTTAAAAACAATGTCTGTTCCAGGAAATTGTCTGCAAATACAGTCCAAGTTTGTTATCTGTAAAAGGTAACAAGCCTAAAAGAACAAGAGAGGAGCTCTTGACAGATACTTTAGTGTGTTGGGATTTAGGTCACTGAATGAATACCACACGTCTGATTTCAAAAATTCAGAAATAACAAGATTATTGAGATGTTTTTACAGAACTACCTGGTTTCATAAAGGAAAATGTGCTGGATAAGTTATCAGGAAGTTGTACCAGTTTTAAGTTAATTAGTAATTCTTTATAGGGAAGGATGCTGTAAAACAAGCTCAAAATCCACAATCCACAGCAGCAGAAAGGGAAGTCCATTCTGCTGCTGCAAAGTTTGGAAGAAAGGGTCTTTTCCCCCAACTGCCTCTAGGATGTCCTTTCTGGAAGTCCTGCTGTGTGTCCTGGTCCTGGCCAGCCCCTTGCTGAGCGACGCGTCACAACGTAAGATCTGCTGGAATTCTGCTTTGTGGCTAGTCAGAGCAGGGACATGGCCATGTCCACTCCACTGGGAACTGCTGGGCAGGCATTGCAGTCCCTCTCGGGGGGAGTGCTGCTTGGGAATTCTCCTTAGGCTTTAGGCTGGGTTTATTTTAAATAACAGCAAAACAATGCAAATGTGAAAACCTCAGTGAGACAGCTGCTGTCCTGTGTTTGGCATCACAGTGAAGAGGTTACAACCATATGAATTTCACCTGATACTCAGTATCCTGGTGGACTGGGATAATTTTGAGCCAGTCTCTGAATTTCAGAAGGGTATTTTTAAGTGGGTTAAATGGTTTGGTTCTTCTTCTGTGGGAAAAAAACCCTCTTGGTATATAGGTTAAAAAATCATATACTTTTTTTAGAGCAAGTGGTCTTAGATTTTTTTGTTATTAACGGGGAGAAAAGCATCAATAATTAACAGCTTGACAACCAGAATGCACTGATAGAAAAGTTCTTTTAATTGAGAACCTAAGTAATGGAATTGTCTCTGGTTTTGTTACAGTAGACCAGTACTGGCCTGTAATTATTTTATGGGAAGATTTCACACATATTTTATTGATGTATTTATTTATCATCACTGTTCTGTACCTGGTAGCTACCAGTTACTTGTAATTGGGTATCCCTAAGCTAATAGGGGTGTAAACCAGCTGCAGTTATTATTTTTCCAATAAGAATTTTGGGTTGTGATCTCAGGGATTTTTTTACGCTACTCTAAACTTTCATTTGCAAAAAAAAAAGTTACCACTTGAAGGCTAACTTGGCTTTTATGTAGACCACAGTATTTTGAAGTGCTCAGCAGTGAGTTCCTTTATCAAGTGGAATATTAGAGCATTAATAGCAAAGGGCACACACTCCCTCTCCCAGCAGAATCATAACTGGTGATTTTCTGCTGCCTTAGTATTTTTCGTTTCATTGCTAAAAGAATTGTAATGGTGTTACTGGTCAGAGGGGTAGCTGAAAACATTGCTTATCTCCTAGATGAACCATGCCGAATGTTACCTGGTATTTTTCATTGTTCTGTAGTTTATAGCCATAACACATGACCTGTAGTCAGGTTTTGTTGGAAAATGTTTCAGTGCTGATGCCCTCTTGGGAGGAGAGCATGCGGTGTTATGTAAATGGATTGGTACAAGCCTTGGTCACTGTAATAATTTGGATTTATCTTTGATAAGCAGCAAATGTTGGATTAGATGGACTTGGAGAGTGGCAAGGAAAGAGGCTCCCATCTTTTTTTGCAATGCAGACTGCTCCCACCACAGTTCCTCTGGCTAATAATGCATCAGTCAGGAGTTTGTTCCTAGTGGAAAGTTCCTCTGACAATGGCAGTGACATTAAAGCTGCTCCAGCAGATGCCTGCTCAGCTTGGAAGGGTCTGCTCAGAGATCTCCAGTTCTGACTCTGCCTTCATTCCAAATGTGGATCCTCTCACTGGGAACAGTTGTGCAAAATTATATTTGGCTTTACTGGCAGTTTGGGGGATTTTTTGTGTGTTTAGGTTGGTGCCTGGCCTTGAGTCTGAGTCCTGAGCAGGAGAGGAACAGGTAGCAAAGGATGTAGGGTGGGAGTGCCAAACCTGCTGGCGTTGGATGGCTGATTCAGGCTGCTGAAGGAGTTTTTTTCTAGCCAGCCAAATACCTGTGAAATATTGTAAACACTCAGATTCTGGAACAAAATTTACAGCCCAGTGTTTACACAGCAAAAGAGATAGAGGAGAACCAACACCAATGCAAACCAGATCCTTTTGTAGGCTAAACCAAGGAATAATCCAAGTGTAAAACACACAAAAAAGTTCTAATTTGGATTATAACTGGAAGGTGGGAACCGCATGACTTTTAGTCTCTGCTAACAATCCAGAGATGATATGCAGTGGAATTATGACACAACCACACCTAAAATTGTGAGATAAAAATCAAAACAGCACAAGCCATACAATTTGGAAGATGGGTACACATTCAGAGTAAAGTAATTTAGGCAGGTAAATTTTCATTTCTCATATAGCTTCAAAGTTTTCAATGGTCAAGTCACTGGAAAGTATGATTTAGTATCATCTACAGAGTACATATGAAGCTTAAGTTTCTGGTGTGATTAGCAACAAGCCCACTAACAATATGTTACTATATAATTGCATTAAATACTTGTTTTGTTTTAATTCACAGCCAACTGCACTGGAGTTACAGACTTTCAAGCCTGTTTGGGTAATACAGATGAATTCTGTCCTAAAAATATTGTTTGTCAATGTAAAAATGAAGAACCTTTTTGCAGGTAGCGTGTGGTCTTGCTTTGTTTGTTTAAATATACACCATGTAAATGTCAAATATATTTTAAATGATGAACTAAACTTAGACCCTGCAAAGTGATCCATGAAAATAAATGTTGATCTTCATTCACAATTTGCTTAAGTTTATAACTCTAGCACAAAGCATCAAATCTGGGATCTGGGCATAGAATTTTCTTTTTAAAAATATGTGTGGGCCATGTCATTCTTAATGTTGGTAATCACTTTAATCCTTAATTTTTACATGCTCCCTGTTCTCTCAACTATTTTACTTGAGAACTGAATTAGCTGTGTAATTGCAATTTTTTTTTTCCTCGGGTTGATCAAATTTTATTTTGAGTTTAAAAAAAAAGAAGCTATGTTAATGTTCTGTTCTCCATTATGTCATTGGTTTGTTTTTTTTTCCTTTTAAAAAGTCAGTGTCATAATGACAGCCAGAAATGTGAGGTTTCACTTCCACTCAGCAGCTCTGCCATGCTGACAGCAGACAAAGACATCTTTGACCTGAGCCAGGCCACAACTTAGGTGCTGCACCCTGTTCCCAGCAAAGCTTCTTATCTTGGACTCCTGAAATGCCAGCTTGGACTTAGTTACTCAGAGCCTGGCAAAGTGCTTTTGCATCAAATCTGGAAATAGATGGGTGTAATTAAGATAGAAAACACCTTTAAACAAGCAGGAAAAATAGTGACTCTCTTGGCCCCTGCAGTGTTGAATAATAAATAATTATATAGCAAAATATTATACTTTTTTTGGTATTGCTTACTTTTGAATTAAAATGCTATTGTTAAAAGTGAATATTTTTCTTTGCAGATGTGATTACTACAGAATAGGCTGGCAGGAGTACTGGTACATGGGCCCCAAATGTAACCACCTCTGGAGAACTCTGGATTTCATTTTAGTGGCTACTCTTCCTGCAGTAGCCCTGGTTCTCATAGTGGTTGTAATATTTTCCATTGTCAACTGCTTGAAAATGAAAAAAGTTGGGTAAGTGATTGGGTGCACTTATAAGGAGTTTTGTACTCAAAACAGAAGTACAGCAAAAGGAGTCTGGTATTCTGGTTAATTTTTAACCTCTGGATGTTTAAAAGCACAAGATTGCCATACTGCCAGAATACTATTTATACAATTTAACTCAAAGCATCTTACCTGAGCACTCAGCACTTACTCAGCATTTTACCATTGCATGCAGAACTTCACTCTCAGTCATTGCTTTTCTTTAGGGCTTGCTAGGCAAGCTTTAAAGATTGAGAAGTACATTTACTACTCAAATACAACACTACCAAATGTGTATTTCTGATTTATTTGCTCTTAAGGATTGGCCTTTTTTTCCACAGGTTAAAAAAAAAAAGACCAATAACCACTGACAAGCAGCTCAGTGTTTAAACACCATCCCTCCCACTCTTGGGTCTCAGATATTGGCAATTTGACCTGCTTTTTGCTTTCAACACTTTTTCCTACTGACACCTCTCCCAAGTACACAGAGAATATGGGTCTTTTCTTCTGCCACTGAGCCCCAGAAGTGTGTCACTAATACTTGCTCTGACATAGAAAAGCTGTAATAATACCCAGCTCTTGTACAGCCATTGCCACAGGACATCTAAAGCTCTGACATGGCTGTTGAACCAATCTGTAGCACACAAAATATCTATCAAGACTCTCACCGTTGCTAATGTCTAAATTCCGATTGTTCCCCCCTAGGAAACAGCCAAAGCCTCCATCCAGTGGAGCACAACAGAACCCTGCATTCAGTGCTGACACAGCTGCCAGCCTGGAGCACAGGCATCATCAGCCAGCCGGGGTAAGAGAGGCAGAGAGAGGCACAGCACAGCCCCCAGGCCTAGGTGATTCAGCACTATGGGATGGGAAGAGAAGAAAAAAAAGGAAATTTGAGTTTAAAGTCTCCCTAGCATTTGATTTCCAAGATTGGCTGAATGCCTGTGAGAAGGTGAAACTCGTCATCAAGGATTAACTGAAATTGCATAGGAGAAATTTACATAGGAAAAAACAAAGAACTAGGGATTATTTTACAGGATTGTCAAATATTTCCATTTTTGACCAGTTAGAAGACCAGTTTTAAAAAGAGATCATGCTCTGCTCTGCCAGTTTTCTCCATTAGGCAAGATGTAGTAGAGATCATGGTTCAAACTAGTGGGTATCAAGAGAAAAGATGGATAAATATCATTAAAAACCAGTATAAAGTACAAAGAATCACTGAAAGGGAGTATTTGTTTGTTATGTATTCATTTCCTCATTTGGTACCTCAAGGGATTATTTTACATATTAAGGAACACACAGAGTGTGAGAAGGAGACAAGAGTGTCTAAGAAAAGGGAGAAAATAATCTAGTCTACTACATTATTTTCTGCTAAATCCATCTGTAGAGTATCAATAGCTTGTCAATGCAGCAGGTCTGAGCCTACCTTTACCAGGAGATGGTGCTGTTCAATTTTTAACTAATTTGGAATTTAGTCTTGCTGATGCTGTTTTTCCCAAAGTGTGAATCAGACCCAATCCTGCAGTTTGGCAGGGAAGAAAACCCTTCGTAAAAGGAATCTTTTTGGGGCAGCGCTGCAGGACTTAGGGCTTTCTCACACCCCAGGCTGAGATTTGTAGCCCAGAGAAGTGAAAAACTGGTTTATACCTTCTAACATACTGCACCTGGAGCTGGTTATTCTAATTTGTTGTCATTTTGCTCTGTGTAATCTGATCCCCTACACACAGGATGTCTGGGCTGGACAAATTCCAAAAGTTGTACTGAAAAGACAAGACTTTAATGATCCCTCAAGCCCAAATCAAAGGCAGAATTACAGGTATGCTGCTGTTCTTTCTTTTTTATTCATTCTCACTTTGTACCCTGGTTTGGAGACTTGGAATGACTTTGCAGCTTTGCCAGTGGCACAGCAAGCAACAACGGTCCAGTAAATAGCAAAGCTTTTGACTGGATTATTCACATACAAATCCTAAAATACCACTTTATCCAGAGGCTCCTCTGGTTTTCCTCTAATCCCAGAGGCATTCATTTCATTACTGTTTAGAAACAGTTCCCTGCTTCTGCTTCCTCACTTGAATCCCCATTAGCACCCAGCCAACTGCTGCAGCTTTTACTGCAACTTCTGCAGAGAACTTGCTTGCCAGGGTGCAGCTCAGTGAGAGCAAAACAGTCTCCTCACACGTAGCAGGGTTCTGCTGCAGAGACGGGCTGGAGCTTGCTGATGTTTCAGTCCCTCAAGGAGGTCTGGTTTTTTTTCACTATAAATGTTGAAAATGTTGAAGGTGTAGCTATGGTGAATTTAAAATATTCTGAAAATAATTGTAGAAAATTATAGAAAATTAGGTACTGTGGCATTGTTTGTTGTGAAAAGAAAATAAAAGCTTAAAAACAATGTTGCTTCTATAAATTCAGTCTTCTCTGTTTGCAGGATGAGGGTGTGACAGTAAAATGAACCTAAAAGACCTTTTAGATATTACTGCCTCAGTGCCGCGCATGCAGTAGTGAGCTTTAACATTTTTGTATCTCAGTTTAAACTAACCCTTTGTGGAATTTGCAGTATATTATAAGGTTCTAATAACCTTTTTCTCTTTTGCATAGTCCTGTGTATGCTCAACCTCCAAGGACGGCAGATCCAGCATCAGATTATTTCCCTCAGTCCCGAGCCCAGCAGGATGAGCTTGACTACCCCAGGAAGGATTTGCCTTATCCAGTTTATCCAGAGGCGAGACAGTACTGGGTACGTATCAGTTACATCCCTCTGCATATTAATTACACACTCTGCGTATTAATTATATAATCCATCCTGGTACTGAATACAAATCATCGCTAAATTGACAGTGTTTGTCACTAAGATGTGAGGTAACAGCCTACAGCTACCTTTCACTGTGCAGGTGTTTTCTTCAGACTCTGTTGGAATGTTTTAAAATATGTTTTAAATATTTCCAAAGTTGTTTCAGTTTGTGTGCACACAGTGGTAATGCTTACAGTTATTTGCATGAAAATAATCTTCCAAAGCTCTTGGTGAGTGCGCACTCAGAAGCAGCACATTCTGAGAAAAGAAATATATAAAAATGTAGTTTGATTACAGATTGTTTTAACAGCAAGCATACCGGGGAGTGTGTCTCATGCTACTGATTTAATTCTAATCTCTTCACAGAGATACTAAGAACAAGTGCTTCCTGTATCAGAAATATCTTGGAAAGCTGCGTGATCGTTGGACAATCCAGGTGCTGAAAGAGCAGTGACACCCTGGTGGGACATAGAGGAAATTAGCATCTTTCTTAGAGAGCACTAAGTCAATTTGCAAAGAGAAGGTGTAGAGAATAACTCCAAAAGAAAATCTGATATCACAGAATCACAGAATTACTAGGTTGGAAGAGACCTCCAAGATCATCGAGTCCAACCCATGCCCTAACACCTCAACTAAACCATGGCACTGAGTGCCACATCCAGTCTTTTTCTAAACACATCCAGGGATGGAGACTCCACCACCTCCGCAGGCAGGCCATTCCAGTACTTTATTACTCTCTCTGTGAAAAACTGATATGACACGACATCAACCTCTGATTTATTTACTGTGTAATTGGTGACAACTTCGTGTGAATTCCTGATACTGCCGTGCACAAGGGTCTGCCCCTGTGGTACAAACACAGCAAAAGACTTAGCCTCTCTCTGTCCCAAGATTTATCAAACACCTACAGATCCAGTCCCCTCTCCCTTGTCTTTTTTGCTTTGTGTTCCGTCTGTCTTGATCCCAACAGCTGGAATGGTTTGCCTTTAAAACTGCCCTGGCTTGCCTTGTAACTTTTTTGTAAATGAGGAAAATAAATGAAGCTATGGATGATTGGCTAACTTGCCACTAAGTAACAAATTAAAAAGACTGAAGACTCGGATTCATTTCCCATTTTCCAAAAAGTCTGAAGCATATTATATTGTGCATTATGTGAAATGATTTTCCTTAGGAAATATGTGAAACTATATGAACAAAACCAGAATCTCAAGGATTTTAGAAAGGGGTTTTTGATATTTGGTTTTCCTTTAATGTAACAAAAAAGCAAAGTGGGCACATTTCATTTCTGGATTTACTTCTACTGCTGCAAATTCTGTCACAAATAAAGTAAGTTATTCTGGTTCCTTCTCTTATCTTCAGTAACACAGAGAAACGGTGTTAGCACATATGTTTAAGACCATAGACTATCAGTTTAAACCATTCTGACATTAGAAATTCAGATCCAAAGGTGGCAGAGAATTTTCAGTGAATCACTTTTTTCTGTCACTTCTCAGCCCAGGCGATGCCACAATCTGACAAATTGTGGTGATTGTTTGACCTCAATGCAGCTCTGTTGTACCAATTTCAGAGTGACCACAGAATATGAGTGTTCAATTTGATATTACACCACTGCTCTGAAAAGGAATAGGAGGAACAGATAAGGAAGTGCTGTAAATATCCATGGTGCTGGCAAGGGCAGAGCTGGCAGAACTGCGTCTCTCTCACCATTTTCCCAGTGTTCAGTTTCGTCATTACCTTTTCCAGGTATTTCCCCCTTCATTCCTTAATTGCATTGCACAGTTTGAAATAATTTTGTCATAAGAATGTCCATCTCTTGCTAGAGCTAGACAAAATCACTGGAGCGTCATTCCTACTGAATTTACTTTGGTGTGTGCTGTGTTACTTGGCTTGACTCTTCAAAACAAAAAACAAAAACAAAACAAAACAAAACAAAAAAAAGAGGAGGGTCAAATGTAAGTCTCCAAGTCATCTGCTAAGGAGGTGAAAGTCCAGGAGGATGACTCTTTTCAGAATTAGAGAAGCTCTATGTCTCTCTTGGCCTGAGGAGCCCGGAACTGGACCCAGCACTCCAGCTGTGGGCAGTAAGGTCACCCGAGGATGCCCCGTCTCAGGATGTCCACCTTGGGCCGCCCACTCTGTGTTGGCCCGACTCCCAGACCCCAGGTGGCTCTGCCCTCTAAACCCCCCAGGCAGGGGAACCCCTGCCCTCCCTCAGGTAGCTCTGAGCAATCCCCTCTCAGCATCTGAGAGGTTTGGGTCACATTTTCCAGGAATCCACTTCTGCCTTTACACTTCACTTGGAAACACAGCTGCAGCTTTGGATTCCTCTAAGGAAAAGAACACTTGGAACAGGCACCAAGCATTGCCCAAGTCCTCCTTTGCTCAAGATTTGTACGGCAGGCTCTTAATCTTTTGACAAAGAGTAATGCAAAGTTTCCAAAAAAGTTGGTATGCTTGTTATGAGAAGGTTCATGTCTGTATCCTAACTAGTTGTATATGTTTTAAAAATGGTTCAACTTGTATTGTCACGTTTAACCATGTTGCCCGAGCTATTTATATGTTGCAGGTTTTATTCACTAGATGAATCCACTGCCCTCGCGGGGACTGGTGTGAACTCCCGTCCTTGCCCCTCACGGTGCCCCGGGCGGGAGCGGAGGTCCCGCCACGAACCCCTCACGGTGCTCCGGCGGGGGGAGTGGGGTGGAGCGGAGTCCCCCCGCGGTCCCCTCACGGTGCCCCGGGCGGGAGCGGAGGTCGCCCCACGGTCCCCTCACGGAACCGGGGGCGCGGGGGGGTCTGAGGGGGCGGCAGCGGCTGCGCCTGCTCGGCGCGCGGGGGCGCGCGTGACGTGCGGGGGGAGCGGAGCGGGGCCGCGCGCGCTCGCGGCCGCCGCCCGGCCCAGGCTGCGGGCGGAGCGGGCCCAGGCCCGGCCCGGCCCCGGCGCGTCCCGCGGGCCCGGCGCACCCCGGGCCTGCACAGGTGAGCCGGGGCACGGGCACAGGCACGGTGGAGCCGCGCAGGCCGCGCTCCGGCACCGCCGCCGCGGTCGCTGCGGGCCGCGGCCGTCCCTGGGCGGGCGGGCAGGCGAGCGCCGGCCGGGCGAGCGCCGGTGCCGCGCCGGGCGGGTCGTGCGGGCGGGCCCGGCGGCGGAGGGGCCGCGCGGGCGGACAGAAAATGGCGGAACACAAGATGTCGGCCGGGCCGGCGGCGGGGCGGGGAGGCCGCGACTCAGGGCCGTGGGACGGCGTTATCCCGGCCGGGGCCGGGTTATTCCCGCCGGGACGGCGTTATCCCAGCGCTGTCCCCGCCTCCCGGTCCGCACCGCCGCGGGACACCCGCTCCTTTGTCTCCGCGCTCCCTTCGCCGCCTCCCCCCGCCCCGGCGGCACCGCGGGCGCGCCCGCGCCGGGCACGCGCGGGAAGGGAGGGAAGAGCCGGGAGCCGCCGGGATGCGCCGGGAGCCGCTGGCGCCAGCGGGCAGCGGGAGCCCCGGCCCTTGGGCACAGCCGACCGGCTCTGCCCGTGCTTTTTACTACGGGAAGTTTTATCGGTGCAACTCGTAGATGTAATTTTCATTTCTATGTATTATTTTGTATTAAGAGCTGTTAGCGCGTTTCAGGCAGCGAGACAAAATCTCGTTCACTGGTTTTGTGTGTGGCGTTTTACATGGATTTAGAGTGTAAGTTGTCGTGGTGTTATCTAGGTGGACACAATAAAGGACTTTAAAATGGATATGCTGTTTTTTTATACCCAGTCTATTCTCTGCCAAGGGTCTGCACGTTCGTTTATCATTCGGGGTTTTCTAATTAAGATTTTTGTGCAAGAAGGACGCTCCTCGTTTCTGTCGGTTGCTGCATTAAAATTATGGGCGGAAAAAATGAAAACTCTTGTTATCAGGCGAGGATAATTTTTTTGTTCTTTAACTTGAATATTAAGAAATTAAATGGTTACACAGCATCGGGTTTGTGTTTTTCAACGGTGTAGAAGTTTATTTATTGTTCCATGGCTCTATGTCTGAGCTTGGTCCTTTTGGTTTAATGCAAATCTCATTTGCAGCCTGTGAATATCCAAAACACCAGCAGTGTATGATGTTGTGTTCCTTTGGAGCATGTAATAAACAAGATGTAAATTATTTAGAAGAAATCCACTATTTTAAAGGAGAGACTAAGGGCTGACCATGCTATTAGGCTTCATAAAAGCCTAATAATGGTGAAAATACACCACCTGAACTTACTGGGAATAAAAGTGTGTATAAACTGGGGAGATGCTTAACATCTGCAAGACCACACAAAATGTATTCTTAAAGCTACATAAATGAGGAGCACATATTTAAGCTGTAATTGGCATGTTGTAATTGGTGGTCTGTGGAAATGTTTATGTTATACACATTTTAAATACAGCAACAGTGCCTGGAAGCCAGCACAGGATTGGGAGTTTCCTTGTCCCCCTGGAAACACCAGTGACACCCTGGTTTTCCTGGGAAGGGTAGAAGTGCTGAAGCATTAGTTGTTATCCATCCTCCTTAAAATGCTTTGCTGAAGATCTTTGCATTTGGAGTGTTTTCTTAAACTTTCTATAAAATGAAAATATTCCTGGTTATTTTGTGATACTTTCTTTAGGAAGAGTAAGCTAAGAATAGATCCTGGGAATTTCCACCACTGTTTCAGTTGAGTGTTGCTGTTAGATGTCCTTTGGTCGTTCCAAACTGCCAACCATTATCCTTGATCTTAATAAATGCCATGTGCCGGAGTAATTTACAGTTGTAGTCAGAGAGGTCAGATATCCCTTCTTCTACTCTAAAATTCATTGCTTGTCTCAGGTGAGTCCCATCTAAGGAAGAGCTTTGGCATAAAGAGCTGAAATAGATTGAAATGAACCTCAGGCTCATTAGAAAGAGAACTGTTACTTTTCAGAAAAGCAAAACCATTCCAGATACAGACATATTTTAAAAATTTAGCCTTGAGATATTGCTCTGGGAGTCTCAGTGTAGGTTGCATGAAATACTTCATTTTGGGATGTGACAATAGTGTGCTCTTCCCTGAGCCAAGATAGCATGCTGTAATTAAAAAAAAAAATGGAAAAATTAATGGAATATTGTAAAACGAATATTTATTGGCTGATACTAGTTAAACATTTTCACTTTCTTTAAATAGCCAGAGGAGAAGGGGAATTGAGGGGAAAAACTTAAGATGTTACAAGTTAGAAGAAGAGAAGAATGGATAAATTTGGGATTGTGACAGGGTGTGGAATTGTGGCTTTATGCCTAATTTCTTCCTTTCCAATGCTGTGATTGGATCTGTCTGTGGTGGTGTGGGTGTGTTACACAGTGTACTACAGGAGGAAGCTGAGAAGAACCACAGTTAATCACTGTGCTGCATTTTTTTTGTTCCCAATAACAAGGTTTGCCTGCATATGTGACATGTGGAACTGCATCATCTGCGCTGCTGCAACCTGTGAGCAGAGCCACCCAGTTTGAGGGCAGCCGTGGGCCTTACCCAGGGTTAATTCTTCCAGCAGTAGCAGGAAGGGCTTTTCCTGCTGTCACTGCATTCCTTTAAGATCTCAAAGTTGATATAAAAAATTTGTGGTTGTGTGGTTGATTCAAGTCCATCCTTTGTCTGCAGCGAGGGTTTACAAGAACATTCTTCATAGGCTTGGTACAGCTTCAGCGGGGTTGTTGCCTGTGTGTCATCATCCATCTCTGATTTTAGGGGACGTTTAAGGGATTGCTGGTGCCATCCCATAACTTTGGTTCTTTTTCTAGTCCTGTTAACTACCAGGAGAATATTCTTTTAGTGATAATTTCCTCTCCCTGCAGAAATTCAAATTCAGATTATAGTCCTACATTGTATTAAATTTTTCTACATGCTACAATACATAATATAGTTGTGCATCTAATTATTTAATCTGAAAATAAATTGCTTATTGAGAAGAAAAAAGTCTGGGAGAGTCTTCCTGTAATCTCATATTGATGTAAATTAAGATAACTTCTCATATCCATTTACTCTGGAAAAAGGATTATCTGAATGTAAAGGCTATGGTCAGGAAATGTTAGATATTGCCTTAATTCTGAAGTAGTTAAATGAGCTATTTATGCTCTAGAGCTGCATTATATTTTGTACTAGCAAGAATTCATTAGTTACAGAGAGAATTTTGGATGGCTGTGGTGATAATTTGGGAGTGATGGAGCATTGCATTGGGGTCCTGGAGCTGCTCTGTGATCCTTACAATGCTGAAAGAATTTGATTTTGGAGTGTAATTGGATTAGTGAAATCCATGCCAACTTTCCTCATGGATAATGTTTGACTTTTTATTGTATTCTTGAATTCAAACCTCCTTGGGTGGATCAGTGGTTTTTCCTTGCAATTGCCGTCGTTGGGTGCCTTTGCTGGAGGAGCTCAGACATTGTGGGAAGTCCTTGATTCCTGGATCCCTTGATTCTGCCTTAGAGGTGTTTCAGATTATGGGCACTTGTTCCTGCATCTTGGCTTGACCTTGGCTGTGTTGGTTCTTGGGGTAGAACTCACTGTAGTGTGGTTGTCAAGTGTTTTCTACCACAAAGTAGTTGGAGTTTCCCTCACAGTTTGGATTTAGATGCAAAGATTTAACAAATTCTTGTGGTGGGGTACTGGTGGTTTCTTTTATGAGATAGATCTAGGAGAGCAAAAACAAGGTTGGTGCTACAAGAGGAAAGCAGCGTACTTTGGAGATTTTCCCTTGAAAGATCTGTATTCCCTACTCCTTTCTGCCCCGCTCAGGTCATGTAGTTCTGAGCTCTGACACGGCATTCACTTTCCACAACTCCTACAACTTCTTATTTCCTCTGTGATTCTGTCAATTTTTCTGATTCTTGGATATGAGAGGGCAGGAAAGTACAAGATTTTAGTCTTGGGCAACAGAGATTGTTTTAGGTTTGAGATTTTTCACCTGTGAAAGCCTTGTGCTCTTTATGGTCCTGTGGGTGCTTCTGTGGAGTCACTTTGTCTGCACTGAGAACTTGTGTGAAGTCCTTTGGGTTGCAGCAAATTGCGAAACATTTCAGAATCCGCACACTTCGATGTTTGGTAGCAATGCTGGAATGCTGATTTTATCCTTCTCTGTTGTGTTTTATAGGAACATTTTCAAATGATACATGCTTTCTCCTGCTGTGGGAGTGACTTTGTGTAGCTGTACCTTGTCAAAGAGATCCCCATTAAATTCACATGTTAAAATTGATTTTGAATATCCATATATATATCCATATCTCATAATATCCAGATTTTGGAAAAATTGATACTCCCAATACAATTCTCCACTTTCTTCATTGTAGCTCCACACATCCAGAATCACCATCTTGATAATTAGTTAATGAGTCTGTACAGATAGGGGCAGAGCAGAGGCTGCTTTGTGCACAATTGCTAGTATTTATTGTGATGCTAAGATGCTATTGTTATGTCATTTTATATCAAAAATAAAATGGTAAAGTGAGTTGTGTGAAGTGTTGCTTATGGTTTTCTTGATTTTTTAATAAATTCTTCTCTGTGTTTGTCAGTGTAACACATCAATCCAATAAAGCTGATCAACTCAAGAACACTTAAACATAAATTCTTGTTTTTGTTTTATTGCAGTTATCTGTGAATGAATTTGGCTGAATATGGATCCCGGTGGTGGAAGTCTTGGATTGCAAACACAGGAATCCAAAATGCCTCACACTATGATCATGCAAGATTTTGGTAAACATTTTAACTATTAATAATAAGGAGTAAAATCCAGGAGATGATCTTCTCAGGTATTGGGAAGGACCATGTCTATACAAACATATTTTTATTTGAATTACAACACTGAATGATGTTAATTATTTTTTTTAATTCTGAAAAGAACCATTTTCTTGAGTGTTTTCAAGATTAACACTGCTGTTTGTATGTTACAATAGTTCACTGTGCATTTTTTGTTATGTTTAGAAAAGTAGTTCTGCAAATATGACTGACCAGTCCAGTCTGGTAATGAAAACCAGGTTTCTACCTCCAGCCATTCCTTGTGGTGTGGCAAGTTGTTGGAAATTTTACTGTAAATATTGCATAAAACTGGGTGTTTATTTTTAACAAGGTCCTTTCAGTCCAAAGGATGAGTCCTTTTATTCTAACAGCAGTTAATGGCTTGTTACTACGTTTCCAGTGTAACACAAGTATTCTGTGAAGGTTCACATTGCTGCTGCAATGAAATGTTTTCTAACTAGGAATTAAAAGAAAAGAGACTGAATTGCATAAACTGGTCTTTAGTTTTTAACAGAACCCAAGTTTGGGACAAACTCCACATTATGTTTTGAAGTGTTTTGTTATCTTAACTTTTACAGAACAGGCCGCTTTGGACAGTGTTTATCTGGTGAAATGCAAAATGTGGATGTGGAGAAGTAACAGATTTTTACATCTATGTTTAACTTGTCTATGTGATAACTCCATTCCTTAGATAAACCAGATGCTGGTGCAATAATTATAACATTTTTCTCCTGGTTCACGGTTGTTCCCTAGTGGCTGGAATGGCTGGCACTGCTCACATCGATGGAGACCACATTGTTGTGTCAGTCCCCGAAGCTGTCCTGGTTTCTGACGTGGTCACGGATGATGGGATAACCCTTGATCATGGCTTGGCAGCTGAGGTGGTGCAGGGGCCCGACATCATCACAGAAACAGATGTTGTCACCGAGGGTGTCATCGTTCCCGACTCTGTGTTGGAGGCTGATGTTGCCATTGAGGAGGCTTTGGACACCAGTGACCACGTTTTGACTTCTGACCTGATCACAGAAACCGTGCGAGTTCCCGACCAGGTGTTTGTGGCAGACCTTGTCACGGGCTCTGAGGGACACTTGGAGCACGTGGTGCAGGACTCTGTGGCCGGGGCCGAGTCGCCCACCATGGTCTCGGAGGAGGTGCTGGTGACCAACTCGGATTCGGAAGCTGTCATCCAGGCAGCTGGAACTGTCCCTGGCTCCACGGTCACCATCAAAACCGAGGACGATGACGATGGCAAGAGCACATCTGAAGACTACCTGATGATATCTTGTAAGTCCACAGAGGTAGATGGAAGCAGGAGAGAGCTGAGCTGGAAGTGCTCTGGTGGGGAGAAGTTTCTATAACCGGACTCTTGAAACGCTCAGGGAATAGGCTTGTGCCCATTTAATTCCTGGTGTCTGGATTTGGGGATTTTGACGCAAAATCACTGATACAACAAGCAAGAGAAAGACATTGGTGCTGCTGAGTGAGTGGGTGTGTATGCTTGTGTTTCTGAAACTAGGTATTCTAGGAAATTCAAGAAAAGCACCTTGGAAAGTTAAACATTCCATTTATTTTGAATATTTTACTTTTTTCTAAAAAACACCACAGATATATTCCAATGCTATGTAGATTCATGTGAAAATAACATATTGAGATTAATCAGAAGAATCCCACTAAGAAATAGGGGTTTTTTAACATCTCAAAGTTCTCTCAGTGTGTCCACAAAATCTGGTTTGTTTAGTGTATTAAAAATTATAATAGGCATTTCATTGTCCATTGTGCTGTTCTGGGCTGAACTTGGAAATAAGGGGTCGTGCTCATTAATGGATTGGCTCATTAGCACATTTCAGCATCCAACTCCATATGATCCTGTTGACAGGTAGCTGAAGTTGGCTGCTGCAAGAACCCTGGGTACTTTTGTGTTTCTTCAGTGCTTGCATTATACCCAAGGTACCAGTTGTTGCTGCTTCACAAATTCAATAAAATTGTATTCCAAGTAATTTAATTATTTTTACTTCTTCAGATCACTTATTGAAATGTGAGTAGGTCAAAACAGATTTTATTTAGTCAGAAGCAATATGTTAAAAAAAAGGCAATGCCAAGTGTGTCAAAGTGTCAGTCTGTTCACAACAAGCTGCATTTATTAAAAATTTCATGACAGAGGACACCACTAATTCGTGATTATAATGATTTCCTTCTCTTATAGCATTTATGTCCCTTATGCAAAATATATTTTGATTTTTTTTGTTCAGTATAGGATGAACAGAAAGGATTTTTAAAGCTTTCCATCATTACTGTGTCACTAACAAAAGTCAAAAAATGTTTTTTTTGAAAAAGAAACTTCAAAAATGAGTCTGCAAGGCAAATTAGACCTGCAACAAAAAAAAACCTTGTGTGTTTTTGTAACAAAAGGAACACCATTTTTACAGTCAATTGTTTCCCTGAACAAATTCCTCGTTTCTTCAGAGTACTTAGGATGAGTTTATTCAGTAATTGGCTGTTTCCCTTGTCATTGTGAGTACAGTCATCTTTGGGATTCCTTCTGAGAGTGATGAGTGATTGATGCTGATAATCCTGCACTTAGACCAGAGCATCTGAGTGTGTCTGACACACTCATGGTTTTGTCAGGTGCTCTCAGGCTTGGCTTTCACAATGTTTCAAAGCCGTTTTGAGACCTAGTTTTTGTGTAACGGTGATGTGTTTGAATAGTCACAGTTGGAAGCTACATTGTTCACCTAGGATTTTGTTTTAAGTAATCATTTAGCTAAATTAAGGCAGTCATAGAACTGGTTAGGTTGGGAAGGAGCTGTAGGATTACTGAGTGTAATCGTTCTCCTGGCACTGCCAAGGCTACCACTGACCATGTCCCCAAGGGCCACGTTCACATGGCTTTTGAATCCCACCAGGGGTGGGGACTCCACCACTGCCCTTTCCATGAAGCAGTTTTTCCCACTATCCAACCTGAGCCTTCCCTGGCGCAGCTTAAGGCTGTTTCCCTGTTCCCTGGGAGCAGAGCTCGACTCTCTTGGCTGTCCCCTCCTGTCAGGGAGTTGCGCAGAGCCACAAGGTCCCCCTGAGCCTCCTTTTCTCCAGGCTGAGCCCCTTTCCCAGCTCCCTCAGCCTCTCCTGGTGCTCCAGCCCCTTCCCAGCTCCATTCCCTTCCCTGGACATGCTCCATCCCCTCAATATCCCCCTTGTCATGAGGGTCCCAGAGCTGCCCCCAGCACTGGAGGAGCCCCAGCAGTGCCAGCACAGGGGACAGCACTGCCCTGATCCTTCTGGGCACCATTCCTGATCCAAGCCAGGTGCCACTGGCCTCTTGCCCACCTGGGAACCCCTGGGCTCCTATCCAGCTGCTGGCACCAGCACCCCCAGGGCCTATCCCAGCTCCCCAGCCCCTCTGCCCCAGCCTGGAGCTTTCCATGGGGTTGTTGTGACCCCAGGGCAGAACCTGGCACTTGTGAACAATTGGCCTCAGCTCATGCATCCAGCCTGTTCCCCTGCAGACCTTCCCACCTCCAGCATTAACACTTCTCCAATTCGGTGTCATCTGTAAAGCTGATCCTACTTGTGGATCATTGATCGTTCGTTGAGCTCTGTCGTGTTTCCTAAGTTTTGAGCCTGTCTTGTGCTGGGGATGCCAGCACAAAGTGACCCCCCACAAAAGCAGACACTTTTGACCCCACAAAGTGTCTGCTATTGTGTTTTTGTCAGTAGTAATGAATCATTCTTATGCAGTTGTTAATTTTTTTTATGTTTAAATATTACCCTTGATTTTTTTTTTAATTTATGGAGGTAATGTGTTGTGTAGAATGGACAAAGACCTCAAATTATCAAGCAGATCAAAAATTTTTATTTACTTATATGTATTCAATTGTCAAATGCTGTCAATATTCTAGAAAGTGAATTTTACAGCATTTCGTTCGGGGTGTGTATAGAAGACTGTTGAACTGTTTTTATAGTGTAAATCACACCAAAGTGATATTTCTAAAAAATTTCAAAATACTTAGTTGTCTTTTAATGAAATTTAGCATCTAAAAGGGGGAGACTTTACATTAAATACCAGATACACCCTTAGGGAATACTACGAGTTGTTCTCTGGAACACATGTGGAAACTACCAAAATATGACATATTGGGGTATGGATCTGACTGTGGAGTTTTAATTTTCCTTAAGTTTGTTGGGAGTTACAGCTTAAATGACAGAACCATAGAATGGGTTAGGTTGGAAGGGACTTTACTGAAAGGTGATTTTTCAGCATTTTGAGATGACATTCTTATGTAGATACTTTGTACACTTCTGGTAATTACATTTTCTGTGTAAATGCTATTTGGACAATAGTAAGTTGATAGTTGTGTGACTATCTGTGTATGGTTTTGTGACTGGAAATTTTCATTGGAAGATTATCACCACTCTGCAGATAAATTCAGCTTTTTCAAACCAGCTTTATAAGCATAGGACTTAAAACATCTACTTTTGATACGTTCACAACACGAATACCACAGGGCGTTCACGATTCTGTGCTTTAAACCATCAGAACACCTTGATAAAAAGGAATCCCAAATGCAGTGGTGGGCCCCTGACCCCAGCCCTTGTCAGAGTGAGAGGGAGCTGGAGAGCAGCACATCCCGTGCTTCAGGGGCAGTGGGCAGTGGAGCTGAAGCCTCCCCTCTTTTGTTTTTCAGGTTTGCGATATTCAGACCCACAGCGGGTTGCCAGCCCCCGCTCCGCGTGCCGGCCCCATGCACTATTCTGGTGACCTCAAAGCCACCACTGACCCACACTGGAGCTGGCCCGGGGGTAAGGTACTGTGCCACCAACACCTCCTTTTTAGTGTCTTACACTGTTGCCTCATTTGCTAAACATTTTAGGATTCCTACTCCTCTATTTGAACCTATGGGATTTAAGTAGCTCAGACATTAGAAAAACCCGGAGAATTGTCAAAGCGTGGAACTTACCTTGCCCTCGTGTTGCTCCTCTGGTGGCTGTGGTATCACCAGCATAGTGCATGTGAGGCATCACATGGATTGGGAGCTGGCAATCCACGGTGAATCTGGACATCACACACCTGAAAACAGCCAAGCCAGGTAAGTTTAACACTGGGAGTGTGCTGAGTGTTCCTTTAAAGCTTGTTCACTCAGGAGGATTCAGCATCTATTTATGGAGGTTCTCTGTTCTGTTTTCTCAGTTTATTTTAAGGGACGAGATAATAACATGTAGTGCTTCTGGTGGGTGAGTCAGAGCTGGAAGACACTTTGATATTCCATTGACAGAAAGGAAACAAGCATTCCACGTTCCCCTGAGCTATCCCTGGGAAAAGCAGCAAGGAATTTAGGACTGATGGGTTAGTAGTGATTGAAGGCATATTAGACAACAGAGTATTTTCATGAGCTGTTCTGAAAACCAATAATATTTTAGAGCCTGACAAAGATTACTTGTGCTGCTGTGTTGTTTTTCTCTTATCTAAATCTGTTTAAAAGGTAGGTGGAAGCCGTGAGGTGTACTTCAGACAAGACCGGACTTTAAGCAAAAGCAATTGCAAATTCGGTGTGTTTTGTTGTATTTGAAACAAAAAGCAACATCTTAAAGATAACAGTCTGTGTTGATATCATTTTCTCAGCCCAGATGATATTTTCCAAATTTTGCTATATTACACATTTGCCTTTTTAGAAAAGTGATCCCAGAGGCCCTGGATACACAAACTTCCTGACTGATTTCCTTTTTTTTAGCTTAAATTCTAAAGATTGATTTTTTTTGTAGAATGCACAGGATGGTTAATGGTGTAGAAGTTACCACAAATGTTAAAAATACTGTTCTAAGTTTGCCCCTCAAAAGTAGGACTCCCTATTTTTAAAGGATATTGAAGATTTGAGGGCTTTACAGGCAATATTAAAACACAGTATGGGAGTGTACATGTTACATTCATGTTTTGGGGGTTTCTTTTGCTGAAAGCATTCTTACAAAAATTGAAAAAGTCCCCTTTTTTTTCCCTTCATGTAATGTTTATTGCATTGCAGTTGATGTCCTGATAACTATCTAAAATTGTGGACTTTTTTCTTACATTATTTCATCAGCCCCATAGCGGTGTCACATAATATTAAATAGTTGGAAATTTTTCCAGAAGCAAAACTTCCTGTCACACGTTTGGGAACTCCCCTGTTCAGCAGGAAGTTGCTGTTGTTTCCCAGGGTAAATAGTTGGAAATTTTTCCAGAAGCAAAACTTCCTGTCACACGTTTGGGAACTCCCCTGTTCAGCAGGAAGTTGCTGTTGTTTCCCAGGGCAGAAATACATATTTCTGTTAAACTGGTAACATGTTATGTTTATAAAATACATGAGTTTAGAAAAAAATTGTGTTGCTTGAGTAGCAGATTTGAGAAGAACTTTACTACCACCTCCCAATTCTAAATTGGCAGGGTTTGTAAGCTTTGTAATACTCTTTTTTGGCAGTCACAGAGCTGGGTGTGTAATCCCTCGTACTGGGAATTACCTCCAACACTTACACGTGCAGTGGGAATGGCCATTGTATTAAATCAAACTTATATTTATCATTTTCCAGAACATGCATAAGAAACTTCTATAAACATTAAAAGCCTTGCAGAAAAAAAAAAAGTCCTTAATAAGTTCATGCTTAATAAATGTATGGAAATACTTATTCCAAGCTAAGGGAATTTCAGCATCTCCACTTTTGTCTCTTCTGACAACCTCATTCTGGCAGCATTTAAAAATGCCAATTAGCAGTGCAGTAACACTCCCACAGTGCATATAAAGGGGTTGAATGACCTGGTGCTGGGAAAGTCGAATGTCAGAAGAATATTGCAGGTTCTCTGTTGTGGCTCTCTGTTTGTGCTCTGACTGTTCCCAGTGTCCTGCCAGGTCACACAAACATCATGCAGCACGTGTCAGACTCCCACTCATTAAGGTGTTGATGTTCCTGGCATTGGTTTCAGTGAGATTTAGAAAGATTTTTTAATTAAAAAAGCAGAAACTCTTCCTGAGAAAATTTGTTTTTTCTGATCCATGTTCAATACTTTTTCAGCAATAGAATTAATCTTTTAGTTAAAAACAAACAAAAAAACCCCACCAAACAGCTAAACCAGCATTTTTTAAATGTTTTCCATAGATGTTTCAGGTTATAGAGCCTGGTGCTGATAACAAGGTTGTGGGATCAATCTCCATATGGATCATTCACTTAAGTGTTGGACTTAATGATCCTTTTGGGTCCCTTCCAACTCAGAGTATTATTTTTCATCAAAGTATAGACTTCACAGAGGTTCTAAAATGAAAGCAAATACTTACATGTACTTACCTACATTTTATCCAGTTCTGTCCTCAGTAACTTCTGTACTCACCTGATGCAGTCCAAGATTTGTGAATAGAAATGGTTTCCCGGTGCTTTGAGTTTAGTATGTGTCAGTGGAATCCTGTCCATGAGTGGGAAGAGCTTAGTTTGGGACTGCTTGGGTGGATTCCCACTCCCCTGCTGCCAGAGGGGCACCTTCTCCTTCCCACCACCTGTGACTCCTCCAAGCTTCAAAGGCTTTGAAGTGACTCCAGTTTAGCCCAGTGCTTCAGGGGGTTAAAGCAGTTCTTGGGAGCAGTCACCAGTGCCCTGGGAGCAGGAAACTGGGGGAAGGGGTTGGGGACCACTGCAGCCATCCCAGCTAAGCCAGCTTTTCCAAGGGATTGAACCCTTGGCATCCTCGTGGTGTCAAGAAGCTCTGCTGTCACCTCAATGTTCATTTTAAGGCATGTTTCTTTGCTTAGTGCACACATATTTTAATGTTACACGTGCAGCAAGATGCCGTTTCTCTGGAATGTATTTCATTCAGATTTTATCTACATTTTGTGGGATTTTCCTCTGTTTAGAGGACTTCAGTGGATGTTCAGCACTCCACAGGTTTGTGTTGACCATCTGCACAGAAGCTAAAATTATCCTCAGAAAGAAGTGTGTTGGTACTTGTGTCAGAGAGATGCTGAGTTCAGTGTCCTCTGTGTTGGCAATTTGAGGTGTATCTATGGTCATCTCTCTGAATGCCCTTTTTACCAAAATATGTTGATTTAATAGTTTGGATGTATTTTTTTCAAACTAAATGAACGTTTTGAATGTATAAACCAAATAACCAGTGAGTGAGTTGTATAAAGAATGAGAAGTCAATCTCTCATAGTAGTATTTAGATTTATAGTAACTGCATCTTTTAATCAGCTGTATATCATGCAATTATCTTCATTAATGTGTATATTTTCAAGTGATAAAGTGGATAAAATCATCATTTCTTTTAGGGAGAAGATACAGTCAGATTTTCGATGCACACTTCTTTAGCTGGAAGTCATCATGCTCCACAAGAGTTTCAGCCACTAAATTTCGGTCACTATGCCTCAGAGTGAAACTTCTGAGAACTCTTAAACTGTAACAGGCAATTCTGGGTTAATTTCAATCCTTTTGTATAGATGTTTAATTTTAATTATTGATGAATTTTTGCTTTCTAAGAGTAATAGAGAGTAATAAGAGTTTCAGCCATAACCAGTTACCTCATTCCCTTTGATGACAAGCTCCCTCTTGTGTCCTTCATTCTGTGATTCCTGCTGTGTTTCCTGAGTTGCAATGAAATACTGAACTTTTGGAATCTCTTTTAAGTTTCTTGAGATGAGCTGCTTTTAAGGGCCATTTTCCTGTGCATGGGGAGAATAGTGAAGAAAATCATGCTACTGATTACTTTGACTTCTAAAAATGTATTTGAACCTCATTATTCTCTTCTTTTTGCAGTGGATGATGTTGGAGAGAAATTGGACCATATAGGAAGCACTCCCTTGAAGATCAGTACTGAGGTGGCAAGTGATGATGTTGCTAAAGATGATGGCTTTGGTTCAGAAGTTATCAAAGTCTACATATTTAAAGCTGAAGCTGAAGATGATGTTGAAATAGGTACCTTGAAATCCTGTTTATTCTTTCAGTAGTGTGACGTGTTTCAGAGTTAGTTTGTTTTTCATTCCATGTAATCCAGGGACTGAAGTGTTTTGTAAAAGATGACATTTGTGGAGGGTGCCCAGATGCAGCAAATGCTGGGTGTGGATTAGTCTGGAGTTCTTTTTTGACTAGCAGGGCTATTTTCAGGCAACCAAAGCCCAAATGCAGAAATGGCTGTGTGTCTGCAGCTGTTTTTTTCAGCTGCTGCTTTTCTCTGACTTTGCAAGACACAAGTGTGTCAGCACAGCAGAGTCTCTGTAATGGATCCCTTTTGTTGGTGGGAGCCTTTCATGACCTTTGCAGAGAAAGCAGAGGATTTCTCCACTTGGAGGTGAACCAAGGGACTCAGAATTCTCTGCAGTTCCCTTTCCCCATGGATAGACCAGCACTCCTAGTGCTCTGAGGGGATGCTCACCTGTGTCTGTTCCTGAAAAAGCAGAATCCCCCTCTTGGTTGTTTTGGAGCTGAAACCTCTGGATCATTCCCAAGCTCTGTTCCCAAAATACAGTTTGTTGCTGTGGGGATGGGCTGTCAGTCTCAAGGGACAGGAGGGACAGACTGCTGGTGCAGCAGCAGGGAGAGCCAAAATCTCTGATGGCTGAGAAGTAATTCCCAGAAGGGGTATTCCCTGAGCTGCTCTTAAGGAGGTGGTCCAAGCAAATAAAAAAAATACTTGGATCTGAAATTAATCTTACCAGTGGCTTTGTTCACATTGACTTAATGTGTGTAACTTCTTTTTGTTCAAGGTGGGACAGAAATTGTCACCGAGAGTGACTTCCACAATGGCCATTCTGTAGCTGGAGTCATTGAACAAGGAGGTGTTGGGAGAATGCAGAGAGAAAAAATGGTTTACATGGCTGTTAAGGACTCTTCTCAGGAAGATGAAGATATTAGTAAGCATAATAAGAAACATTTTTGTTTCTCATGCTGTTTGTACACCCATATAACCATCATTCTCAAGGACTATTTTTTTCTGGAGGATTCTTCAGCCTGAAGTAGTAGAAGTAGAAGTAAGCTCATCTTCCCTAAAAATAAAAAGCAGGCTATAATTATTTTAAAGTGATGTGGATAATGCACTTTGTGCATACTGTGTGCAATAATTTCATTATTTATATTAAATTTAACATGTCCATGGATGAAGTTAATGAGGTTAGTCAAACTTCTTATTTTTCTATTTTCCTACTGTGAATTAAGCAGCTTTCTGACAAAGTAGCAAATGTCATCAGTTGCAAGTTCATGAGTTTGTGTATTGGAAATTTTGTGGGCATTTGTTTTGGATTAATATTTATTGATACATGTTTTCTCTCTTCAAGGAATATCTGAATAAGCAATGATTCCCTAAATACCAGAGGAAGAAGATTAATTTATAATGAGTATCAATCAGAGAGCAAATTAAATGAAGGAAAAGTTAGGCAGAATAAAATTTAAGATTTCTTCTCCTCCCTTCATCCAGGCTGTGCTGAAATAGCAGATGAAGTTTATATGGAAGTTATTGTAGGGGAAGAAGAAGCCACATCCCTTCCAGACACCCAGCTTGAGGACTCTGGCGTGAATAAAACATTTGTCCCTGTTGCTTGGGCTGCTGCTTACGGTAGGAACCTGTGCTGCTTTCCTGATAATCCCTGCCATTATTACCTCTCTCATCCAGCTGCCAACATCTCAGGGATTACCTCACCCTGTTCTTGGGGTTTGGAAACAGCTCCTGAACTCTGCCATCCAGTGATTGCTGTGTGTTGAGTTTCATGGAGTAGAAAGGAAAGTTTGTTAGGAGAAGTTTGATTTTGTTTCAGATCCCAGCTCAGATGTACAGAGTATGCGGGGTTTGATGCTTAATGTTGAAGATCTTAAACCACAAGAACAGCTTTAAGTATTTTACATTTGTAGGAATAGGGGGAAAGACAGTAAAAAGGCAATAGTAGGAATAAACATGTAAATATGTTCCTAATAATTTCAATTTATATACATGTTTTAAGCCTGTTAGTCCTTCAGGTGAGAAACAAAAAAGTGATTTGTTTTCAAATAGTGGAAGTACTTTGGGATATATTGTGAATTCTGTCTGTTCTTTTGTATCATTTCCTTGGATTTTGGTGTGTTAAATGTTTATTAAGAAGGTACCAAGTTATCCATAGCCTCTGTTACAATTAATTAAGCAAGATAGTGAAAAGTCCTTGGTGTGGTAATAAGACCCTAACAGTTGGGCTGGTAAAGTGCTTCACAACCACAGAGCCTTGGCACATAGCAGCAAATGCTTCCAGTGCAAAATGAGAATGTGCTCCTGAGGTATTCCTTATGCATCTCCAAAATTCCATTGTGCTGAGAGGCTGATAAGGGCCAAATCCTCTTATCTGCCTACTTCTACTCCAGACAGATAATGTGCTTCCATCTCAGGAGCAAAGTGTGCATTTCAGGTGACCTCTGCATTGCTATGTGAGAGGATAGATGAGGTTAAAAGTTTGCAGAAACAAGCATATTAATAATGGAAAGCAGGAGAGCCAGCAGGGTAAGCATGCAAACATAGATGGGATGGATATTAACTCCTCCCAGGGATAGGATTTTGTCACCTGAGGCTCACAATTACACAACGCCAAGCTGCACATCTCCACTTGGATGGTGTTAGCCTGTTACTTATTGGCTCAGTTACTTTTCTCTTATTATCAGGCTTTCAAAAGCAGCATCTTTAAAAAGAATATTATTTTATAATGACTAAAGTACCATTTTCTGCAGGAGATGAAAGAAGGCTTCCCCGAAGATACGAAGATGGTCAAGCGGCAGGTGAGAACTTTTAAGTAAAACTAAAACTGTCTTTGAAAAAATAGACATTTCTGTGTCAGTGCTCCTAACTAGAGGTGCAAAGAATGAGCCATAAGTTAGATATTGAGGTACTCTACAGTCTTTCTCTACTATTTTGAATTAAAACAATTCTAGATGTCTCTAGGCCTTCGGAGGGGGTGGGGAATTTGGGAGGCACTGCCAAGTTTATAATGTAGTTTTGCAGATAGAGTAGAGATAATGCAGTTGTTAAGAAGTAAAAACTAGTTAAATAAAAAAAATCAAAGAATATATTTAGAAATTAATCAGTGTTTAAACAATCATACCCTTGACTTTGCCAGGAAAGATAGATAGTGGTTCCTATTAGCACACTTCATTTTGATGTATGTTAGTGGTAGAGGAATGGGCAATGCTTTTTTTAAAAAAGTAGATAATGGTGCTGTGCAATTCCAGTCATCAGTCCCAAAGAAAAAAGTTGTTTAAGGTTTTTTATGGTGTCTAATTTTTGTTTCTAGGAAATAACTTGGATACACGATTAGAAAACAAAAACGGTAATGCAACACAGTACCTGCAGATTTGTGATAGCATTAGCACTAATAGAGTGCTCAAACAAAAAACCAAGAAAAGGAGGAGAGGAGAGGCCAGGCAATGGCAAACAGGTAAACACTGGATGGTTACGGTATTGTCATGGAGTGCCACTTTCTCCTGTCCTATTCCTTTTCTCTTTTTTAAGTGATGCAGAATTAAAAGCTATAAATGATGATTTGCATATTTCCTGTGTCCTTCCCCCCTCCAGTTCTGTGCCTAGAAAATGTCGTATTTTGGTATTCAGAGTCAGTACACTCAGGGCTGATACAATTCATTGGAATGTTGCAAGCTGTTAAAAGTACCCATGGCTATATTCAGTGCACATGTGATATTCCTGATCTGTTAAGCAGTTTCTGAAACAACTATATAAACTATAGGTCCTGTGGATTGATTGTTTTTAAACTACTGAGCCTCTCTCTCTCTGCTGCAAGTGTAAGTGCATGAATCTGAACAGCACTTGGCTGATTTAAAACTTCTTAATCAGTTAATGTGTTTCCTTCATAACTTGTTTTTGTTTGTTCAAAAACAGCTGTTATAATAGGTCCTGATGGACAGCCCTTAACAGTTTACCCTTGTCATATTTGTGGGAAAAAATTTAAATCCAGAGGATTCTTGAAAAGGCATATGAAGAACCATCCCGATCATATGATCAAGAAGAAGTACCAGTGTACAGACTGTGACTTTACAACTAACAAAAAAGTAAGTTTCCACAATCATCTGGAAAGCCATAAACTTATAAATAAAGTTGATAAATCGCATGAGTTTACAGAGTACACGAGAAGATACAGAGAGGCGAGCCCGTTGAGTTCCAATAAACTCATCCTGCGGGACAAGGAGCCCAAGCTCCACAAGTGCAAATACTGTGACTATGAGACTGCAGAGCAGGGGCTGCTCAACAGGCACCTGTTGGCAGTCCATAGCAAGAACTTCCCTCATGTGTGCGTGGAGTGCGGGAAGGGCTTCCGCCACCCCTCGGAGCTGAAAAAGCACATGAGGACCCACACGGGGGAAAAGCCATACCAGTGTCAGCACTGCGTGTTCAGGTGTGCTGACCAGTCCAACCTGAAAACTCACATCAAAACCAAACACGGCACCGACCTGCCCTTTAAATGCGAGCATTGTCCCCAGGCCTTCGCCGACGAAAAGGAGCTGCAGCAGCACACCGAGCTCTTCCAAGGGCATAAGACTCACCAGTGTCCCCACTGTGACCACAAGAGCACCAACTCCAGTGACCTGAAGCGACACATCATTTCAGTGCACACCAAGGATTTTCCCCACAAGTGTGAGGTGTGTGAGAAAGGCTTCCACCGGCCTTCGGAGCTCAAAAAGCATAGCGAGACCCATAAAGGGAAAAAGATCCACCAGTGTAGGCACTGTGACTTCAAAACCTCCGATCCTTTTGTGCTCAGTGGGCACATCCTCTCCGTTCACACCAAGGACCTTCCTTTTAAGTGCAAAAGGTGTAAAAGGGGCTTCAGGCAGCAGAATGAACTGAAGAAGCACATGAAGACCCACAGTGGCAGGAAGGTGTACCAGTGCCAGTACTGTGAGTACAGCACCACGGACGCGTCGGGCTTTAAGCGCCACGTCATCTCCATCCACACCAAAGACTACCCCCACAGGTGTGAGTACTGCAAAAAGGGCTTCCGCAGGCCCTCCGAGAAAAATCAGCACATAATGAGGCACCACAAAGAGGCCATAATGTGATAGGTGAGCTCCAGAAGGAAGTAATGTAGAGACTGATATGCTAATTGGGGAAAAAAAATAAATCTCACGAACTGTTTCTCCTGGTTTCAAAGCTTGATATTAAACCATAACTTTACATTCTTTGTATTAGAAGTCTTAAAAAGTAATAGGGTTGGCAGGGGATCTCATAGCCCTATGATTGTTGCTGATCAGAACCTAAAGAGCACTAGAGAATGCAGAGGATGGATGAATGTCTTAAATTTGCAGAAAGATAGATGAATGTCTCCAAATGAACAGTATTTGCCATTGCTGAGTCTAGAGGACAGGGCAGAGGTAATTGTGTGACCCATTCTGTCAGTCCCAACGTGTGTCTCCAGTACGGAAACAGATCCCTGGAGGGGTGAGCTACAGAGAGTTGGCAAAGGAGCCCTCTCTTCACTTCTTGTGCAGTTTGGAATGGGGAGTTGTAGTCAGACACTTCATCACAACATTTTCAATTGTGCCTAGAAATTGAATTCCAGAACTGGCGAAATTTGAGGGGGGTGGCCCTTGTTTGGTTTGGTTTGTTTTTTTTAACATTTCATAGGGAAACTTTTTGGTTTCCTTTATTAGTTTAGGTCCAAGAAGCATTTTTTTACTGGTTTTCAAAGCTGCTAACCTATTTTATTGCAGGATATGATGTTTAAAATAGAGCATTATGTTATGGTCTCAGAGGTGGTGTTCTGGTGCTAGGGTTAAAGATGTATATGTGTATAATTTCCCTTTTTTTATCTGAAATTACAGTTGAATGTTGTTCAGTATGGCACATATAACAAAATTAACTTTGACTTTTTTTTAAAGGATAAAAATGGATGCAGCTCATAGTGTTGTGACTCAACACTAATTTTTTTCTTTGCTACTTTAAAGTCTTCTCTAAAAAGAATATTAAAAACAGTTGAAAACTGTAGGGTTTTTTAATTAAAATTCAAAGTACTTAGAGGTTCTTTAGGGCAGTGTTCTTAACAGTATGACAGTTACTGTCCTACCTCCTAATATGAAATTTTCCATATAGACATAAAATTGCACCTTTTAATTGATTCTTTTAAAAAAAGATCTATACCATGCTATAAACATGCATTTTCAATCTGTAAGAAAGTATATATGCAGTATTTAACCAGAAAAATCTGCTGCCACTAGAGTTGGGAGATGGATCTTGAGTTTACAGTGTATACATTTAAAATATGCATCCCTTTAAAAATGCTTTGTGTTAGCATGCTGCAAATCCAATGGCGCTTATATAATGAGCTGGTCTAGGGCTATTTAATGAAAAACCTGGTCATAAATGTTATGCATATAATGTGTATTTTTTACCTTTTTTAGTTGCTTCATGTTTGCACACAGCTGTTCACATGAGAAATTGTAACTTCATGCTATATTGTGGCTTTGTGTTCCAGATAATGTTCATATTTTGTTTTTGCACCAGATGAGAATCAGTTCCTTGAGAATAAATTTTTTTTATATTTCTAAACTTCAGAAAGTTAAACTTTGGGAAACCTCTTAGACAAATAAGTGTTTTATGTGGCTGTAAAAAATGATGTACACGCTGTAAAATAAGATTGTCACTGTTCTGTGGGATTATTATTTCTAAATGTGTTACTCATCGTAACAGGCATACAATAAAATGCATCTCTTGCACTCCAGATTTTTTGGAGTTTCCTTTTCATTTTTGGTGTTTAGGAAAGCCCTATTCTCTGTAAATTCACCTGATATTTTTAATTGCATTATTCACTAATTAATATGTAATCACATTTCAAGGAAACAGGTTACTGCAGGTCTATTTACCAGACTGTTGAGGAGAGAACATTAGTATGATTTAACCCTTTAGGCTTACAGGTAATGTATTTGTATTTGTTTTGCTTATTTTTAAAATAATTATCAAATGTGATACTGACATTCCTTTGAAACCCTTTTTTTTCCTTTAAGAGAACAAAAAACTTCCACATATTTTGAGAAAACCCAGGTACATTTTTGTCATTTTACCTGTGTAATAGAACAGCTTGCAGAATAAAATGCTAAAAAACGGTGCTATCCTAAACTACCTCTCTTTTTAGAATACTTGAATTACAACATCAGTAACATTAAAAAGCTGAAGAAGAACATGTGCTATTAAATGAACCCTTCATCGAGGATTTCCAGTGGGCTTTGAGTGACTGAAGTTGTAGGTTTTGCAAAAAGAGCAGAAATTAAGCAGACAGGAATGAATTCATCTGGGTTTTGTTGCTGCTTTTCCTTGCATGCCCACCAGTCAGACAGGAAAAAATCTTAGTGATTTAAAGTTGTGGATTTCTGACAGTGTCAGTGCTTTGTTCCTGAATGTTATATTGAATATGTGGACTGAAGGAGTTTCTTCATAGCCTGAAGATGATCCCTGACTCGGTCCATGGCTGTGCTGGCTCATTTTTCCACCCTACAGACGGACCAAGTAATCAGGTAATTATTGTTCTGTATCAAAGCAGGAGGTCACTTGCTGTTCTTGACATAAGATTTTACTAGGAAGTGGTGTTTTAAATCTTAAGTGCAAGGATAAAATGCCATCTGAATCCTCAGCAGTTTGAGGGACAGTTCCCAAATCCTTCTCAGTGCCCTTTCCCAGTAAATATTTGAGAGCTGTGACAGGTCAGGGGTGCTTGAGCAAGCAGAGCGTCAGGAAGGTGTGCAGAGCTTGCTCTGAAATGTCAGATCTGTTTGGTGCAGCTTTTTACTGGGCTGACAGGTGCAGTTAAAAGTGATTCACATCCTGATCATCAGCTGTGTTTGTCTTTCCTCAGGTTTCAACTGCCTGCAATTAAAGGTAATAAATCAGAGAGAAAACACGGAAGAGCTGCAGCAGAACTCTGGAGGTAAAGGTGAGGTACTGGGTGTGGGCCGGTGGCTGCTGGAGTTGTCAGGCACTTCCCAGCCAGAGCTCTCTGGCTTTTATTTTACAGCTGAGAGAGAAATTTCAATACTGTAGAAAGATCAGTCAAAACAAAGAAGACAGTTTTCTCCTTTTCATTGCAAAACAAGGCTGCATTCTGGCAGATAAAGACAGGGCAGAATATATATTGTAATTAAATAAAGAAAATAATGTCTGACTTTTTTCTAATTTGTTTCTGGAAAAATGTTGAAGTCTTAGTGGACCTACTTGAAACTGAGGTGGGAAATAAGCTGAAGTGAAATGCTTCTACCCAGGATTTACAGAGCTGAGTAAATAAGAAAAGGAGTTTCTGTAAACTCCTAATGTGCAAAAACCACATTATGTAAATCAGTTCCAGTTCTTCAGCAAAGAAGGGACAGCTGAGCCCACAGTAACAGGTACTTCATAGTAAAAAATACTAAATTTACTTTTTAAAGAGGTATGGTTTGAAAACAACAGCCTATAAATAAATGGCTATATGCTTTATTTACTAGTCTAATTCAGCTTTTTGGCAACCATTCATTGCTTTGTCTGTGAGTAGAAAGTGTAGTTTACAACCCCTGCTCTGTAGCATTTTACAGGGTCTGGTGATCTTCAGATTCTTTGAGGAGCTGTCCTTGCTACCCCCAGGACAGAGAGCTAGCTGGCCTGAGTAGCAACCTGGGCTTTTTCTAAGCAGGCTGCAGCTTTCCTGGCTGCCCCAGGATGGTGTTTCTACTGGGATGGATCAGCTGGATTTGAAAAGAGCATTTGCCTGGTGGTGACCTTTGCCATGGTATTGTCTCACCGTGCCCAGCAGCTCCTGGTCTGAGCCCTGTCTCTCCCTGAGGGAGTTCCCTGTGTGCCCTGTGCTGTGCCATGGAGTGGAGGAAACACAGGTTGGTGTCACTGAGGGGCTGAGTTGGGAAATCCATGGCTGGGATAAGCCATCAGGAATGGTGGCCATTAACAACCACCCTTTCTGTTCTTTGTAGCTTTGTCCAAGCTGTGGGAAACCCCTGGCCCTGGTGGGAGCACAAGGAGCGCCTGCACCCAGACACCTGCACAGGTAACTGATGGCGTTGGACAAACATGGTGCTCTTCCTCTGCTCTTCCTTTTTTTTGTTAAAATTACCAAAGGTAAAAAGTCTTTTGCTGATAGTAACTTTTGATAATAACTAAAATTATCTATTGCACTGACGCTGTCTCTTGGCAGGAACGTGTTAACTCTGTGCGTAGCTGTACCTTTTATTCACTGCTTTGCAGAAAGAGGGGTTGCTCTAGAATCTGTTTTAGAATAATTAGTGAGTGCAGAGGGGCAAGGCAGTCCTCACTCAGATGAGGGTATTTAACTTACTGAAGCCTTCCTGTAAAACCAGGTGGAAAGAGGGGACCAAGCTGGTGAAACTGCAGGCCCATCTCAGCCTGGACACACTCAAAGAGCAGCAGGTTTTACTCGTGGCTCTTTGCCCAGTCCTGAAGAGCACAAGGCCAGCTGGACATCCAGCAGTACCTGAGGGAGTTCTGGCAGCAGCAGCCAGAAACGGGAGCCAGCCTTAATCTTTCACTTGTAAAGATTCATGGAGAGGAACCAGACACCACCTACCCCTCCTCCAACTGTACACAAGATGTTTCCGGGACAGACAGACAATGATCCAGAGAGTTAGACTTGGGTTTATTTCATGGTTACAGGTAGCCTCCAGCATTCTTTCCCCATTAAACATTGCCTAGGGTCTATATTATCTGGGAACAGAAATACATGGCTGCAGCAGGAAAGCAAAGCAAGAACCCCACGATAAAAGAGCACCTTTGGACTGCAGTGTTGCAAACTTTCCCTGTGAGTCTCTGTGCTGTGTTGCTCAGACAACTACTGAATCATGAATGAGTTTGAAAGAATTTCTGTGGTCCTGCGAAGAGCATAAATGGCAGGTTGGTCTGATAAGGAAATTTAGTCCATGAGTTATTTTCACACAAAGTTCTATATAAAAATATACCAAGTTCTTGAGAATTTGAAGCACAGCAAATAAATACTTACAGCTGGTTTGGGGCTGAAAATACATCACCTTTGAGGTCAGAAACATTCTCTAAAATGAGCCTTGGCCCAGCCCTTCACTGAACTTCTGGCATTTAGAAGCTGGGTTTGATGTAAGTTTTGTCCTTTGTATCCGAGCTTCCCAGACAGAGGCAGGTGCAAGGTAAGGAGCAGTTCACAGTGAGGTATTTTTGAAGTTCCCATGCAGCCTAGGACTGCACTGAAAGGAGCTGTGGGAGGGGTGGGACTGACATCGGGGTCATGCCCACTCTCAGCATGAGGAAACAGAAGATGGCTACAAAGGGACCAAGAGGAAAAGGTTTCAGGTATCTTCCTTTTGTCTCCTAGATTGCCTCAGGACTGGCTGAAGAACAGGAGCTAGTCAAGAACAGCTGAAGTCCACAGAGGGGATAGCATCCCACTCTTCCGAGGGAAAGTGAGTCCTTAATGTTTTCCCAGCCTTCCTCACTATCAGACTGAACCTTTTTTTGGATGCAGAAAAGTAGAAAGTAAAGCAGTTTTAGTGGTTGTGTACTCCTTGGAGCAGCTCTGAGGGCTCAGATGTTTCTCTCATTCCTTAAAGAAACAAGCAGCTTGTTAGGAAAAAAAACAAACTGTTTCTGTTACAAAACAAAATTACCTCCCATTAAGTGTCTCATTTAATTACCAGCTTGTTTTGTCTTGTAGAAAAGGGGACAAGTGAGCCTTTCCTGTGTACCAAACACTTTACTTTTCATTTCTCTATTGATGTTTCATTGCTTGACATTTCACTAGGTTGCAGTGCACCTGGGTGAGGTTTAATCCTGCTGCAGGCAAGGTCCCCTTGAGGAACATGCCAGCGGTGTTGCTCAGGCTGTCACAAAACTGTCCCCTGGCTGTGCCCCTGTGGTCCAGCTGCTGCTGTGACCTTGTGCCTGCAGCCACCACCACCCTTGCTTGGCCACCCTGCCATTACTCCAGCCTTGTAGCCACACTTGGCACCACCAGTCCTGCCTGTAACAGAAATAGCTTCAGCAGCACTGTTCTCTATTTTTACTCTGAATCACTCCTTAAAACATCACCACTCTTCTGCATTCCTGGGTTTGTCACTGCCCTGGCTCAAGGTGAGTTTCAGGGATGCGGTGCTTTGTATGTTTTAATAATAGCTTGGAGTCATTAATGCTCCTAATGCAGAGGAGCACAGCCCTCCCAAATCCCTCCTCACCTGAGAGCATACCAGGACACAGTCCCTGCCTACCTGGCCAGTACAGCAACACCCCGGGGCCAGTGTTAAGGCAGTGCTGCTGCTTTTGTTCAGGGTATTTACGTGCCAGAGAAAACAAGAAGAAGTTTTATTTGTACCACACCCACCAATTACTGCCTGCTCCTGAGAGCGAGGACAGTTCCCCGGCTGCAGTCGGTCACTTGGCTTTTTGCAGTTAAATTACCACCAGGGCATTTCTGAGCTCTCATTTTGGGTAATACTTGCTTTGAAGTTAAATTGAACACTTAGGCATTGCAGAGAAACAAGTCCATCTCCAGGTAAACTTACGTGTTTCCAGATCTCTCCAGTCCTCTCAATTACAATCGTTTGTGATTTATTGACAGGTGATGTGACCTTGTAGTCATCGGACAGGAGACCCAGAATAGGATATTGATTCCTGTACCTGCAGAGAGTTGAATAGGTTATTTAACAGAGCCTAAACAAAGGAAAGCCCAAAGGATGTGTTTCTAAGGTGAATAACACGTTACTTTTTAGTGATGATGGCTGTCACCCCAGGGGACTGACTGCCGGATAACTTCTCCTGCTTCAGTCTGAAGAGCTCCTGAGAAAACCAAAAGCAGACATTGATGTGAAGTAATGTTTTCTGAAGTATCAGTTCAATAGAGTCACCACACAATATTTGCAGAGTTTTCTCTCAAAAAACAGTTCCAAAAGGCTGGCAGAGGAACAGCATTCAGTTAAAACAAATCCTAGCCCCTATTCCTAAGCCAAGGAGAGGACAAGGGACTTCCTGGTAAGGTTCCACCTACACAGTATACGAAGGCTTAAACACAAAAACCCTTAGAAGAGAAATAACTTGCATTATTTTACCTCTTGCTGTTGTTTAATAAAAGCCTCTTTGTCCTCCAGCAGCGATGTCAGTTCGTGCAGCCTCATTTGCAAATCGCTGTTGCTCCCCTCTCTCCTGGTTATGTCTTGCTGGAACTGGCACAGCTGGGACTGCAGAACAAGGCAGGAGCTCTCAGGTGTGGGGGGCTCTGGGCAGGGCCCCTCAGCACTGACCCAGGGGTGACATTTCATTAACACCATCAACACTGAGACTAGGGATTTTCAGGTCAGGAAGTTGAGCCCCACAGTAAATTCAGAAAGTGCTAATTGGACTGAATTCTACCCAGTATTAATTTAATGATTTTATAATTCTAAAGCTAAACCAGTTGAATTGGCTTCCAGGGTTGGAGACTTTTACCTCTGGTTTCCATGAGAGACATTTCCTACATACAGGTGTGACTGGGATTTATTTTTGTTTCCTGTTGAGCATCTTTTGACTAATTTCTTATGTTATCAGGACACACAGAATATCCTTTTAGACAGCCTGGTAATTGGTTTGATCCCTAATTTCTTGATGTAAAGAACAGTTGGGTTATTTTTATGTCACAGTTTTATGTTCTACTATAAAGGTTTCAAACCATCACCAGTGTCTGTGAACACATTGCACAAGCAGAAGACACCCAAAAAGTGCCTGTAGTAGGTCTTTGCTGCTGTAACTGCAGGAGCAGCTGTCCCTGCACACAGCCAGTGCCAGCAGAGCCCCTTACCCTGAGACTGCGGATCTCCCTGTCCTTGTCCTCCCTCAGGTTGTTGATCATCTCCACATAGCGGCTGGAGAGCTCGTCTGTCGTGGTCTGCAGGGTTGGGCTGGAGCAGCTCTGCAGCAAAGAACCCGTTTTTATTTTACTGAAAGTTTTCATCATTAGTTTTCCTACACCGATCCCTCTGAGTCTGGGACTCAGCTACTGCACCCAGCCAGGTGAGCCCTCACCTGCAGCTTGAGGCTCTGGATCTCCTGCTCCAGGGCCCTCTTGCTGTACTCCAGCTCCTTCAGCTGGCAGTCCTTGTCCCCCTCGCTGAGCCGCATGGACAGGAGCTGTTCCTCCAGGGAGCGGCATTTGGCAGTGCTGTCCCTGAGCCCTTGCTGGAGAGCACAGGGGGAATGAGCATGTTATTCCTCAGGGGAAGAACAGCATCACACACGCAGCAGGCAGCAGTTACTCAGACTACACTAAAGCCTGCAAACTGCCCCATTTTGGCTGCCTGGAATGACACTGGAAATCTTTCTCAATTCACCTGCTGCTGACGATTGTTCTCCCTCAAAGAAGCCAGCATTGTTTCATACTCTTTTATTTGAGAATCCTTAAAAGCCAAATCCTTCTTCAGCAAGACATTGTCGGTTTCCAGCTTCTGCAAGTCAAAACTTCACAGTTAAAAGCTGCATTTTTCAGTAAACTTCCCATGAAGTGCAACACACTCAGTCATTAATAAAGGGATGTTTTAGAACTCAGAGAATGCACAACTTCTGTAGTACCTGTGACTTTGTGCTGGGTGGTGAGCACTGGGATCATGGACACTGCTCTTCCAGTCTGTCCCAGAAACAATTTAAATAGAAGCCAACAAAAAAACCCAAACAAACAAAAACCACCCCAAAACCAAGCCCACTGCACAGACTGTGTTCTGTACTCAAATTCAAACTCCTTCTCCCTCAACTTTTCCAGGACAATGCTATGGCATTCCCAGCTGTGCCAAGCACTTGGGCTGGTGTGGGAAACATTGTCTGCTGCCTGCACCCACAGCCTCAGGGCTGGGATGGCTGAAGGCCAGAGAATCTCTGGAGCCACCAAAGCCACCCGTGTCCATCCAGCCCCCCAGGTCACTGACAGTGCAGCCACTGCCACCAGCACAGCCACAGCCTGGAGTGCCAGCCCTGAGTCCTGCTGCCAGCTGGGAGCAGCTGGATGAGCCATGCGCCGTGAAGAACAGAACTCACCCCCAGATCATCCTGCAAATGGCAGAGCTCCTCACGCAGATTCTTGAACGTGGAAAGCACAAGTCTCAGGGATTTGTCCGATGTTGCTCTCATCTGGGAGGGGAGAAATTAAAAGGATAATTGGGATTAATTAGGCAGCTTTGTTTACAATATGCCTGACAAGAGGTAGAACAGAAACTGCTTTACAGCTGACAGTAGCTTCTAAAACCTTTGAAGTGCCCACAGTTTCTACAGGAAACATTTTCATGGCACTTTGTTCTGCAAATGCCAATGTTCCGTTTCTGCTTCATAAAACAGGATAACATTGTTAAAAGTGGAAGGAACAACAGGGTAAGGAACTGCCTTTGTACACCAATAAAGGGAAAAATAAATGTGTTAATACTGCACAATTATTACTTGAGCTTTCAAAGCTTTGTGTTTAGACTGATTTTTAAAAATTACTGCCCTGCCTGAAAAAGCACAGAGGAATGAGTCATGTTTAAGATCTGGCAAAGCTTTGGGCTCAAGGGTGAGGGAATTTAATTAACATTTCTAAAAATCTAAATTAAAAAAGCTCATACAGCAAACTCCTTCCTTTAAAAGGAAAAAGATCCCAAGAATCTTTTTTCATCAAAGATGAAAGGAGTCATCTGAATGAAAGAGAAAACCAGAAGTGACCACAGCCCAACACTGTTCTGCTTTGGAATGTTAATGTCTCTAATTTGCTGTGTATTGATTCAGGTGAAAACAGAAATTGTTCCATTTCATGGTACATTTATAATATTTAAAGAAAAAATAGATTTGAAAGGTCACACAAAATAACTCCTCAAGTTGTGACTCTCCTGGAAGGGCTGAATATTCTGTGCAAAAGCTGTGTTTTTTCTTGCCTGGACAAAAGTGAAACTCTCCTATGTGTTCCCTTAACTTGGAAGAATGAGCTCTCATGCTCTCTGTCCTTACAGGGATTGGCCCTTGCCCAATTTTTATCCCCACTGGTGCCATGGTGTGACTGAGACTTCATTCCTAGTGTAACTCACCTTTTCATTTGTTTTGTAATTAAAGTGTAATTTCACTTTTGCCTTCCGGTTTTGTTGGTTTTATTGTTTAATACACTATAGAGTAGTTTGAAAGAAGGAATTGAGTCAAATGGTGAAATTTAGACTATAAAAATGTAAGTAAAACCCCACTCAGCAACTGCTTAATGCCAGAGGTTGCCAAATCCCAGAGGTGCCATGCGCTTCTCCAGTGGAATTCTCTGTGTCCTTAGAGAAGCTTCTGGGCATTCCCAGCTCAGGATCCTGGGCTGTGCAAACCCTTCCCTCCCAACTCTGTCCTGGTGGCCAGGGGCTCTTAGAGCACTCTGGGTGGATCCTGGCAACACCTGGTTCCCCAAAAGCCATTTTGTCTACATTTTATAATCACAGCTGTGAGGATGTGAAACCAGCTGCACACAGAGACAACAGGAAATGCCTGTTCAGCTTTTTCACCTGGAGCTGAACCAGGACACTGTGCCAGTGTGAGGCCATGGAATACTTAGGGGGATGTCCATCTTCCTTTTAAGAGAAGCACAGAATAATTCCAGTTGGAAGGGATGGGGGAGGTCAGAGGAGGCAGCTGCAAACTCAGACCAGGCTGCTCCTTCTCAGCTTCATTTCAATGGATTTTTTTTTAACCAGGAAGTGATTCCAAGGTGCATCTCCCCAGACATGAGGGAGCCCAAATCAGGACACTCCTGCTGAGGCTGCTCTGCATCCTGCTCTGACACACCTGCCTGGCAAAGGCAGCTCCGAGTGCTAAGCTGTGCTTTTGGCATTGGGGAACAAACAGAACCATTCCTGTTGTGGTTCAGGTGTGAAGGCTTTTGTCCTCCTGGGCTGGTTCTTCAGCTCCCTCCCCACCCCTCCCTCCCTGCTCCAGGCCCAGCATGGGGTTGGGCTGGGAGCAGGTGGGGTTTAGGGTCTGCTTCTGGCTTTTTAGCACCTTGTATTTGTGTTTGGCTTTTAAAGTAAAGCCTTAATACACAACACAGAAAGATGAAAGGCCTCTGTTCTCCTGACAGTGGTCAAAAAACAAGACAGTTTCCAGTGAAAGTGCAAGAAAGCCCCAGTAAAGTTTAAAATACACAAGTGGACTGTGGGTCCATGTGAAAGTTCCTTTAAAGCTACCATTCCACCCCCTTCACTCTAGAAACAATGGGATGAGGGAATAGAGAGAAGGGTACTAAGTCCTCCTGTGTGAGCCAGCTCCCACTGCTCCCACTTCCTACAGGCCACCAAGCTGCCATACCTGGAGGAGATAACGAATCTGCTGCTTTGTTGCCTCAGACAGTCCTTTGGGAATTATTTCTTCAATATCTTCAGTCTAAGCAAAGAAGGGAGGAAAGGGGAGACATCTTGATTAAGAATTTTGCCTGGTAGATACTAATGTGGTTTCTACATTAACTACACAGCTCTGCTATGAAAAACATCCTTAGTACAAGGCAAATAAGAACAAAAATAGATCAAAGTCTATCCAGAAAACTTCCAAAGTCTTATATGTGGGGCATGTACAAAGTGAGATAAAGTGATTCATGAAGCATATATTCAAATGCTTAAATTTAACATTTAAAAGCAGTATTCAAACCAATTCTCTCTTAGGGATTAACAGCTGATGCTACAACTCCCAGAAGTTTATGGTGAGGCAGAACCTCGTGTTTCTAAATGGGCTGCCAGTAAAGCACAGATGGCCACCAGGAGATTGACTGCCAGGATTCAGTGGCATTTGCTTCCTGCAGGTGAACCCTGGACAGGTATTTCTGCCCCATTCACACCAAATGCCTTCTAAGGTGGAGCACCTGCTGCTCAGCAGCAGCTTCACTGGCCAGGGAGCGAAAGAGCCTTTGCAAAAAACACATTGTAAAAATACACGTACCTGTGCAAGTTGTTTTCCAGTGAAACCATCATTGGAACAACAGGAGAGACTTGCAAAATTTGACTCTCATACTGGAATAATGCAAATTCTTGAAGTTTCCTTCCAGTATTACCACGTTTGCAAATACCTGCCTGGCAGTAGTTTTCAGGCTCTGAATGTTTCTACCAAGCAGGAAGCATTAACTAACAAAGACCAGCTTTCTTCATTTCAACTGCTTTGGCTTAATTTGCCTGAACCCTCCCCACCACCAGTGTCAGGGGACAGCTTGGGCCTTACCTGGCACGTGAATTCGATGTCATGGTTCCTGTAAAACACAAAATCCAAGGCTCTATTAACTCAAAGCTGTTTGAGAACTTCCAGGATTCAGGCCCATATTCACCATTAAATGACTATCTGGACAATACAGAGCAAGGAAGGGTCTTCATCAGCTGGAGAGTCATGACCTTCCCTCTGTGGAGGAATTCCTTGGCAGGCTGGAGTCCTAAGGCTAACACAGGCTGACTATCCCCAGTCCTTTGAGCAGTTATCCCAATTATGAGCATTTAACCCAGTTATTCCCTTAATTGCCTGGGTAATGGTCTGCCCACAACTCTGCTGCAATGCACTGCCCTGCCCCGCCCCAAGTGTTGACTCAGCACAGTCAGGGTTTCTGTCATGGTTAAATTCCCTTTTTCCCCCACTACAGGACCACTTTCCTTATTCAGTGACCTTGGAAAGCACCAGACGATCGGGAGTGAAGGGCAAGAATGAGGGTGATCAGGAGGGAAGGGAGGGAGGTTGTGCTGTGACTCTCATTTCTTCCCACAGATGGTCTGCAGGGCTCTGCAGAAAATGTGCTTAATGGTAATTTAGGTGCAGAGACTGAGCTTTATGTCTGATAGAGGCTGTACTTTAATCCATGACTTAATATAAGAACATATAAGGACATAGGAAATTGGGACATTTGGGTTGTTTCTTCAAGACACAGCAATAGCATTGTGTCATGAAATATATGTCAGAGTGTGCTGCAAGTTCTTGGTTGCTCAATGTACAAACACGTGTGGGAGACACAATTCTAAAGCATCAAATTCAATAAATTTCCTTGGCTTACAGCATTTCTATGTCCTCAGTTACTTGCAAATCAGATGGATGTGTAAAACATGAAGTCAATTCTAGCTGTCAGGAAGAAACAAAGAGTACAACCAATTCACAAACATCACTGTCCCTGTCAGCTGTGCAGTGCTGGATGTCTGGGACATGGGAATGACAGATCCAGTGGCAATACCTTGTCCCAATCTTCTCCACGTGCTGCAGCAAGCAGCTGTACAGGTCAGTGCTCTTGCGGTGCAGCTCTGCCAGCAGCTCTCCAAAGAAGCGACAGTCCAGCTGCTCGGGGCTGTCCTGGGGGCAGCTCACCTGGCAGGAGACAGGCAGGACATCAGAACAAGATCCCTTCTTTGGGACGAAAGCTGAACATGAAAATGCTACAGGTAGGATGGATTTGGGTCTAGCTGCTCGTAGCAATTTGCGATTTATTTACGCTTTTCTCAGTAGTGAGTCTTCCTTATCTGCTGGTTTTTAATAAACTGTACAGAGAGGAATTACATCCTTTAGAACAACAAGCAACAGCCAAAGTCCTGCTTCCATAGCAGAGTCCTCAGCTCTATGGGAACATCAGCCCAGGCTGAGTGTCCTGAGCTGATTAATGGGAGTGTTGGGTTCTGGAAGGTTCCTGTACAGGTCTGACACCAAGAAGGACCTGCTGCACTCCCCCCCCTAGCTGCACTAACAGGCTACAGGTACACCAGGAAGCTCCTTCTGTGCTTCCTCTGAATCTGTGTCAACAGCTTTTGCATCAAATTGAAATCTGTTTGAAGCCCTGGTTGATCAGCGTAGGAGAAAAGGAACTCTGAGCTGATGTTTGCTGAGGTTATAAAGCAATGCGTGTTTCCTCCCAAAGCAGAGACTGTGCATCCCTCGGTGTTTGTGTACAGACTGACAGATGAAACCCAACTGAATTGATGGGTAAAGAAAAACAAAACCCAATAAGCCAATGAGACGGCACAGTTCAACACCAAGGGCTGATCTCAGTCAGCGCGCACCTGAGCGCAGGTCTGTGACAAGGACAAACACAGGTCCTCACACAGCCTTTCCTCCCCAGCAGCATGCGAGGAAGCCTTGGACAGTCCCAGACGGACACACAGGCCCTGCTTAGTGACAAGGGCATGCTGCTGAGAGTCCAACACAAACCTCTGGAGGCTGCAGAGCTATAAACCCGCTCATTCCCGGAGTTCTGTCTCTGCCTAAGAACAAGCGGCGCCGAGAACAAAGCGTGGAGCCCTCACCGGCTCGGGGGGCGCCGTGCCCCTCCTGACGGGGTGTCCCCGGCACTCGTCGCTGCCCGGGCCCGGGCACAGCTCGCAGGGAGAGCCCGTCTGCGTCTGCTGGCACTGCTGGGTGACCGCCACCGGCGGGCACTGCGGGTACTGCTCCGCCGGGCACGCCTGGAACTGCCTCTCCTGGCACGGAGAAGGGAGGACCTGTTAGTGCTGGACACTGCAGGGAGCATCAGCCTCCGCCGCGAATGAAACGCGTCTGTCACCGGCAGTGCTGGCAGTGTTTCGGATGTTTTAATAATACGAATAAAATTGCTTCTGTACCTAACTGAACATATGTTTGCTCACACTTTCCTACTCCAGGGTTGTCATTCACCCAGTTTCCTTCCAATTTTAGAAACTGCCAGTGAGAAGCACAGGCAAAAACCTTTCCCAAGGTGGATGCCCCATTACATGAAAATTGCCTTCAAAACTATGCTCTTGATTTGACCTAAATCTAAACATAGACCAGGTAACAAAAACCAGAAGTAAAACTAGGGTTTCCAGGGCTAAACTCCACATTTTTTTATCCTTTTCTTTGCACATCGTCTGCAGAAAGAAAGAAGCTGTCATTTATAATTATGTTTTATTTTTCCTTTTTCCATTTCAGAGACTGTATATCACAGAGAATTCAGCTGTCTAAAATCCAGAGAGCCATAAAAACTTCAATTAAAAAACAACAACAACAAAAAAAACAAAAAAAAAACAAAAAAAAAAACAAAAACAAAAACAAACAAAAAAAAAAACCCAAAAAAAACCCACACAACCACAACAACAACCCAACAAAGTAAAAAAAAAACAAAACCAAAAACAAAGTAAAAAAACCTCAGGTAAATCACTGAGATATGCTAAATTTCAAGTGTTTTTTCCGGTTGGAAATGTTTCAGAGCAATAAAATGGAGCAATATTTTTGCTACTGATAAAACACCAGTTGTGAGATGAAATTTCAGACAGGTTTACCAAATACATTTTTTCAAGAGTTAGTAAAAAAGAAACTGTGGTTTAATTTTTTTTTTCCTAAAAATGTATCGTGGTTGTTTTGTTGTGAAGCTACTGCAAGAAACGAATTCACAGCCACTGTTCAGATATAGACTCACAGTATTAGAGATACAACAGCAGTTTTCATTGTTAGTTAATAATAAATTCTTAGGAAAAATATGGCAAACATTCCACCTTCTGCTCGCCTTAAATATTGCTTCATTTACTTTGAGAATGTTTTCTAGATCACAACAAGGCAGTTCTCAGGTTGGCAGCTACTCCTAACAAAAATAAGAAAAAAACCCAGAACCAAACCAACCCAGAAATATCCATTTCCTGCCACTAACTCAATTTTCTTCTTGCAGTAGATAATATAAACACCCAACTTACTTGGAGGGGATTTAATAGCTCATATTTTCGTATTGTTTTTTCATAGATGACATTATTTCCAGGAGAGAAACTAGCCCCTCTAAGAAAAGGAGATAACGGCTCCTGTAAAACACGTCAATAAAAACATCCATAAATCTTGTCAAACAGCAAACTCAGTACTACGGTAATTTTGACTAAAATCATATAATTTAAAAGGCATGTGAGATGCCCTTTAGGATGTGAACGTGTGAATGTGTGTTCATTTGGAAACAAAGTGGTTGTGCTTGCATAGGGACTATGTGAAATAAATACAGTAGAAACAGTAATTAATCAAGATTAATAAAGACTCAACTGCTGAGAGTGGGAGCCTAAGTGGCCATTCTGCAGTGTTTTCAATCCCTCATAATTCCATCTCTCACTGTCAGGGGTGTGAGCTGTGTGCTCTCAAAGTGTTTATCATTCCCCATGGAGGAACTGGGGAAGGAGCTGAGAGAAGTCCAGCACAGTTTCCCTACCTGATCCGGGTTTTCGATAATGATCCTGCGAATGGTGCCCTGCAAGGAAGGAAAAAAGGTTAAGAGATGACTGCACTTCAACCTCTAACACCTTTTCTGGCAGAGGAATCTGATTATAGACATTGGCAGTAAATAGTTTGGGATCCACTGGCCACAATCACCTGGAGATGTTTTAAACCCAGGTCCTTCACACCCCAAAGGAATTCATCCATGTGCAGCACAGCAAGACACAATCTATCACTGCATTTTAAGAGCTGGGTTTTTCTCAATCCCCTCTTTGCAGGTCTGAGGGAATCAATCCACACTCTCTGTAAGTGCACCAGCACAGGCTACAGATCAAAGCTGGATGAGACTTCTTGGATTCCATGTCCCTCTTCCTGTCCATCTATTTTATTTTCAGTTTTTCACACTGCACATCAAACCCAGCTGGTGTAGATGGAGATGCATCATACTCTTTGTTTCACCAAGGCATGAAAATTCAGATTTTGCTTAAACTCAGAAGTGAACAGACAGAGGAACTGCCCAACAACCCACTGGGTCATATCCAGTGCACACAACCCCACAACTGCCACCTACGAGAATTATGCTCACATAGAGCATCTGCACATTCCTGAATGAAAAATGAGATGTGCCTCTTTAAATTACAAAAATCTGTCCCTGGCAGCAGCTTTGTTTTCAAACAGATGTCTTCAGGTTTTGCCCCAGCACTGTCTAGAAGCAATTGCAGATACCGTCCTCCACCAGTTCTAACAAATCACACGTTGCTTCAACTCTTCACATCCAGGTCTTTACCCAAACAAGCAGAGTTCCCACTGAACCCAATCTAAGGACTGGGCAATTTGTCAGTTTGCAGCATGCTGTTTGTTCTCCCTTACAGCAAAAACCTCCAATTTTCATAATGAATCATTTCTTCCCCAGAGCCAAGCGATGTTTATTTTACTGCAGTTCAGTCTCAGACACATTCTCAGCCAGATGAGAGCAGCTCTGAAGTAGGTCAGGTTTCCTGTCAACTGTTGCATAAGTTTGGGAAGCCTGGAGCAGTTTTCCAAACCTCCCACGAGTGAATCATAACAGCATCAGGAAAGAGAAACAAAAGTAGAAAAGAAATTGTTTTTGCAGCAGTCAAGAGTAATTAAAAAAAAATTAAAACTTGCAGAAACTTGGGGAGCTGCTCGGTGCTGCTGCCACCCCGTGTGCCAGCAGTGCCAGCAGGACTCTGGGGACACAACACAGAGAAGAGACAGCACAGAGAGCTGGAACACACAGCCCAGTCCGGCGCCACTGACACCTGCAGAACTGGAACTAAAAAGTGAAATACTCAGCAAAAGAATTGCCACTGGTCCTTCCTACCGCCCAGTGTCAGAGCAGGCACAGCCCAAGCCTGGTGTCCGTGCCACAGCACACGGAGCTGTGACACCGGAGAGCCGTGGGACAGCAGGGAGTGCTCAATTCCAGTGCAGGGACAGCACCTGGCCATTGTGCGACATTGAACAACAGCCTTGGAATTCGCTGAAAGACTGGACAAATGTGCCAAGACTAACTCAAATCCTAGGATAACATATCCAGGTGTCTCAGAGGAATAAACCCACAATGGAGGAGTCTGGAGCATTTTAAGTTGAAACAGACCTCTATAATATGCACAAGGACAGTCTCATTGTATGTGCAATATTATATAGAACCTAAGAATGTTTTGCCTGGATAAAACTATGCTTGTTTTTGAGATACCCAAACTCTTTAATTTTCAAAGAGCTGCTTTACAAACATGGATTTGCCTGCCCTTTCTCCCATTCCAGCCAAGCAGGCTGGACTGGCATAGGCTGGGAGGAGACCAAGAGGCAGAAACACTGTGTCTGTGCCAGCCTGGACTGCCCACACACAGCTCGGGGCTCTGCACAAGGAGGTCCCTCCTCCAAGGCCGCTGGAGCTGTCCCCAGCAGTGAGGACACTACCATGGAAAGGGATCTTGGGCGCTTTCCATTTTCCAGCATTCCCAAAGGGCATGGCACAGGCTACTCTCTCCAAGCAGTCGGAAGATGCAGTTTGGAATTGCAGCATTTTCTAACTGGGAGAAGGAAGGGGAAGGTGGAATTCCAGAGGGAAAGCCCAGGGCTGTTGTGGGTTTCAGTGGCATGATTGGGTTTGGGATTTATAACAGCCTGACCAGTCAGTTTAGGCCTGTTTTACAGAATCACAGAATAGTTTGGGTTTGAAGGGACTTTAAAGTTCTTCCCATTCCAACATCTGCTGTGGGGCTTATAATGAGAATTTTAAAGGTAACACTAAAACTTCTGCTAGTCTTTAAGATCTTTAATTTAGATTTTTTAACTTTACAATAAGCATTTGATAGATTTATCCTTACTGTGTACCAATTTTATGTAGAAGCAATGGGTCCAGTCCTTTTTCTTTAATTTCAACAGGTTACCCTTAGCTTCAGCCAACCCAGAGATGAAAGTGAGAATTTCATCTGTGTCAAAGGCCTTTATCCACAACACATTGTCTTGCTAATTACAAGCAATCCAGTCATCTGCTCATAATTTATGAGTTCCAGTTGGCAGGTGAAACAGGGAAATGGCAGGCTGTGTTTGAGGCTGTTATGACACAGACCAACCCTAAAGCTGGTTAATATTACACCATTTTCATGGGAGCCCTTTGCACATCACAGAACTGAGCTCAGCCACACAAACACCTGACTCCCAAAATTTCTCACATGGACAGAGAATCTCTAAGAAGCTCATCAGGGTTTTGCCCTCTGCAAACATTTCGTATGTGCCACTTCATAAATTATCTTTTCATGACCATGGAGAAGGGATTCATACACATAAGCCACACTGGAAGGGAATTTATTCCAAATAGTTCTCATTTAGATAAAGCAGAGCAAAATTTTCTGTGAATCAGTTCAAGGACAAAACAAAGTTACACTGAGAAAGTAAAAAAACTCCGAATCCTGAACCGCAATAAATACCAGCACATATTCTTTGTGCACACACCAATTTCAAATTCTCCCTCTCTCCAGCTTATTAGAAGTGTACATAAACACAAGAGTACACCCCAGCCACATGACTGGAGACTAGCATTGTATCAACAGGGAGGTACATGTCTGTTATTGTTAATCTATATAAGCTCTGCAAAAGCAAATTAAATATTGCTCAAAGACAGCCCTTTGCTTTACCAGCAGTACAAAGCTGAAACTGCTCTGCCACGAACCCCAAATTCTCCTGTTACAACAAACGCAGATCTGAGTTTGGTATCAGTCCATTATTCACTTTACATGGCCCTACACATTCGGCTCAAAGGGCAACTGATCCACTCCTTGGGAACGTCCTACACCCCTCCCAGGGCTTCTCTCTGGCAACTCCCATTCAGCACCAAGCCTGCCACTTCTGCCTCCTCCCAGCTGACTTCCCTGTTTGTTACTGTTTTCTGCTTTAATAACTTCCTAATAATCTGTATTAGGCGTCTTCCTTCTCCACCACTGAAACTGCAACCCACACAGAGCCTGACTGAGCTACACCCTCTTGTCTTTAAAACCTTGTCCAGCAAAACACTTCAGCAAGAAATTGGTTTTCATCAGCAGGACATAATGGATTCAGTGACTACAGCAGATGTTGAAAATTAAACATCCTCCATAGAGCAGCGACAGCATTTGAGTCTGTAATCCTTGTTCACGTACTTATCTAGGCAGAGGAAGCTTGGGACTGCAATGTTTATGCCAATGAATATTAAATTAATTAACTGCAATTCAGACTACCATCCAGCCTAGCTGAGCAGATCACTTATCTGGGAGGTGAGAGACCTGTGTTTACACTCCTGCCCTACATCTTAAAAAAGAGGATTAACAGCGTGGATACAGAGGGAATGGCTCTGCCATTACCAACTCCTACAAAGCCATTATGATCACAGACTCGTTCAGGCTGGAAAAACTCACCAAGATCATCGAGTCCAACCATTCCCCAGCGCTGCCAAAGCCACTACTCGACCATGTCCTCAAGTGCCACATCCACACATTTTTGAGCACTTCCAGAGATAGTGAGTGCACCAGTTCCCTGGGCAGTGTGTTCCAATGTTTAACCATGCATTCCATGAAGAAATTTTTCCTAATATCCAACCTGAACCTCCGCTACCACAACTTGAGGCTGTTTCCTCTTGTCCTTGTATTAGCACAGCTGCTCGCTCACTCTCCAGGATTTACATAAACCATCCTGGAGAGGAAGGCAGACCTCAAACTAGGTCTGAATTCCTTTCTGAATTTCAAAGCAAATACTGCTTTGAAAGGAATTCAGATCTTGTATTGGTCTTAATCCAGATTCTTTTTGACAGGTACATATAACATGGGAAAGAAAATTCAGTAAGAGTTCATCTTGAAACAAACGTACGTTGCCATTTGAGTATGGCCAAGCAATCCTATGGATGTTAATAGCATTCTGCTGTATGAGGAAAAAATAGTTTGAGAATAAATTCCCATCTCCTTTCTGGTTTTGCAGTAAAATCTGTTCTTAAGCTATTGGCTTCTGTATAATTAGAATACAGTTTTAAGATACCAGTTGCATGTGTTAAAATGACATTAAATTCCACTGATACTTTTAAGCCATGCCTTGGATACACACACAACAAACCTGCTGAACGGCACTGTGAGGGCTTTCCAAGCCCGACTCCAACACCTGACTCGCGGACCTTACTATAAGCACCATCGATTCAAAGAGAACTAGTGAGCACACAGGCTTCGTGTTCTATTTACATGAGCAGCCCCAAGTCGGCAGAGCCGCGCTGCGACATCCCGGCGTGGGAAGGGAGCAGCGCCTGCGGCGGGATTGCTGCTGGGCTGTGACAGAACCGGGAAAACGGCGTTTTGCTCTAAAAGGGTGAAGAAGGGCGACAGCGCTGGGCGGACACGGGTGACACCGCGCTGGGGCCGCTGCCAGTGACCGCATCCCTGCCCGGGGACAGCCCGGTCAGGCTGGGGACGGCGGGCAGCAGCCGCAGCGCCTTTTCCACCGGGGGAAATGAGCGGGGCGAGCGGAGGGGCCGGGGAGGGACCCGTCCCACCCCCAGGGGAGCCCGGCCCGACCCTCAGACCCTCCGCCCCGTCGGGCACACACGCAGCTCCCGGGCCGGGCTCCGCGTTCGACGGTGCCTCATCCTGGACGGGAGCCGCGGCCCGGTCCGGGAGCAGCCCCGAGGGGCGGTCCGGGAGCCGCGGCCCGGTCCGTGCCCGCGGTACCTGTGGCGGGTCGCAGCCGTGCCCGCAGTCCAGCGGCGAGGCGGCCCGGGAGGAGCAGGAGGTGCTGACCCGGCGGCAGCCCGGCCCGTAGGTGCGCACCCGGTCGTAGGCCACGGCGCCGTCCTGCTGCTGGTGCGGAGCGGGGTCCAGGCAGGGCAGCGGCCGCGGCGGCTCCGGGCACTGGGGGGGCTCGGGACAGGGCGGGGGCTCGGGGCAGGCCCGGCGGGCGGGCAGGGTGCTGTAGTGCTGCTGCCGCCGGTAGTAGTGCTGCTGCTGCAGCTGCTGCTGCTGCTGCTGCGGGGGCAGCGCGGGCGGCTGCAGCTGCTGCTGCGTCCCGAACATCGCGGCGAGACTGCGGCGGCGACGGCGGGGCCGCTCCGGCTTTACCTGCGCGGGCCGCGCCTTGGGCGGGCCCTACCTGCGGGCGGGGAGCGCCGGCCCGACCCCGCCCCGGGCCCGGCACCGACACCTGCCCGGAACGGGCTCCGCACCGACCGCGCTCCCGGCACAGCATCGCCGAGCGCTGGGGGAAAAGCACAGCCCCACGCTGTTCAGTAAAGCCCTTCGCTGTTCTTTTTACGACGTGTGTAGGGGGAGTGTAAACCCATAGTTATCTGCTGCTCAAATGAACTTATATATTCTTTTCGCGGGAGGTTAGGAACTTGGCCACAGAGCCTTTCCCACCTGCAGGCGCCGCCGTCGCTTTTGCCGGCTCGCAGGAGGGTGAGCACGTTCCGTACCTGCATCCCTGCACCTGCGCCGCAGAGCACGGGCTGCCTTCAGCGGCCAGTTGAAGCATCCCAGGATGGCTTGGGTTGAAAAGGAACCTTAAAGGCCATCCCGTTCCACCCTGTGACATGAGTAGGGACACTTTCCACCATCCCAGCTTGTTCCAAGCCCCATCCAACGTGTCTTTACACATTTCCAGGGATGGAGCAGCCATAGCGGCTTTTGGCAACCTTTGCCAGAGCCTCACCAGCCTCGAAGGGAAAAGTTTTTCCCAGTATCCCATCGAATCCCACACTCTGTCAGTGGGAAGCCATTCCCCCTTGACCTGTGATTCCCATCCCCCATTACTATGTATGGAATACCACACAGCTCTTATCTAGAAAGGATGGAGTTTGTTGCTTATTCAAAATCTCACTCTGCAGAGAAGAGCGTGAACTCGGTTTCTCAATCCAGCATATTTTGAGTTGGATTCCTCTGGCAGTGTCACGCAAGCCCTAACTGAGAACATAACTTTGTTCTGCAAGGTCATGTAGTAATAACATAATTGTAGAATCTTGTGTAATGAATATTCTGCTTAATGATAAACCTGAAATTCTTTATTTTGTTCATTTACATGCTTACTGTGCTGTAAGGCCACATAGTACAGTCAGTCACACAGAATAAAAACTAATTTCTGTAGTACCATGTTAGGGCAAAACACCTCTGAGGTGGTGGAGCAATACCTTCTTCACTGTTTGACACTGTTCTACACCCACGACAAGCTCTGCCTCTGAAATTAAAAAGTGTTCACCAAATCACAAAATCTCCTCAACGGGCACTTGGAAAGGTATGGAAAGACAGGAAGGGGTGACTGCCTACAACAATCCAGTATTTTAAGGCACTGGGGCATCTGGAGATATTCATCACATGTAAAAAGTTTCACTTTTCCTCCAGGTATTAAGCCCAAACAGATACCCTGCTTTAAACAGGAGTTTTTATAAATAACATTTCAGGTAAATTCTATCCCACTGGTCTCAAAGGAACTAAATGCAAAGAATGTGATAAAACCTCATTCTTGCTTCACCACCTTAGAAGAGCAGTTAGTGGCTTCCTCACAAACGATTTTAAAAAGAGCATTTCTTGGAAAGCAGTAAAATATAATTACAACAGCCTCTCTTTTACACAGACCATAAGAAAGTGCTTTGTGTTTCAGTAGGAAACTACAGAAACTGCAGTAATACTCCTCAGGGGAGAAAAGGTGCTGTAATATAAAATACGGAAACGCTGTTGGTTTGCCAGCTCAGGAATGTTACCTGCATGCAGCACGTTGCCCTGCTTAATAAAGAACTTTCTACCAGGGTCAGCAGAAAGCAGGCCCCAAGTCATCCCATTGTAATGGAAATAGGGAACAACTTCTGGAAGGCTTTGTAGATGTGGTGAGGATTATTGGAGTCATAAATAACAACAGTAAGTAACACATGCATGGTGATCTGTACCAGGTAATGAAAAGAGCCTCAAACAAAGCTTCTGAATTTTAATGTGACCAAAATTCCATGTACATCCAAACCTTGGGATGATGCTGCACTGTGGTGTGCAGGGTGTTACCTGCTCTGGAATTCTGGCTGTGACAGCTGAGGCTACTGCTGGAACAAAACTGCTTTGATTTAAAATAGAAAAATACTCCCTTGGGAACACCATGACCAGGAACAGTGTTTACAACGTTTATACTTACATTTTTTGTGGGGTTGGGAAGCTCTCTGAAGGACTGAGGCACAGAAGGCTACGAAGCTTGGCAGGCAGCAGTACCCCATGAGCAACTTGATGAGGCAGATAAAAATCTGCTTTCAGCTGAAGGAAGGCTTTAGAGCAGGGAGTGAAATCAGAACCAGCTGGTGAGCAGAGGCTTTGTTTGTGTGATCCTCCCTTTGAAGGCAAAGCCATCCTGCACCTGAGGTTTGGTGGAAGGTGCCAGTCTGCAGAGAGAGCACAGTGCTCCCACTTCATCCCAAATGACCTGATCCAGACCACCCAGCGCCCCCACTTTGTTCCTGTTAACCCTGGGCTGCCTGGGTCAGGCTGTGCTGATAGTGGGACAGCACCTGATAGAGGGAATCAAAGCAAGATGTCCCTCTGCTCCTTCCGAAGGCTGGGACAGCCTGGCTGCAGGGCTCTGCTCTTGTACCAGCTAAAGCTGAGCACCAGGAATGGTCATGAAGATGATGCAATGCATTTTCAGATGAGAGAGCAGATGTCTAGGACTTGCTGTTCAAATCACAAGTACATCAATGGCTTTTGAAAACTGAGCTCTGTTCAGAAATGTGTGTTTATAGCAAAAATTATTCAGGATGGTCACAGCCAAATTTCTGCAGGTCAGGCTTTGTGGCTGTGCCTGGCACCAGCAGATCCTGCTCTCTGGGGTCCATGCTGGAGCAAGGGGGATTTAGGCAACCAGCAGGAGGTGAAGAGGTGAGGGAACAACAGATGAGCACTGAGCAAAGGTCTGGCTGGGGAACACCCAACGAGTGTTGGCTCTGCAGCACCTGGAGCCCCATCTGCCACCCCTCCACAGCCATTTCGGGGTAGAGGATGCTGAGAGAAAGGATGGCAGGCTGGATTTGGTAGTGCCTGATCCTTTGCTCTTGTGATTCGTGGTTCTGCAATGATAGCATGGACCACTTCCCACAAGAAGAAAATACAAAAGCACACGAGGTGAAATACTTTGAATTGTTTTAGGACAGCACTCATTGGCTGTGCAGCCCCACACAAGAGCAGCAAGGGGCTGTTCAGAGCCCATCATTCCCACTGTTCTGTACAAGAATTTCTGTGTGCTCACCCACAATGGCTTTTTATTTGCTGTATCAGTTTGTATTTCATTTAGAAATGTATTTTAACAAGGTGTCTTGCAATGCATAAGTAGCAGGATTGGATCTGAAAGGCTTCTTGTGTGATTTCAGAATTATAACTCTCCTTTTACATTCAGTGGTAAGAAAACTCAGTGAGCAGAAAGAGTTGGACAGAGTTTAGGTTACTGTTTAAAGACTCTCATTTACCTTGCAGGCACTAGCTCATGATCAGACCATAAAGAGTGAAAGAAAGCTCTCTTACCCCATTAATGTGTTCCTTATGATAAATTGTGATATCAGTTGTAGTTTATACACTTCAAAAAGAAATGGAAATATGTGGAATATGAAAACAAATCTAGATTTTAAAATTGCATTTATTGATTAGTAGCTAGGATGATTTATCATCTAAAATTGTCAAGAAACATGTAAGTACACTTCTACTTTTGCTGTGCCACCAGAAAGGAAAAATCATCTTTGTATTATAGTATAACAGCACTACATGGAGTACCAAAACAGAATAAATGACTTTGTTTTATAAGTACACTGGGTTTGTGATGCTCTTAGTATTTTCAGCTACTCAAAAGATTGTATTTCGTGGTGTGAAGTGAAATAATACAGTACTGCACTTACCCTGAAGCAGAAGTCACTCTTTTGTTCTAACCATTTTCCTGTTTGAATTACTGAGGTTATTTAACAGTCACTTTGCTTTGTTTCCAATAATTAATACTATGCAGGAGATTGGTGATCAAGCAAAAAAAACCCTCATTGAACAACTTTCCTCCTACCCATTAAGGACCTTATTCTGCAGGCTAAGGAGTAAATGCCTCAGCTGAATGAAACACTGCCAGTTATCATTTACCAAATATCAATTGCAAAAAACCGCCCTCAGAACATAACATTGCATGATAAATCTAACATTTTAAGGCTTAGTACAAAGTGAAAAGATGATGCTAAACTTTCTTCCTGACACTGCAAAAGTCCTGTGAGCCCCAGCAGTGATATCTGTGTTATGCTGCCAGTTCTAATTTACAGTTCAGGGATGCTGGAAGGGAACTGATAAAGAAAAGGGCCTGCAGACATGTGGAACACAGGGAGCAGCTGATCTGTGAGTTAAACACTCCACAGTTCCATGCCAAGGAAAGATATTACATTCATTATGACCAAAGAGCAGGAAACCAGTTCAATTCCAAAGCAACAATTTGCATTTCCCTCTCCTGGACAGACTGCCTGAGGAACAATGCGCCTTATTAAAGGAGATAAAGGAGCTGTGCTTGTGGCACACTAAAATCAGTGTTGATACCTTGGCGTTTTTGGGGAGAACAAAACAGGGATTTGGGGGCTTATCTTTGCTCTTACTTTGACCTGACTAAAAATATATTTTAGAAACAGCTGGCCTGTCTTTAAAAAAAAAATCTGAGATTAAGCAAGTAGCTCAGAAAAATGTTTAGAATATAAAACTATTAAAAGTGAGAGAGTAAGTCCTTAACATCTACAAATAAAATCTGCTCTAGATTTTAGAGGCTTTTTCTACCCAAAAACCTCTCAAGATGAAAGAATGTCTTAAGATATTCTTAATTTCTGATGCATCATTATTTCCATTATTCAACTGCTATGAAATTTCTATGGCTGAGGATGAAGGATGATTCGGATTTTAAATAACAAGTGTACTGAATAGTTCTTTGGTCAATGTGTAACACAGGTGTACAGAGCCTAGAACAAAATATCTAAATATCTGAGGAATCTGGGCACAGAAACTGGGATAAGGATATTTACTGCTTCTACTTCTCAATCTTTAGTGGCTACTAGATTTTAGCTACACGCTAGTACTGCTGCTGTTGTAGAAGCTGAAGAGGCTGACTGAAACACCATGTTGGGATCTACAGAGCTTATCTTCTACAACATATTATTTGTCTGTATACAGTATATGTCATATCTTTCTGTCATGAAATTCGGGGGTTTTTTTGTAGCTTCTCACTTGGAGTGACCTAAGTTTTGATGTATTCCTACAATTTAGACTTGAAATTTCAATTTTCTGTGAGTACAGAGTTTACATTGTTTGTCCTAATACAACATGAAAAAGTTTCCAGGTTATGGTTGCATTTAACAAGCTTTTGGTTTTGCTGAGGTAAAACATTGTGCAGAATTTTTTTTTGAAAAAAAATGTTCATTTTGAGCCCTTTCCGCTTCTGAGAAAGCTTCCATTTCTGACTTGTCTATTACCAGACAGGTAGAAAGCAAGAAACCAACTTGATAATTCTTTTTGGGTTTTTTTTTTTCCTATAAAAATGGATAAGATCTATAGCTGCTTCTCTGGGATTTCAGAACCAGAGCTCCTGACAATCCTCCCACATCTGTTTCATCAGCTGATTAAAATGCAGATCTCTGAGGAGGCAACACATTTTTGGATGCTGGGCGTTTCTCTACCCAGCTCATTATTAAGAGAACAACTTTATGCACCATCAGCAACTTGGCAGCATAAACATGAAACAGTTCTTTTAAATGGGACTTGGTGTTTTGTTTATGAAAACTTCCATTTACTGGGAGGCTTTATGGCTTTTATCTCCCATTTCAGCATAGAAGTTTTCGTTATCTTATAAAACCTTTTAGCACAAGAAAGAATTCTGATAGAAGCCTTATGTAAAGTGATGAGTATCTGGTTTCCTGATTGTGTTGTATGATTTTTGGTGGTTTGGATTTTTTTTTTTAAGCCCACAAGCCACCTGACAAGTTCTAACTTATTCTTCCAAAAGTGAGATCCTTGTGCTGATAGGGACAGCGTGTGCTGTTGCACTTAATTTTATAACTATTTTTTATTTGTGTTTCAAGTTGGAAAAGAGTCAAAGTCAAAACATTCCAGTCAAATGTGTATTTTGATTTTTATTGTAATTTCCCAATTAGAACAGTTGCAGTTTAAACCCACAACTGCTGGATTTTTTGAGGAAGGAATTTTTATTCTGACACAGCTCCACTGTCTAGTCTCTGACTTGCTTTTCTCTGCCAGCACAGCAACTGTTTTGCCCCCAAAGTGGAATATAAGAATTAATGGTACCATAGTAAAGCTAACCCTGTAAAGCGCTGCTGGCAAAACCAGACACTTCCCTGAGCCAGCAAAATGCTCCCAGTTTTAGGAAGTACAGAAGTTTTAGGAGACAAGTTTTTTTTTTCTTCAGTATCTCACCCTGATTAACCCTTCAGGATTCATGCTGGTGCACAGTGGAGTAACACACACTCACCATTTTGGGGATTATTGCCACTGACTCAAAGGACTTCATAATTTTAACTCCATCAGATTACTCTTTTCTCTACTACTGTAAATTCTCTCCTGGATTGGCCAGCCACATGCAGTTGGATTGTAAATGATGTTTTAAAACACCCTTTGGATATGGAGGACAGGGTTATCCTTTGCACCTTCCTCCCAGGTAGGTCTTTACACTCACACAGTCTGTATAAAGCTCCAGAGTGAGAACAAAGTCCATGGAGCAGTGAGGGATTAAAGAGTGGCTTTCACTAATTGCCTCCTGTTTCCTCCTTTACAGAAGCTTAGCAAGTGAGTGGTTTCCAGTCGTCCCTGGGTATTGGCTGATCTAAGGAAGCAGCACTTGGAAGGGGCTCCCTGTTGTGGGACTGCTGATGATGTAACCCGGGTATGTGAGCCCACATGTGCACAGTACCAACATTCCTTGTGTGATTGCAATCTGCATTAGCTGGTGCTTTTATGTTTATGTCATTTCTTTTTCCTTCAACATTTTTCCATTTCACTAAGATGCCATCACATTGTGTTTTCTACATTAACTTGTTCACACACTAGTAGTACTTCAGCTTTCCTGCTCTGCTTTCTGCTGTTTGGTTCACACATAATTGTTCTTTTACTATTGTTACCATATTTATGATTCTTTTACTGTTTGTGCATTATTATATTTGCCAAGAAAAGTTTTCACTTGCATAATTTGTCAGGCATACACAGGCTAAAAAGGCAGCGCACCACCACTGAGACATTAAACAAGCCTCTCTCTGTCTGATGTGCTATTGCTGCATTAGTTCAGTTCTAAAGAATCTGCTTTAACACTCAGTTTCTTTTGTCCTTGTTCTTTTGAAACAATGGAAAAACAAAAACCCTTCCTACAAACTGTTCAGGTAGCAGCACCTTCTGGAGCTTGTTGGTGAAGTGTCAGCTACATTCAGCCTCAAGCACACTTTGGTGTTCAGAAAGACACATTTTTCATCTCAATTTATCTTGAGATAAATTATTTTGTTATTAATCAGGAGTTAAGCTGCCTCTCTTAAGATGTTAGACCCTTGTTCTCTGGGTCACACATCCTGTTGTTTGCAGCAGTGCTGAAAGAGGTGAGGAGGTGTCCCCAAACCTGTGCATGGCTCTGAAGGCAGCTGAAATTTGCGGCAGTGTCTGCACTGGTACGGAGTCACTTCAGTCCCTGACCCTCACAAACCAGAGAAACATCTCGGAGTATTCATCAACACCCGCTTCCCTACTCTGTGCTGCTGTTGGACCAGGGAACAAGTGGGATCCTCAGCCGTAAACACCTTCAGGCTTTAAGACAGATTAAGAGAGGCTTAAAAATTTGTAGCTAAAGGAGGCTGTTTTAAGACTGCCCTTTTTACATAAAATCTTAAAGCCAACGTGAGATATTCGGGAATATCTGGAAGAGAGAATGGTCCTTACCTGAGACATAGCTGTAGATAATCAACTAGAAACTTTTTTACTTCCTTTGCAAGGGAGGTATTGCTCTTCCATGCTTTCATAGTGTCTGAAAAACAAGATGTATTATTTTAAGATACAAATTTTAGATTTGTTTTTCCTAGATTAAAACCAGAAGGAAAAATTAGAGGTAGCATGTTTCAGACTCTAGGCCTGCCCTTGAGGATAGTCTTTGACATACCTGGCACAAATTCACTTATCAGCTCTTAAAGCTACTGGTAAAAATCTTGTGGTAATAAACAAACAAACAAATAAATAAACCACCATATAAATATATCAGAAAATATGTTGCCCTGTTCCCTGCACTCAATTTCTCTGTCTCTAAGGAAGATTATCCACAAAGCAGGATGGCAGCATTTTACACCACAGAGTACAGGGCTAAAATAAACTCAGGGTAATAGGAAGAGGCATGTGCTTTACAGACGGTGAGAGTTAAGAGAAGGAACCCTGTTCTTCACAAGCTACTAATTCTGTGGTCAGTGCATTTTAGACTATCACTCCCAGAACTCAATAATTGCCTCATTATTTTAATTGCAAGTCAGCTGCCAACCCAAGTGATCAATCAAAAAGACATGTGAGAACCTTCTACCTGTGGCCAAAGCAGAAGGTGACACCAGGAGCCTTTCCTAGATGATCCAGCAGCCCCTCATCCATCCCCCCCATCAGTGCTGTTCCAGAGACATTGCTGGGCTGTGAGTATCCAGCCTGTAGCTTTAGGAACTGGGAAGAGTTCTGGAAAATCATCAACTATCAATAATAAGTTTTTCTAATGACAGGAGCAGAAGAAAGAATATTCTTCAAGCAGGAGGACAGGTTCAAACCAGTTCTGCAGGAAGCGTCACGCACCAAAGATCAAGAAGAATGCTAATGTGCAGTCATTGAACAGAATAGGAGCCAAAACTTGATATAAGGCACGTAATGAATAATGCTGTACAATCAGCTTCTCTACACCCACAGCCTCTCTAAATTTATAAGCCATACATGCCATTGGATGGAATTTAAATGCATTTCCCATCTTCGAAGGGTACCATCCAATCTGCTCTAACACAGGACCATATTGGGACTGAGCAGACCATTCTGTTTGTTAGAAACCCACCAGAATGTGCTGGTATTTATATCTCATAAAAGCTGTTCAGTAAACACAGTACAAAGACCTCTGATTTCACCGAATGCATAAACACATGCAAAGAATTTCATTCTGGGATTTGAACAGAAGAGAGCTCTCTGTCAAATGAGCTTAACCATCATTTCCCATCCCAGGGCGTTAAACACCTTTCCACTTGGGAAAACTGTCCTGGCTTCATCGATTAGAATTTCTGAGTTGAAATTACAAACTCTGAATTTGCCTATGACAGTTATTTCAAAGGAAAATGCAGTATTAGAGGCAACAATTTGGGGGTTTTTCTTCCTCCCCCAACATCCTGATATCTTCCCTGTCCTATAACATTTCCATGTGGACTTACTTGTTGGTGTATTTTTATGAATGTGACAGCTCAAGCCTGTAAGAATGACTGCTATAATTTCATTTTTATTGTAAAGATTCTTTGTCAGTCTTGGGAAAAAGTGAAGGAAAGATCTACAAGGCCCCACAACAATCTCTGCCATGTATAATTGCTAAATCTGCCTCTCCGAGCCACACAAACTGAACTGTAATAAGCCAATAAACCAAGAGAGTTAAAGCAAGTCAAGGTCATAACTCCTGCCTTGACAAGGAAAGGAAAGGAATCTCTGAGGTGGAAAAGGAATGAGGCACGCTTCATTTCTGTTCCTGATTCATTCACAATGCAAGGTGGAAGGATCTTGAGGGATCAGCTACACCTAAATGCATGTTCAAGTTTATCAGTCCATTTCTAGCAAGAGCAGAACCTCTGTAGGCAATCCACTCCATGGCTTAATTGTTGTCATCAGTTTCCTTAAGATTGTCTTTAAATTTCCCTTGCTGCCTCTCCAGACCATTATTGCTAGAGCTGCTTGTGGTGAACAGGGGGAAAATGCTATTTCCTCTCACAGGTTAAAGACTGTAAGATATCACATTTAATAATCCCAAAGACATTTTCACTGAAAGAACTCAAACCAAAAGAGACTCTGTGGAAATATCTGACAGAAGGAGAAATCAGCTCCCTTGGCAGGCTCTCACTCTCTGGGCAAACCAAACACATACAGTTAGAATTAGTCAGGGGTTGCAAAACTACTCCAAAGAATACCCAAATCTCTTCACTTAGCCTGGAAGGTGTTTGGGCTTGGCCAAGGAGTTACAAAGTGCCCTTAGGCCAGGCAGGGTATTTGAGAGCTGATTGCGGGGCCAGGTGATCTGGTTCCCTGGATGTTCCCTTCCTGGAGGACAGACCTTCCTGGGAATGTTAAATCAGGAACCAGCAGGAGCCTCATCACAGCACTAAAGCAGAGTGCTTTACTCAGCTTCAGTCTGCCAAATGGGAAAGAGTGGGACACTTCAAATTTAGGATTCAAAACCTTCACAGAATCCCAGAATGGTTTGGGTTGGAAGAAACCCTAAATCTCATCCCATTCCACCCCTGCCATGGGCATGGACATCTTCCACTATCCCAGGATGCTCCAAGCTTCATCCAGCCTGGCTTTGGACACTTCGAGAGATCCAGGTGCAGCCACAGCTTCTCTGCAAACTAATGACCCTTAGGCTATCATAATCACTTTTATAATTGTTTCAAGAAGAATTTTGTTGCAGGACCCAGAGCTGATTATCTCAAATCTGCGTGTGTAAGAATCTTAGACTGTAATTCAAACCCACAGCATTATTGTACTGTGGCAGATTTTACTCTAGGTAGTGTTTGTTGACAGACAATAAAATATAGTGTTGAGAATCTTCAACTTTTTTCCTAAATTTTCCCAATTATTAATTAATATTTATGTTCAGTACCTTACTTCTCTCACTGAGATTGATTTTGTATTATAACTTCTAGAAGTTGCCTGGTTCTGGGATTCTTAAAGTATGAACAACATTTGAAACCTTGAATTTGGAGTAGCTTTGTCACTACTCATTAAGCCAATGACAGAACAGAATACAATGCAAAGGAAAAGTGAGTGAGCTGACAGAAATTACCTGAAAGGTATTTATAGTGGAAAGTATAGAACATTTACAAAATAAAATAATATTTCTGATAAGTGATCTATCTACTTGTAATTAAATATTTGTATGCAATTTAGTTTAATAATTCAGATGTTTAAATTCTGATAACACTAGAACAACAGAATGGACCAAGCTTTCAACTTTCTTTCTAGACTAGAGCAGAGATGCATTTCAGAATCATCTTAGCCCAGTGCATTGGGAAAGATAAGTGACAAGGCAACTTCACAGTGGCTCAGACTCAGAAAATTTTGATTTGTTACCTTGGTGCTGTTTTGAGTCGATGGCAACAAACATCAGTCTTGTGCAAGCATTTTAGAGAGAGAATTATGGGTATAATTCAGGAATAAGGTGCTTTGTAGGGTGGAGTTAAACTTCAAAGGCAGTGAAATAAAGGCCAGTCATCACTACACCTCACAGCTGTCCTTCTATTGTAATTAAATAGGACATTAATTGCCAAGTGTTATGACATTTAATCAGCTTCATAAAAATAATAATAGGAATAAGAATGATAAGCATCATCACCAAAGTTATTATGAGAACGAGCTGAGATCCCATGCCCAGTATCTCTAAAAGTTCTTCCAGACAAGTCATTCCAGAGTGCCAGTACTGTCCAAAATATTTTCTTGGAATGTATCCTGATAAATTTCATTCTTTAATGAGAGTTTTTGCAAAGAATCCCACGGTTCCTACTCACCCAAAGAAACAACAGCTGCCCTCTGCCATTGTATTGGACCTATTTATCCCTATAAAGATGTGAAATAGTTTGGGGTTTTTTCTTGTTTTTAGTCGGGACACGTTCATGAATAACTGTCATTTTGCACCATATTACAGGAGGCAGGCCAAGTAAAGGGATGGCAAATGATTCATCATGGGACATGAATGATATTGCAGCTGCAGGCCCCAAATAAGATTCTTGACTTTTATTCTCTGATTTTTACACCACTTTCCTTTCCCACATAAGAAACTGGATCGGATATATCCATTTCTATCTTCTGTAGCACAGAAATACATAAACTGTCCTTCAATAAACGGGTGTTTTAAACCTTATCCTCCAAACCTTTGGAGAAAATATGAAAACAGTGAAAATATGACAGAAATGTGGAAAAAAAAACCCCCACCAAAACCCTCACAAAACCAAGAAAAAAAACCCCAAACCAACCAACCAACAACAACAACAAAAACCCAAATAAAATCTAAATTAAAAAAATGCATGTTTTAAAATATTTAGGGTGAAAAATAAAGGTCCATTGACCTCAGTTCCTCCTGTAGGTTGCATACCTTTTCCTTGTGCATTCCCAGTTCTTACAGCTTAGGCAATTCTTACAGCTGGTTATTTGAAGCAGATTTCTTTTGTTGTGAGGTTTTGCCTGTTTGGTTTTGAGCGAGCCACTTCCAACAAGCTCCAAAACCACCAGTGAAATCCTTGTTGCTGGTTAGGGAAACCTTCCTGGGCTATTACGAAGAGTTCTTGGAAAAGGAAGGTGCCCGTTATGTTCCAGCCACATTTCATAAGGATAAAAGCAGGAGTGGAGAAGGAGAATTAGAAGGAATCATCAGTTTTGAATGCAGGGATACAATATCAGCCAGTGCCTGGATTCCTGGAACCACCCTGGCAGGGAGAAAATTCCCTCTCAGGATAAAGCGAAGGAATGCAGTCACGAGGAGCCACAGGTGTCTCCCAGCTTGGTCCATGTAACCACTCAAAAATGCTCCTGCATGTTCTGCAAACATTCCATCCCTTCCCTGACACATCCCCTCAGGAACACTGCCTGGTAGCAAGGAGGAGCCTTCACAAAAAAAGGATGCATTTTCAATTATTTTAAAGAACAGCCAATTAACCTCCCTTTAAATCACATATTCATGCCAAACAGTGACAGTAAGGAATTTTCTTGTGAACGTGGCCTTATCATCAAGACTACTAATTTGGCAAAACAGTTACTTCCAACCGCTTCCTAAGGCTCCCCAATTAACTGATTTTTTCTTGTGTTCCCATGTATATAGCAGCCAAATGGGAGTCCTACCAGCAGGAGCATTTTTACTGGATGTTGTGTGCCCATTCCCACACTTTGCACTGGTGCTATATTTGTTATTTAGAACAAGCCCAGATTGTTCCTGGAACTGTGCCTATAGAAACTCCTGCTGTAATGTGTTTATATGATCTATAATTACAGGCAAGCTGCAACCTGTCCACAGCCACTGCAGAACAAGCTGCATTATCAAACACATGAACCAGTCCCTGGATTAAGTATTCCATCTGATAAATTCCCTTTCTGCAGCAGCTTATGCCAGAGAAGCTAAAAGAATGCAGGTTGCATTTTTGAGACGGCCAATATGTAATACTCCAATATAGAACATTCCAAACCAGTTAAAGGACATTCAAAACTACCAATTCTCCCCAAAGCAATGGGGATGTCCAGGCACCAGGCCGAAGATTAGGCTAAGATTAGTTAATGTCAGGCCTTTGGTTTTGAAAATACTTGTCAAAAACCACAAAGAAGATGTGGGAACAACCATGGTCCTCACCTGCCAACAGAGCTTCATGGAGCTAAGCTTGTGTACACAAAAATAAACTGTAAAACCTGGTTATAATCCTAGCAAACAACAGATTATTACAGGTCTTGATCTAAATACAGTGTCAAAATAAATAATTAGCACAGTCTTAGTACCTGTAGTGAGAAAAATCTTTATAGAAATAACATTTTAGTTAAACAGAAGAGTGGAGCTGCAAGGTTTAATTATTTGAATTATTCTGATGTAGTCCGCATACAGGCCTTAATACCTTTTCATACCCAGTATTTTATATTTTTCTGACATGAACCATCTAAGCAAATATTTTCTCAATAAAAGTTGTAAATACATGGCAGTAAATTTCTGTTCATTCATTCTGACTCAAGGCAGCAAGTTATCAAGAAGACTTTTTAAACCACCTTAATACTTAAAAATACTTTTAGTCCCAGCTATTAAATACCTCTTTCATCTGTGATGTCAGAGACAGGTTTATAAAACCTTGCTTCAATACTATCTAATCTTTTGCTTACATGCCATTGCCTAACCTGTTGCTCTCTGTACACCACCACAACTCAGATAAAAGGGGTCCTGATGGTATTTTTGGATATTCATTCCCATTAGCAGAGGGAGAAGATGACATGGAAATCACTGCATCCAAAGTGCAGAGGGACAGGCAGGGCAGGGTCTGGTGGTGCAATTTCCATTTTGTATTTTTGCTTTCTTTACAAATTTTGAGTGAAATCCAAGCCTAAAAGATGAAATTTGCAGCTAGGAAATGGATGTGGCCAAAGGACCACCAGCACAGCCGGTCTCACTGAAATGAGGTGCAGATGGCAGAAATCTTGCAGCAGCAATCTTACAAAATTTGATAGGAAAATTGCACAATCTGCCTTATCAACTCAACAAGGGCATTCCTGCACATGTGGGGAAAAACTTCTGCCTACTCATATCTGACAATTCCCAATTGGTACTCCAACAATAGTTTTTTACATGTGAATTAAACATTATTTTGTTGGTTTAACGTTGCTCTATATTTACAACTGAGTGCAAGAAATAATTACACTGTATTTTGGTCTGGAGTTTCCATCATGTTTTGTGTTTTCTATTGCATCATGATATTATTAAAGATTATATAAGAAGTTACCACCCACTGGAACATCAGTCATAGTGGAAGAAGGAGGAAGTAAAGAAGTGAAGACCTTCCTGAGGTCACTGGGATTAAAAGGGCATTACAGACATGTCTGACATTTAACCTGCTACAGGGAAATTCCCAAAGAATTGCACTTTAATACCTCAGTTCTGAGCTCTTGCAGCTCCAGCTCTTGCTTTCCAACTCCCTGCAGGTACACAAAGCTACACAATGTTTTAGTCAGGAAAGTAGATCCACTGTAGACGTCTTTTCCTCTTTTTTTTTTTTTTAATTTAGGTTTTCTACAGCTGCCTGGTATTTCTTTGAAGGAAGCCTGTCTTGTATGTAATATTAATGACATTTGAATCAATATAGGAAGTATAATGCATGTCATTTCCACTAGAGAATGTTACTTAATTACAAATACACCCAATTATCTCTTAACGGCAGGATTTTCTGTTTACAAACATGGTTAATACAGATGTATGTTTAATACATCTGGGTTTATTCTAAACATTATTAACACCTCAATATATAAATTATTATAAGCCATTCCTACACAAAACCACTATGTGAGTGTGCCAGACCCATCATGGTACGACAGTGAAGATTCTCAGCTGATAGGAAAATGTGTTTATATGTGATCAGGCTTTTTTTCTCTCTGGTTCTGTTATGAATTTTAGGTTATCCAAGGTAAACCATTCTCTACCTCTTGCCTGCACTGTGCTGCAGAATTCCAAGTCCTTGTAGTAAACAGTCCCTTCTCACGTCAGAGGCTCCAGGCAAAGCTGATCCAGCTCATCCCAATGGCTTCAGCTGGGGGTCTTTTGATGTCCCTTTTGCTATGATGTGTAAATGCCTAAATATGAATGTACGGATGTGTGAATATGGATTTATAAAATAGATTGGGCAAATTATTTTCTGCAATATTCCTTTCTCCCCCTTACAACCTCTGGAGCATGATCCTCTAATGAGAGGATGAGAGTTCTCAGATCCAGGGAGACACACTGTGACCTCAATCACAGGGCAGTAAACACGGAGTAAATGCCCTGGACTTGCTGCAATTACTACCCTCAGAAAAATATAAATGAAGAATTTTTCCCTTCTCCTTTACAGTGGCAACAGAATTTCACTGATCCAGTGAAGACGGGAAACTGTTTCTGATTAGATTTTACACCAGGAACACAAATGCCGTGTCCTCCTGGTCTACTTAGAGTCGTAGAGTTGATAGAAGCGCTGCAAAGACCAGAACCAAGCACAAATGCCACCTCCCACCTTCCTATACCCCAGCAGCTCAGCAGTGCCAAAAAGCTATCCTGACTTCTTGGAATAATTGTGCTGGTGTGCTCATGTAGCTCCCAGGGACAGGGACAGCAAGCGCTGGCCCTTTGTGTGAAGGCCCATTTAGATGGAGACAAGGTCATTGAAGAGAATTCTTCTTATGAGCATGGCTGCTCCTTCAAGTCAACCAATTTTTTAATTATGTGTTACTCTTCAGGTGGAATTTTGGATGTTATGTTCTTTGATATCTTTGTGACTCATGCTTCATTTGAGCAAAGCAAGCTTCAATTTGCTAATGCAAGTGTGTACAAATTTGAAACTGGTTAGGTTGGGTGTGTCTGCCTATAGAAACACATTTTCTTATCGTTTTCAATGAATGTTACTGGCGCAAAATTATCTGGCTACATCTTAGCTGAATTTAAGTATTTCATAGTTTGAATACCATATTTTCAAAGTTAATTCAACTGGGTAATTGCTGAAGTTCAGAAGAGGAAAACTGCATTAGTTGTGAAAAACCTGTGAGTAAGAAGTTGTCTATCTTGATCAGGTCACAGAGGTTATACAACAAGTTGGCATCACCTCGCATCTGCTGAGCATGCAGGCCAGCTTCCATCACACAGCCTGTGGAAAACAGGGAACAAATGAAGTGGTTTTCACTGAGAAAATGAAGAAATTATTCTTGTTGTTTTCCCCCAGACCATAGCCCATTGTTTGCAAAGCTTGGAGTGAGCCTGCTCCCTCTTCACCCTTCTGCAGAGATGCAGGGGAGCAGAGCCCACAGCTCATTCCTGCTGTGATGGGAACATTCCCAGCATCCTCAGCAGGGACTCACAGTCCCTTTCATATGGATGTCATGGTCCAAGTCAGACAAACTCAGCAGTGGGAGCAGTGCTGCCCATGGCTCTGCTCTCCCATCCGTGCTCCTAGGCTTTGGAGAAGATGTACCCACCCTGGCAGGAGGGACCTGTGCAGTGCAAGAGGACCTGCTCTGGTTCTGCTCCCAGCCAAGCAAGGCATCAGCAAGCCCCAAAAGAAGGGAAGGAAAAAGCTGGTTAGATCCAGGCCCTCTGTGTAATCTTCCCACCCTCCCCTCCCAGCTGGTCCAGCTGGGAGCACCATTCCCAGCTCATGCTGCTGTGGTCAGCAGGAAAAAAACATTTTATTAACCAAATTCAAGACTTCTTGAGGAATTTTACCAACATGCTGGGACTTTCAGGGAAAACTGCAAAAATACCATTTGCATTTAAATGTGCATTTAAATTTAAATGCACTCTCCCTGGTGCATTTTCTGGTAGTGTAGAAGTCCTGATTTATCAAACACCTGCAGTGTGTTGTAGGAGGAAAATAAGGCTTACAAATCAATGTTTCAATGTACTAATTCACTGCTTTGCAATATAGTTTATTCATTATTTGCAAATGTACAAATATGTGAAAATTAATTGTACCATTTGCTTTCTCAAAATAAATATGTTTTTTCATCTACCAATCCAAATGTTTCCAAAGAACTGAGTGATTAATATCATCTCTAAAACTGTGATTATGTCAATAAACATAAAGCAAGATATTGGACTAAGTATGACTCCAACTGTGAGTGATTTATAGTGATAAAAATACACAGATGCCATCTGTACCAACAGAAGAACACTCGTCAAAAATTTGTCTCTTGGTAACACTTCTCTCTCATTTATACCGACACGAGCACTATTTCTTTTCCAATGGTACTGACAGTAAAATATGGCCACTTTTCAAGTGGGTAACCTACCAGCAGAAGAAATACACTGAAAACTATGAATTAAACTACTTATTTGACTCACTTGAGGCCTCCAGGATGTATCATTGAATGATCACCAAGTATTAAACCCAGTCTAGCTCTGCTAACTCTGTGGCTGCTTCCACACAAAGAGACTTTCTGGGGATAGCACCCTTCACCTTTTTGCAGAGTAAATCAAATCAAAACAAAACAATTTCACAAACCCAAACAAACAAACAAAAACCAACACAAAACCCAAACAACAACAAACTAAAACAAGAAACCCTCTCAACCAAAATGGCAAAAGCTTTAGGTTCAGAAGCCAGCCTAAGTCATTAGTCTGCATATCTGATGCTTGCCAGCATCATTAAGCAAGAGGGCCATGGGGTATGCACTGGGGAAACCAGGGCAGCCAGTGCGCACTCCATGATAAATATCAAATGCTGACAGAGACATCAAAAGAAAAGGAGAATTTAAATAGAATCTGCACACAGAGAGCTTCCAGTAGCAGCAGCTGCAGAAACAAAGATACGATACCCAAAGCATTATTAATTTCTTACCATGCACCAGATACTGATAGTTGGAGAGTGGTGAGGGGCTATGTCATTACTATAATTTATTACCAGGTGTAATAAACCCGTGGCAAGTGTAGGGGAGGGTCTGGCTGCGTTCCCCCTGAAGATGCACAGCTCAGTCTCATGTTCCCAGTCCTGCCCTGACTCTGACTGTCCCTGGATGTCCAGAGGAAGGGAGATTACAAACACCCATAGCCTTTCAGAAATATTTTTCACTATCTGTGGCTGCCTTAGGCTCTAAAATATATCAAGAATGTAAATTAAAGTGCAAAGTAAAGCTGTATTTATTTCTGATTTTTGTTCTGTCACCGTGCTTCCACCCCCACTTCTGTCAGTGCTCCAACCCCACAAAATTTCCTTTGTATCAGAAAGCTGACAGATTTAGCTCCTGAACACTTCAAGCTACTTTGCTTGCTGAAATTTGGGAAAACAGAACAGCTGTCATTCAGGCATGGTTTGCAAGTAGCAAGCCTGTTCACTTTCTAATGTTTACTCCCTAAAACTCAACAGTTAAATGACATGTTCTACTGGCATCATAAACCCCACACTCCGATCTGACAGACGTGGAACAAACCTGTGCCAGGGCCTGGGGTTCCAGAGTTCTCACACAGCTGATGTTGGGGATATGTGCAATCACTTTCTCTTTGCTGTTTTGAACTGTGCAGGGTTTTTGGTGCAGTGGTCACTCTTGGTCAGGTTACAAATTTGCCTTCTTGGAGTGAAGACTTGAGGATAATTTCACCTGGAGCAATTCACTGCACAGGCGCAGCCACAGGAACGGATAAGGAGCAACTTGCCACAAGCTGAATGGCTGAAGCTGGTTATTTCATGTACATTTTATGGTTCTGGTGCCCATACCAGGGTGCTACACTCAAATCTGAGATAGTTTTCTCCTTAACCAGCTGTGGGGTCAAGAAGCCTCCCCTAGGCAGTGAGCATTAGTTCATGAGCTCACTCGTTCATGATTTCACATCATGGTCCTCACTAAATCTTCTAAAATTAAGTTCACCGAAAGCCACACGTAATCCCATTTATCAGGGACTAGGGAAAGACACAGTTACATCTCAGTTCTTGACAGCTTTTCCTTTAAGAAACCAACCAATTTTTAGATTCCCTAGAACTATCACAGAAATGAAAAATAAATTCACTGACTACACATCAGACAACTTCCAGCAGTTCAGTTTCTATCATTTAAGCCTTGCTACTCATTCTGGGGGGTGGATTTTTAATTCCAGCATTGATGCTACTCTGCTCATTAGCAGATTTCCATACCAGCCAAATGGCTCTTTATGAGCTAGCAAGACATGCAAAAGTAGGTGATCTGAAATTATTTTCCCTAATGACATTTTCTTTCTGGATGCAAATAAAAATTGTGTCTGAACGTGTATCTGTATAATTCAATTACATGGCTTGATACAAACAGACACAATAACTACAATCCTAAATTAAATAACTGCACATGAAAATTCCATGAAAATGTACTCCTGGCATTTAATATCCCATGTTCACCTGTCAGGAACCAGCATCATGGGCATTTTTCTGCCAGTTTTAAGAAAAAACAGTGCAATGTTCATGCTAAAGCAGTAAACATTCACTCTTGGCATGATCGACTGTGGATGTTTTACTAATGTTAATGCAAAATTCCCAGGAAGCAGCAGATACTTTTCTATTAATGTGCCTATAAATATGGACTACAAATTAAGTAAAAGTTGCATAATTTATTCTGTTCCTGCTGCAAATACTTCAATCGAAACTTTTTTTCTTGAGAGAAGTGATGGAACATTGCTTCAGGTACCTATACTTATCAATATCCTCATCCTGAGAAAAACACAGTGTGAATAAATTAAAAATGTGACTGAAGACTGGAAAAGATACTAATTTTACATTGTTATAAATTTACAGAGATAAACTGCATTGATATACCAATAGTTTTCATGCTTTTACACCTCTAAATTATTAGGAGAATATGTCTTAAATGTGTTTATGTCCAAGACCAGGTTGGATGGGGCTTGGAACAACCCGTGTAAGTGGAAGGTGTTCCTGCCCATGGGAGGGGGTGGGACTGGATGGGCTTCAAGGACCTTTCCAACCCAAACCATCCTGGAGTTCTATGATTCCATACAGGAAAGAACAGACACATGAAAATAAATGTCACACTGTAATTTGGATGTAATACAATCACAGCAGGAAGAATAAGCGAGGTCAACAAAGAGTTTGTTTCTGTCTTCTGAGGAAGCAGAACAAAGGTATTCATTTGATAATCCATAAAATACCATTATGGCACTCATTGTGAGTACCTAATTCTGTGCTATTGACAATTTTTTACTGCTGGGTCTCAAATTTTGTGCCCATTTTACATCACCTTGTACCACTCCCTTACCTCACGTCTCCTCAGGCCGTCACCTTCCATCCACCAGTGGACACTTCTCACTCTTCTGCTGAATATCTGACAATTTCCAGTCGATTGAAAGAAAAATGCCTGATCAAAGGCTCAGCTGGGGCGTGCCTGAGCGCCCTGGCAGTGACTGCAGGGCCAGAGACAAACAACCCCATCAAACACCTTCAGCAGGGCCAGGTGCTCCAGGAGGGGAACCAAAGGCCCGAGCGTCAAAGACCCAATTAAGGAGCAAAACCATTCAAAGGCAGCAGGTATTGTTCTCCCATTTTCCAAATGAGGTTGCTGGGAGGTTGGATGAGAATCCTTTAGGAAGTGATTGGTAAGGGATCCATGTGTGACAGACCTGATTTTCATCCTCTCACTGACAGGAAAACCTGGTCCCTACGTGCAGACACTGCCACCTCCACCGCCAGCCTTGGTGTAAATGTTTGGCTCATCACAAACTGTGGCAGGTTTTCTGTGAGCCTTTGGCTCGGGGGACTGACCTCTGTCCCCGAGGTTTTGTGGGGACTGAGAACACACACCTTTCACCAAGGTGATGCTGTTTCCCTCAGGGTTCAATGGAAGCAAAGCTGCTGTTAGGAAGTGTGGCAAGAGGAGTACAGAGAGGAACACGGAGCTGGATATGGAAGTGGAGATGAGAGAAGATATAAAATCGAGGGTCCTCGTGGGTGGGAAATGGCACAGAGGGCAGGGACAGGCTGGGTGAGAGGGAAAGAGATGGAGCCCTGAAACACGGAGTGTCCAAAAGGGAAAACCACGTGCAGATGAGTGCATGGACACTGAAGAGAAAACAGTGTGGGTAAGGTGGAGGGAAACGATGTTTTGGATTGCTGGGACAACGAAAGAAAAAGGACGTAGAAAAAGACAGTAATAAAGAGGACAAGGAACTACAGCTCAGGACATCCTGATTTGTATGAGTATAAAGAAACCAGCCCTAAAAAGCTGCAAAGATGTCCGAATGTGGAATTTTGTTTTAAAAATTAACCTGACCTTCAAAAGTAAATTTAAAAATAATCACAAGGATCACATTTTTCAAGATAAGCAAAATGCATAAAGCATGCTAAAATTACTTTCATTAAAATATATGTATTATAGTCAGCCTTGGTGGGATTATTTGAATATACAGAAGCAAAATTTCTGCCTTTGAATGTATATAAAACCTCGAAATGTCTGAGTAGACACTTTCAGATTCAGTCCCGAAGCAAATGTTCAGTATCCTGGACATTTACAACACTCTTGTTTTCAGACACAAAAGGTGCAGAGCCCTGCAGGAGCTGCCGGAGTCAGAGATTCATCAAGTCCTGTGTGAAACCTGATTTTTCCGGCGGACGTCAGAATCGCCGCCGGTAGGAAAGTGAGAGAACAGCTCTCTCTGCTGGTGCTTTCCTGGAAAAATAGTTCTGGAGTAGAAATAAATCCAGGACAATAAACGACAGCCCCAGCTCCGAGTTGCCCAAGGGCAGGTCCCCCTTTGTTCGGCCGCAGTTCCTGCGTTCCCCCGGTTCTGCTGCTGACCACTAGCGGCAAAAGAACAGAATTTGGTTAAATGCAGGTATTAAAGTGCTCTCAGCTGTACGAGTGCAAGCAGGCTGGGTTTTGCTGGGATAGGCATTCCCCAAAGTACTCTAAAAATCAACCAAAAAGAAATGGTATTTGCTTTGTGCCTTCAGGGGAGGGAGATGACTCATTTAAAGAAACACCAGCAGCAGTGATAGAGGCGGCTCTCGTCGGAATTTTCTGCTCCAAATAAGCAAAACTCCACCTCTGGATGACTGGGAGGGTTCCTGCACTGTGTCATTTTAAAAAGTGAATGAGAACAGAAGGTCAGCAATTAAACTTTATCTGAATGCTGCAAGCAGTGGCTTAACAGATTGAGAACAGATTTTCAATCCAGATGTGGTCCAGGAGAAGTCAAAAGCTAAACCCCAACCCTGCCTGCTGCTTTGGTTCCTCGCTTTGCAAGTGCAGGATAGAGAGATCTGTTTGCCATCCTCAAGGAAGCAAAGAGACTCTGACATGGGAATTTCCAGTGTTTTAGGGTTCCTCTGTGGGTAGAGAGCAGCGTGAGGAGCCACTGCAGGAGGGTTTGGCATTTCCCCATCCCTGGAGGTGTCCAGGCCAGGTTGGATGGGGCTTGGAGCAGCCTGGGACTGTGCAAGGTGTCCCTGCCCACGGCAGAATGGGGCAGCTGCTTCCCATATGCAGTCTGATCACAATTCACCACAGGGAGGAAGAAGACGAAGAGAAAAAATCAGGAAAAAGCAGATAAATAGGGCTCCCTTCTTAAGCTTTTGATTTCCTTGTTATAAAAAGGAATAAACCCCCATGATTTCAGTAGATGTGATTTTAAACCAAATAAACTCACTTTTAACAAAGCCTTGGTTCAAGCATATCACCAGGTGTTGAATTATTACATTAAATTAAATTATGCCTTCACTGATCCCAGATTTTTTTCTATAGGGCTTTCATGTTTATATGAACTAAATATATTGCTTAATACATTTTCTTTTGACATAAAACCATGGCAATATTTTAACAATGTGCTCACGCAAGGATTCCTGCTATAGTATTATTTTTCTTTCTATGTAGTATAAAAGAAACAAAAGTAATGCAATTCATGGCCCTTTTCCTACCCAAAGGATGACGTGTTTATAGGATTTATTAAGGCTATAATTATTAAAAACCACAAAGAAAGTTCAATTTTCAATTGTCATTAATTTGTGGATTGTGAACTCACATTGCCTACAGGTAGCACACAGAGAAATGTTTATTTTTTGAAATCTATGAAGAGAAATTGGAGTTATTTCTAAGTGATAACATTATACAAAATTTGCATTTCTACAAATGAAACTGGTTTTTTATGTCATATTAAAACAAAAATCAAGACACACGTTGTGAACAAGACTTTCTGACCAATTAGGCATACAATTACATGTGCAGGAGGCATGCACAATTGTGCAGCTAATTTGTGCATGAAATTACTTTGATTGCACATCCTAATTGGATAAATGTGTGTGCAAATGCCAGCAGTCATTGGTGCTGCAATTATCCAATGCACATCCATAGTCATGGCAACTGCCTGCAGAAAGGAGATGTAGCCTTGCATACCTAACTGGGCTTGGGAGTTCAGCAGAAATCCTTTTTGTTTTCTCCTACCAGGTCTCCTGGACATGATATTTCTGGAAATTTCATATTTATTTCCTATCCAGATGAGGCAAAGCAGTGGACATCAGCATTGCAAGGAATCTGATTGTTCAGTGAACAAGAAGAGGAAGAGCTGGGAGTTCTTGCCTAGAGATGCAGCACCTTGAGCCTGCCTTTGATAAGGGAGAAGATTAAAAATCTCCAGCAGTACAAAACACAGCAGGAACGCGGAGGTTTATTTTCCTGACTCCTGCCTGAATGAGCATTACAAAATATATTACAGGTGACAATTGTGGTGGGAGTAGGAAGGGTGGGACCCCTTGGCCTCAGCCCAGAGAAGGTTCTAGACCATCACCACTGGCTCAGTTTGAGCTTTCTGTGGAATTGTTTTCATGAACCTCCTTGCCTGTAATTTGTAGTATTAATAACTGTGAAAAATCTTCTGTCTGCTCACAGAGGTTTTCAGTAATTCCTCCAGATACAAGAACCATCTCTGTACAATCAACTTCAATAGTAACAGTATTCAATATTAAAGTGAAAATAAATTCTTCCATTTGAAAACAACGGAGTTAAAATACATACCCAGACTTGTACGTAGGGACCCAAATTCTGAATGAATCCTTAAAAGAAACAGTTGTTTACGTTATTTCTTTTGTATTTAAAGAGCTCTCTAAACAGAGATACAGAAAAAAGCTTTTCAGTAAGAATGGGCTGTTCAAAGGAGTCTAGTGGGGTTTGAAAGTTGATGGGGCAAAGGCTCCATAATGTCCTTTATAGCCCTGGGAAATCCTCATCTAAACAGATACCAAGAAGCTTAGAAAAAGCAGAAGGGTGAGGTTGAAGTTAATGCAAACTCTATGTTATCAACCCACCAACAGCACTAAATCAAGAACTTCCAAAGCACTCTCAGGAATTTTAAGGATTTTTCTCAGCCAGATGAATTTATTTTGCTTGCTGAAGGTTGAGTCTATTATAAGTCTATCTTAGAAATGAGTGAAACAACTTCCTCCCTCAATTGTCTGCCATTCCGGTCACATACTTTAAAAAAAATAAAAATTAGAGACCAGTCCAAAGGGCTCTACAGAAGAGCAAGAAAATGATCAGAGCTATGAAAAAAACCCCATGAGTGAAAAATAGGGCGTTTTTCTTTAGTCAAGATGTGTGAGAGAAGAATGACAACTAAATAGTGAACACTTAAGAAAGTAAATTAAGTGATTACTCTGTTTACTCTCATAATAGTGGAAGAAAACTGAAGTACATTTAAATCTAGGAAAACCCATTCTTCTTAAAACTAAAGCATAAAGGATCTGTGAAACGTATTGCCAACAGAAAGCACAAGAAACAAGGATCCTGTCAATATGGCCATGGAATTGCACATCTCTATAAAAATTGCTAATATCTGCCAGTGTACCAATTCATGTTTAGGAAAGTTTTAGATATTTTCCTAAACTCAAAAATCCTACATCTCTTCAAGTGGATTATTTTGGTTAGAAAAGCCCCTGGTGATGCCTTGACCTATTGCCAGCCTGGCCTGATGTGTTTCTTTGGCAAGCAGAGTTCTTTCCTCAGTCTGTCCTTGCAGGGAATCTGCCCCATCCTCCCTTTATTTCACTGTCTCCTTAAACCTTCCTGGCTTTCCAAAATGCTTTGGGAAATAACATTGTTCCTCAGCTGAGAGAGAAGTGAACATTTAAACTGTAAGGCCTGTCTTAAGCAGAAAACCCTTCATTTTCTGTTTTCTGTCCCTTAAATGTTTGTCTTTTCAAGTGTTCCCCAGGCGCAGCAGTGTCACTGAGCTGAGAGTTTCAAAGCAGGATGAAATCTCTGTCTTGGTGCTCAGACCTGAGTTACAGCCACCTTCCTGAACATCCACTCAGTTTTCTCTCCCACATACAGTTTTACTCCAAGCTTTTGCCTTACCTTGAGAACTCTTCGTTTTATGGGTTGTGCCGTGGTGAATCTGATCCCCAAGAAGACACCGAAATCTCACGTGACTTTGGGCAGGTCACAGCCCTCTTCTGGAGTTCTGTCTGCCCCCAAAGTGGGGTATCAGCCCTGTTTGTGAGGTTTCCAAGTGTGCACCAGCTGTGCCAACAGCAGCATCCCAGAAACACCATCAAGCCAACAAACGAGGCCATGTATTAAGGCCCATAATGTTGGAAGGAGGTGGGAGAGGAGAGATTTGGGGTTTGATAGCTTTTATATCATAATAAAGATGGAGGGATAGCAGTTTTGGAACTTGTTGATATGCATGGAACTCCAGAAGCTCCTGTTCTTTCACTGCAGTGCATCTATCACAGCTAGGACACAGCTAGATGTTCTCTTCCAGGACATAGAAAAATGATTCAGCAGAAATTGAAGTTCCTCATTTCTATGCTGCACGAGCTCGTATTCATTTTCAGGGCAGTTGAGAGCCTCAGAAAGATAGTTATTGTTAGCATGCAGCATCCCTGGCCCCCGAGCTGCCCTGCTGAGGACACTCCATCAAGGAAATCACAGCTCTGCTGCTCGCTGTAAGTGATGCCCTGCTGTCCTCACAGCCTATTACACTGGCCCTGGGAAATGTGTCCCTTGTCACTTGGGGAATTTGGAATTTTCAGCAGTTTGCTGCTATCAGGTGTAACACAGCTCCCCTTTTTTCTGCAGATGGCAGTGTTCTCTACTTACAGGGGAGGAGGAGGACTCTAAAATGGGCTGTTACGTCTCTGCTGGGAGAAAAAGCCTTTAAAAGTGTTCCAAATTCTTATACCTTTATTCCAAAACCTGTGTATTACAACTACTATCCAGTTCTGGCAGCAGTAGGAAAGAAAAATTCATTTCTCCAACACAGGTTACAAAACACTTTTGGTGGGGTTTTTTTGTTTTGTTTTTGTTAGTTTTAATAATTGTTTTTTGTAAACAGTCTTCTCATGGAAATAATGTGAAACAATAGATGCTGTGAAGATGTCACAGTCAGATCTTGTGACTATCTACAACTAGAGCTACAGTCATTGGTGGTTTTTTGGTGATTGTTTTTTGTTTGTTTGTTTTGTTTTGTTGTTTTTTAAATTTTGAACTTTGAAAGTGCTTGTAAAGAAAAGCCAAACTAAGCACCCGTGGTTTCAGCATTATTTTGTCAGTCAAAAAGATCAAAAGTGTGGGCAATTTGAAAGGGAAATGGCATAACTGACACTAGCCAGCTGCAACCTCTATTCCTTCATTGCTTCATCTTCAAAGAACTTCATATTTTTCTCTAAGTTTTGTCCCTGAGCCATAATTTTTTAAATATCCAGCCTCAGGTCTGAAAACATTTCAGCATTTGAATTTTTTCCCTCTAGAAATGCATATTAAATGGTATACAATGACAAAGGACTCCTCAGAGACAAAAGTCAACATCAGAAGTAGATAAAAAACTGCTAAAAATCTTAATCCAGCAAATTATCTAGATGCATATTTCTCTTACATTCCAGTTTCAGCACAGCTTGCTGCTTTTGGTGATCTCAGGGAAGGACAAGGAGAAGAGAGGGCTGTGTTTCAGTTTAGCTTCACTTCAGTGACTCCTGGTCCTCATTTAACATCAAATCTCTTTCAGTGCTGCTCAGTTTCTTGCAATATTTTATGTCCATCAGCTCTTCCCCAGTCTAAGTAAAAACAGTTTATAGGTTGCTGAAAAAGAGATTAAATCACCTCAGCAAATTGCTTGGGCATTTTCCCTTCAACCTCTCCAATTTTTCCCAGGACCCCTCTGTTCGGGGGCTCTGCTCTTCTTATGACTTGGCAGTAATTTAACCAATTAAAACACAGGTCTATGATCACAGCATTAATACCCAAAAAATTACCACACACTTTTAAGAGAAAAAAAATCCCTTTAAATGAGCTATTCTGATTCCTATGTTGTAGTCATAGGATTTTAGACTTTAACCACAGCAGTTTGTTACTGCCTTGTCTGGACTGGACTACTCTACCGGCAGGACAAAATTCAGATTTTGAGGACTTTCTGAGAAAGAAAAGCCACCACTTTCCATGGTTGCTTGTCACCCTGGTTTTGAAGACTTTTCTAAGCCTTCTGTAATGTTCTTCATATTGGAGTCAGAAATTTTACTTTATCACACTTTCTACTATAAACAATGGCCATGTTTTGCTAACTGTCTTTCACTGTTTACAGATTTCTAAGTAAGAGGAGAAAGTTGATTAACAGTTGGCTTAACCAATGTGGATTGAGAGGTGGAATTCCATCCTCCAATCCACAAGCCCCATAGGAAATGTATAAAACTGAGTTTTGTAAATAAACTCGTCCTTTTATCCTTCTTCACTCACCAGTGTGTCCTCGTGTGGTTCTTCCCATGTCCTCTGTGACAGTTCCTTTCTTCACAGTTCTCAATGATGACTGCTGGAAGTCCTGGTCCTTGCTGTGCTTGCATGAAAGGGGCTTTAGCAAACAAACCCTGATCCAGTGAAGTTATTTGTAGGCAAACAGTCTATCCTATTCAGTTCCTTTTTAGGTGCACAGGTGTTTCATTAGCCTGACTTACACTTTAAGCTCTTCTCTACATCCTCCAAGTTCTTCAGCACTGTTTACAATTTAAACACCAGAATGAATGAGAAGACACCAGGGAATCAAAAATTAAACCTCCCTGGCCTCAGCAGGGCACAACCCAATTTTCATATTATTGTTAGATCTATCCTACATTGCACAGCATTTGCTGAGAGGTTCTGTTGAGTCACTGAGTGGTTTTCAAAGTCACTCCCTGCCTGGACACAGTGTCCATGCTGTGGCTGGGAGCTCCTTTCCCTGGGCTGCAGCAGCATTAACACATTATAATGGCACTGCTCCCATTTCCAGCTGCATTACTGAGCATAATGGCCCTGTCCTTGTCAATGCTGATTAAGCCATAATCATTTTGTCAGTGGCAAATGTGCGGAGCGGTATTGCAATATTTATGTTACATTATTGATAAGAATATTGAAGGCATTAGACTTTTCCACCCTGGCAGAAAAGCTGCCTTTCGAAGGGTATTTCCCATTGTTGGCTCCTTGTGAGGGTTCAGATCCATTTTACTTTTTACTCTGTTCCTAATCCTCTGCTCATTTGTTGTGTTCTAGCACAACCTGCGCCTAAAATATCTATCTGTGCAAGTGTCTTTATGAACCTGAATTTTGAAGGAGATAAAATTCCTCTAATGATGCCTATCATGCATTAAACAATGCTGACTGGCAAAAAGATAGGAATTCCCTACAAACCTTTTTTTTTCTATTCTTTGCCTGGGATTCCTGAAGTTAATCAGCCTATAAGTAATTATCACAAATTAAACTGAGTCTGGTAGAAAAAGAGCAAACACACACCTGGAAAAATCCTAATCCTAATCCTAATTCACAATTATGAGATTCATTAAAAATGGAAACATTGGTTCCTAATATTTATTTCTCTGTGTCTATTTTATTTTGAACAAGTTTTGTAAAACTGAATGGATCCCACTAAAGCTAAATTCCGTAGTCTGAGCATTTATGGGAATAGCACTTAAAATATTGAGAATGCAACAAAATATTGTTACAAATACTGCAGACAGGACAAGTTATATGAAATTAAGCAAGGATTATTTGGTAAAATGTTACAGAAATATTTGAAAGCATTTTATGATTAGAACAAGCTTGTTCCTAAAGAGTTGGACACATTTCAAGAAAAGCTCATTGGAAACAAAGTCACTGAGCTTTTGCTAAAAACCAGAATTGTATGAAGATAAAATGGGCACTACGAGTGAGTTATAAATGGAGCTACTACAGCACTTGTTTATGATATACAAATGAATATTGACAAATTTTAAAAAATTAAAATAATTCCTTCTTTTATTTAAGGTGTACTTTTCTTCTTTGAGCAGTTTTTCATTTTTATTAATCCTGTTAAGATACTGCCCTGGAAAAGGCTGCATGTGATGGAGCAAACCTGATGCCTTGACTGAGAGAGAAGATTTTCAGCTAGATAAAAGTCAGCAATGCATTTTAAAGGCTGAGAATTCTGTGGTATTTTCCTGAAATGTCGGAGTTTTCTTTTTCATTATGTGAATATCTACAAAATTGCTGCTGAAAACCAGAGTTACCTGAATCCTCCCTGGCTGACACGAGGCATCCGTGTGTTTTCTCCTTGCCTTTGATGAACACCAAGCAGCCAACACAGCCATCTGGTCAGGGAGAGAGAAATTGTGTAAAAATGAGATATGCGTGTGTAAATAAAAGATTGATGAATGAAGCCCTGAAAGCTGAGATGAAAGTGAAGCAGAACAGACAGGTAAATCATTCTGATACTTATGTTAGTGCTGAAATTATGTTCCTCTACTTTCCTTTTTTTATTTTCTTTCTGCTGACAGCAGTGCAGGTGACAAAAAATACTTCCAATTTTGCTGCTGACACGAGTGCTGGAGGTTAGCAAACTGTTTGAGTTCTATTGCTGAGGAAGGATGCTTTAGTCAGAAGTGAGAAAGTTTTGTATCTTCATTTTTAATTACTTGGTTCTTTAGTTATGAAGCTCTAGCTTCAACATTACCTCCAGAGCAGACTCGGCTGGCTTGCCAAAATTGAAGCTGTGTTTAGAAAAAAATGTATGTTCTGTATATCTTCTGGCAGAATTTTAAAGCTAGAGTCCTTCCCCCACAGGTCTCTGAATTTTCAATAAATAAAACATTAATTTTAGCCAAAGTAAAATGGGAGTAAAATCCAAGCAATTCTTTACAGGCAAGCTTCACCTAGGAGCCCATTAGACTGAAAAAGCAATTAGGATGTGTTTTTTATATGAAAATTAAGTTGACATTTGAGCAATGAACAAAAAAAATGGTGATATGCAAAAAACCCACAACAACTCATTTTCCACATAACTAATCACTGTCTGACATTACAGAAAACTTACTGAGTAAACCTACACTTCTAGCACTAAGGAAAAGTAACTGGTAACTCATCCCTTTTCTGAAATATATGAGATACACATTGCTTATCTGTTGGTGCATTGGGCATTTTATAAATTTAAAGCCAGCAGCAGCCTCAGTTCACTCATATTTTACATAACATTCATGGAACAGACTCATTTTGTAGATCAGCAGCATCAGTCTTACCTGAGTTACCTAAGATCCTTATTCAGTGCTTGATATTTAATATAAACTATAGAACCTCGCAAATCACCATGTTTAAGAAGTTTGGCCTTTTGACTGACATTTTTGTATTCTGTGGCTATTGGTCCCCTGAGAATTTAGGAGATCCACCATTAGGTGTGAAAGAATTTCCCCACCCACTTTCTCCAGAAGCACATCTGCAACTGAGAACCTCTGAGTACACTAAAAAGGCCAGAATTTATCCAGTGTTTATCACTTCATTTGACAGAATAGTCTTAGGGCTAATTTTCAAAGGCAGAAGCAGGAACTTGACACCAGCCTCCTCTCTAAATCACAACTTAAGAGTTCATTCACATGTAGAACAGAGAAAGAAATCCTGTCCCCACAAATACATACAGGCAGTTATATTTAAACAAAACAAAACCCAATCCAAAAATTTTTACACTTTGGAATAGCCATTCTAGATTCCATCTAGGCATTAACATCTCTGGGAATGGAAAGCTCTTGAATCAAATATACTGCAGATTTCTTGACAGAGAAAAGCTGGCAGCTCACTGCACAAATTACTACAAAAATCAAAGGTATAGAGTAGCTTATCTCTAATTTGAGCTGGGAGAATAAAACGGGAACAATGCTTTAATCTGTGTTCCATTGTTTATTCCGTAGGGAGATCAATTAACTTCTTCAATTTGTTTTTGCAAGTTACAAAACAGAGATACTAAATATCACTCATCATATCGAGCCAAAAATCAGGAGAGTGTTAAAGGTGGCAAAGAGGGATAATTGTCATGAATCCCATGGAATGAAAAGGGAATACTCTCCTGACATGAAAAAGGTTATTTCCTTTGAGAAAAGGCAAGATTAAGAAGGGATAATGTGTGACTCTTGGCACATTATTTAATAGAATATTTATTGGACAATACTGAAGCAGCAAGAGACACAGGCACTACCTTGCAGGACACAAGACAACAAAAGAGCCTGCCTGACAAGCTGTCCCAGCCAAACCTCAACACCTTCACCTGCCACCATGCTTGGGAACCCAAGGATGTGGGTGGAAAGGAATTGATTTTGATAAACAGAATTCTACTTCAGTTGTATTAAATTTGAGATAACAGCAGCATCTCCAAGACACCAGTTCTTAATGTGATCTTTGTTTCTCCTGTGTGTCACAGTTTGAGAGCTCTTCATACAAGAGAGGAAATTTCCAAGGAGGATGTAGGCACAGGGCGAAGGAAGAGCCAAGTGAAGGTGACTGGAGGCAGAATGAATCTCTTGGGCTGAGGGACAGTGGAAATCCTGTAGCCAGACAAGGCCTAGCAAGGCTGGTGGGATTTCTTAGGCCAGCCTGGTGCTGAGGGAAGGCAGTGCCTAAAGGCAGCACAGCTCAGCACTCCCTGTGCTTCCTCCCTGTGCTGTGCTCACACACACACTAAAAGCAGAAATCTGTGAGGAATGAAGGTGTCCTCTTCCCTTACTGGGATTTCTCTCCCCTCTGAATAAGGGAAATAAAAATCCCTTACCAGTCAGACCTACCACGCTGTAGAAAAACTGAACACTGTCATCTGATGCTACACAACAGCCTCAGATAAATCTGTTTTGATGATTTTGAGCAATTGCTTTCAAAACAGAACATGGTGTTGAAAAGGAAGCCACAGGAACATATTTTAGATTGAAAGGCTTTGTGAAATTATATAATCTGTAAAAACTGAGAGATTTGGCCTCTGTTTGCTTTTCTTCCGCTCCTCACGGTTATTATTGCCTCATTATACAGTCATTTGTACAATGATTTGGCAGACATTCACTATTGCATAAATTAAAGTTGCTGAATCTAGTCATGCCTACAGGTCTTTATGAAAACAGCAGCAACATTTTTATTTGAATGTCAAAGTTTGTCAACCATTAAACTGATTGATTTTTCATTATGCAATTCAATAGAAGAAGCAATCTCCAGTCTGTATGCAACATTACTCAGAAAAACATGTAGCTTGGAGTAATCCTTCCTGCTTAAAGTCTCTCCACAAAGGAACTGTGCTTTAAGGCTAGCTTCAGACATTTTATTAATACAGCAGCAACAGATAAGATGCTGTAATTCAATTCTGCCAAAGAGAATGAATTCATCTGTGGTAATACAAAAATTCCAATAATCCTTCAAAAATCTTTCCAAGTGGCTTTATAAGTGCAGTGTCTGTTGGTGTCAGGAAGAAGAGGTTTAAGCTGTGCAGTGTGAGGCCACCCAGAGCCCCCACCGAAGTCAGCACTGTACCTCAGGCTCCAGCAGGGAACGAGCCTTCCAGGGGAGCCCAGCAACACGGACAGAGAGCAATCTTCTCACCTTGTTTGGAGTTGGTCTCCTCTGCAAAATCCCCAAGGAGGACAGGACAGAAGTGGCCAGCAGGAACTCCAGACTCACCTTGTATTCCTGTAAACTCCACAGAATTCTGAAGCTCCCATCCAGAGATAGACTTAGCTATCCCAGAGCAGGATGAGCTGGTCAGTGCTAGGCTGTCCCAACAGCTCCTTCCCCTTGGCATTGCCCAGCTGTGGCCAGACAAAATCATCCAGAACGGCAAAGCTTCAAGCAGGAACTATTTCAGCACCTCCCAAATTTTACTCCCCCTACCAAGCACTCCCCATATGCACATAAAGGAGGAGGGCACCAGCAGGACTTACATTTTTCTTTACTTTCTCTTCACTTCCCACTTATTATTCCAGTATTATTTTTGGCCTGGCAGCATTAAACCTCCTTAACTCAAAGATTAAAGAATGCAAAGCACACAATATAAAGTCCCTTTTAATTAAACTGGGACATATTACAAAGTTTGCAAAATGAGGCCAACAAATACACGGAATTCAAGCTGTAAAAAGCTGAATTAAAGAATGTGCATGATCTGGTCACTGAATATAAACTGCATTTAGAAGTTAAAGAGTTAAGGACAACAGTGAAATATGCAAAACAGGGCTGTGCTTACTGAGTCTTGTGACAGGTATCCAACTCACTGCTTTTATTTGAACATCTCCCTAGAAAAGATAATTTATGCAAATAATATTTTACAAATGCTTAGGGAAATGCTATAAAGAAAGAAATCCATAGAATTAATTATCCCTACTAAAGGGATTATGTGGAGTACAAAATCCAGCACTTATATTGCACTTTATAACCACAAATAATGCACACATCTATATTTGTAATAAGAAACTGAGAGGTGAAGTGCCAATTACTTGATTTTGAAGCGGTCACAGAATAAAATTTGGACAAGATTCCAGTTACTCAAATTCAGTGTTCCAAATCCCAATTGTCTTTAAGGAGAGTATTTCAAACTTCAGATCAGTTTTCTGGTATTCTTGCTTAGTTTGATCTATTTCTTTTCTTTTTTCTCCTTAAAGGAAAGGATGACTTAGACTCAACCAAAAATATAATAATTAAAAGCCCCCATGTTTAGTGCATGCAGCAGCATTTTTCAGATTCACTCGACCATGGACAATGAAACTGAAAGCTAATGTCAGGTTAGAGTAAGTTTAATTTAATGGCACAGTCAGAAACACTTCACTACAAAAAGTTACGACTTTCATTATGTCTATAAATAGGCAACCTACTGAATTATCGAATAGAATGTTAATGGCATTAGCATTAAGTCCTAATTAAACAATGAAGCAATATGCATTACAATCTGCCAGCAAAATATGCATAATCAGAAAAAGATTTCATAAAATAAGGATAATTTGGTTATTTTTATTAAGCAGTAAACAAAGAGTTTGTGCTGATTGGTAAAACCTCACTTGAGAAACACAGGAAATGTCAGGGATGGAACGAGGGACTTGAATAACATAACATCTGCTATCCCAGTCACGTTACAAGAGTTACACTGATTTTTTCCTCACATCATTTGCCCCTCTACTCAAATATTCCTGCTATCCACTTTCGCAGTTATCATTACCACTGTTCATTTTCTTTCTCAAATACATTTACTTTTATATTTCACTGACCTCCTGAAAGGCTTCAGAAAATACCTGTCTCTATTTTACATCTTTTTACTACACCATTAAAAGGAAATGACTCAACCATGCTCAGTGAGAAAAGCAGTGTCAGAACCAAAAAAATATATCCACTTTTTTGGAGTCCCAGGTGGATCCATAATCCACTGGTGGTGTTATTCCTCCTGTGAGTCCTGCTCTGTCCCCCCTCATGGCACTTGTGCACGTTTTCAGACTTGTGCATGCCAAATGTTTCCTCAGCAGACAGGAATATCCTCACAATGCAACTGAGAGGGCTGCTGGCTCTTACCATGCTCGTATTTTCACTTTGGAATCAGACTGAGAGTCTGGCAAGGAACCAAATGTTTCCTGGCTTAAAACTTCCATGGAAAGAAAATATATCATGTACAAATGTCACCAAAGTAAGAGGGTGGCTTTTTTCTTTCGTTTCACAGTGGCTTCCTTGAAGTCAGATTTTTCTATATTTTTCATAAAGCCATTTTTTCTTTCTTAAAAATGTCTGATGTCTGATTTTAAAAATGGTTTATTCATTATAATGTATTATTTTAGCATCCAAATATGGAGCAGGGAAATACCCCACGACTTAAGCTAATAAGTTGCTGTAAGAATCCCATAGTAGATTCTCCCTGGATAATCTAGCCTAAAAATGATTCACTGAAGGTACTTAGCTGGGGCTTACACAAATTTTTGCACAGGGAAAAAAGGCTGAATTCACTGGATAATTTATTCACAACAAAGGAATCAACCATGACTTGCAGTGACTTTCATGCTAGGGAGAAGTTCCTAGGCTAGGCAACTGTTTGGTTGCATTGGGCTGACAGCTGGTCTCTCATCATGATTAAATAGTTTCCCTTGGGTGAGCTCCAGAAATATGCTGGGTTTGAGGCAGAATAGATGTAGAATTCCACATTAGCTGTTACTGGGTTTCTTATGCACACAGAGTCTAAAACAGCCAAGGAGGATTTGGATCTGGGATTTAAAAAAATTTGGTTTTTTCAGAGAAGACTCTTGTCTCCTTTCTCAGACTCAAATATCCAGTGATAAAAAATTTGTTCCTCACTCTAGACATCCACCTCAGGTACACTTACCAGCTCAGCAGCAAAACCCACCCTGGTTTTATAGTGTGAACTGGTTTTGAGATGCTGGTGAGCTGCAGTCTGGTACAGCATTACCCAGGTGTTTTATCACTGCTGACCTCAGCTCTAGGATTGAGCTAACAACCACTCCCAACAGAGCATTTCCCAGACCAGCTTCATGCTCATCCCAAAAGGAGTGAGACAGAGCTCATGAGAGAAGCTTCCTGAAGATGGAGCAGCACAAAAGAACCTCTGAAAGCCAAAGCTGCATTTGTTTGCTACCAGCTGCTGTCATACCAGCAGTGAAGCCCGTGCTGTTTCAAAGGGCAGATGGAGGGCCCATAGGCTTGGCCCCACTTCCTGAAGTCTTAACCCTACAGATGTAGGAACAGCACTAAGGCCTTCTCCAGAGACCCAAATACACAATGAATTACGGGGTGGCACTTCAGCAGGAAGTATGAGACCCTGAAAATCTCCATCTAAAAATGTGGGTGTTCTGAGACTTCCTGAATTGTTTAGTCAGATCAGTCTGGGTCTGATATACATTCAGGTTGATACTTTCCATCTCTTTTGTCAACGTATGCAAGTAGTGTAAAATAAATTTTCGGTTGGAATTGTGACAGGAAGGGTATTTTCTATTAAAGTCCCCTCTGATCAGAACTCCCATGCAGTCAACAACTGCATCTTCCTGATACTTCACTGTCAACTTTCTGAATCTCAGATGTCAGTAAGATTTACAACACTCCTGCTGGCCTCCCCAGCCAGATTTTGAAGAACCATTCACTCTTACAAACAGGAACTGGCAGCCTGTAAATAAACATAATGGTAGAATTGCTAATAAGCTCTATTTCCACCAAAAGTTGTTTTGTTGCTGGAGATGAGGCTGACAACATGAATTCCACATGGCTGACCATTTCCTACCACTCGCCTCTGCAGCTCAAAGATTCCTTCTACGACAACTTCTAATCACATTAAAAAAGTTCTTGAAATCATACATTTAAGCTAAGATTTCCATCTGATCATTGCAGCAAGCTTACTATTAAATTGGGTTGCAATAAATGAGTGTTTTATATCAGTGTCTCAAACTCCCAGTGTCACAACCACTTCTACATCTTACCACAGATACTTGGCATTATTGCTTACCCAAAGAATGCAGGCAATTGCTCTGCCATCACAACTCTCCCACATATTTTTGACAATTCTGGCAACACAGGTAATTCTAACTTTTGGATGTTCTACAGTGGTTGGTTTCTGCACAAGTGTAAGTGATAAACGGTCATGAATTAATAATTTTGTCATACAATACTCACATATACACCCATTAGAAAAAAAAGTTCGGAATTGCAGACACACACACAGATCAACGGTTTCACAATGTTATCTCAGCAAATCGCTCCCCTTGTTGGAAAATCAGCAACTGCATTAATAGCAGGCACAAAATCCTCAGAAATAATTTTAAAAGTTTAAAAACCAAACTGTGTCAAGCTGTAACAAAAAGGAATATGAACAGAAGACAATCCACCAGAATCTGCAGAGCTTATCGACAATTAATGGCTGAAGAGCGCACTCACTACAGCAGAAAAGTCAGGAGAGATCTCTGGAGCAGTTTAGGGTAGTTGTAGCTCTACACCAGAAATTTTATATCCAAGGGATGATTTGCTACTGGTATAAAATCATCAGATAAGTAAAACACAAAAACGCACTGCAGAGACTATATAAAATATCTACAGAAGCAACTGAGTGAACAACACCATACACAATACAGAATGAATAAACTTATCCACAGAAAAAATACATTCTCATTTGTACTGCCAAGGCATTGAAGCACATATATGAGTGTTGGGGAAGTGAATTTTATCCTTTCTCCAAAAGAGATTATGGATTGTAAGCAACCCAGTCTCTTATTGTGTGAAAACAGTACATTAATACTTCTGACTTGTCATTAATCAATACATCACTAGCAAATTATTCTTGAAATTAAGCTGTTGCAACTCACAGCGCTGAAGCAAAGAGATTGAGAGGGGAGAGAGAGGGGGCTAAAATAAAATGAGATCCAATCCAAGGAGCTGTGCAGCCTGCTTAGTATGGAATGGGAAATTGCATTTCCCAGCTACACAAAGAGAATCACTGGGGGAACTCTGACAAGATTCAGTCTATGGAAAACATAAAATACAGTGTAAAAGAGAAAATCCTGAAAACTCCCCCAGGGCATTCCAGTGAAACACCACATGCACCAGCACATTTCCACATAGGAGTTGGCAGTGCCTGATATTTCTGAATCAGCAAGTCTAACACGCAGGTATTTTGTTTCAGGGGTCAATTTTCCCATTGATGCAAGGAGGATTTACACATGCGAGTCCCATTAACATTAATAGGAGTTGCCCACATAAATCCCCCTGCAGTGATGGGAGAAAAGACCCCATAGTCTGCAAGGATCCAAGTTCTAATGATTACCTGTCAAATGGCCCTAAGCATCATCATCACCAGAAAAAGCAGACGAAGCAGCTTCATGGCTGAAAATGCCTCCAAAGGAGCAGTAACCACCTGCAGTCCTACAGTGCAGGCAATGCCACAGAAGGGAAAATAGCACGAAATGGACTCTCTGAATATGAAGGGTTAATCTAATTAACTAACTTAAAAAGAAAGTACTCATTAAAAAAGGAATTCAAACATATCAAAGCACTCCTTAGGAAAAAAAGAGGTGTGAATATTGTATGAGCTCCAAGGTGCTTGAAGGATAATACAGCTACTTGTTTAAAAATTCAATTAACCTTATCTTTCTTTAACTTGATTTATTAATAATCCTACAGATAAATTGCCAGTTTTTAAAAAGTCATGTTATCTTTTGAATACATCCTGTATGACAAGCCTTAAAAACGACTTCAAAGAAGCCTAACCCTCACTCTGCATGCTTACATCATTTAAAGAAAGAACAAAATGCAGTTCAGAGCAAGATTTCTGTAAAATACCAACATCAACAGTCTGATCTACTGCTCCTGCAAGTGAACTATTGGGTACTCAAGTACCATAGGAAAAACATTTAATGTTTCCATTCACCCTATGAAAGAGACATGAAAACAGTTTTTAAGCAATCAATGTAGTGTAAAGTTATAGCCTCCAACGTGTACATCATTCCATCGGATCTCGAATCAAATTTGCGATATTTTCAAACCTGGTTTTACATGGACACAGAGCACTCCAACATGAATTGATATGAACTTGATAACACAGGTACCCATGCTGGCATTTACAGATGTCCTTGTGCTGAAAGCAGCCAGGACAATTCTCGGGAAATCCCAGTTAAAAATTAACTATTTTTCTTTGAAAACAAGTTGAAAGAAAACACAGGACAATGCACTTGCAAGCAAACCTTTAATTTTCATCAAGTGATTTCCTCGTAAACATAGATGAGAGATTCAGCTATGATCTCTGTTTTTGAGAGACACAGGGGTAGGTCCCTCCACTTAGTTCTTTTACAGATCTGTAGATGTTAAATAAAATCACTATACAGTCATGCTTCCCAATACATAGAGAAATTACAGCTAAATGAAGAGTCAGCCTGCTTATTTTCATATATATATATATGAAATAACTGCTCAATCACAAGCATCCAGAGGTTACAGCTGTTGAACACTGGGAACATTCCAGGCACGTGTTTTTCTGAGGATTTTGGGATTATGCGCACACAGACGTATACATACCGGTACCTATCCAACAAAGGGTGCAAACACTAACCCTGAAATGCAAACTGGACAGTGTACTTGATGCAGGACAAAGAGAACAGTATCAGTTATGCTGTAAAAAAATAAATAAATTCCCCTTTGCAGCCTGGAGCCAGGTTCAGGGCAGGCACAGGTACCACAGGACTGTACAGAAGCCTGGCTGTGGCATGGCCAGGCAGAGCTCAATGTTCATGACTCAGTGGCATTTTTTATTTACTTACAGTATTTAAGCACTGCTGGAACTGGCTCTACCTTCATGAAGTTTAAACCCCAAATCATCAACTCTAGAGATACTAGTGATCTACTGGGTGTGCATTTCAAAGTAAATCTTTAAGTACATGATAAATACTTTTCATATCTGATTTCAAGCCTGGTTCAGAAAAAGCGCAAGTTTAACATGGTCATTTACAACAGCTTTCTCATTTTGTAGTTTTTTCATACTAATTAGGTTTATAAATAGTTCAATAAATTTTATTGTATAAATGCTTCATGATTTATCATTACAAAATGCATAGTTTACAGCTATCACACCAATTTTAATCCTATTAACTGGGATCAATACAAACCTTTGGAATTTTCAGTTGAACTTCCTCTCCACCACAAACCTTCTCAGTTGATGGTCATTTAAACTTCTCAGACCTCAAACTTCAAAAAGTAACTATTGGCTTCCCAAAGGCCGAAACAGTGCAACAAATCCAGGGAGACTAGTAACAGGAATGTTCCATTTTGACTTTAAATTTTGCTGGGAAATCTGGCATTAAGTTTAAAATCTGCCATTTTCCTGACTCCAGTAAATGAAGTCACTAATGAAAACATGTCAACTGTTAGGTCTTACTAAAAAAAATGAATGCAAAGTAGGTCCATCTGAGGAACATATTCTGGATTATATCCCCTACTTGATTATGGCATCAGTTTCAAAACCATACAATAAAGCCACTCAGGAACCGTCAGTATTATTGCCTTTAAATTCCATTCATAAGACCACTGCGAAGCACAGATGGTGAGCCTCACCTTCAGCTGTTTAATTAGAAGAGAGCCAAAGATTTTTAGTAGAAAACATCTTCTAACTGGTAAACAAACTTACATTTTTTTCTTTTGCTTAGTTTTGACTTGTTGCTTTCTTAAAAGATGGAAGATTTTTCCAAGATGTAGAATAAAATCAAATCTTCTCATTAAATCATGAATCCTATTTTAGCACTTTCAATTCAGATACTTCATTCTGTGGGGGTTTTTTTTGGTTTTTTTTTTTTTTTTTTTTTTGTTTACCTACAAACCCCACTGGATCTGATGGACAGTTTAAAAGTGCCTCAGCTATCAATGAAACTATTTCAAAAAGATGATCCAAGCTAAGGAAAGTAAGGCAGTGGTAAATAACATATCTCTAGGGGTTTAAAACCTCTTTTTCTTACTGCCTCCTCTTCTAAGAGAAAACCGTTCATTCGTTCATTCATTCGTTCATTCATTCATTTATTCATTCATTCATTCTTCCTTTGTAACAGCAGCACCACTTCCACTAGTGCTCTCCTCAGCTGAGGATTCAGGCTTTGTCTCTGGTGAATTATTCGATCCAGGCTCTTCTGGCTCAATCTGATCTTCATCTTCATAAATAATATCTTCTGGATTTGGTGGCGGGGGGCAAAATTCCTCTGTTGGAAACATTTCTCGGAAAATAGTCTCAGCCTATTCAGAAAAAAGAAGAATAACATAAACTTTACCTTGAAATGTACCACCCTGAGGTAATATTTTACAGATATTTAAAATGAACCTCCGTTCTTTCAAATCAATAGTGATTTAATACTTTGACAGTATTGCAAACACATGGGAAATACATTCCTTCTTGCAGACCTCAAAAGAGAAAAAAGCAATTTATATTTCTACATTGTTCTACTACGAAGTCACAGCATGGGGCTTTGTAAATAATGCTGGTCATTCTACGTTGTATTAGGAACAAGAAAGAGGATTTTTTTGGAAGCCAACTGATCTTTTGCACCATGAAACTATCCCCAGTTGCAGTCCAAGGCAAAGCATGAGAAAGATCTTGGCTCTTTTCAGAGAGAGGGATCCATGTCACGTAACAAGGAAATTGTACATATGTACAGTCCATATCATGGCTATGTGGGTTTCCTTCTTAAATTAAAAAACTGCAAAAAAAAAAAATCTTTCTGAACATCTTAAACATAGCCCAGATGAGAACTACTCTTATCCAATGGAATATTACCATTGAAAATATATCCCAATACATTTGTGGTTTATTAAAAAGTCCTATTATAATTCTAAGGTATTACATGCACAGACCTGTGTGCACACAGACCCGTTATGCATGAAAAGAGCTGCCTTTTAGATAAAAAGACAGATCTAGTTCAAGGTTAATTTACAATTGCACCTGCTCTTCATGACACCAAAGTTTAGAAATTAAATACACACAAGTTTCTTGGCCACTGCAATGGCAGATATTAAAAAGAAACATGTTCTTGGAACACCAGTGAGGTTGTTATTACAACATGGACAAAATCTAGGAGAACAAAGAACCAAAGGAATACAACCTCTGGATTCCAGAGAACCAGACATTTTATACAAACAAAGGAGGCCAAAAATCCTTTAAAACCCCACAAGAATCCAAGAAGTTCAATTACCTAGTGTTAAACACTTTGACATGTACTTATACAGCTAACCCATCTATAATGTTATCTTATAAATAAATTCAAAACTAAAAAAGCCTGAGACACTGGGAATTTATTTACTGAATCCACATGCCCTCCACATTTCCATCAAGGCTTCCTTTTCCAAGCCCTTAAGCTACCAAGGCAAACCCAGACACCTGAAGGAGATCATGGGTCTGGGCTGCACTTCTAAGAAGGCAGAGGAATATTCCCTTTGCACTTGTCTGCTCAGTGACCCATCCCCAAAGGCAGCCTGTGGTGAGAGCTCCCACACAGGCAGGAATGCTGTTAATCCTGATAATTCCTCCTGCTCCAGGCCCTGCCCAGCCAAGCTGACAAGGCTCACTTAGTGCCACCTGCAAAGGCCCATTCTACCATGAGGAACCCTGGACAAGAGGGAATTGTTTGCAGATGACTCCACCCCTGAGTTTGTACCCAAGAGCTCTCTGGGATGAACTCCACTGCCCACCAGCCCTGGGTTTCCATCAGCAGCACACAGATGCAGGACTCCACTATTAACTGCTTAAATGATGTTGTCTGCTCTCAGTTCAATTTGATTTTTCATTCTCCTGTCTAAATTTTACTCTTCCATTCTCATGCAAAACTGTTTCAAACTTTTTATATTAGTATATGAAAAAATGGACAATTTTGTTCCCTACTTCAAAACCATGGTTTTGTCATTTGAAAGCCTTGCCTAGTAAGGCAAGGGTACAACATCCTAAAAAGCTGGGATTTAGCTTTTGAAGGCAAGGGTAAAACTTCTAATTTCAAGTTTGCACTTGTCCTTGCTTCTCCAAAAATATATTTCAATGATTATTGCATTTATTGGATACTGAGGGAAGATATTTTGAACTAAATATATGACAAATTAGAGCAGACAAACATTTCCTATGCAGTTCTCAACAATTATTCAGTCCTATCAGTCTGCAAATATCCACTCCAAAAATGGTTAAACAGTTACAAGGTTGAACATGGGAAAAAATTCTCATGGGAACAACATGGGAAGAATGTGATGTAGGACATCATGGCACTGATTACAAGTGAACAATTTAATGGTATAAAGCACTTTCAGGTCTCCCAGGTTTTTAAGTTAATCTTAACCAGCTGAAGCAATACAGAATAAACAGTAATAATTTAACAACTCTTTCATTATAACACTTTGTTATTTAATGTACATAATTAAGGTAGACAATAATTCCTTCAATATTTAGTAGTCTCAGCTGAGAAATGTGTGCCCAGTTGAATCCAGCATTAAGACAAAGGCATGTAAAGTCCTTGCATAGCAACTCCAGTAAGTTAAGAGTTGAATAAAACTAAATTCTGTCCCTGTTTTATTGCATCCCAATTTGTGGATAAACTGTATGAACTTTCCCAGCAACTTTTACAGGGATCATAACCAAACTAAGATCACTTGATTACTTCTGAAATCCTTCCAGATATAGAAAATAAACAGGTTAAAGGATAAATACAGGCCTGACAGTAGTACATCCTCTCATGACCATGAATATGCCTCAAAAGTCTGAAATATATCAGGGAATATATTACTTTAGCTCATAGCAATTCATGTCATGTTGAAGCAGTGAAAACACAGAAAACTGGAAGCCAGATGCTTTACTGGATCCACACATAGAAAGTTTGAATGGATCATAAATGGCATCTTCATTTCATTTAGCCTGTCCTCAGGGTACATAAATGCAACTATCAGCATTAATTCAGTATCACCCCAGGAACTGAACAGAAAATTATAATAAAACAAGAGGGCAGTAATTTGTGTATGAGGTGTAGATGGAGAGCTGTCTGTAAGAGCTGTGGTCTTGCTTTCCCAATAATGTATCAGCAGTGCAATCACACAGCATGACAATCAGAATTCAGTAATACTGATGATAATGAAGAAGTAAATCACAGTAAGTATCACTAAAACACTAACCCCAAAATGACTAGAGAAATCAGATATAATTTTCCAAGCTATCTTCAATACATACACTGGGGTTTTTTAAGCTATTCTGATCCATGGGTTTGCAGATATCTCCTGTCTGGAGATTCTCATCCCATTCTTAGGAGAGTGAGAGTGATTTGGGAGTGGAAGACACACCAACTTACAGCTATTTCCCTCCTCCACTTGTCTACAAGTCCCGCATGGTGTGACTCCTGCTTCATCTTCAGCCTATTCTTTACTTTGCTCTCACATAAGACTTCGAATTATAGACATGTTTACACTGCAATATTTTCCACTTTAACTTGTGACCGTTTGTTTCAAAATTTAAATAAATTTCAAAAAAACACAGCCTCTCTATTTTTGTCTAAGAAGTGATTCGGGCTCTTGATGGTTCCTCTTTGGAGATCTGCTTAGCATCTCTCAAACTATTGGCTATTAGCATGGCCAATAGTTTGAACACAAAGGTTGAACTGCAGCTCCAAGAATATTTAAGCAGGGCCTGATCTATCACATCATTGTTCACTGGTAAGAAGAAAAACTATTAGCGAAGAAAAACCTGAATGTCAGAAATGTAAGAATCAGAAATAGGTGTGTTCTAAGTGTATTTAATAGTATTTTAACATACCCTGTTTTAAACAACAGTTTGAAAAAATCAAATTCAGAAATTAATTCATTTACAATTCAAAACTGCTACTATAATTGTCTTGCATTATTTTTTGACTTTACGGTTCTTTATCCCTCTGGGAAGCAAATTATTGCCTTGTAAAGTAAAATGAAGGAAATTATTAGCCCTTAATGACACTGTTCTGACCCTGCAGTTCAGGCTATGTCAGCCTTTCCACTTCAAATTCTTATTTTTAAGAGGTTTATGACTTAGTCATAAAAAATCCTGCAACTGGATAGAAGATGGCATGCACACTGTCTGATCATGGCCATGAAAACACAGCTTTAAAAATGCCCAGTGACACTTAATCCTCCACAGCTGTGAAATGTTCTCCTGTCTCTGAAAGTGCTCTGACATCAGAGGGGCTGCTGGTGTAGATCTGCCCAAGAATCTGTTCCTTCCTTATCCAGGGGATCTCTGAAAGGAAAATTGTGTACTACAGTGATACCAAGGCACAGAGAAGGAAAACTAAGACAGGAGGCCTAATCTACCACATTAGGAATTGTGTTGGGTTTTTCCCCAGTGAGTTTCTGGTTTGAGACTACGTCCTGCAAGCGATAAGCTTCTTTGGTGATCCTTTCAACGTGAACTCTAGACAGGATTTTCTGGCTTTGATTTGTATTGTACCTCCTCTTTTATGTTCCAGGTGAAAGACTCTTGACTATTTCCTGATCTCTCCATCTACCTAATTTTATAATTTTGCAGAGTTATCATTTATATTTTTGTATAGCAGAATAACCCAGACTGTATTGGACTTATTTCTTTAAAATTAAAGTTCTGCAACCAAAATCTGCTCTGCCCAACCTGTTTGACAGCACAGTCATTTCCTAAAGCAGAGTCTGGCCCAGAGCAGACATAAACGTTGGAGGGTAAGCCAGCATAGGAACTCTTCTCAACTCCTGAAGAATCTCTCATGTTGAAGTAAACTGCCCAGAGGACTCTGGGTTTCTCCAGCTCTTCATTTTCAGTCTCTAAAAAGGAAAAGGAGTGTTTGCAGTAATCAGTGTTGTTGTGTCATGAGATAGACATATAATCTAGCACACTGAAAATCAAATTTTTACCATGGAATTACTGTAATGAAGTATTTTTGTTCTTCAAAAAGCCAATTATTTAACTTTCTGAGACTCTTCTTCATCGCTGTTTCCCTTTTCTTTCCAAGCACAGCTATACAAACTCTACTCTCTCTGCACACCCTCCACCACGCCAGCAGCAGTTATCACTATGAGCAGCCTACCAAGAAGCCTGGTTTAAATTTAACACCTCTCACATTATCTCCTTCACTGGGGATAAACTCCCAGAGCACATGACAGACTGAGCAAGCCCTCCCTGGGCTCTGCCAGCTCAAAAGCATTGAATTCCCTGTGTACAGATATTTCTCACGTGTCATTTCTTCCCCTCATTTCAGACTTTATCTCTGCACATAGAATCTCTAATTGTGGCAGTGCTGCTAAATGAAAATAAATGAGTAATTTGTATTTATCTGCATTTCCTGAGGGTTGTACTGTGCTGCAATACCCATCAAGAATACAAAATTATCACAAACTCAACTTCCTTGCTCATAATCTGTCCCTGCCTGCTGTACTTTGTACATTCCTACGATCCCTCTGCACACAGGCAGAGAAAGCTCTGGGAAGATGAAGGTCACTTTTTAACAGTGCACAATGCAATGGAGGAATACACAACACAGATTCTGAGCTTAATAGATACTATTTGTTTGGAATATTTGCTGTCCTCTTTCTTGTATTTTACCTCCTCTAAAGTAAATGAAGCTTGTAAAAGACCTTGTGAGATTTACTCCTTTCCAAGGAAGGAACTTTTTGATAACTATGGCATTCAAAACAGTATTTTGAAGCAGTTGAATTACAAGAAAAGAGATAAATCTATGCTATTCCTTCAGTATCTTTTTATAACTGTCAAATAGTTAAAAAAAAAATAGGCGCTACTCATACTGAACAGTTTGAAATATAAATTAAATTCATCAGCCTGTGAAAGTCCGAGACTTAATACAGGGCAAGATGCTCTTTAATATATTTAAAAGTTCACATTGCTCATAAAAGTTACTTCTTCCTCATTTAGGCAGGAAAATGAATGGAGTCCTCTTCTCCAGGTGACTTTGCCTCTTTGACCTGCCATGGCCCAGTGCTCACTTTATCTGGTGATTCATTTTCAATAACTCCAACAGTATTTGTTCTGACATTTTAATTAAAATACGACCACTACCTCATCCTGATGATAAAAAGGCCTATGTGTCAGGGAAAACTGGCTTTTCAGTGCCTCAGTGCACCTGAGGACCCCTATGATCACAGAGTTCCTACAGAAGAATTTCAGTCAGCTTCTAAACAATCTATCATTTCGAAACTGGATCACTTTAAACATTAAGATTAATGCCACCCCTCCCCAAATGATTAGAAGACACTAAGCTGGTCTTCTTTTCACCAGGTCTTTGAAACACATGGCACTGTCTTGAAAATTGAAGGTAGAAGTTAAATATTAAAAGGTGAAAATTAGCAGGCTTTAAATTAACATATATACAAATGGGAAATGTTTGCAACTCTCCAGTCTAATAAAGTTTTCTATTTACAAACCCAAGTTGTATTCTAAATATTACAAGCAAACCAATTATGAATATCATGAAGTACCCCACACCTTAGTAACTTGCATTTATACCAACAAAACCCCTGTCACTGGGAGCTGAGCATTGTTTTCTCTCAGAAGTGTGATTTACTGCCATGCAGCATGAGCACACTGTATTTAAACTTGCTTTTGCCAGGGTTAGAACGCAGCAGCATCTCCCATATGCACATCACCTACTCTGTGGGCATCTACCACAAATATGGTCACATTTAAGATCTCAGGATTAAATTTCAAATACTTGTGTGGAATTAGCCCAAGTATTTCAGGAACAATTTCCTTCTAGGCAGCAACTGCTCAATCAGCAGCTGCTCTCCTCTGGGGTGTGGAATTGTCCATCTCAAGGCCAAAGTTCAAAGAAGTAGCCAAGGTTTCCTTGAATTTAGGGCCAAGTAGTTCATTACTGGAAATCTATCTCTGTGATAACAATATCGAACAACTTTATGCTTCCACTGCTTACAGTAGAATCCAGAGAATTTAATTCAAACAACAAACAAGGAAACACTTGAAAACAAGAGGCTGAGCAACAGCCTGAGAATAAGAGACAAGAACAACCCAAGCAGCTTGCTTGGGTTGATATTTTCACAAATATCTCATTTCACTACTGCACCTTTCAAAGATGTACTGAACAGCAAATTCATTTCATGCAAAAAGGAAGTGCGAAATAAAAAGGTCCCAGGCACTCACAATAGCCATGTCCTTGGATATTGAAGTTAAACCACAGCCGAAGAAATCAGTAACAGCTACTTCAGTAAAATATATTTATACAAGATAGTATCATGATACCTAATTTAAGTATTTATACCTTTTTCTGTATGTAGATTGAATAACTTCTGTACAACAGGCTCTAAATCTTCCCTTGCAGTTTTAGTTGATGGACAGGTTAGATGGACTAAATCTGGGAAAAGAGAACACAAATTAATTCCAATCACCAACACACAGACAGATGAACAACATTTACAATTTTTATAAGGCACAGTAGGCTTTTAGAAATCACAATTCTTCATAAAATCACTTCCTTTAAGCCAGGGAAGTGCTGTACTATGGACATACAGTGTATGTACAGCACACAGGGAAATTCTCTGGAAATGTCTCAGCATTCTCTAAGTTATTCTATGATGTACACTGTGACTGTGCAATCCTTTGCACAACGTTTTATTCATCCACTTATTAGATGGGAGGAACTACTGCTGAACTATTCCTTTATTTGTTGTTTTGCAAATTCTGCAGTTGCTGCCTTCTTGGCCAATCGCTTGATGCAGCTCCTGACCCTTTTCATCGGCCTCTGCTCAGATACAGAATCAGCTGCTTTACCCCACCTGATTTTCCAGCCATTCATTCATTTAAAAGCCAATCTTTTCGGAAAACCACCTTACTGGATTCATTTCTTCCTGGAAACTTATCACCAGAGAAGTGTCCATCAGAGAATCATGAAGGAATTTAACATTGTACAAAGTTTAAACTGATTAAGTTTTCTCTTCATTACTGTAAACTCCTGATCCATTTAAAAGCAGTGCACAGGTCTGATATTATTTTAAATCTAGATGACATTCTTGTGTCTTCTCTCTGAAGCCTGGCTGTATTTGTTGTCATTATTTTCCAGTACATCACACAGCTCTTGACTCTGGTTCCATCAGGAACAGAAACTTAACCCTTCATGCTCCTCTGCTTTCAGGTTGCACACATACAGATTCCATTCAAACATTATTATTCATTTTTTATTCAACCCAGACCAAACCTTCTGTCTGAAGGAGTATGTACTAAAAGAAGAAAAAGGGTGGTGATAATCAAAGTCTCCCCTTAACCTTAACTAGATGCTTCCAATCCCAAACACTGTAATATAATCTATCCTTTCCTCAAAAAACCCAGGCATAAATCACTAAAGTTCACATCATTTACTTTCTACAAAATCTTTTTTATTATCTTTAAGGTTATGGTTATGAGTCACAGTCATCAGTATATATTTTGATTATATTTGATTTACGCAGGTATAACTGCATTAGTTACAGTGGTTGCCAACATTTGTCTTCAAGTAATTCTCCCAGCAGGAAGAACGATGAGTTCAGTTCCTGATTTCATCATTACAGTCTCCATCTTTAGGGCAAGTGAAGGAGTTTGGTTCCACTCAAGTGGCAATACAGATGATGTGTCTGTCATTTGTGCAGTGTGATCAACGAGTAGATGTATTTGTATACTTATCTTAAATAATTGTTCCAAGGAGAAATCAGTCAGGTTAAAACCCATTTACAGATAATGATGCAAAAGTTTTTTAAAAAATTATGAAATATGTCTCATAACTGGAACTCAGCTATGCCTAATATAGAACTTTATTATTTCAGTATATGAAGACAAATTTTATTAAGGAAGGCAGTACCTTCTCTTCTGAAATGAACGGAATTTATGGAGAAAAGTAAATAACAGAAACCTTAATATTTCAGCACCATAAAAATATTCCAGAACTAATACTTTAGACCTATGCAACATCAATCCTCCATTAGTTTCACTTTCTGAACTCTTAATAAAAAGAATTCAGCTATTTAAATTATAAATATTAACAATATGCTTTATAGCACTTATTAATTAATTACAAGCTTATATTACTTTTTAGTATTTTTACTATTATTTAGTAGGAAATGCAACTCTGAATGACTTAATCATTTACTGTACTCTTCTTTCATATACAAGGAACTTAGTTCAAGCCTATTTAACAGCAAAATAAATTGGTTATTATTACAGTTACTTCTTTCTTGTTAAAAAGAATTAGCTAACATAACCTCTAATTCTATTCTAATAAATACCAAAAATGAACATTTTATTGCTCAATTATTTCAAGTTCACATAAAATACCAACAACAGAATCCTTTCAGAAGATAAAAAGCTCCCAAATACAGCGTATTTCAGGTATTTCCATTTAATAGTTCAGCTAAGGGGGCCCATTTTCAAAAAAACCAAATGACATTACCAGAAAGATTAATGGGCTTTGGAATACTATTTTTATTTCCTGAAGGAGGATTTATTCCTGTGTAAGTGAAAATGAGTCCATGAAGCTCCATGATGGCAGGAAGCCACCACTCCCTGTGTTCTTCGCAGCAGAGGAACAACACACAGAGATTTTCAGTTCTACTCCAGAGCTGCCAGAGCCAAAAGGGGAAATCTCTTTTACTTACAGGTATCCTTCATGCATGTCATGGTGGAGGAGCACAACTCAATGACACAAACTGCTGCTCTGCCCAGTTCCAGGGGCGGCACTGTCAGAATGGAAACCTAGGGAACAGAAAGCAGAGCTTGACAGAAAGCAGAGTGTCCTGGAGGATGTGGCAGCCACCACAATTCTCAGCTGAAAAGGAACTGCAATTACAGTATTTCATTTTTAGTAGTTTAGTAGGACAAAACAAACACAACACTGATTAATATCCTCTAAAATTAAGGACTGCAAAGACTGACAAAGCAGATCCAAAGAAGCATCTTAAAGTGTACGGTGAGAACTTCAAACAGCAAAAAGGAATGTTTAAAAGCCAAAGGAACATGGAACAAAGTTTAGACAAGACAAATAATTACCAGAACAGTAAGGGTAGTAGCTTATTAAAAAGCAAGCAAAATTAAAATTAAAGACAGCAGCTTAGAAACTCTATTGTGAGCCAAACAGGAAAATCCCAGTCATTGAACTAAACTAAACTAAAATTTGTAATGGTTTTATAGATACTAAAACAAATTAAACAATTCCTAGTAGAGAGAGCTGAGTAAAGATCTTGATTCAAGCGCAAACAAAACTGGATGAATGACTTAATTCCTACCAACAACTAAATATTAACACATGAGACAAGTGATACAGAATTGGTGGTTACCTGCTGCTCTGAGTCTGTGTTTAATACAGACTGATCTGTAATGAGCACTGCCCTGGAGATCTGTCTACAATTAAATAAAAGAATGATATAAGAATAATTATATAATAAATTTAATTATGCAAAATGAAAAAAAAACCCTGTAAAAAACAGCAATTTAGAATCATAGTCTTGGTAATACCAGGCCTATTCCACTATATAACCTTTATTATTCTGATTCTTAGAGGGATATTTTGCCTGGTGCTGAAGCAGAAACACACCTGGAATACCAATGCAGTATTTTCAAACAGCTGATGAATAAATGAGTCAGAGCAGTTGTATCAGACAGTCTCCTTCTGCTTTTTAAACACTTCTTTTGCCTGTTTGATCAAGATTAGCAGCAGCACATTAAGGCTTTGTGATGTTCCAGAGAGCACAGGAGCCTTGGGATGAAGGGGAAATGCAGAAGGATGGAGTTCCCTCATCATTTGCAGCTTGTGCTCCTGCAGTGCCCAGGGTTATTCCTGCTCTGCCCTTACCACAACAGCTTTGTTGGTCCCTCACCTGCTCTGTCCTGAGCCAGAGGCAGGGTGTGCCCAGTGCTTCTGGCAACAACAATCAAACCACAGAAATCAATGAAGTTTAGTACTCGTCAAAAGCTGAACGAATTTAAAGCAAGGACAGCAACTGGCACCCTCACCTTCCAAACACATTTTAGCAAATATGAAATTCCTAACACATTTACCACTCTTGGATTTTTTATGGAAAGGAGGAATCTGATTTCAGTGCTAACTGAAGAAAACCTGACTACAGAAAGTCCACAGTATATCATACTGTTAATAGAAAGGAAATACTTTGCATAGAACTGAACTGAACTGCAAAAATAAAGAAGTGGACAAGAGGCTCCTCAGTTTAACTTGCAGGGTACTTTACACACCATTATTTAAACAAATTGTATTTTTTGTTTTACTACATACCTGTAACACACATTTGTGCATGTGCTCTCTGAGAGGTAACTGTCTTCCACAATAAAATATTTAGCACTTATTCTTTGTCCAAAATGATCCACAATAGCTTTGCACCTGTTTAAAAAAACCCAACAAACCATAGTAAGAAATTTTGATGTAAGGTAACAAAAGCATACCAAAGTTGTTAAAATTGAGTTATACAGCACAATATTTATTCTTTCAATTAATTTAGCTATGTATTTCTTGAATATGAGCTCCCAAACCAATTCAACTGATCACCAAATCCTAGACTGACACATTTGACCTGGTATATGCAGTTTTCCACAAGCAATACAGAAAACGATGTTCCAACTTTAATAAATTGGTCACTTTTTACAGAAAATATAAGCATACAACACTGCCATTTAGTTCTACATTTCTTACCTCATAATACATAAAAAAGTGAATTATTTTGTAGGTACTACCCTACTGCAGTGGGGTTTCCTTCTCAGAAAGACACCTTTACCAAAAACAAGTTTATTTTGACCATAATATTCAGCAAATTAAACAGCAAATTAACTTAGGAGAAAGCTCCCTGGAAAATGAGTGCATCAGACTGTTCCAGGAGTGACTTGCTGTATTTGTGACTAAATATACCCTTTATCTCTAAGTTACACAAAAAGGGATTAACTAAGTCCTGGTGTTTTAAGAATGACACAAATGTTCTCCATAGAACAAGTACAGAAATAGAAGTGGGACAGAAATGCAAACTATGAAAATGAACCCATTCCGTGAGTTTAAATCAGAATACAAATTTCAAATTTTAAGGGCGAAAATTCTCTATGAATAAACAAACTTCACTTACGTATGACATATGAAGCTACATCATATATATGACACAAAGGGAGGCTGCACATAGATACCAAAGCAACCTCTACTGCTGATTCTGCAGTCATGATCTGTGTTCTCTTTTACCCTACCAGAACATTTACTGCATAAATAAATAAAGCAAATTAGCTTTATTGAATTTTTTCTTGGGGAAGGAAAATTACTTTTTCTTAAAATTAAATTTTTCTGAATGATGTTATCAGTGTTCCAACAATTTAACACACAGGACTTAAACCAGTGAATGCTGAGACAGAGATCACGTACAGATTCACCTGTATTTTACCATAGTGCAACTTTACCTGTGGAACATCTGACATGCAAGTTATACCTTAGGAATGAACAACACTTCTGTAATTTAAAGCTATTTGTCAGCTTCTGTGATTGTAATGATCTACAAACACAAAGCTAAGTAAGTAATAGCAATCAGCTCCCTCCAGCTCTGGTAAACCAGTTGTTCCTATAACCTGATATGAGAATTGATGGAGGATGCACGCGGAGTCCTCATCTGTAAATGTAAGAGGTTTATGACTATTAAACATGTTTTTGTAACACTGAATTCTAATGCTGACCTCCCAGGCATCTGGCCCCTACATATATTCCTGTTTTCAAATTCAACAGGTACCTTGACAACAGTGCAAGCACTGCTTAACATCTAACATTCTTCAGTTTCAAATCCTCTCCAACATGTGTTTCACTTGCAACTTTAACAAGTTTTTCCTCTTAACCCCAGTGATTTCATCCTTGAGCTCTCATTTGAATACTGCAAATAAACAAGGAAGTCAAGCTGCTGCAGCTCATTTCTAATTATAACCTTTCTTATTGTTTATGAAACAACTTCCCCACCGCCCCCCAAACATTATAGAAGGGGAAAGGTTGATTAAATGTCATGTTGCATCACTCAAAGCCAGCGAAAGCAACGACACATTTTATTTTCCTGCTAAGTGTTGTTTCCTCTCCTTTGTTCAGGAATAGCAGCAGGTCATATGTGTGATAAGATTTTAAACTGAGAGAGAGAGAGAGCTTTTAATTTCAGTCCCACTTTACTTCAAAGGGTGATACTGAGAAAATTTCTTTCAAGTAGTGCTTCCACACACAGCAAACACTTCTGCACTGACATTATCAGGTCTCTGTCATCTGATCTGTGTTGCGACAATGAATCACAGCGAACCCTCCATTGACCTTCTTTCAATGTGTCTGGATAAAAGGATGAAAATTAGAATCCATCTCCTTGCAGTGCCATGAGTTATAAATGTACTTTATAGGGCTCATTATCCAAACTAATGGACTAAGGGCGACATCCTTGAAATGGACTCAGCAGCACTGACAAAGCCAGTCTGCAGTATTTCAGCAGATATGTAAATTACTGGCTGTTTGCTCTATCTTTTTATCACAGATGTATAAATGTCCATTTATCACATCTCTTCCATTTTGAGACAGAATTATGTAATTGGAAACATATGTAAAGTGTGATCAATATAAAATGCCCACCATTATGATGAAATTTTACATGTACCCAAAAAAGTGACATACAATAAACACAGAGAAAAACAACAACACAATTATATATTCAATGTGGTGTTTTTTTCAGCCTCAGAAATACAATGTGGTTTTCACTTCCTAACAGAGCACCACAGTCCTACCAAGAACTCAGGATGTTCTACAAACTTATTTAAACAGCAGATCTAGTACAATACATAAAACCCAGATATTTTCATGTGCGTTACTAAAACCTTAAAATAGGGATGTCTAAAATTTTAATTCTTTCACCCTGTGTTGCTTGAATCTTATTTTCAAAACCTATAAAAAGAGCTACAGAAAAAGGATAAAAATAATTGTAGAGCTGGGTTTGAAATCTACTGTTGTCTGTATATACAGGCATGGGTAGGAAAATGTGAAAAAGCAATGTTAGCCACATCTAGAAAAAAGTTGGAATAAACTTTGGTGATATTTTGAGAATTTTAATTAAACTATAACCTAGAAGTTTTACAAGAAAATCAAGGCTGTAGACAGAAGTATATATTTTCCTTATGTGTACTAAACCAGGAATATTAAAAATAGAGAAAAAAATCAGTGCCTTAAGGCATGGATGAAGCCTGGAGGGCTGTGGAAGGAGCTATAAACTAGTAATGACCATTGCACAATGCATTTCTGCAGTGCTGAGTGAGCCATTTGTAACCTAGGGAAGCTGCCTCTGCAAGCACAGAGCCAGCTGCACTGACAACCAGATATGAATTTGCCTCTTACCAATTACTATTAATGGTCTGTTGACTCAAAAGCTCAGTAACTCATAAATAGCCTCATTAACAACTTGATAGCTGATTTTTATTAGGCGAAACACTGAAGCCCAAAGTCAAGAAGAAATACAAGCTGGTGCAGGGACGGAATACACAGTGAGGAAGGAAATAACAGCAAGAACGAAACAGAAGATAAAGGAAATGGATATCTTGGATGTGTTGTGCCTCTTCATGTTAACTATCAGATAATGGCATTATTAAAAGCTCAATGTTTTTGGAATAATGGAAGTCTGGTAAAATCTTTAGAAGTATTTCAACAATTCTGCTCCTCAAAAATGGCACAAATAAATCCCAAAAGCAGCCTAAGAAAAGACACTTCCACTATGCTGGACCCTATGTAACTTAATATTCAAAACATAAAGACAGGTTGATGGAAAAGCAGCACTCCAGCTCTTCTGGAACACATACAACCTTATAAAGAAAACATCGATTTCAAAGGACTTTAGGATGTGCAAAAGAAGCTGGAAACTGCAGCAACAAGTACCACCACACAGAGCGGGGTCTGTAAGTTGCTACCAACTATAAGCTCCGTCCCTCTGCAAGAGCAATTTAAGTATTTAAACATTATTGGAATATTAAGCTTCCTACAGTAAGAGTTCAAATAACAGTATTAAAATAAATATCAGTTTCTGAAAGGGGCACAGTTAAATTCGCATACGAATCATGCATTTGGAACAAAACACCTGATGAAACACAAAGTCCACATCTCAAAGTCTACAACCGTGTAGTAAACTCCAAAATCTTCAGGAACTGGCATAAAGGTAATATCTGGAGTCTATGCAATTTCAGGAAAAACAGCTACTACTTGACCATGTCGTGACAAATGCAGCTACAAGGACTGTGCTCAAGGAATTGCAGAGTAATTTGGAAGTACACACACCAGCCTCTCATTTAACTACTCATTCTAATAAATTCGTACTACATAATTTCTAAATTAATTTTACGCATTTTCTATAAAACATCTTGAACTTTTCAATTACAGAAACTAAGCTGCAAACAGTCTTTAAGACAGCCAAAGTCTGTAGTTAGACTAATATCTGATAAAATGTGTATAACAGAAATATGACAATTTACAGAGGTGTGAAAAATGCTATAATGGAAAAAACTCTGGGTTGATTTTTCTTAGCTCAACTTTAAACCTGCCTACAGGCCTGATATTGTTGTAAAAGAATTTATTCTGGAATAAGAAGGCAGCATAGTTTATGACAACAATCTACCTAAAAACTCATTAAAGTCTTTTCTCTTGGAGTGACATGCATTATCAGCAAAGATTAATCTGATGAGTCTTTAGGTGAGCTCCATTTTTAAAAATGCAATAACAGAGGGCTTTGTTGTCATCTGATGAAAATCAATTAGAGTAGGTAAGGCCACAAGGAAAACTAACATCACTCATCACCAGCCCCCCGGCAGCTGAAATGATTTGTCTTCCAAGCTTGGGTGATCAGGAGCTGCAGTAATATCACAGGGAAATTAATTTAGTTTCTATATTCTAGACCCACTTTCCTTGTTCTGGAGGACCTATACACAAATTACTTTTAATCAAGGTTGATGTGTTATTAATACCAAGGAGGATCTCGGAAGAATAATTTTTTTTAAAATTGACTTAAGACATTTTTCACCTGTGTTTTGTGTATAAACAGACGGTTCCTGATGTCAACCTTACCGTCCCGAGGCTCTGTCCAGCACCAGGCAGCGCACGGCATGACGGAGGCAGTAGATCCCCCCAAACACGGCACACAGCCTGCAACACGGGGGAAACAAGGGTTAATCCAGCTCTGCTAATTGCAATCAGTGTGAGTGGTCAGCAAGGCAAAGCACTGAGATGTTGGTAACACTGATTTACTGACATGATGGCTTCCCAAAAGAAGCAAGACATGGAGCTGTTTGGAGTGTGGAGGAGGCCACTGAGTTATCGCAGGGTTGGAGCCGGGCTGGGAGAGCTGGGGGTGTTCACCTGGAGAAGAGAAGGCTCCAGGAAGAGCTCAGAGATCCTTCCACGGCCTAAAGGGGATGCAGGAGAGGGACTTGGGACAAGGGATGGAGGGATAGGACAAAGGAACAGCCTTAAACTGATTGCATATATAGAAGATACCCCTCCCTGTGAGTGTGGGGAGGCCCTGGCACAGGGTGTCCAGAGGAGGTGTGGCCTCCCCTGGATCCCAGTCCAAGGCCAGGCTGGACACCTGGAATAACTGGGATAGGGGAAGGTGTCCCTGCCCGTGGCAGGGGTGACACTGGATGGGCTTTAAGGTCTCTTCCAACCCAAACCAGTCTCTGATTCTGTGATTTTGAAATGAAAGCATTTTTATATCTCTTCACAGATGACGAGCTTGAAAACTTTCACTTTGCAAACTTGACTTCCAAAAATGGCATTATTTTGTCATTCCAATGTCAGAGAAGCCAGTTCAAAGACAGTCCCACAATCCCTTCTAACCTGCAGGACTGGTGCAGCCCAGGCAGGGTCACAGCATCACCAAGCCTCTCTCTGCACTCCCGGGCCAGCAGCCCAAGAGCTGTCAGCACCTCCAACTACCACGGGACACACTGGAACACCCAGGTCCCTAAAAGCACTCTTGCTCCTCATGGAAAACCAGAGGTACATCTCAAGAATTCCCAGCCTTGGCTGTTTGGAGATTGTTGAAGATTACACAAAGGTTAAACATCCACTGAAGAATTCTTAGAGGACCTAGAGCTATGGGTTTATTATCTCCAATGCTGCAATCCACACCTTTCTGCCTGACACAGCAGCTATGAGGATCTTTCAAACCAACTCAAGGAGTTTATTTCATATCTTGCATATAAGAATAGTGCTATTAACTAGAGCTAAATTCCTTAGTTAAAACCAATAATTACAGTTTTCTTTTGACTTCAGTCACATCCAGGGTGTTTTGATATATGCACTTTATTTTTCTAGTGTGCTTTGAAAGAACTTTGCTGCTTGGCTGCACAAAAATGTGAATTACTTCTTTCCAAGAGTAACCTGCTATCCAGGGGAGGAGGGCACGACCTGTTTTCACAGACCAGCAGAAAACTTCTCCTTTTAAATGAAAATGGAAAGGAATTTTGATTGTGTTGCTGAACAATCACAAACAGCCAAAACACCTATTAAAACAGCCTAGCATGAAAAATTACTAAGTTAGGAAGAACTTGCCAAAATTATTTAAATACAGAAAGAGAAATATTAAACTGAATGGCACTGCAATACTTTATGACAAAATAAAATCATTGTGCAGGCATTACTTTCATACAATGGGCTATTCAAGATGATTTGACTGCACTTGAAGTACAAGGCAACTCTTTGATACCATTAACCCTAAATGACAGACATTTAAACTGATATTACTCTAATTAAGTGGAGACTGCCTCCACCAGTAACTCAAGTTTTGCTGAAAGATAGCAACAACACTGTACTCGGCTTCAACTTTGCCCCGGTGACATCAAATCATATTACAGCTAAATTAACAGTTGTGAAAATTTTTGGCCTGGTAGCCCTCCATCATACACAGCCTTTAAATGCCATTTCTGGCCCCATCAAGGCAGAAATCAGCAGCTGCAATTTTTAATACAGCTGTGAAACAATAAGACATATTAAAAGCTGCATTTTTGACAGCATATTCGCAGTGATTTATGAGTTTGTATATAATTTGATTATTCTATTAATTTTACTGATTACTGATTCAGCTAATACAGTGAAGGTCACTTATAAAATAAATCTTCATTACATTTCACAGAAAGTAACTGCCTCCAACTAGTTGTTCTCTTTAATTAAACACTAATGTAACCAGAGAGAAAATAGGCTTCAGGGTTGCTGCATTTGTTGATACAAGAGGAGTTTACTGCTTTGATGTAATGCTCTGTGATATTAATGAACAAAAATAGAATGTCTCTCCATTTGACATCTCGATTTCCAACACTGAGATACCACAAACACACTCAAATTACAGACTTAGCCTTAGTACACTCTGAAAGAATTTTAAAACTGTATCAAATAATTGTCAACCAAAATCTAGTTTTTATTTCTAGCATGTAATTCATCTTCTGCTTTCTAAAATGCATGTTGTGATTAATTTAAAAATTGACTATTTTTTACCTGTGCATTTTTTCTGTAGTAAAAACTACTTGCTTCTCTCCTTAAGGCTGAATACTGCATGTACAGCAGTGCAAGCCTCAGAGAAAGATCAAAGAAAAACATGGCAACTGCTGAAATAAGGAATTGTCCTCTTTTAATTTATTTTTATGCACAGAGCAAGCTGCAACCTGGTTCGTATGTTAAATTCTATTTCCTGAAAGGCCCCTATAACATCAGTCTTTCCTCCAGTGTTGCTGTGTTCTAAAAACGTTAACAAGTAGAGTCCAGACAAATCAAAAAAATAAAATAGCTACAAAAATTGATGGTTAATCTTCCCAACACAGGGTTCCAATACCAAAGTCAAAACTCAGTGTGTGCATCCACCTGGATAACACCAGAAATCCCCCCTCCAAAAAAACAGCACCAAAAAACTGAAGAAAATAATCAATGACATCCTGAACTGTCCTGGCATTTGAAGAGCTATGGAAAGGAAAATATGTGACATAAAGGAAGCAGATGAAGAGTCAAATATTTTGACTTTTTCCTGCAGGCTGTGTTCATTATTCCTGTGCAATTAAAAAAGGTCCTATAAGATTAGAGAATCAGCCTATGGTGTAAATCCAGTCAGCAACATGACAATTCTAAATCAGTCACAAAGTTCCTGCAGTTACCCCCAGCACTCAGTTCATTCACAAGGAGTATTTTGAACCAGCCCACAGTAAGATGATTTCTTTCCCCAGATTTCCCCTTCTTTCTGGAAAACCAGACTGTGACTAGGAAATGCTGCAGGAAGAGGAGCTGGAATGGCAGCGCCAGGGTGGCAGGGGGAGAACAAGGACTTGGGCTCATTTCAGCTTCAGCAAACTTCTCATGGGGAGAGACCCAGCTGGCAGAAATGGTGACAGCTCCAGGAAAAACCACCAGGGATGAGACAGGGGTTAGGAAAAAAGAAAGTATCCCAGTCATATGTCATGTTTTAGGAAGTTTCATATTTCACAGCCTTTCTAGGCATTTAAGAACCAAATTTAACTTTAAAACTAAGAAATTGCTCCTTTTTATTATATGGAATTTAGACTGTATATATAGAAATACACATTCACATCCTGTGAAACATTCTAGTAGTGAATACAGTATCTGCCAGTCAAACAGACAAGATAAAAACTGGTGTGCTTGGTTTTGCTGAGAGCACAAAGCTCTGTCTACTTATCACTGACCCTAAATAGACCCTCTGTGCACTTCTCTCCATAATTATGAAATAGGGATAATTTAAATCTATTTCATCAGTCTGGCAAGGATTGGTATTTATTGTTATTGGATTCTGAATGACCACACTGCACTGAAGTGCAACTATTTCAGGAGCTCTAACATTTGAGTTCCTATTTTTGATGTACAAGTTTTGGGGTTCGGAAAGGCAGTCACTGCTGCCTTTTACAGACCCAAGATTCCCATTCCATTTCCCAAATTCAAATGTTAGAAGATGATGCAATAACAATCTTAATTCATCATACATTTCTATGTTCCTATGCTTCAGCCTTTGTGCCAGTGTAGATTTCTTAGGGTGTTTCTAAAGCTGAGGAAATTATGTTCACACAAATCAGACCATGTTAGATCTGCCTTTTCATTTTAAGTGTTAGTAATTTAAACAACTGCAGTACCAGAAGCTTATTGCTGATGAAAGTGCCATGTTACTGATGACTCTTGTCACAATATAAAAGTGCTGTTTCTTAAAATTAACTACATTATCAACATAATTTTTTCAAGGATATTGCAATTAACACTGCTTCTTAGTGCATTAAGGTTAAGAACTATTCTCTGGGATTCTAAACTCAAGAAACAGATGATTTATATGAAGGTTAGGTGAAAAACCATCAGGCAATGTGTTTAAGTGGCCTAGAAATTATGGTTATAGCATTGTGGCAACTGTAAGAAATTGCTACAGAGCTGGAGAGGGAAAAAAAGAAAAAGGAAATAGAAGAGTCTAGTTGTTTCTGTGGTGCTACGAGGGCAAGGAAGTGCAGAGGCACTCCCAAGGCTCCTCTCTGAGGGAGGTGGAACGATGGAAGCGGCTCTTAACTCCAAGGAACTTGCTGGAGAAAGAGCTGCTCCTCACCCAAGGTCATTCAGCTGCAATTACATAACAGCTCTGCCTGCCCAGAGAAGCTGGGGATAGCAGGACTGCAGGGCAAGGCACAAACCCAGGCACTAGGCCCAGTCACTAAACATTAGCTCATCTATGAAACCCATTTATGTGTTCTCTGCCTCCAGAAAAGACACAAAAATTCCAGTTCTCTTACCCTCAATGAAATTCAAGGGCTATTTTACCAATTCTGCCATGTTTAGGAAGCTACCTTTCTCTGTCTTCTGGTTTAATGAAAATGGATTCTGCTAAATGCAATTTCCCTCCTCATCTCACATTTGCTCCAGTAATAAACAGTCATGTCATTTCCACATGTCTCCTGATAATGCTGCAAATATTCATATGTCTGAATCAGAATTCTCAGGAAGACCTTGGAAGGCACAATCTGCACATCCCCATACAACCAGGGAGGAACTTCCTTGCTAAAGGGACTGGTAAGAAGTAATACCAAATAATATAATATATTTCCCTCCTATTATCACCATTATCCTAATTATTAAACCCTGAAAAAGCATCTCACAACAGCATTTGTATTCTGTGCTTTTAGGTTTCAAATATGTTTTTGAAATCAACCAAGACGATCAAGAATGAGCATAGGACAAAGTAAGTCTGACCCCTTAATAAAATTTCTTGACTGAAAACTTTTCCATGCCTACTTAGGGATGGGAAATCAATACACTTTGACAACATCCACATGATTCAGAGCATCCCATGTGATATATTCTAATGGCTGAAAGCCTTCACAAGGTATAAACTCTTGCAGAACACAATTTCTAGTCAGAAATAACAAGGAGCACAACAGCTCTCATGTTTGCAAGTAATTCTTTAAACAAAGAATTGACAAACACCCACTGAGAAGATAAAATCTAAAATGGGAAGGTATTCTCCAAGTTTCATCCACTTGCTGCACTTCACAACAAAGGTTATTTCCAAATTAAAAGTCTTTTGCTGTCAAATTCTGAGAAATATCGTGGGCAAGGACACAAAAGCATTCCATAGCTGTATTAACGACAAGGCTCACTGATCTGTGAATAACCTGAAAAAAAATGAAGATTATTGAGTTACTTTACCAATCTATCCATCCATCACTAGTGAACAGGTCTCAGAATGATGGATTATCTCCCTTCCCTCATGTTTATCCCAAGAAAGAGTTTCTCCTTAGAGGGAAAACAAACAATTGATCCTACAAAGAATCCTGCTAATTCTGCTTGCCCATTTTGCATTCATCTGCCAACAAAGCAAGAAGAAATATATCAAGTTTGTCTTTAAAGGCCAAACTACATTTGAAGTTTTGTTATTTCCCTGAAATGCAAGTGAAAACAATTAAGAGGAAAGCAGCACTGCAGCTACTGGTACTCTTCAGTATTTTAGTACAAACCAAGGAATAGATAAGTTGTTAGTAAGTCCAGTTACATTTTCTGATCCAAAGAAATGGAATGATTGTAAGTGATAAGAGATAGATAAATATGAAAATTAAGTATTTTGAAAAGGAGGACTGAACTCGTATCTCACTATGTTTTTTCAGTCTCCTGTGAGTGTTTCATATGTGCTGAGACTTAAATCTGTCACACCTGATTGTTACCAGGCATGAACATTGTTTGGATTTCTCATTATTATGCTAAATCATACAATTCACACAGAGAAAAGTTCTGCATCTTGCTAACCTGCAGAGACATGATATTCAGGTATAGATCTGGCTGAAAAACACAGTGTATCAATTTTTTAATAAATTATTGCAGTCAGGTTTCCCGAAGTCCAGTTTTGATTTCAGACCACTAAAACCTTCCTAGATTGTAACAGAGACATAATTGGGAATTTTAAAGGACCTGAGACTACCCTAGAAGCTCTTACATCTGTAGCAGATAATAGTGCACATGTAAAGGTAAAACTGATTATTCATTTTTAAATATATACAGGAACCCTTGGAATCAATCACACTATCCATCTTATCTCAGCCTGGCCTCTTAATCTTCCTGTAAATATGGGCACTGAAAGAGATGGAACTGTCTTAATCAGATCTTTCCTCCATCTCTAAATTACTGCTGTCACTGTCACAGAGACAAAAATTACAATTTCAGCCAGAATCTATAGGAACTACTACAAAACTGAACTGCCCACAATGGGGAAGTTCAAAGTCTGTTTATAGAAAAGGTACATCATTAACCAACTACCCATTAAAGTCAGGGAACCATCAATTCTTCTGGCAAAGCAGCTGAGGATATTCCAACACCTATTGCCACCCCAACATCTGTCAGTTTTTGGATAACTCTTAACAAAGACACAGGAGACACCATATGTCACCTGTAGAACCTTTGTGAGATGACACAGTGAACAGACACCAATTCCCTGAAAAGTTCACATGGGAAAAAACTACTGCTTCTCAGCAAGTCAATTCCATTTGCAGGTTCATATTTGCATGAGTCCAGAGGAAGGAATCTGAAACTAAACTGAAGAGAAACTTTGCCTGCTCTGCACCAAATTCAGTGTGTTCACAAAGCAAACACAGTACCAGATGTAAAGGCTTGTTTGGGTTTTCCTCAAGAATGAGACATTACTATATTCACTTTTACTTAACATCAGACTATTGCTACATCATTAGAAAGTAAGAGTCAAAACAGTTTTCTTCCAAGAAGGAAGCAAAGGAAGCTGTTAAGGGCCAGTAAAGTTTTGCTGCTTGTCAGCTCAGGAGAGTGGAGGCTTCCAATGACCTTCCTTGTTCCACGACTTCAATTTATGGAGACAGAAACCTCACATCTGCACCTCACCATATTGGGATGTACATTACAGTGACATAAAAGTTTAATTTTCTCTCCTAAACCATCCCTGCTTAAACCAATAAAGAGCGAAGAACACTTCTGCTCACTCGAGTGTCGTCAGCAGTTCTAAAAGGTTGTGGTGTTTATGCAGGATTCATTTGGGATGCAAGGATGTGACTTACAAATGTCTTTGACTCATTCCCATCAATATGCATGCGTACCATTTATAACAGTAGCCTTGATGAGAACACACAGTGTAACTGGCTGCAAGAAACGCTTAAGAGGTTTACATTAAAGCAGAATATAGAACAGTGGTTAGAAATCACAGGCCAGGTGACACCTTCCTCTGATAAGCTGGTGATAAAAGCTGTAGGCTGTGATCTATAGGCTCTGGAATTGCCTCTCTACTCCACAGCCCCAGCAGGATTCTTTGGATATGGCTCACTTTGAGCAAGACACAATCCTGAGGGCAGAACACCTTTAAAAATAATGATTAATCTCAAAAAATATTATGGTTGCCTCCTAAATTGTTCACTTACAAATGAAAGACAAATTTTATAGTTGTGTATTAGAATGTTTGTAATACAAACCCTTTAAAAGTATAATTATTTTTGGTTTGACAGTTAATTTGCTTCAACTATTAAAATACTCTCTTTGTTGTGGAACTTACACATTTCAGCAAAAAGCACCTAAAATGCAGCAACCAGTGATCTTAAATAGAAAGTTCAGGCCATCTGAAGAACTCCTGTCATCACAGAATGATTTTCTGATAAGAATATTTGTAATACTTCTAGACACCTCTACTGCTAACTTTTGAAATATATTGCTGTTACAGATCACAAGACTGCATGTGTTGGTTATTAAATAAAAAAAAAATAAGCCAAAGGGATTTTGAGAATCAAAGAAAAATTACATGGATAAGAATCTGCAGGGGAAAAAAAGTAAGCAAAATTTTAATTATTAAATTTACTTTTTTCCCCAGGTACTTGAAGCCAAGGAAGGTTGAGCTGCCAAAATTGTACTATTTCAATGGCTCTGATAATACTCTGATTTATTAATGTGCTGGTCACATACAGATACCTGGCCTTACACAAAGCCCTAAAAAGACACAAAGACATCCATAAAATCCAGAAACACAAGTGCCATTGCATGACTGTATCCAGAGTAGTTATCTAGCCCAAATTCTTGTTCAAAATTTGTCTTTTCTATCACCTAATTACGTAGGTCTGCACTTCTTTAAATCACCATATAAATACAGCTTAAGGAGCAGATGAAAGACTACTGACAAAAGATGGTAGCAAGTAACACTTCTACTCAATGGAGCACAATTATTCCAGAGTGTTTCTACCAACATATAACTACGTCCATCCTATACACAGCCAAGCAGGCTCAAGTTGCTCAGGCCATTCTTCTGGCAGTAATTTAAGTACTGTTCTGGAAAAGAGAAGCAGAATCTATCACAGAGATAAATAGGAATACCCAACAACATGCTGTAAACCACAATTTCATAGTAGCACACATGTAAAAAGAAGAACTTGTCCAGAACCAAACAAAGCAGGTAAGACTCTGCACTGCTATTTAAAGAACTGATGTACAAATATATCACTCAGACAAACTGGCTCAACCAGGCAAAGCTGCTTTTTTTAAACAGAGCTAATGTTTACTTCAGACCTACAGGTTACCACATTAAACCCACATTAAACAGATGGAAAGGCTGCTTGCCAGCAAAAGCAAAGATGAAAAAACACCCCTCAGCCTTTTAAGAGGCAGTTGAACTGTTGGAAACAACTGAAATTAAAACCGCCCACCCTCTGCACAGAAATCCTTGATGGTCCCCAAAAGCACCGAGCACCATCTCTGTGCCAGGCCCAGGGACACCTCAGGAGCCAGGGCAAGGACTGCACTGTCACTGGCACAGTTCAATGGGCTGAAGTAGATCTTGGTTTACCCTGGAATCAACTGGGATTTTTGTTTTACTTGCTTTCTAAGACTCAAAGAGAGGAGAACATATGGCTGCTATTTGGGATGTCAGAATGTAGCAATGGCTCGGTGAAACAGGGCTACACGGGATCTCCTCTGCTGTTCAGGTCACAGGAGCTGGAACCTTGTAGTCTAGAGAGAGCTACAAAATGATGCCAAGAGCACAATACATGATTTCACATCTATTGCCCTGTTTGCATAAAAGTCTGTGATGTAGAAAGGTTTGATTTAGATCTAATTGTAAACTGGACACATGGCACCACTCTCTTTCAGAACAATCCAGTTCATTATTAAATATCTACCTGTGAACGGTGGGTGCATTCTCAGCATTAATGTTACAGGTTAATACAGTTTAGTTTTTAGTTAAAGAAGAATATGGACTGTTAGAACCTTAGATTTCTTTAGAAAAGACAACAACCTAGCAAGGACCAGTTCTTGTCTATTGGCATGTGGTTTGACCACTGAGAAAACAGAACGCGACTTTTGGTAATACCCACATAAAACTGAGGCTTTGTTCGAGCCCTTCCTCTCTTTTCTGCTGTTAAGCCACCAGGTAACACCGTGGGCCGCGGCGGGGCCTGGCTTAGGCCTGCTCCGCCTTGGGCAGCCGGACCGGGCCCAGCCAGGTCTCTGGGAGCTGCTGCAGTGGGGAGTGGCCCGGCCCGGCCAGCTGAGCCCTTTTTCTCCCGGCTGAGCCCCTTTTCTCCCAGCTGAGCCCCTCTTCTTCCCGGCTGCTGTGGGGAGCGGCCCAGCCTGGCTGGCTGAGCCCCTTTTCTCTCCAGGCTGAGCCCCTTTTCTCCCCGGCTGAGCCCCTTTTCTCCCAGCTGAGCCCCTTTTCTCCCGGGCTGAGCCCCTTTTCTCCCGGGCTGAGCCCCTTTTCTCCCGGGCTGAGCCCCTTTTCTCCCGGGCTGAGCCCCTTTTCTCCCGGGCTGAGCCCCTTTTCTCCCGGCTGAGCCCCTTTTCTCCCGGGCTGAGCCCCTTTTCTCCCGGCTGAGCCCCTTTTCTCCCGGCTGAGCCCCTTTTCTCCCGGGCTGAGCCCCTTTTCTCCCGGCTGAGCCCCTTTTCTCCCGGCTGAGCCCCTTTTCTCCCGGGCTGAGCCCCTTTTCTCCCGGGCTGAGCCCCTTTTCTCCCGGGTGAGCCCCTTTTCTCTCCGGGCTGAGCCCCTTTTTCCTGGCTGAGCCCCTTTTCTCCCCGGCTGAGCCCCTTTTCTCCCGGCTGAGCCCCTTTTCTCCCGGGCTGAGCCCCTTGTCTCCCCGGCTGAGCCCCTTGTCTCCCCGGCTGAGCCCCTTGTCTCCCGGCTGAGCCCCTTGTCTCCTGGCTGAGCCCCTTTTCTCCCCGGCTGAGCCCCTTTTCTCCCGGCTGAGCCCCTTTTCTCCCGGCTGAGCCCCTTGTCTCCCCGGCTGAGCCCCTTGTCTCCCCGGCTGAGCCCCTTTTCTCCCGGCTGAGCCCCTTTTCTCCCCGGCTGCGGCGGGGCAGACGGGAGGCTCTGGCTGGGCAGGCCTGGCCGTGTGCTGGAGGCCGTGGCAGAGGGGCCAGGCCATGGCCGGGCCCGGGAGCAGCTGGCAGCGAGGAAAAGGGGCCTGCACACTCTGAGGGCAGCCCTGAGCTGGGCTACCTTGGATCAGGTCGAGGGGAGGAAAAGAAGGCATCCATCTGCCTCCTTCACCGGCATGGCTTTGAGATCTTTGCAGCTGCTGCCAGGCAAGACCACTGAGCACCGCAGGCCTGGGCAAGCTTTAACTCTTTCCTGCCAGCAGATGGAAATCCCAGAGCACCAGCCCTTCCTGAAGTGAGAACAACGTGACTGGACTATAAAGGGACATAGCATGAAACTTGAAGTCGGTGAAGAGTGAGTGAAAAGACTATTTGGAACAAAGGAGAATGAGAGGCCTAATTTGGCTGGACGCTCTAGTAAACTATGGATAATGGACTATTTTACCTGTAAGATATGAATGCTGTTGGGGGGGCGATGTAAAGCTCTAGTTAAAAGTGATATGAAGCTCTTTGCTCCTAAGGAAAAGGGGACTTTTCGTTTTTGAGATGAAGGTGATTTTGGAAATAGAAGAGAATCTTTGTTTTATACTAGAAGAGGCATAAACAGTCCCCCTAATAAGCACATGTGGCCCATATGCAGTGTTGGAAAAGCTGCTATTGGGAAGGACCTCACAGAGGCAGATTTCTGGGCGGCTGTCTTTGTGACAGATGAGACCCACAAGGCAACTTACATGTTGTCAGTGGAGAAATTCCATAGAGGTTTCTAAGAGACTCCTTTCCTAAAAGAACTGATAAAAGATTATTATAAATGGTGAAACTGACTGAAAATTACAAGTTTTGCCTCTTTATGTTGTATGTAAGAAAGTAAATCATTAGTGTGTGTGGGGGGGAGTGCTTTGAAAGCTTTCACTTTAATTTTTTTTCTTTCTCTCTTTCTTTTGGTGTGTGTTAATAAATCTATTTTTTATCTTCAAGTTGAGCCTGTTTTGCCTTTTCTCCTAATCTTATTTTCACAGTAAGAAAATATTTAAACCACTACACTAAATTTAACAAGCAAAGTTTAGTGAACGTGAAACTTCTACAATTAATTAGTAACAGAGATCAACAACATGGATCTTCCTGCAGCTTCAGGAAAGAATCACATACAAATTTTTTCAACCTATGCAAATGCACAGTCACCCTTTTTGACAGATATCAGTGATTCTCCCCTGTCAGATTTAAGAAGGGGCAGCTACATATGGGTTAAACTGTGGCTTTCTCATTTCCTAGCACTTATTAACTTACTCACAGGCAGCCATTACAGCCAGCAGCTACTACAAGCAGCATTTGTAATACAGTGAAAAATGTTGCAAAGTATTATTCTAGTGAATGATATCTCTTACATTACCAAGGGTTTCCTCTTTGGAATATATGTCTGGGTAAGTGAGGCTTACCTGCAGAAGCACTGTGGGATCTCTCCTTGCCCATACAGAGGGAACAAAAACGGGGTGTTGCCATAGCGGCCAAGGCACTGCAGGAACTTTCTTGTTGCCTGAAGACCTTCCAGAGTGCTGCTCTCAGTCTCTGACACCATTGCAATGGAGTGAAGGATGAAGTGCTGCAAGCTGGGGGTCAGCTTCCGTGTCTGCAGGAACTGAGCAAACGTGCTGTTCTCGTAGTCTGAGGGAAAAGCACACAAAGCATTGAGCGCATGTAACACCTGCACTGTCTCCTGTGCTTCAGCTCCAACAAGTGCTTTTGGATTTCAGTAAACTAAAGCAAGTGAGTTTTTCAACAAACACCTTGCTGAAAATGGATCATCCAAGTCAATGAAAGTTAGAAAAACTACCCCAGAAAGTGAAGTTGCTCAGAAGTCAGAAATATCATTCCTTTAAAATATTTCAAAATATCATGAACCCACTTGATGGGTCTCCAACGACATCACCAATTCATTCTGTTAGATTTGATCTAACTCCATTTCCCAATCCTGACAGAGAAGTGAGAAACTGTGGACAAAAAACCACTGAAGTGCCTTGAGACATTGTTTCTTGTAAAATACCCAGAATAATACCCAAAGTGACATGCACTCCAGAACAGGACTGCTGCACCCACACTGCCAGAGTGGATATTTATGCTTAGAGAAGCCCCTCACACAATGCCACAATCCAAAACAAGAAGGTGCAATATTTATTTCAATTTGATGACTTGCTGGCAACAAACAAATGTGGATGAGACAGAGGACAGAATGGGCTGCTGCTCTCTTCCCTTTAAAATAATATTATTGCTGGCACATTTTGAAATTCAAAGAAACACAAGTCTTCTGGGAGATGTTTAAAGCATGTTGGCATTGATATAGCTCTGAAAAACTTTAGTTATCTTCATAACTGAAACATTTTTTGCCAAGAAAGCAATAGCATACTTCCATAATATTCAGAAATCTGCTCTTATTTCAGTCCTGGATAATTCCTAACTAATTCAGAAATGCTTCCATCAATACACAGACCAGCATTATCAAGCTATATATTCTGTTCTTTCTTATATATTCTTATATATTCTTTCAACCACTGCTTTACTACAAATGTATCTTACTGCTCTTTATACAGCCATGCAGAAAGTCATAAAATGGCAGGGTTTTTTTTTTGTTTTATCATTCTAAAGAAATTCTTAAGTTTTCCTCACTTCAAACTTCTTATGTAATTCCATATTTTTTCGAAAAAAAGCTTTAAAAAATTCTTCACGCTCATAACTCTTCCTATTAAAAGTCTGCCTTCCCACGAATGCAATGATCTCATCAAGAGCAATTTTAAATTTCTGAAGTTTTTACATTAGCCTAATCTGACTCAAAATATTCTCAATTACTTCTCAGGCTATTTTAAAATCTAGGAACAAAATCTGTTTAGCTGTCTCTGGAAGTAAAATAAATCTAACGTTATTTAGGTACATGAATCAATGGATTCATTTAAAATTGATGTGGCATCTCCTTTTTTTACTTAATAAATTTTCCAAATACTACCAATATCCTCACTCTGAGCACCTCCATTTCTTCCAGCAGCAGCAAACTGAGATCACCTGTAATCAATAAACCACTTCAGCCTAATGAGCTTTTGCCCCTTCAGGATTTTCTGGAGTTCATTACAGACTCTCCTTTTCTTAAGCTTACCAGATCTTGATACTGACTATTTTTCTCTTGCATACGTTTAATAATTTTCTCTGACATTTGTACTCCTCTTTCCTCACTATTTCTTTTTGACAGATTTTTTCTCTTTGCCTTAGTTTACTTTTAGACTCCAAGAAGTGAGGACATCATTCTTTATACCCTGAGGAGCACAAACTCAAAGCACCTTCCTCCTGTTAAACTGATTTTCCTCTTTGACCCAATGCTCATTATTCTTTGCACATTATAGCTCAAACCTATTCTGATTTCCTCTCATCTAAATAAGCCAACAGTTGATAAAAGCACTTTGAACTTGCCCGCTACAACTAAAGAGCATTAAATTACATTAACTTTCATATTTAAAATATTCCATTTTCTCCATTTCTGGAGAAAATTGTGGTAACGCATTGTAAAGACTTATGTAGTATCCAAAAAAAAACAAGATAGAAAATTCATATACATCACATTATTTAAAAAAATACCTGGGGTGGGGAGGAAACACTTAAAAATGACAAAAAGCATTTTGCAACCTTGCTGTAATATATAATTTTGCTGTTAAAGAAAAATGTAAATAATAAATGATGTGGGAACTAGAAGAGCAAGTGCTTAAGTAGAAGAATTAACACTGAAGTGAAAAGGTCACAAAAAGGTCAAAGCATACTTTAGAAATGAATCTGTAAAAACAAACCACCTGAAAACACAGGCAAGCTCTCAGAACTGTGCCTCCCCAAAGGAACTCCTAGGAAGGGAGTGTGCCTTGTCCATTGAGACACTACCTTGGTATTCCTCGGGGTGCTGTTCATAGTCCAAACAAAATGTCAGAAATTTCATGAGCATTCTCTTCTCCACCATGGTGAGTTGTCTGCTGTTGAAGACATCTGCTCTAGAACAAGGCACCTGCAAAATATTTTTTAATAATTTCAGATACGTTTCACACTCTGAATGTAAAAGCATCAAGCGACAACAATCTGATTAAATAACAAATACTTCAAAATACTGTTTTCAATTATAGTTATTTTCTTCCATATTTCTTTCCCCTATTTTCTATTGTAACTAAATTCACCAATTTTCCACAATAAGAACATTCAAAAATCTTTTCCAGCCTCTTCCCCTTTTCATTTCCCTTCAATATCACTTGCATTCCTGACTGCAGAAGTAATCACTAGTTTGTATTAACTGTGCCAATACCTCCTGTTGCCATTATCACAAACTTCTCTTGCATGTCACATAAAGACAAATCAAGTCTAAGTTAGAATCTTAAAACCTAAAATATGTGAATCTTCAAGAATTAACTTCCAATCAATCGTGGCCTAAACATTTAGCCTGAGGTAAAGATTTATGTTAATATACTGGACTGCACAACCTTATTTCAGTTTGATTTTAATATTTATATCAAACACATGCAAACATGTTTTCTTCCAGAAATGAAATCAGAATCATAATTAAGGAAAAAACACCAGATTCTTGTCACAAAATTCTCAAAAAAACAATTTGAAGCTTCTTGACTTTAAGAAGATGAGATGAAACCCATGCAGCACATTATTTTCTGATACCTGTTCTATTTTCCCTTCTCGGAAGGCGAGAACTCGCGTGGCGTTTTTGAACTCAGCGTATCTGCTCACGTTGGACTTAATGAGGAGGTCAATTAACAGGCCCCGGGAGTAAAGCAACTGCACAGGGAGGAGAAAGGAAGTGGTGTGTAAAGAGCATCAGTCAAGTGCCCAACAAAATCCTCACCAGCTGCTCCCTAAATCACCTGAACCATGAGTCATCTTTTCACAGGTAAATTCCAGAACTCTCAAGCTAACGATTAGTCATATATAATTTGGTCATCTTTCTATAAGCTGCAAATATATGATGAAACAGAGGTGGGTCAGAAATGTAACTATGAACTGAAAACGCTTGTCTGTATTGAAAAGTCTCGTGGTTCTGATGAACAGACTTTGCAAGATCACACAGGAATTTTCTGGATAAAGGTCTCCTGGGACACAAACGAGGACACTAGAAGGAAGGCAATGTACCCGTGCCCAGGAAACCCCAGCACAAACTCCTGGCCTTGCCCTGTTGACCACTCTTGTGTCTGAATTTCTGGGATTTAATGCAATAAACACCAGGTTGCACAGTGGGACAAACAGAGTATAAAAAGGATACAAAATAGCAATATCTGCTTAACCATCACCCACTGCCTGGTGATCAAGATGTCATTGCAAGGATGCTTGGAAGCGCAATCCACATTTAGAACAGGAACTTTGCAACAATAATGCATTTTGTAGTGCCTTCTCAAAGAACTGAATGAATCATTGAAGAGAGTTTCTTTTTCAGTTTCCAGAGGTTTGAAAAATCTTTTTAGGCACAATATGAAAAGTGAAGCATTCAACTTTGAAAAAACTTCCTGTGCTGCAAACCACATTTTCTATCTTTTTAAAAAGATAAAAAATCTGCATGCAGACTGTTCTTTCTCGTTTAAAAATATAATTTTTAATGGCACTATTTAAAAGGAGAGATTTTGCCAGTACTACCTAAGTGCTATATTTCATGAAATTTACTTTTATGGCGGTATTTCTGAGCTGTGTTTTTGATCTTTTTGGTGATAAAACATTTAAGGACACATAAATAGCTCATGTTTGTTTTAGGGGTAACAATTTTTACTTCTCAAGAGTGGCTATTTTGCCTCAAAGGTGCTGTCTCAATGTGTGATTTAAAACAAACGTCAGCATTTTAAGCAAAGTAAACGTACTTATACAAAAAAGAGTCATTCAGTTCCTACCTTAGAAACTAAATCAATATTAAACCTTCTGCCTTCTCTAACAATTTGGGAATAGTTGATTTTCTTTGGTTCTTGGGCAGCATTTTCGGAGGGTGCAGCTTCCGTCTTTGCCAGTTCCGGGGCGGACTCGCCCGAAGCCATGCTGGGAGCAGTTCCATTGCCAGGGGCTGTTCCTGTTCCTGCCCCAGCCCCTGGGGCTGCCCTGGCTGGCTCAGCGCCCAGGGCCTGCTCTGGCTCTGGGGTCTGTGGCTCCTCTCCAGGGCTCTCCACTGCTGCATTCTCTTTCTCTGGCCTTGGAGAAACCTGCTCTGCTGCTGGACTCTCCTCTGATCCCAGAGAAATCCCCTCTGCTGCTGGACTTTCCTCCGACCCTGGAGAAACTCCCTGGGCACCAGGGGCTCCAAACACAGGCAGCTTTGGCAGAGCACCAGCTTCTTCAACACCTTCAGCTGAATCCTGACTGATTAAAAACAGAGGGGGAAAAGAGGGGGGAAAATTCTTTTTGAAGAGTCTTAAAAACTTGTTTGAAGTTTTGAGTCAGTGTAAGAACAGAAACCTCAAGCATTTCTAGGAAAACCATTAGAGTTTCTTTATCCTGGCCTATTCAGGTGTTCCACCCACAAAGTCCAGTTCTTTGGCTGCAAAGCTATAATTCAAGAGGACAATTTCTACTGAGGAGAAGGCCAACAAAAATGTGAGTTTTTACTTTACACGTACTTAAAAGATAGAACGATCTCAAATTGAAGATCAAGGCCCTCATAGTGAAACAATACACAGCTACTTAAACAAGAGAAATGGAGCATTTTGAAATAAAAACAGTAACTTGATTAGGTGTTCTCTATGGATTAAAAACAATTAAACTGAAATGCAAGTATGTGTTAAGGTCATTAAGCTAAGATACTGTCCTGAAGAAAACAGACAAGTTTTATACAACTGAGCTCCTCTGCAGCCATGATCCCAGCAGGGCCACTGAGAACCACTTTGACCCAACGCTTAAGTAAAACTTTCAGATTCCTTTTTCAACTCTGCCCTTGCATTCTCGTTAGTTGTTCAAGCAATGCTGCTATGCAAGTGCTGCAAATCCATGCACAGGGGATGAAGGCAGTCAGTCACAGGAGGGACATTCCCACACAACATTTGCTCTACACAGTTAATTTCCTTTCCACAACATTTCTTTAAAATTCCCCTTATAAAGCAGCCCTTCACTTTTAATCTCATCTACTTGTTTTATGTTAAACTTCAGTGACACCTCCCTTAGAAAGCAGGACTTTTGAACTTGGTTTAGTTTACTCTACCAGCTGAGATGAATCAAATCAGTGTCATTGTAAGTGAAAGGAGTTCAGCAATAATTCCAAACTATCTTTTTATCTTTATACCACAAGCCATTAAGGCACTGAATAAACAATTTAATCTTGGCTGAAAACTAATGAACTATGATTTTAAAGGTGACCTGCAAACAGAGTATTAACAGGCTGGTTAAAATTCCCAGAACAGTAAGGAATTATTCAGCACCAATACCAAAATGCTCCCTCACATACCTGCAGCCATACAGATTGAAGCAGGGGCAGGATCTCTGTTCGAAAAGGAACAAAAACCTGGTATCCTTTAAAAATTGCTCCTCATTTCTGAACTCATGGAGCTCACATGGACTCATGAAAAGTTTGAAAGTGATCTCCCAGCTTGGGCACAGTCACGAGGAAGCACTTAACTCCTGACTGGGGTAAAATATTGTCCTGGGAAATACAGGAACTGCTACATGGAAGCACTAATGAGAGAAGGCTGTTTCTGTACATTAATTATGTCTTTTTGCTTCAGATTGCCAGCATTAAGTAACTATAAAATATCAAAGAAAGATAAGTACTTTGTGAAATGTTTTTTTAAAAAGTAATCTCTGCTACAAATAAAAAAGAAATCAATTGCATTTTGGGTTTCGATTTGGATTTGGGGGTTTTTTTTAGGATCTTGGAACATGGTGTTTGTGAAAACTGCAAAAGCTCTTGCCAGTAACTCAGTAACAAGAATGAAACTTTTATTTAACTCATTCTAAATCTTTATAACACAAAATTTCAAAATAAGGTTTTCTTTCTACCTTCTCCCATCTCAATGAACAGTTCATCTCATTTTAAACACATTTGATTATTACTCTTTTAAATCAAAATAAACTTGGATTCATAATACACTGTATTTTTCTATATCACTCTGAAAAGCAGTGTAACAGAAATATTTACATATTTTAAATCTCTATTCACTTCCCATTAAAGAATAGGTAAATCTCCATGATTTGCAGCTCCATACTTTTTATAATGAGAGCCTAAAAACTGTACATAATCTAAATTCATGACATCCTTCCTATAGGACCAAATAGCCCTGAATAATGTAAGAACTGTCTATAAAAATGGCTCAAATTGAACTTCTGTACAGACAATTCTTCTCCTAATTCAGAAAAAAATAATACATCTGCAGACAAATTGTTGTGTAAATTTAGAATATTATCTTCCACCATTCATCAATTAATGGTACTAACAAAGGAATATCTTAAAATGAATGTGTCTTATTAATGCCTGGTAACAGCAACCCCTTCAGATAGGTCAAATGAAAAATTGCCAACCAGCTGGTTAATTTATTCAGCACAGGTGTTCACTATTTATTTTTCAGCCATTTGCCTTTTTTCAATCCAGCTTGTTGTAGACACAGTATTCTTTCCCTTTGATGGATGCACTTTGTTCTAAGGCCATTCATTTCAGATTTACACTGTGTATATTATACTGCTACCCAGCTGTTTACTCTTTCAAAATAAATGTTTAATGGTTACTTCATAGCAGTTACAAAAGTTAAGCAAAAACAACAGAATCTAGGCATAACATGTAAATTGTCAGAAACACAGTAATTGACTCCCTCAGAAAGTTTGAAATTCTTTTGGAGAACTTTTTCTTTGCCAGGTTTATTAATTTTATCCTTGTTCCTTGGAGGGGCTGGCGTTTTTTTTGGTGATGACCAAGACAGCACTGTACTGAGCTAAGTTGAATGCTTAAAAGCATAATTTTACCCAAGTATAATCTCACTTCTGAGTGTGAAATCTCAGTGCTAAAGGGCTCATTTGGGAGCCAGCTATCAGTCAAAAATTATACACAAAGTTAAAAGACTATGAAACCTTTCCATCTGATTTAATCCTGGTTCTGAACAATATTTATTATGATAACAGGATGACAATTACAATATCCAAGTGGTATTGCTTTAAAATAAGCATTACATTTTATCTGCAATCCAATCAAGCACCGTTACTGTGCAGCACTGAACCTTGGAAGAGTCTCAGTCTGTGACCTTCAGATTATATTTATGTAATTCAGACCTTTTTTTCGCCTACTTATGATGTTTACAGAAAGAAGTATGTATTTCCCTATGAGTATGTGTCAGCATTTCATTTAGCTACCTATGGTATTTTCTAAGGGATTCAAGGTTAAACTTACATAACTATCTCAAAGAATTTCCTCTCAGGAACTGCAGAGAGTGTTCAGTTCAGTGCAAAATTCAGAAGATAAAAATAATAAATAAACAAACAAATACACAGTTCAGTCAGTTAAATTTATATTCAGTGTATTTAACTTCAGTAAGTTAAATTTGTTGCACATAAAAAGGACAAAGGGCAAATATTACTTTATTTTAGCACAAGGAAGTGTTTCATAGTTACAGTACTGCTGTCCATTTGTGTTCCTGTTCTTTTGTTTGTGGTTCATTTTACATGTATTTAGGGGATTATAACAGCAGCCTTTAGGCAAATTAAGAATGGAAAAATTTAATTGATGGCAGTGCACAACTGCCTACTACCACTAATATCTAAACACAACACTTCTGTTTTCTACTCAGAAGTAAATCACAAACTCACAAGTTGGCCAACAAATTACACTGCATCCAGAGAGGTCATTTAAGAAGGATAAAGCTGTTTCAGTGAAGTGATTTCAACAAAGCACAAGGACATGAGGAACATTTCAGAGGCCAGGGTTACAATGTTTTGAGACAATGTGCAATATGGCAGCATGGTGAAACCCTTAAAACCAAATGCATAATATGATCATTTACCCACGGGCATACAAAATTGCTCATGAATTTCTACATTTCTACTTACTCGCCAAAACAGAAATCTTCTACATGTTGAATAGTTTTATCCTTGTTGCTAAGAGGAATTGCTTCTTCATCCTCAAGGATCAGTTTTCTCCAGTCTTCACATTCATCACTGATATCTGTCTTTTGCTTAAAAGAACAAATATAAAATTACATACTGTACTGTGCAAGCTGTTCTTTAACTACAAACTCTGTAGACACAAATAATATGCACCATCTAATAATATAAGAAAAAAACCTCCTTAACTGTCCTAATGGTTTTTTTTCTATTTATATTTTTTGAGTTAAAACAGTTAGAGCTGATTATTTTATTACACTATGCCAACATTTGTACTACAGCATTGGCTCTAGTAATCTGAAATACAGTGTTAAATAAAATGTAGGCTTTAGTAAAGAGTTGAATGTAACTTGGAATACAATCTCCTAAAAGACAAGTTTGCCACAACCAGGGTGGTTCCAGATTCTGTGACAAAACTCTTTGAATGGACACCATATGGAAAAACCTGGTGATCTGGGGGATTGTATTAATCTGTGCACGCAGGAATCTCTAAATTGTACAACAGAACTCAGAATACGAAGCTCTGCACTGAGCAAGTGCCCTGATTATGCCAGGAGGCAGCACAGTGTAAAGAACAGGCATGAGACTGAGCTGAGAAACTTCCATCTTCTACAGCCCAACAGGCTCCAAGCATTTCCATAAATAACAGAGCAGCCATTTGCTAGTCCAGCCCAAGTACTCCATCTCCTGAATAAATATCCTCCCTGGAAGATTTCTAGGGGGTTGCCATGAATCAGATAAACTTTGGTCATTGAAAAATACACTATCAGCATTCATCTTTTTGTCCTGGTTACAGGACATTTCAATGGAAAGATCCAGCACCTACTTTTCTCCCCCTAAAAAATCAGCTGAATACAAATGAGAAAAAGAAAAGTGCTGAAACATCAGAGGGTGGAAAATAACCAAAGAGAAAATGGAAAAGACCAGATTATCATAAAGAAACTGTAACAATGGTGTAGTTGCTTCTCTTTAAGCTCAAGAACCCAGAAGTGTGGCCAAGCACCAAGCTGGTCTCAATCAGATTCACAAGGCAGGCACATCAGAGCCTCATTCTGCCAGGCCAGATGGGTGAGGCTCGACCAGTAAAGCTGGGAACTACAAACCTCTTTGATCTGTCAAATTACCAAAGAGCAAAAGCAGGCAGGTAATTTGTCTTGTAATAAATCACGCAAACAACAGAGATTCAACGTTAAGGAGCCCTAAAGAAGCAATTTGGGAAAGTTTTACCTGATTTTCTTTAATCCAGGACAATAATCCTGAAAAACTAAAGCTGGCCCAGTTTCCACCATAGTAATTTCTTCTGTAAAGAAAAAAATAAAAGGAAAATTTGTTGGACAGGTAAAACAGCTTTCCCAGATTTAAAGAAAAAACAACCAAGTCTGATACATTCAAAACATTTTACATGGCAAGATTTTTCACATGCAGAATAGATAAAAATTAGTATTCTGCAACTTTTAATGAAGTGCACAATTTTCATCTTCCTCCTTGTATGCATCTCTGAGCAAACACACTATAGTCCAAAATCAAATTATTTAGAGGGTAAATGGACAATGCTGAGAACACATGGGATGGTATGGAGAAAAGGAAAATAGAGATAATACTGCTTTTTGGCCAAGACTGGCTCTCTTATCCATTACACCAAATACAGGAAAGTGCAGTTTATTGTTTTCCTACTGCTTACACAATATATTATGCCTATTAAAGACTCTGAAGGTGCTCTGGCAAAACACTTACTAAACTGCATGTACTGCAGGTGGAGCCAAAGGAACTGATTTGTACAAAGTGATCATCCCTCCATGAGCACTTCCCAGTTTCTATTTACCACCTTCTTCCTTGAGAAAGATTATTTACTGTTTTTAAATCACAGAAAATTAATAGTTCTGCTGTTCATCAAAGAAAGTCTCTGCTCTCTCCTTAAAATTTCTCCACCAATACTTCTCTAAACATCTGTTGGATTAGTTGGCTTTTGTTGTCATGCATAGCACATCTTAAATACTTAACAACTCTGAGAAGAAAAATAATAGAGCAATTACATTTTAAAAAGTCACCAGTTCTTGCATAAGAAAAGTTATTTCAGGATTTAAATATGTTTTCTGACAATGTGTACTGGCACTTCAGAAGACTCAAAGATACCAAAAATACCCTCCTGAACAGATAGCTAATGTTATTACATACACTAAAAAAAAAATAAAAATTAAATGTAGGGAGGAAGATAGGGTTTGCATTTAAAAAAAAAAATGTGCAGGTTGTTAAATCAATCTTATCATAACCTCCTCCACTTTTAAATTGTAGAGATCAGTGTGATAACAGTGAAAAGCTAAATTCAGGTTAGATTCTCCTGACTAGATTTACGATGGGATGCTTTTGACAGGGCTTATCTGCACTGACAAAGACTTCATTAAGAATGTCAGCCCCGCTCCAGCACCAGAGGCTGCTGCTCTGGACCACGGTGCTTACTTAGCATATGAAGGACAGATGTCTCCTGAGCAGTGCCTAATTGCTCCTGACTACAAACTGACCTAAAAAAGTCTTTCAGCTCCTGCAAGGCAATAGTGAAGAACATAAATAGGACACCTTTTGCAAACACAACAAAATCCAGCATTCACAGAATAAAGGTGGCTCCAATAATGGATTGTGGTGTTCCAGGCCCTGAACTGGGGGGACTGGGCCCACACCCTGCAATGTGGTGACTGAGCAGCACAGCTCCATCTGCAGATGGTTTCCAAGCAGGAATTTCAATCTCTGTAACTCCCTTACTTCGTGTGACTGACACGGTCAGCTCCAGAACTACTGCTGTTTGGTATCACACAAATACTAAGCAGTGAGGATTAAATCTATGAAATGCCCAATTCTGTGAGATTTCAATCTGTAAGAGACACTGACATTTGCATGTGATGACAACTTCGAGGATTTTTTAAGCTGTCAATGGTGCAGGGTAATCTTTTCATGTTTCTTCAGATTCCACAGAATAAAACGTTCAATATCCATGTATTATCTATCATTTCTGGGACTTCCAAAAACCATGGCCATCAAGATTTATTTTTAAGGAGATGTGCTTCTCTGGTTGTAAGTTTCTTGAATATGGAATATAATATATAACTATTGGAGCAATCAATGCCATGATCACAGAAATCCCAGAAAACAGCTGCTGAAAATTAGAAGCGGGTTTTTTGAATCTACACCAATATTAAGTCGTGCATATTTAGACTATTTAAAGTTAGAACTTCCAGTAAGATAAACTAACATTATTTTCACAGAAAGCTAACAAAAGTTTATTTGTGAGCTGTCAGACATCTTTCATGTGAACATTCCTCTGTTCATCAGCTTGGTTTTCCTTTGAAATGATTTGTTTTACCCAGTGTTGAGGCAACCCAGTGTGTTCCACAAAGCACTGCATGACCCTGCTGTGGAGCTCCATCCATTCTGAGGAGGTGGCACAGCCCTCCTCGAAAGGAAAATGAACCACAACTGTGTCTCCTTTCCTCTGGTGTCTGAGCGCCCTTCCCAAGTTGTGCAATGCCACCTCAAATATTTATCTTCTTCTCAAGTAGCAACTTCCAGATTTTTTTTATCCTGGAATTTCAATTAGTTTCCCTGCACTACATGATCAATCAGGATTGCTTAATTTTCTCATCTAAAAACACTACAGAAGGAAGACAGAACAGACATGATTACTGACATAATGAGCAAAGTTTGTAGCAAGTCTTTAAGAGGAATTCTGAGAAGAGCTGACTAATGGTTTTACAACTAGGACTCCTTTGTAACCAAATATTTTTTGTTATAATTGCCCTAAAGATGAACCGAGGAATTCATTTAAGTAATGGTCAAGATCAAAGTCTAATTAAAGCTAAAATATTTTTCCAAAATCTCAAGGCCTAAGTCTTCTCTTGCTATATTAGCAAACTACAAAGATAGATATTCTCTCCCTTCTTTAGGGTTATAATCCAATTATTCCCTGACTAAGAACAGGAAGCATTTTGAAGGTATAACAGCAGAGATGGAAAATACTTTTTCTACCAAGTTAGAACACAGATGTTTTCCTTCCCTACCATATATTGTTTCCTAAATTATATTTGCTCAAGACTCCTCCTGTGTTATCTGGCATTCACCTGAATTACAACACTGCTCATTTTCTTTCACATTTTTGTAAATCTCTAATCTGCAGTTCAGAGCTAACAGCAGAAAAAAAGTTTTGCAAAGTTTTGGAAATGTAGTTAAAGTACAATTTTACCTCTGCAAAAACCTGCTCTCTTCTCCTAAGTTAGCTTTTCACGTTTTTTGTCAGTTACCACAACCATTTTCAAAATAATTGGCAAATTCCAATCCAAAACATTGAAATTACAAATTGTTTTTGACTGATGAACAATCTGAATCAGAACCAAGAAAATACTTAACGTGCCCTTCTGCGGACGGACTGCCGTTTGACAAACGGACACTTCTGAAAGCAGGAGATTAACAATGAAAATGTGAGAGCAGCAAAAGCATTTGCTGGCTGGTGCTGCTTCCCAGGTCTGTGGCACAACCCCCACGGTGGCACTAAAAGCTGCTGCTGGCTGGACAGAAGCTGCTGATGCCTCCCCATTTCCCCCAAGAGCTGCCTCGAGGTGTCTGTCCTGCATCTGATCTTCCAGAAAGAAGTCCTGACCCATCAGAGCAGCTGTCCTTTGCACAAGAAGTTACTGCCACATCGATTTTAAGGATCTGAACACAAAATGGCTTATGTTTCAAACCCATAAAGTTTCCTGTGCCATTTATTAGTACACAGGCAAATGTATTCAAGATTCCCATTCTGGCCCAGTGATGGTGTTTAGGAGCTGCCTGGCTTTCAGGAGGAGGAGTTTAACCCAAACAGCTCCTGAGATCCTTCAGCCCAACAAAAGGGTGGGTGATGGTGGCAGTCGCTTGTGCTACATCACATTACATCCTGGGATATGAACATGACCGAAGGAAATTACCATAGCCCAGCTGAGACCATGTTTTACTCTCTAACACCTTTGCTGTGAGATTGTTATCCTAAACCAAAATAAACAGAAAAAGGACTTTTTCAAAAAAGCTCAAAAGATACCAGAATTGACAATTTTTGTGTAGTTTTCCTTACTGAAAATAAATAATTTCTTTATTTTTCTTGCAAGGAATTGACCTGCTTATAGAAGCACCTCTTTTGCTCTCTGGCTGCTGTACTCCCATAGCTTCCTCACTTCACAGAAGTTAAAGAGCCAAGAGAGGGCTGTATGGAGACACAGGGTCTATTACAACATATATTTTACAAGTTCTGAAAAAAAAAAGTGAGACAAATTGTCCAGCAGGAAGTGGAACAAACTACAAAAGCAGGGATCTTGGACTTGGGAGGTACAGGAATAAGGCCCAGCACACTTTTGGATGCTCAAATAAAAGAATTTTGGATACAAGGAAAACTCAAGTACTCTACAGGCAAAGTATAGTCCAAAAATAGGAAAGGTAACAGATGTCAAGAAGCAAGACATGCCTAGTTTGCTCTGCTTGTGACAGAAGAGAAGTTAAAATTCCTCAACTTGACCATCCTTTGCCTTTGAATTAAATTCTATGTGGAAAGATAAATAAGCCAATAAGGAAGGATGTAGACAACAAAACTGCAGCCTATAAATGCTGTATTCCAGATGCTGAATATTGAATACAAATAGTAGCTAAACATGCTTCACCCCAAACTGTCCCATCCTCAGTAACCGAACTGGTGGATAACTACAGATATAGAATTAAAAGAGGCAAATAAACAAAGGACCGAAAGCAGAAACTTGAGCAAGTGGTCAGGAGAAAGTCTTTTGCATATGCACAATTAGTACAGGAAGCATATTCACTTCAAGTAATCCTCTCATTGTCTTGCTCTACCTTTCTCCAGCGGTTTCAAATTTAAACTAAGTGCCAATCTCCACATTTTAAATTGCAAATTACTTTTCTAAATCATTTAACAAATATCCTTGAAATTTCACATGTCAACAGCTCATTAATATCTACAGTAAATGTAGCTCTGAGAAGAACCACAGATTTTACGTTTATTGAGACAGATAGCTGGCACAGAGAAATAGAGCTCCTTCAATTACTAGCTGGCAGAAGCTAACTTCAGTTTAAAATCAGTCTACAGCAATTTATGGCAACACTGCAGTGAAGTGACTATTTTGAATAAGATTAGCTACTGCTGATGGCAATGCTTGGACAGTGTTTATAAATCAAACTCAGAACTCAGTATTTTATAATAGGCCACTTTTAAACTATCTCCCATAATCACCTATGCAGTATATTATGATAAATGCAAACATGGCTGGAGATTAAAAGTAATAAAATAAGGTACACAAGGTAATGAGAGCAAGTAAACTATAAACAAAGACTTTATGTATATATGTTTGCAATACCTGGTGCCTAACTTAACTTGGGCCTTTGTAGGGAACAACAGATTAATCAAAGTAGCACATCTAACACAGCTATTTCAGTAACCCCAAATCTCTTTTCTTTATACACTGAGAAGAATTTTAATTCATAATTCCAATCATTAATGAAGGGAACAACTTCTATTGTTAAAAGGTGATATTCATCATAGCTAGAAAGAGGCATGGATAACAGAAATCAAAGTTCCAGTGGCCAATACTACTACAGACTTTGATACCAAATGAAAACAAAAAACTGAAATAACACAAATCATTCTCACCAAAGAGGATGGGATAATTACTGTCAAGTATGAGAATCAAGGGAACTAAACCTGTAGCCATTCCTCCCTGTAGCAAAAGAGGAGCCATCACAGCATTCTTCACCACAGCACTAATGTTCCAAATCCCTGAGCTAGCTTCCAAAAACTTCCTGCTCTATTGATAGAAATAACACCCCCAAAGTAAGACAGAGACAGAAACATAACATTACTTGGTGACAGATGAAGAGAGAGGAGTCCTGCAGCCCACACTGACAGAGACACAGAAACCCTTCCAGCTAAACCCAGAGCTTAGCTCTTAAAAAGGGGAATTACTGGAGTAACTTACGAATCCACATGAAGAACTCTCTGGCCACTTCTGGCACACGCTGCTGCAATAATGGACTCAGGCAAACCTGAAATGACATGTGCAGTTTTTAGAACTTAGCATGCCATGATACATTAAAAATTACAATAATGGTAGAACGTGGTCAGAAGAAGGCAACTCAAACAAAACAAATTTTACAATGTGAGACACTGACATTTTTAACAGTCTCATGCTACTAAAATAACAAAAACTATTTTGTGCTCTTTAACATTTTGCTGACCCTCTTGAATGCAACTTTGTTTTTTATTTTTTTAATAACCGTATGGCACATACCGCTTGCAAATACTACTGGGTTAAGGCTTGGTTCCAGCATCTTCTCTCCACACCCTGCTATCATAACCAGATTGAGTAATTGCCAGCACAATGACACCCAAAGCTTAGCGGGGTGCCCTGTAACCACATCCTTCGTAATGCAGACAGGTATTACCTGAAAGTGTTTTTGTGTATTTTTGTTCACTTCAAAGTGAACACAAAGACTGTAATTCTCCTTAGAGCAGTATCCCTATAAAATTCTTCCACGTTAGGCAGTTACACTCTACTAAATCAGTATGTTTTCACTACATTTAGAAAAAATGTACAGCAAAAAAGCACACCAAAAGGCTGTGACATCTCTACCAGCAATACATGCCTGGAATGGGACACAATTCCACTGGAATTCAATAAATAAATGGGGCTGTTCTGTAATGTCTGCTCCCACTTACCAGATTTCACAGGCCCAGTTAAATGTCCTGGATTCTGGAGCAGGTTCAGAAAAGCAGAACAGCTAAGCGCTGCAGCACTAAGTTGTCTCAAATCTCTTTTTCAATGATCTGTTGGCTGTTTAAGCAAGTAATTCAGGAACAGCAATTGAAATTCTAGAGACTGGTATTAGGAGACACTTAGGCCATGCATCCAATTAAGAGATGAAATTGAAGTGAAAGGAGTGTTTGGTTGATCTGACTTCCAGCAGCACCAGAAGCAGCTGCACTGGTGCAAACTGCAGAGACAGAACTGGAGGGGGAAAAAGCAGTTGTGGAAGAGCACAATCTGCTAAGGTTCACTCCATGACAAATATCATCTCCAGCAGAGTTCCAGGCCCATCCCTATTTATTCCTTAGACAGAACAGTGCCATCACCAACAAATAAAACCTTGCAGTCTAGAAAACATTTCCTGGGGGCTGGGTACACCAGACCACAGTTTCAACTCTTCAAACCAGCAACAATCACCAAAATAAAGAGGTGCAACCTCTGCTCTCATCCTCTGCCCCTCCTGACCTCCTTCCAAATCAAATAAATGGTTGGTTTTTGGGACAGCAGTTCCATGGTGATGTCCAAAAGTACAAATATTTGTATCAATACAAAGAAGGAAGTTTAGCACAGGCATGACAATTTTCCAGGAAAATAGCTACAACTTCCCTGCAAATTTTCTGGGTTTAATAATTACTTTTTTCATACAGTTTTAAAAAAAATCCTTTTCAGAATTGATAAAGCAGACAAAAATGAAAATAGTTTTGCACTGCTGACCATCCACAGCAAGTGAAGGTTTAACACAGAATTAACCTCTGAGGCAGAAGGAAGGATGAACAGTTGCAGCAGTTCCTGGGATGTCTGCTTCACAGCCTAGAAAGGCCAAAAGTCTTCCAAGCTGAATTTTCGGAAGCGAGATCTCAAACCATTGTGACCAAGGAGACAAGGAGAAAATTCGTAAGTGCAGCACACACTTCGGGACTGACATGAGACCCTGGCTGCACACAGGCATTTTGTGAGAGCTCCACGCTCAGCTGTCCCCCCTGTGTTTATAGATATGGTTCATTTCACTCCCTCTATAAACTATCTGGAACAGAATCTACAACTACTCTTTGTTTGGAGTTCTCAAAAATGCTTTTCTTTCCCTCATTGGGGCACAGAGTATTACTCTAGAAATGGAATTGAGAAACTTGTTTCTCCTTCCTTATTGATAAAAGCCACTGAGAAAGTGTTGTAAAACATCACCAGTGCTGCCTGGCTGACCTGGGCCGAGTTATAGCTACCAGGGCATAACTGATTGCTTTAAGCTTGATCCAATTGATACTGTGTTGGAGGTCTGTTCTTCCATTAACCTTGGATGAAATTGTTCCCTGAATTAGCTTCCTTGCTCTTGAAAGCTGGCATCAATTTTCCTCACCAACCCTGTGCTTCTGAGACACTGTGGCCCCCCACATACCCAGTGGTAAGAGTGGGAACGCAGCCACAAGGTGAGGCCAGCACATCCCAGCTATTGGAGAGGCTCCCAACAACCTGCTGGAACAGGATACCCTTTGTTCTTGGATGACAAGACCTCAGGAAATCCAAGAAATAAATAAGACTGTCCCACAGCACCAGTTTCTGAATTCTCTTCTCCGACAGAAACAAGGGTACAGGGGAAAAGAGGCAGCTTTGTCAAATGCATTTTGACAAAGTTTCTCCTACATGTGCCCTGTTTTGCATGGTGGTTACTAAACAAAAGCCTTTTCCACGAAAAAGGATTCTGGACAATTACAATACAGTTATACATTGTCCTTCTCTATCTAGGAAAATAACTTAGAAAAGCCTGCTTAGAGAAGTGGTAGTTTATGAAATGACAGCATGGAAAGCTGAACTCTCTCCAAGAGGATGCTCAGAGAATTGTGCAAAATAGGTCCCCTTCAGATAATTCAGTCAGAGAAATATGTACTTTTAGCAACTGTTCTTACTTGGAAACAGCTTTCTGTTCTGAACTTCGATTTCTCAAAAGCCCTAAAATGGATTATATTCAGATTTTGAAATGTGTTTGGATCCTTACTGCAAGGCAGGAAACACTCTGGATTCTAAAATGCCTAATGAGTAAATAAACCTGTATAAAGAAACCTGGATATCTCTGGGCTCTCCTCCTTTCCTCTTCCTGCTGCTCATCCCTCCTGGGGATCAGTCATCTGCTGGTCTGGCCAGCTTAAAGGATTAAGGACATGTATCACTCCTGATATTTAATGTCTGTGAACAGACAATTGAGTAATGATTTGGATCCAGTACCATAGATCACCAAGAACACCAAAATTGAAACAAGAATCTACATCTGCTTCTAGAATATTGTTAAAAAATTCTAAGACTGTACTATCAAAATCAAATTACTGAATCATCATTGTCCTCTAGTACAATTAATAATAACCAATAATTTCCTACTAAGTTAGCACACATATTAATTACTATGAAAGACAGCTCCCATTTATTGTACCTGAAATATGTGCAAAGTGCTACTGCTGCATACAGGTAAAACCTTACAAAGGGGAGGCCTTGTAAAATCACGTCTCAAGCCTGCTACTTTGGCCAAGCAGAAAAGTACTATGGGAAAGTGACTCCACTGAAGTAGAGGTAGAAAAACAAGTTATATAACCATTATGTGTTCACATCATGGAGTGTGGTGGTTGGTTGAATGATGTTTGTGACGATTTGAAGGTATATAACTGATAAAGGCCATACTGCTTAAAGGTTTTTACAATAAAGCAGCTCTCCTTTGCACCTGACTGGGGACTCAGCATCACTATGGAGCCTCACCTCACACAGGCTACTGCAAAAGAACACTTTCTCAAGTAAGGGTCCAAATCCAAACAATTTTTAGATTTGCAATGGTATTAACAGGAAATAAGAAGTCTGAGTAGGAATTGCATGATCCAGCTGCAAGAAAGCAGCAACAGACCCAGAGTTCAGTGTATTAAACATAAACATCTGGCAGCATAAAAGGGATTTATGAGGAAGAACTAGGAATCCATATAATTCTTGTATCAATTTAACATGCTGATTCAGAAGGTCTTTGTATTTGAGGCAGAAACAAATCAGAAATAGCAGAGCTTGTTACCAAGAAATATAAACATTTTCTCTGCTTCCTGGCCCTTTCATATCCCCCCTTAGGACACTTACATGTGAAACATTTGCATTATGTGGAATTGTCCTGCACCTCTTTTTTCTTACCAGGAAAAACAAGGACAAAGAGTTTTCCTTCCTGAAGGAGGACTGGCTAGTAGCAGTTGGAATCTTTATCATCATTTCTTAAAGCCATTGCCTTCTTTCTCCACTTACTAACCCTTCATATATCAGATGCTGTATTAAATCAGCCTCTGTGGCCTCTCAAGAAAACATTAACTTAAAATTTCAGCGAGGTAGGACATTCCATCTGCACAGAGATGTAAGTACAAAATCATCATTTTTACTCATTAGTGATGTCTGGATTGCTAACATGTTCTTCCAGGCAGAATTTCATAGGTGGTATTTGGCACCCACCCATCCAGCAGGCAATGCATTTGCTGCCTCACGGGAACTTTGACTCTGCAAAGTTGAAGTGAACCAGCTTGGGAGTGTTTCTAGTGTTGCTGCAGGGACAATGCTGAACACACACTGGTCCTCCAGCATCTGGCTTCCCGTTGGAAAGAAACAAAGTGGCAAGCAGCCTGAATTGAAACATTAGCTCCCATTACACTAACAAACTCGGCGGCATGGCCACTTCAGCGCTCAGGAGAAACTGAGGTTTGTACCAGTGTTTCTTAGAACGTCCTGGGAAGTGGTGGGAGGGTCTCCAGGGCTGCCTCAGAAGCAGCTGCAGACAGGAGGGTGCCCAGCACAAACAGCGGGCTCAGGACAGCCCAGTGATGAACAGTGAGGCTGATCTGCTCAGTCCCTCTGGCAGCACTTGCTCTCGCTGCCACTGCCTCATCACTGCCTCCATCCCAGCCTTCTTGGATACACAACAGGCAGATTCATCTCAATAAATCTCTAAGAGGTGGCTGCTGCAAGCTGACCTTGAAGTCTGCATCTGGTTGTTTCCAGTAACCTCTGACCAAGATAATCTCCATTACATGAATTTTTGGAGCTTCCCTATGAAACAAAATCAGCCATACTCTCATTTTCAAGAATAGTGTTTTATAAATAAAAAAGAAACAGAGGAATTAGCTACACATTATTTAGTTATTCAAAAAACAATTCTATTTTTAGTTCCAATACAACAAAATTAAAGTTTGAGATAACTGCTAAGGTGGAAAAGTTTTCCTCTTCAGTTTTAAAAGGGCATTAATTACTGAAGTCTTACAAAATAATGTATAATTCACCTCTGTGTGATCAAAAATTAATTTTAGGTTTACACACTGTATTTCCTGTTTAGCAGCTGTACTTGCTGCTCTAGTGCTGCACTGTCTCTTGCAGTGCCTTCAAAAGGATGAAGCAATTTCTAAACTAAACAGCTTCCTATCTGTGGGAGCATCTTAGTTCCTGAGCTGTTCACTGCAAACTGTTTTGCACTCATCCAGATGATACGGTTTTACTGAATTACACAAGATCCATCTTGAAAAGGCTTAAATGTTTAATTTGCTTCACTCCATCTACTAAATAAATCACAAGTGGCTTTTTCATAATTTCAAATGTTGAAGGGAAATATATAAAAATGTTGGAACATAGCCAATTTCAAAACAATCTTCTGGAGTCAGACAGCTGACCAGCTGCAATACATTTTGTTTGCATCTGAACTTCTAAGAGAAGAGCAGCTGACCCTGGAGGAGCTCACTAAGTATTCATGGTGTGGTTTTGGTAGACGAGAAATGTTAAAAGCATTTCACAATTTAATTGCAAATGAAAATACTTTTTGTATATAGTATTTAAAGTTACAGATAATTAACTAATATTGATTCAATATTTGTTCATATTGCACAGCAGTATCAGAAAATACTTCTGCATTACAGAGCATGGCATAGAAATACCAACTCACTAAGAAAAGTAAGAACATTTTACTGGTCAAGAGAGAAGTCACAAATAAAAAGTTTCTTCTCCTACACTGTAATTGCATACAGCTATCTGTATCTCATCAGAGGAACCTGGCAATGAAAACCACTCAATATCACAGTTAGTGTAAATGTTTTATTTAGAAAAGGAACAAAAGCACTTAGGCTTGAAATAAAAATTTAACTTCTTACTAGAAATTATACTCACACCAAGCAGTGTTCTGTGAACAGTGTTCTCCAGCACATACTACAGCTCTGAGTCTAATCTTTGGTTTAGAGCAATAGCAGCAGATAAAGCAAAGCACTTGAATTAGAAGCTCTGTATAGCAAGACACATACTGAGTTTTATTTTCACTCGAACCTTCTAATACTTTCACTTCCTTTTCTGCTTCCTCATGGGAAAAGAGCTTGCTCTCCTTGCTCCTTATACATTTTTAAACATTTCATGAAAGGATATTTAGGAAGTTTCTCCTCCTGCATTAGCAGTTCCAGGTAGTTCCCTGAGTACCAGGAGGGGCTCTCTCTCACAGGGCAGTCCGGCAGAGCCCCAGAGAGCAGCTCCTGCAGGAGGACTGAAGCTGCAGCTCTCTTGCATTCTCCAGGCAGTGGAACCACATTTCCTACCAGGATACACAAACCTGGCGCTCCACTGTTCTCACTCAAACTGGAATTTCAAAGTACCTTACTAAGCCTTTTTCTAAAGGAGTTTTTCACCTTGATATGCAGATGACCTAGTCTGTACTTTTCACAGTAGTCACAGGAGTCCTACAGGCTCTGATTCTGTAACATCAGCAGTATAATCTGGAAAAGCTGCAGAACACAAACAGGCTGAAAAGGACAACAAAAGGTTCACAGAACAATGAGTTTTTCCACAAGAGCAGCCAGGGACATTGAACAGTGCCTGGGAAAGAAACCTGCCTGAGATACCAGTGGGAGCCTAAACCTCCCAGGCAGCTATCACAGGACCTCTGCTACGCCCCAAAAATCCAGACTGGAAGCCAGGCCAACAACACAACTCCTCCTTCTTAGTCAGGTTAAAAAAAATCAAGGCACATTTACATGTGGAGAAAACTGAAAAAATAAAAGGGAGACACAGACATAGAGGACATGGGGACATGGGACAGGACTCGGAATCAGTGTTCGTTTTGTTTGACATTTAAATGGACAGGCAACGACTTACCTACAAATGATTATAAAAACGTAGGTCTATTTCCTCCTTCCAGACATCAACATTAAAAGTCAGTGCCATTGTGTTAGTCCACAATAACCAATGATGTCAAAAAATATCCATCTTCAGCTTGTTTTCCATCGAGCTTTCAACAACTCTTAATAGCTGCTGATATAAACTAAAGACTGTGCACTTATATAAGATAACGTAACCAAAATATCAGCCCAAAAGATATATTAGAAAATATTTTCGTCACATTCTAAAAATATCCTGCAACAATAAAACCATTAGGATTTTTTTTATATCAATCTTCAGTGTTAACTTTAAAATTCACATCTGTAATGTTTGGGTTAGTTTTGTGAGGTATATTTTAAAAATTGTGTTAGTATCTGGAAGTGATTTTTTCCAACACACTACACTTACATAAGATAAACATAAAGTACTTACACCATTCCCTGCATATCGAACAATAAATAATAGATTCTCCTGACAGGACTTTGATGACCTGGCAAAGCCCGAGTGCTTTCAGCCAAAATCATATGAAACCATAAATCACTCTTTATTTTATAGAATATTTCAAAATGGATTCCTGCTTTCTACCTTGAAAGTCATTTCATGTGTTATTTATAACCACTGAAAACCAGAATGGAAAGAAAATTGCATAGAACTAGAATATTTACTGTGACTGCTTTTATAAAGAATAACTCCTTTTTCAAAAAAAATTAGAATTACTGGCAGACAAACTTGTGAATACAACACCTTCCAAAGAGCCATATCCTTTACAACTTCCCCGGGTCTTGGGGAGTGTCAGAGACAAGAAGTCCAGACTGAATACAATCCAATCCTCTGAAGAAATTCCAAGGTAAACATGACCCTGCACCTGTATCCACACCACTCTGCACAACCACAAAGTTGCAAATCTTGACACTTCCAGGGGTTTCTGCCCTAAACTCACCACTGCTGAATGTTCTGCCTATGAATTTTCCTATTTGACAACTGTCTGAAGACAAAAGGTTTGTCACTGACCCCCAGTTCTGCTTTTAGACCAATAAAAATCACTTCACAGAGAAGAGACCTTCCCAAACAGCAGACCTGCTCTGAGGGCTGATGATCCTGGATAATATCTGCTTTGACCAAGAACCACCTAACAATCCCACTCCTGCCCAGCTGATGGATAACTTGAGCACAGCACTGTGTTCAAAAAGCAGGAAAGCAGGGATATGAGAGAATGGAAGACACAGGGAGGGGAGAGTGACTTCAAGGCTGCAACAAAAAAGGAAGTAGAGCAAAACAATGTCCTAACAGCTTTAATTCTCATATTGTGTTGGCCATGAAAAACCTCAAGATATCCTCACCAGTTTCATGCCATGAGATAATCCAGTTCTTAGAACTATGGATGTAAATTCCATGATAGTAGTGAAACTTCAGCTGCTGCACCCACCAGGATGAGTACTTTTGTACCCAATCCAAGCTGCTCTAAACTTGCTCATGCAAGAAAATATCTGAGTTAAGGAAAAGGAATTTCTTCTAAAAGAAAATTTCCTTTTCCCATATCAAGATTCATGAATTAATTTAACCTAGACATTAACTGATGGACTGATGACTAAAATTTAGTTGAGGTTCCATTTACATTAAGCTTACTACAGGGAAACAGTTAAATAAACCTTAAATAGAAACAAATCAAAATCTTATATTACCACTCAGTCTAATTACTGAATTTAATAGATGCACAAGTTATAAAACCAGGGAAAGGCCACACATGCAGAAATTAATACTATTGCTATTATGCATTAAAAATACCATTAAACACAAACATTCTAATTATGGTATGCCAATTAGATATTCATAGGTACACTCAGCACTGGTGACAGCATTAGAAACCAGACAGTTGAAGACTAGGATAAAATATTCCCTCAGGAGTCACTTCCCAAAGGGAAGACAGATGAAAGTTCTACTCTGAACAATACTGAGAAATTTAATACAGATTAAAAAACCCTCAGTCAGTCACCAGTGTTAATCACCACCGATGTATGTTCTTAGTGAAAAGCAAAGAAAAAACAACTCCTGAAGTGCAGAATATTCTGAGAATCTTGAATTAGTTATAGCAGTACTCTCTACAGATGGGCAAAAAGGCATCCTTGAATATAAATCAACACCCCCAAATACAGCAATATTTCTGAGAATTTAGGTCACAGAATTTAGCTCAGAGAACTTCCCTCCTGCAATATCAAAGCTCCAATATCACACCTCAGCCCAAAGCAGGGAAGACTGGGTTTGATAGATGGACATGACCTGCTCTCTCTGCCACAGGTACTCCTTGTTCCCTTTATGGCTAGAACAGTAAATAACATTAATACCATTTTCATGAACTTCTGAGTTTCTGCATTGGCTGCATGAACACTATTCACCTCACAGCAGTAAGGAATGGATCCTCCCCAAAAATCACAGAAGTTACACAAGCCTTAATATTTCACCCTTAGAGTTTGGTACTTCAGCTTCTCATTACTAACCAACCTTCCCACACACTCAAAATGTTCTCATACCTGAGCAAATATGAAAATGTCAGATGCATTACTACATACCACTCCACGGTTAAGACACAGAAGGGATCTCTTAATTTGCCCGAGAACTTAAATTTTGCATTTTATGGAGAGTTTTGGTCAAAACAATGGGGGCAGTATGGTTTTATAATTACTCAAAAACTCCAGATATAAATCAGAAATCTTTTAAACAATTATACATACACTGTTTGGGGATTGCTTTTTTCTGCAGAGTGCAGAAATCAGCAATTTCTTTAAGAAACTCATTCATTCTATTCCAAAATGCTAGAAATCTTAAATCCCATGGACATAACTTGATAGATCAGTGAATTCCAAAACCAAAGTTACTAATTTCACATGGAAAACAGTAACATTTAGAAGTGTCTTCCCATTTGTCCTCCAAACAACACCCTGAGCTCTTTACAAATGCAAACAAAATCTGACTGTAAATTTGGGACCTAAAAACTGATGCATTTTAAGACTAGAGTGCAATTCTGAATTTAAGGTGGGGAGCTTATAAAAACTAATCTGAACCAGGTCACTCCCACTGGATTCTACAAACAGAAATCCATTCCAATACTTCAAAATTATTTCAGTACACAAGCACCAACATTCCTAGTTCTGAAGGAGTACTTAAAAATTTCTCTTGTAGTTGCATTGTGGTAAGTTACAGTGAGACACTCCAAGTCTGCAGCATTATTCATTTGAACAGGATGAACTTGTACAGGATACAGAAACTGCAGAAAGGTTAGAATTAAGTGCCTGGTATATTCAATCATTCATAGACAAAGACTCAAAATGTTTTGTGTTATTTATAAAGCAGGCACAGAGATTAGAAAAATGACTTTGAAGATTTAAAACTACGTGTATTGCAGGATGTGATAAAAAATATATTGTCAGCCTGTCACACATACAGCACTGCAAAGAGATAGGGCGATTTTCCTAGCACAAAAGCAAATGTGACCAGCGGGATGGTATTTCAGGAATAAGGGATGCAGTCAGTCAGACAAGGCTTTCCGAGGCACCGATGGAGCCCTCAATCTCAGATGTGGGGGCAGGTTTGTGGCCGGCTACAGGGCCGCGGGTCCTGGCAAATCCCTCTCAGGGCCAGCCCCACACGGCCCTCCGTGACACCTCCATTTCTAAGCACATCTGGCCTAGCAGCCCTACAGCGGGACGCTGAGGGGAATGTCTCCGCCAGCGTCACGGAGACATCCCCGCAGGTACCTCAGCAGCCCCTCGCACACCCTGCCCGCCCTCCCCAGAGGCCGCTGCCGCCCTTCAGCCAAGGACCCGCGTTCTCCCGCCGCCCCTTCGAGCTTCGGCCCGTGGCAGGGCCGGCGCTGCCCCCCGCGCCCGGCCCGCCCCGTACCGGTGCCCACCACCACCACATCGAACTCTGTGGGCAGGTTGTCCGCCATCTTGGGAGGCGCCGTCACGCGCGCGCCGCCGGCGGAAAGGGCGGGAGCGGCTGCGGGGTTCCGGCGGGCGGACACGGAGCGGCGGCCCCGCCTGGGGGAGCGGCCCCGCCTGAGGGAGCCGAGCGCTCGGGGAGAGTCCGGCCGTGTGGCGGGTCGTTCCCCTGGCAACCCGCCAGCGCTTGGGCCTCAACCCCCCTCACCCCCCCCACCCTCCCCCACCCCCTTCACCCCTCTGTCCCGCCTGAGGGAGCGGAGTGTTCGGGGAGGGCCCGCTGGTGTCGCGGGTCCGTCCCGTGGCAACTCGCCAGTCCCTCGGCCTCCCCATCCCTCACCCCTCTGCTGTCCTGCTCATCCACAGAACGAGCCCTGGCCTGCCATCTACGAATGCAGCAGGGAGCATACATACATACAGAAGCACCTACATCCATCAATGAGATTCTTAACTACAATTTTATGGTGGCATTCCGCCTACAGAGCAAAACGCAAATAGCTTCAACACAACTAGGCGTGTTTTTGTATGAGTTACGGGTCGATTTGAGGAAGAAATTCATTTTTAAAAAAAAATTTTTAACGAAATTAAATTCTTCCCTGTGAGGGTGGGGAGGCCCTGGCACAGGGTGCCCAGAGAAGCTGTGGCTGCCCCTGGATCCCTGGAAGTGTCCAAGGCCAGGCTGGACAGGGCATGGAGCAAACTGGGAATAGGGGAAGGTGTCCCTGCCCATGGCAGAGGGTGGCACGGGATGGGCTTCAAGTCACTTCCAACACAAACCATCTTGTGGTTCTGTGAATGCCACTGAAGTTTTTTGGATTATATTTTCCTCAGATGCAACAAATTTCACTTTTGTTATTTCCCCTGCATATTCAATGTTTCCAAAACAAATTCTGTTGTTTTTTCGATTGTGTTGCTCACTGCTTCTTACTAATATATCCAAGGAAATATTTGCATCATTTTTAAAAAAAGTTCCCTTACCCCAAATACCATTTTTTTTTCCTTTAGCCAGCATGTTGAACACAGATTTAAAAAGAAAGTTACTAGTGTTAGTTAGAAAGTTTTTCAGTCATTAATTTTATGTCCTTTTTTGTTAATTAACAGATAGATGTTTGACTGTATTACATTCTCTGCATGCAAAACCCTTTCTGTTTTTCTCAACTCATTCATCAACTCTTTCTTTTCCTCTGAAGCCCAAAACAACACTTTAGTCTTGCTCAGCCTCTTCCTGCTCCTTACAAAGAAAAGCAAGTGGAATCAGGGATAAAATCCAAAATCTCCTGCTTCAGAGTTGCCCCTCCCACAACACCAGTCTGAGTGTAAGAACAGCAAGACTAAAACCACAGATTTGAAAAAGCCAGATGCTGCAATGTAGGCAAAATAACCCAGCACGAAACACCTATGCCAGAACACGCTGGAAATTTCTGGAAAGTTTTTCTTTTTATTTTGCATTTAATGGCTAATATAGCTTTAAACTAATCTCTTAATATTATTCATTGTGTATGATTATATTAAAGTCTTAGCACCTTAAATCAATAGTAACAATAAACCAGCTAGCAGCCTGTTAACACCTTATTACAAGCTCCTTTTTCACATAGCAAAAGAATAGTGAAAATAGTAAAAAGTGACTAATGGAAACCAGAGGCCACGTTACCCCTGTGGTACTGCCAGATGTGCTGGAGCACAGTGCACCACAGAAAACAGTCTAGCAGGAAATATCCAACCATGCAAGAACAAAAAAATAGAGACTTAAACATCAGCACTTGTTTACTGTGCTGATAAATGTGTAACAGAGAAAATTAGGAGTGATGAATTTAGATGGAAAAGGAGTAAGATCAAGTCTTATGTTCCTTATATTTATGTTTCCAACTGTCCCATAGAGATTTTGATTAAAACTTCCATTGTGCAGCTCCCATGTGATTCTGTGCACGGAGCTGTCATTTCTGCTTTTTAACATGTGAAAGAAGTATCGCTGCAGAATTCTCACAATGCTGGATCATTCCTGACCTAAATGTCTTGTGCTGAGGAACAAAGCACCACTATATTGGTTAGATAAGACAAACTCCCCTTGCAAATCTTTTTCCTACTGAGGGAAAGTACACCCAGGAAAATCTAACATCATCACGAAACCCTTTTGTTACTGTTTAATATAAATTCTAGGACTGCACTGGAGCAGAGCTATTTCACTGTCAATGTCTCACTGTTTCTCAAGTGCTTAAGTATTTCTCCCACCACAAAATACTGTTGTTTGGTGCTGTGAGTTCCTGTTAGCTTCATTCATAAGATGCAATCAGTGCAATCCTATTTCGTGATGACAGTCATTATCCACTGGACCAGAAATCCTCCTTAGTACTTTTTATTCGGCAAAAATGATTATTCAGGATCTTTAATTGCAAGGTTCGTCAGTCGCATACAACACAAAAATATTTCTCTGCAGCTTGCAGTTTTAGTATCAGCAAATGTAGAAGTGAAATATGTAATTATGAATAATTTTTTATGAGAATTTCATGGACCTTGAGAAAATGTCTTGCCATGTTTTTCTCTTTAGCTATTTAATTGCAATGTCATATTAACAGAAAGCAGCATACCCAATTCTGCATGGATGAATAAGCACATTCAATAAAGAAGATTTAACAGAGTAAATCAAACACTGGATTAAACATTTTCTGCATAACGGACCACAAAATGGGCATTCATTTTACCAATAGATCCTCTACATTAGAAACAAATAGAAATGCACACCAACATAATTAAACTGCACATCCTGTGCCCTGATTACTGAATTTCCCTATATTTTGTTAAACTAGGTCTCATCAATTAGGATTGCCAAAATGCATACTGAAAAACTGAATGTAATTTTTTTAAACATTTCGATTAGGTAAATTTTTCCCTATGTTTTATGAAGTAATTGCTACATATGTAATCCTACATATTGCAGAGGATTTATACAGAATTTCTAGCAATAGCAGTTCAGAAGGGCACACAAAGATAATTTTAAAATCCCACTTTTAGCAGTTCTAAATACTTTTTCTGTGAGCAACTTTTCCAACTGTGATCTCAACCAAAACATCACTCATAAAAACATGATGTTTTACTTTATGACTTTTGTGATTTTCATATGTCCATAGAACTATCCTTGTTACTTTAAAGTTTGTGTAGTTAATATCTAACTCTATCAAAATGCTTTCCAGAAGTACAGCAATCTGAGCAAAATCTCATAAGCCCTAGAGGTGTTTTTATTTTCCCAGAAATGAAAAGAAAATTAGGAAGAATCAGCATTAGAATTACGGAGTTTCTAGTTATCTCAAGATCTAGTCTCCCACCATTTGATCAAATGCTTCTTCCTCTACAAACAAACAGCAAATGCTTCATTTTCACAATGATGAATATTAATTTTCTTGCATTATATAGTCTCTTTATCTTGCAGTGATTTCACATGTGGAATCTCATTATTCATTTTATTGTTCCCTCAATGGATACAGAATTTAATTCTCCTTGAGTACCAGATTGAATCAGAATCAGCAGCAGGATCGGGCCCATTAGCGGCCTGAAACATCCAGTGACTAGCCTGATTTATCCCAACAAAATGGTTCATTAGTCCAGGCAGTAAGGCAGTGTTTGTGTGGTGCTGCAGTTGTGCGTGGTTTTCCTCTGGAGATTTGCAGTTCCACAACTGGCACCCACTCACGCATGCACCATCCTGATTGTTCATTAACCATGGGAACAGCCTCACCACAGTCAGGCGTGTTTGGAAAAAAATTATTTGTTTCCAATTTCATTCCAAACTCTCAGACAACTGTCTTTATTCCAACTTCCTCTTTTTTACGTTATCTGAGTTTGTCTTCCTGTCACAGCTTGCAGTGGTCAGCCTTCATCATGCCCATATAACTTGTGTGATATTAGTGGCATTAGACCCTGTACTGCAAATCCTCAGTCAGATGCAGGCACTCAGTTCCTATGGATGGTATGAATATTCTTGTGATACAGGCTGTGGTAGATCAGTGACCTGAATATGTTTTTAAAAGTCTGAATAATTAAACCCACATTCTCTACCTAAGGAGCAGTGAAATTCATTTTGAAGGTGCCCTTTTGATTACTAAGATGTGTGTAAATTATGGGATTGCTTAGAGAGATTGAAAAGAGAATTACATGTCACTTGACTTCTGTAACCATGCAAGGCAAAGAGTTTACTTTTTCAATCTTTAATTAATGACAATCTGCAAAAATTCTGTAGGTCTCTCATGGCAGTCAAAATTATCTTCTACAAAATGAGCACCAAGGAGAAAAAAAAAAACCCAGGATCATAGTTTTGACAAGGCTGCTCTGCCCAGTGCAACTGGCAGAGTACGGAAAGAAAGTTCCACTACAGCTCATTAAGGATTACCTGAAAGTTTTATGGGTTTCCTAAAACTACAGGTATCCAGGAAGAAGGAGAAAGGCAGCAGCCACAAGATTCAGGTTGGTTCAAAATCCAGGATGCCACAAAGCAGATTTGAATGCTTTCTGTCCTGGCAGTTCCACTATTTGTCTGTTCCAGCATCTAAAATCTTGGTCAATTATAATACTTCAGAAAGTGTCAGTAAAAAGAAACGGATTGGATATATAAGACTGCTGTATAAAGTTGTGTAATAAATTAAGATTCACTAGGATTACAATTTATTAAGATTTAAGGAGGATTAAGTAAAGATGGACAAGTGTGTCTAATGACATTCAGTTACTGCCTTCCTTCATGTGCAGTATTACTCGAAGCACATTTATTGCATAGTAAGGCTTTCAGACTTGTGTTCTCTGGGTTTAGGAAAACTGTACCTTTTCCAGCATGTCTGGAGACTGTAGCTTATGTAAGAAATTAATCTCTTTTCTCTGGAAATATTCCTGTTCTTTTATAGATTGCATTTCTTTTGACTTGTTGCCAGAATATGAATACAGAATATGCACTAATCCTTCAGCAATTAGTGCGTATTCCTACTTCATTATAGTCAGCACAGGTTTTACCATGCGAAGTTCAGCCTCAACATCTCGGTATTTTCTGTTTGATTAACAAACCATAATTACAGCTGAAGATGAAATGTATATTGTCTTAGACAGGAGATAGGAGTAGTTATTTTATTTCACTTAATTTATACATATTTATTTAAAAATTTGCCCATACAAATACTGAAAAAAACAGGAATTAGTCTGGGAGATGGATGATACAGCAAATGAAACAAAATCAGCCAGCTACAGATTGCAAGTTTTTAATTTCCCTTTTTGAGGGGAATGACGAGTGCAAGATTATTGAGTATTTTTTAAACAGCAGCGTTCTCCAGTCTTGAAAATTATATCTAGCACATGGCTGAAATGAAAAGAGAGGATAAACCAAGACTTTAAGTTCTGAAACTGATAAAGGTCCCTTAGGAAACCCCCCATAAATATTATAATATAATTAAAAGGAGTTAAAGTAGTCCATAAAGTAAAGGAATTGATGTGTCTCATATGCAGTATTTTTGCCTAGACTTCACCAGAGAAACCATAAACAAAAGACTATAAAGGCCTCAGCTGAAATGAGTTCTTGCCAGCTGGGATTCTTGTGAAGACACATGTGTCACCAAGGACTCCAACACCAAACTGTAGCCAAGAGACATCTGAAAGTTAGGAGTGAGTAACAGCCAGGGACTGACTTTCAGGTAAATCAGGCTATTGAAGATAACACTGCTAAAAATCAAATTAATACAACAACTACATTTGAAATTACGATGCGAGTGACTAAAAATGATAAAGCAAACACTGTTTCTACTTTGAGAAAATCTCTTTTGGAGGCTGATTTGCCTCAGTTCCAATGCTAGGTCTGTCAGGGCTCCACTTGGAGCTCTGTGTAAGGGTAGAGATTTAGTTTGGGCTTTGCTGCTGCAGTGGTGGAAATTTAACATTATCTGAGGGTACACACAGCCAGGGAGGGGCTGCCAGACCCTCTTCCTCTGTTTCCTCTGAAAGGGCATGTATGAAAATATCTGTCAGCTGCAGCAGATAGATTTTGTCCCCAAATTTATGAGAGGGGACAAATTTAATTTGTAAAAGGGCTGTAACTAAAAAGAAAGTTATTAGCTTATAAACCTGGAGTATGTGTAATCAATCACCTCTTTAATAAGTGAATTTATTAAACTCATATACAGCAAAGGCCTCCTTATTGAGCATTTCCCTCCCAACATTACAGTTCAAGCAAGTTTTGTGTTTAAAATACTCTTTTTGGGGTTTTGAAGCCGGAGAGTAGCAATAGTGCACTGAGAATGCACTGAAATCTTAAAGGCATTTGAAATGGGATTATACTCAGCTTGCTCACAGAAATGAGAACAGCTCTTTTTTTTCTTTCAGAAGTTGTAAACTGGTGCCAGGCTGTATGTATGTGTGGTGCTTTTGAGAATTCAGGATGGACACTGAGGATATAATATCCATTTTTCATTAATCCAAATATAATACATTTCATTTAAATGCTGCCTTTTGTTCTGCAGACAAGAAGACATCCACATTGCACTTATTAAACTTTAATTAAACTATATGTCTAGGAAAAGAATGCTCCACATATTGTAAACAATATGTGTTTAATGTTTTTATAAGTTGTTTGTATTTTAATCTGTTTTGGGGGGCAGTATCTGCAACCTGAATTTCAACCCCATTGCCTTGATAACAGAGTTTACTCTAGGCTGTGTGTTCTTCGAGTAATAATACATAAAATGAAAACAATAAAAGGTCAAATTTTGTAGTCGAAATAAGAATTTTAGGTTTGAATGTAATAAATCATAATGCAGAGTACTCATGAGAAAGTTGCTTGTTTGTTTGTTTAGTCTTAGCATCGTCTTTTTCAGAGTAAGATGTTGGCTTAGAGGATCCCAGATCCATGCAGTACTCCCAGTCCAGCTCTTTAATAAGGTAACTTCTCCAGGAGCACTGCAGTTATTCCTAGAACTCCAACCACCTCCATCAGGCATTCTGTGCCACAGAATCTCTGAGAGGAACAAGGAGACTTCGAGCCATTATCTTTACTTCAGCTCTGTGCCTGAAATGACTCAGAAACCAAAGAGCAGAACTAATGGGAGCACAGTGCGCCCTCCCCTTTTTGTCCCTCCTTAGCACCTAAGGAGCAGCACTTCCTCGTCTGTTTGATGGAGTAAATAAAGGAACAGACTGTAGCTCCTCACACTGGGAATATTAATTCTATATAAAGACCCTCATTTCGGCCCTTCCATTAAGCCAGAAGAGACAGAATTTCCCCCCTGCTTCAGAAGAATGCTGTGCTGTTGTCAATGTTGAGGCAGATTATTAGGAAGATTTGCAAGAATAACTACTTAAAATGGTCACATTCATTTTAAAGAAAAGAAATATAATTGGTATTTGCATAGGAGAAAATGGATGAATTTAAATTTTAGTTGATTATAATTATTGTCATCATAATCATCATCATTATCTTTGTATGTCTAAATGACTGATTCAAAGAAGAATTTTTAACACATTTCACATGTCAGTGCAATTCTTTTCTGTTTTGTGCTTTAGTGCTTGGGGTTTTTCATTTGCTTTTCTCAGTCTGAACTTTTCACGGAAGCTATTGTAATTTTCTCAAAAGGTGGAAAAATGTTTCAAAAGAAGTCAGATCTAGAAGTACTACATACATCCTTTTTTCCCCCAATAAAATGTAATCAAATTGGACAGAAAAACAGGTACATAAATAGTGTGGGATGGCACTTCGAAATGCTCCTAAGAAAGAGATTTTAAATAGTGAGGTGCTACCTAAATCTTGCCTTTTGAGCCAGATAAGGGATGTTTAACTGGGATAGTTGCACACAAATTAGTAGGTGAACTAACTGAACTGGTAGTGCATCCAGATGAGGGTATAATTCAAAAAGTCCATTAATGAACTGGAATTGTATGTAGACACTGAGCTCCTAAAGATTTTCAAAGTTCCTAGTAATTGTTTGTATTTCAGCACTATGGATACTGATCCAGCTGGGATTTAATTCTCTGTTCCCTGGTAATGTTAATTCCCTGCTACAGTAAACTCTGTACTCAACTAGTAAATCTATATTGTGTGAGTTTATCAGTATTGGCAGTTATGAACAGTTCAGATCCACAATATTTGTTGGTGAAAGCAGTTCCCTTTTCCTGAGTTTATATCACATCAAACCAAAGATGAGCAATCAAGACTACAAAGGCTGTATACTGTGCACAGCAAAATAAAAGTTTCATAATTCCCATTTCCCTGATGACTTTGAAATGACTATGAAAAGCATTTTGCAACAGAGGGATCATCAGAGCTGGTGTGATAGCTGCAATTCCTGATACCTGGCATCTGTGAAAAACAGGCCTTGATCTGCCAGGACTTAACCTCTCATGTTACTTCATTTTATTTTCTTCCTTTACTCTTCCATGAGAGCCAGTGAGCCAAATGCTAAAATCCCATTTCTGACTAGGGTTGCTGTGACTTGTGAAAACCATTGCTCCCTGCAGCCTTGCAGATGGCAGTTTCCTGAGAGAGGATAGGCAGCCTCTTTTCAGATGGCTTCCTGCGTGACCAGGAATTCCCTAACTAGGAATTCGAAGATGGATTCTATGAGAAGCCTTACATGTCTTAGTTCAATTAAGTTATGGTGTCTTTCCTATTTTCTTGGAATAATACCTTAAAAAACACACTTGGAGCTGTAAAAACGCAAAGATGAGCTGCCTCTGCCCAAGAGATGGATTGAAGAGAGCCTGTTGGAAGGTTTTCCTGAGTGGCTGCTCTTAGGCAGAGGAATTGTCAGATGGACTGATGACTGACAAGCTGCAGCACAGCTATGGAAAACCTCTGGCCAAAATACAGACTTTAAAATTTATGTCCAGGAATTGGAATTTTTAACATATATTTGTATGGAAAAAGATTGCAAGGAAAGGTGCTGGATTCAAATACGTTTCAATTCATGGAAAATATCAGCAAACACAGGATTCCTGGCTAATTTCATGCACTGAAGTGACCACAGTGTATTCAATCAACATTTATTATTAAAATAGCAAAGAAGATTGGTGTCTGAAGTCCTATCACTCTAAGCAAAAACTTTTTTTTAATTTTCTGTGATTCTATGGATTATATAAAATAGAACACTGAGTTCAATTTTTTTAAACTTAAACTATATCATACATCTTTGGAAAAAAATATTTACATTGCAAAATGTCTCTATTAAACCTTGCTTTATTCTGTATTCATAGACCTTGTGGGAAAAAATAGGGAAATTTTTGTCTTCTAAAAAAAGATATTTAAAATTATATTGGAATCAAATTGTAAGACATCCTTGTAGAAAAAAATTGAAATAAATACTTTTGGTTTACAGTGCTCCTCAATGCAAAATACCCTAAAATTCATAATACTGATGAAAGATATCTGTGATGGTTGCCCTGGGTACTAACAGGTTTTAACATTATAAATATGGGCAAGGAGAATTTTTAAAAACTCAAACTACAAACTACTCAAACTATGCATTAAATAATTATGATCACAGGTGTTCCAACCTGTACTTTCAAATCATGGCCTGATTATCCTTATGCCTCGACAAGTCACTGGTAATTCTATCAGAAAGTCAATGAAGTTAAAATATATAAAACTAGCTTTATGTAAGATTACATATTTTTCTGGATTATCAATGTTTATCACATCACCCTTCGTGCAAAAGTAAGAAAGAGGAAAAAAAGGTAGATAAAGTCAATAATGTCTCCTGAAGATGAAGAAAGACTTCTTTCATATGACTTTATCCAAAAGCTCAGAGAACATACTGAGACAGAGATTGGTCAAGTTAAAAACAAAACCTGCTCTTAAATATTTGATTCTGATCTCACTCTGGGTCACTTTGACTGAGATTCAGACTGACTCAATTCTACTGTAGATTCAGCCTCACCAGCTCAGGCTTTGTGACAGGGGTAAAATAGCAGAATGCATTCCCAATGAGACTTCTCCCTCCACTTCCTATAAAGAACTATGGAATATCCTGGAGCTAATTTCATTACATACTTACTTTTATTAAAAAAAAAATAGGATCATTCTATTTTCTTCCTTCATCAGAACTGTGAAAAGGGTGACCCAAGAGTTGGTAGAGTGGCAGGAAGGCCTGAGGATCAGGCTCACTCCTTGGGGAGTTGAAAAAATAGATGAGAATTCTGAAGGAGAGACTTCTCCAAGGTCTGTGAAATCAGGAATCAGCGATTGTGTAGATTGCTGGCCTGAACTTCCCTATACCTGCCTCTGTTCTCTCCAGATTCCCACTACATCCCAGATCTCTTATTTAGGTGGGATTCTTATTCCTCTAAGGGAGCATGAGGTAGAACATCCTGGACTTTATCAGCTGCAAAGAGTATCCCAAATGAAAGTACTTACCTATTTTTAAATTTGCATTCTAAGTGAAATTCAAACCTTCCCAGGCACATGGTTCAGGCATCAAAGGGTCAAAACAGCATTTACTACGTCAACCAGCTTGGACCAGTTGCATTGATTTTTACTCAGAACTCCAGAGTGATTTCAGTAGGAACTGGCAGCACAGATTGATATTAACTTATGGATTTCAGAAGAAATGTAGCATTTGAAAAGAGAGTATCATAAAATTGATGTTCGATGCAAAATACCCATTGATCCCCATTTGTGTCGATAAGATTTCTATAATTTGAAAATAGTAAGACACTGAAATATATAGTAGAATCCAAGGTAAAAATACCACTCAATTCCATGGAAACAGAAGCAGGCCCACATTATGAACACTCAAATATTATCTGTGTAATGAAGTATTTAAGTCTTTATTATTTCACTGGTTTAGATAGCAAAAAAACCAAAGTATCTATAGAATTTTAAAATACGGTAATTTCTTAATGTTTACGCTCATGCTTATAAAAGATCTGGACTCCTGAATGATGTAAATCTATTATCCCTAAATCTATTATCCCTGTGTGTGTGAGATGCTGTAACAAGATCAATGAGACCTGAACACAAGGAGGCATCTTAGGATAACAGCTGCAGATGCACACATTCTGTGGTAAAAACCAACCAAATGAACACACACTGCTCACCCTGATGGTTCTCCCTCCCCCACAGAAAATCCCTGCCATTACCCTGCCCAACTGTAAATGCATGAAAGGAAAACCAAATAAGAACAAGTAGCAGTCAGGATATCAGCACAAAGTACAATACATGGTCACTCTTAGAGGTAAAAGGAATGCTTTGCATTCAGCTTGGGAATTTATTTTAGATGGGACTTAATGGTCAGACTCTGCTTACAACCAAAAGCTGTACAGTTAATGGCTCTGTGGAAAACTGCAAGGATGGAGCTTTACTGCTTAAAATACATATTGGTTTTAAAGATGAGCTCAAGATGATTACTTTCACAATATTAGTAATTCTGCCAATTGGATTTCCACAAAGTAGATTCAATAAAGTACTGGAAATATTTAGTCAATAAATCAATTACACTTCCACTGAGTCTGGATAGCTATAAATTGTTTTCTCATTGATAAAATTCTGTTTATGAAAACCTATTTTCAAGGAAACTACTCCAAAGGTTTTTTTGGAAAATGCTTTGCAGTTAGAACAGAAATGAGAATTAATAGAAGGGCCACATGAGCCTTATACGTATTCAAAAAAAAATCCCAGAAAGTTTGGTGGTTTTTTTTTTTTTGGTTTTTTTTTTTTGTTTGTTTTTTTTTGTTTTTTTTTTTTTTTTTTTTTGCTACTTGAAGTAGAATGTGATGCCCATGTTTAAAAATACCAAAAAAGTAGAGAAAATTAAATACCTTCTTATCCCACTAGATGGTGGTGCCTTCAGATTAGGGCTGAGATGCTCAGACAGACAGAACAGGAAAACTTTTGCTTTCTTTAATTGATCTAAAAAAGTGGAGAGATGAAGTTAATCTTGTTCCTCTGGGAATAGTAACAAGCATTTGGGTCTGATGACTCACTGAATATATTGAAGTACATGGAATTGTGTCCACAGCGCTTTGCTATGAAGCATATTTTAACTTCAATACACATCTAATAGTATTAAGTTTTCTTTCTGAAGAAGAAAAGGTGCAAACAATATTGAACCTTAAGGATGAATGTATCTCATGTATAACAGCCTTGTTCCACTGAGATCCTGGTCCTTTTGCTGCCCTCTCCCCTCAATCAAAATTCAGATTAACATGGGGAATCATTAGCAATGGCTGCATCTTGTATTCATGGATTTCATTGGAATGAGCTTAAAAGTACAACTCGCATTTTTGTATGACAAATGTGCTGCTGGCTTTCAGAAAAGGTATTTACACATCTGTTAGACAGAAAGTGATAGTGCCAAACGTGGCAGGTCACATCTCTCCAGTGATAACACAAGTGACATTTTGATGAATAGGAGAAGTGGATGGGACCTTGTTTGAGAGAGTATGTTTATGCTTTAGTTATCTCAGGCTCTGTAGTAAATGGTTACATCCTTCATGCCTCACATAAAGCTTGAGCTGGGAGCTCAGGGCAGGTTCTGTGAACTGCAGAACTTCTCTCAAGGGCTGTGTCTGTTGAGGGCTGGCCCAAGACGAGGCCTCAGGTCACATTCAGTGCATGGAGGGAGCCTTGAGGCACTGTCTCACCTGGGCTGGAGCAAGTTGGAACTCACAGAGTATTAAATGTGCAACTCTGCCAGTAAGCAGCCACCAGTCCTGCCCACACAGGCTCTTCAAACCAGCCACAGTTCCCTGGGTCCAGGGCAAGCCATGGGGACAAACTCTGGGTGCACACAGTAGGTCTAGAGACCAGCCACCCAGATCTGTGCAGAGTAGTCAGTGATCCGTCAGAAACAATGTGTGAGACTTGCACTGGAAAGAATAAAATGTCTGAACTGTTTTCATTTTGCTTAAATTTCATGATGCCCACTGTTAGTATGAATGATTTAAGATGAAAATTAAAAACTGCTTTGTGGATGAAGTACTCTAGTCAGGTAAATTCTAAAATTAGGTTTTCCAATTTTCTTTTCAAAGGTGGTGTAAGGTACAGAAATGTTAAGGATGACTGTTTGTGTCTTTGAAAAGACAGCATTAATCAAGAACCTCAGACTTCTTTTGTCGCCTGTAACGTTCTCTAGAAAGGTAGGCAGGATCTTCTGAAATCCTAAAGCAAAATTTACTCCAATCATTGTTACTTGCTGCCATTAAGGGCTGAAATGCAGCATTTGCAAGAGTGCAAGTTGCTTTATTTGATCCCTTTGACTGTACCAGTATAACTGCCAATCACAGGAAATACCTCCAATAACTCTTCCTTTTACTTAATAAGGAATACCACATCTTTAAAACATTAGAAACAGATGTCACTGCATTACTTCACTGCTGATGTATGTAATAGAAATGACACACTAATTAATTTAATGCAGTATAAATGTACTGATTATTTATCATGGCTGACAATAAAATTATGAAAACATTCAATTACAATCAGTGGTAATTCATTATTTATTGATTCTGCGTTATGCACACGTTAATACAATACATTTAATCATCTAAAAGAAGGGATCATTTTTCTATTGATACTTAGACATTTAGATTCATCAGTTTTATGTAAAATCCTTGATGTTTAGGTGGGAAGTTTTAATCCACAATTCCAAAAAAACCTCAGCTGAAATGTCAGAACTAAATTGAATACAAGTGTCAAGTACGAGTGTGTCTAGAAAAATGTGGGCACAAAGAATGACACACTAATTTCAGTCTCTTCTTTTTCTCACGTCAGTGGCCTACATTTGTTAATATAATTGTGGGTACTCTTTCTCAAGGAACTCAAGGCATTAAACTCTAACGCAGCAGAAAGCTAATACTGTTTTTTCTTCCTTTTCAAGCTGTTACTCAGAAGTAGCACCATCAGGGCTTTGCATGCTCAGGATAAAAGCTCAGAGCTCACTTGGGCAGGTTACCAGCTTTCCACTGGGCCCAGAGAAATTTCATTGTTAAGGACGAGGAGAAGGGTTTGTCACTCAGACTCCAGTTGGAATTCAGAAAACAAAAGGTGTTCCATTTCATTATGATTAGGGTGCATTGCAAATGCATCTTCCAGTTATCTTTAATCTTTCATTTTGGACCCCCAGTTACCTCCGACCCTTGTAAGTCTATGCTCACATTTATTCCCTTCCAATTATTTTAGGGACAATCCAAGTTCTTTACTAAAAAGTAGCATTTTTTTTTCTATAATCTACTCACAATGGACATACCTCTATGAAGTCCATATAGAAAAATTATGTTAAAAAAAATCACACTGTAATATCTATGGAATTCCTATTTTTATTGTCCTCCCTCATGTTTGGCTACAGAGAAAAACTGAGATGAAGCACAAATAGCACTATTGAGTTTTCCAGTCTTCTCTAAACAAAATTATTAGTTTGAATTCATACTCTACTGCTTCCTTTAGCTGTCATCAGTTTTCCTCAGTGTCTCCCCCTCGTCAGGTGTGAAACTCATCGTTTTCTCCCTGGATCCCATGGAGAACAGGAGCCATGTTCCTTCCAGCTGGCAAAGAGATTTCCAGAATGCTGTTGACTGGTGCTTTCCTCTCTCCTCCTGTGTCAGGGAAGACTCTTTCCCATTTCACTCCAGTGGGGCATATGCAAGGATGATAAAAACAAAAACAAACAAATGGAACCTTTGCCTGACATCTTGCCATACAAACACAGCCAATCTGTGTATAGGATTAATACATAATACACCAATATTTCTAGGGCTGGCAGTGTAAGAAAACAGAGTGTTTTGCACACCAGTCAAAAAGGAAGAAAAATAAGGAAACCTTACTTTTAAAGTAATATTCTGAAATACTTATTTCAGCTATAGGGAGGATTAGTAGTTTGTACACATTCGGATTACATACTGCTGGACACCATTCAAATAAACCATCTGGATACTTTATAACTGACAAGATATTACTGGATGATTGTTAGGCTTTGGTAACTTTGCCTTGTCTTTAACAAAATTACGGAGAAATAATAATATTCATGGATATAGTTGATTTGTCTATGCTTAGTTGAACTGGACAGCTGCCTGGCATTAATTCTCAAACCTTGAGCATTTTCTAAGTTTCAGAGCAGTTCTTCTCTCCATGGACAGTCACCTCTCAAGGGCACTGCTTTTACTACAGCCTTTATGATTTTATATTGCTTCATGCCACTCCAACTCGCTGGGTGTCGATGTGCAAGGCTTCCTCCGGCCTTGCGAAAATTCAGTCTTATTTAGAAATATATTTAGCTTATGGAAGGCATTAAAGTCAAATAGGAAAAAGAATTCTCACGGTGGATTTTGATTGTGGCATTAATCTCAAAGGGAAAAAAAAAAGTCCTTTAAAGGGCAGTGTTTGAATCTGATTTATTAAATCTCTTAATAGCAATCATGTTCAGAAAATTAACGCCCAAAAGTTTCCATCTGGAGTCAGTTATTTGCTATTTCTATACTTTCCAGTTTATAAATATCTCAGATGATTTCAGGGCTTAATTGTACTGATCACTTTGCCAAAGTAAGTCGTGTGCCCCTGCCCCACAGAACTTCCAGTCTAAGGTTTGAACCTAAAAAGATGCATGAACTAGTTCTGAAAATAGGGGAATTCTTATTGAAAGGTATTAATTTAAACTGTTATGTGCAAATTCTGCCTTAGTTTCAGGCAGTGAAGTTAGAGACCTCAAAGTAGTGGCCAAGCTTCTTAGAACACATAAAATCAATGGAGAGAAGGGAGGTTCCTCTGGAGTGTAATTTAGGATCAGTTATGTTCACAACTATAGCAATTTAGTTAGCATACAGTCATCTTCTCCGATCTAAAATGGGATTAGTCATAATGCAAAAAACATTAAACTTTGCGGAGAAGGTGCCTAAATAAGCAAGCCTAACAAAAGGAAAGAGAAGATGGCACACACAGGCAATGGAACCATGGAAATAGCTGAAATGCTCTGTTGGTATTGCTTGCTTGGCATCAACTTGAAATTTTTGTTTATTCTTTTCTGTTTGCTTTGTTTATTGAATGGCTTAGGCGACAGCTAGAAACAAAACAAAAACAAAAAAAAGGGGAGGGGGGAGGACTGAAAAAGTTAAAGGACTAGGAAAGAAGGAAAGATAAAGAATGATAACCAGTGGCAACAAACAGGAAAGAAGTATGTGGAAACACAGGAAAAACGGGAAGAGGGTGGGAAAAGAGTTGTGATGTAACACTGGGAGAGGGTGAGAAGCAAAAAACCAATGTAGCCAGCATGCCCTGGGTCTGTTAGTGTCTGATCATCCTTCGGCTCCTCTCGTTCAGGGAGAAGGGACGCAGGAGCTTGGCAGTTCTTGTGTCACCCGCCTTGGATCGGGTGCAGGAGGTGCAGGATGTGCCGGCTCCCAGGGCTGCCGGGATGTTCGCAGGCCGAGCTAGCACGTGGTGCTTGTGGAGGCAGTGTGAGGAAAGGGCCGAGCCCCTTGAAGCTAAACCACAACTGATGCCGCATCGAGGCTGGGAATTTCAAGCAACTTAGTTGCCAGACCTCCCGAGAACGGGCTTTGCCTGGTGTGAGCCACCACAGACTTGCACATCCCTCACACCTCCCTCCGTCCTGCTTGTGCCCCTCTCTGGAGGGTCTCTGCTTGCTTTAGGCCTGACTCAGTGGCCGTGGACCCGCACCCCTGTGCTGGGCCGGTACCACCGCTCTTGGAGCATTCCCGGTCCGCGTTTGTCTCACGTACCAAAAGGAGCCTCCTCGCACCGCCGCCCCCTCTCCCAATTCCACTCAGCCCGAGCGGGGCACAGGTGTTCTAACACTTCCAACCGCTCCGGCTCTCTGGGGAAGGGATGGGGACGGCCCGAGCGCTGCCTCCCCTCAGCTCCCTTCCCTCTGAGGGCGGGGGAGCCCGCGGGAACCCCTCCCGCTCGGGGGACCGAGACCCCATCACAGTCTGGGGAGCCCCGCGGCATCCCGTCACAGCTCGGGGAACGGGGCGTTCTCCCAGCCCGCCGAGAGGGAACCCCCGGCGGTCCCAGCGTCTCCCTCAAAACTTTGCCCCGAGTTGCGGGCGCTGGGGTGCGCTGCCCTCGCTCCCTCACCCCCCGCCCCAGGTGCGCGGCCGGCGCTGCCCCGCCCCGCCCGCGCCCGCAGCCACTGGCGGCGGCGGCGCTGGCGGCGGGCGGGGCGCATTGGCTGGAGGGCGCCGTCACTCTCCCCCGGCGGCGCTGGGGAGGGGTCTGGGCGCTGCGTGCGGGCGGCGGGAGCGCGGCGGTCCGGCGGCACCGCACGGAGCGCAGCGCGGGGCTTCGGCAGCCGCGGGGAGCCGCGCCGGCCATGGCGGTGTCCGCGCCGCCCGTCATCGCCGCAACTTCCAGCGGCGGCGGCGCGGGGGGCTCGGCGGGACTGTTCCGGGCGGACCCGCTGTACTCCAGCCCCGCGGAGTCCCCGCGCCTCACCAACAGCCTCGTCAACACTTTCCTCTCGGCCGGCGGCGGCGGGGCCGGCGCGGGCGGCGGCGGCGGCGGCGGCGGCAACGAGTGTAAGATGGTCGACCTGCACGGGGTGAAGGTGGCCTCGTTCCTCGTGGAGGGGCAGGAGCTGATCTGCCTGCCGCAAGTCTTTGATCTCTTCCTCAAGCACCTGGTGGGAGGGCTGCACACGGTCTACACCAAGCTGAAGCGGCTGGATATATCGCCCGTGGTGTGCACGGTGGAGCAGGTCCGCATCCTGCGCGGGCTGGGGGCCATCCAGCCCGGCGTCAACCGCTGCAAGCTCATCACCAGGAAGGACTTCGAAACTTTGTACAACGACTGCACCAACGCGAGGTGAGCGCGGGCTCCGCTCTCGGCGCCGGCCGGCCCGCGGGGAGCGCAGCCGGGGGCGGGGGCGCAGGTCCCAGGGGAGGCGGGCGTGAGGGGCACCGGGGGCTGGGGTGTGCGGCGGTGCCGATATGGAAAACTTTCCCTGTTTCCCTCAGCCCCTGCCATGGCCGGGACCGCCGGGCAGCGGAGTAGCTCCGCGCGCCGGGCTCCAAACTTTCTCCTAACAGGGAAGGACGATAGTTCCCGAAAACATTCCTTTAAAAAAACCCTAAAACCCCACCCAGATCCCCAAAAGTTTTCTCCGTTATTTTAGTCCCGCTGGAACCCGCGGCCGTGCTCCGGCGCTCCCGCGGGCGGTGCCAGCCGGGTGCCCGGGCAGGGGCTGCGGGTCCCGGTGCCCCCGGAGCGGCTCCGCTCCCGCGCTCGCAGCTGTGGAGCGGCCGCAGCCCCTGCCCTGCCCGGCTTCGGTCACCGAGCCCCCAGATCCCTGCTGGGTCCTGCATAGTCGGGGTTATAATGCTGGTTTGTGACCTCATGGCTGCTGCCTTTAGAAATGATAATGATCTAAATAAACACAAAACCCTCTCGGGGCTCGGCAGGAACACTGGTGTCGTGGGGCAGGGTGTAAGGCAGGGACTTTAGAGATGCCGTTCCCTGCTTCAGCAGTTGGTGAGGGATGTCTCCAGAAACATTTCCATGTCAGCGTGCTGCTGCTTTCTGTGGCAGCAAACTTTCTTTACAGCCGCTTCACCGAGCTCGGAGTGCGGTGTCCGACCTGCAGCGTGCCAGTGTTCAGTAACTGAGGGCTTTGTGTCACTGGTTCGACCTGCTTAGCTCTGAGCGGGGGTTTTACTTTTAATAACTTAATTTCGTGCCAGTGCGGGGCCTGATCCTGCACTAGCTGCTGAAGCAGGAGCAGACCGGGCGTCATTCTTGAATGCAATATTTGCTTTGTTTAAAATCACTTTATATTACAGGTGGCAGTTTAGAGATGCACTTAATTCCTAGATCTTAATGTCATATTAACTAGGTTCGTAGATGTGTTAGTATGAACTGTATGAACTATGTGCTTCTTTTCCTGCTCTAGTTCTATCGCTGTAACCCTTTCTCCCGCTGCCTATTTCAATGTCAGGCACCTCGATGACATCACACCCACTGCTTTATTAAAGTGATGGGTTTGGAAGCAAGGTCTGAGACTTATATTAATTTTATTCAAATACATTAGATTACTAAGGGGCACATTTAAGACGTAAATGCTTCTGTGAAATGTTTCTAAGACTCAACTAGCATGAAAGTTGATGGTTAAAGAAACACATCTCGTTGATTTCTGTGACTGTGCCAAAGTTTTCCATTAGGGAAATACAGGATCTGATTTGATGATGCAGCCTGCAGATGCAGTCTAATGATTTCTGCTGTCTTATAACCAGCGATTTAAAATCTCAAAATGCTGGAGTGTTAAATGTTTAAAACTTGTATTTCCCAACTTTTTTTTCCTTCTTCTTTCTTCTCTTCGACAAAGACTTACGGGCGTGATGGGACGAGAGACTGGGTAATGCAGGGAGCAGTGGGAAGGACGCCTAGGGGAGCTGTGGATGAGGAGCCTAGTGATGCTCCAAGAGGGTCTGAAAGGAGCAGTGAGTGGAACGGAGCCCTGGGGAAAGGCTGGGAATAAGGCAGGGCAGTGTCAGGGGGCTCCTGCAGGGCAGAGCTCTCCGCTCAGACATTCACACGTGTTGAATGTGCTTAAACTTTCCCCACACTGCTATGAAAACCTTGTATTTTTTCCCGTTCAAGAATAGCAAATCCCTTTGCATTTCACTTCTTTATGCCTCAGGAAGATGCCACTGGTTGGAAGAACCTGCTCACATGAAGGTGTTTTTGCATTCACGGTTTCAGGTGTAAGACATGAGGAGTGTTATCGGCACACCTGAAACTTTGCTCAAGGATTGTAACTTAATGTTAATTGTATTCTGTCGTGCTAATTAAATGCTTAATGCCTCATTTTATTTACAGATTATTATTTCCCTTGAACAGTTCATACTTACTGGAGAGAATGTTGGGTAAAAATAGTTAAATACATGAGTGATCTTAATTATTTTTGTTTGCTGTGAAGTGACCTGAGAAGCACTGCAGTGCACGTTATCAAACAAATTAAATGCCGTAGAACTGTTAAAAGATATGCTCACATTTCTTAGTTCTGTACCTGCAAAATAAAGGCTTGAAAATATGTGATCTTTTAGAAATACTGCTCTCAACTTGGAATACTGGACATTGCTTTTCTAGTTGATATTTTTTTCATCGGTAGCCGTTTATGTATTTCATTTGAATGCTGTAGAAATGCTACAGTAAACTCCCGAGCTGCCAGAAAAAGCAGTAAGAAATGCTGGGTGTCATTATTTTCACTGATAATTAACATTACCAGTTAGTGTGCACCTATAGTTATTTTTTTAATTGGAATCCAAACCACCAGTTATATATAACTGGAAAAAAGATAAATTCTATTTCTTCTGCTTACTTTATTGCACTTTTCTAGTTGAGTTTGTCTACAGAGGTTGAAAGAGCTGCAGAGAAACACACCCGTGGGCGAAAGTTTTTTTGGTGTTTGTGTTCTGTAGCAGGAATTACTCTGTCCAGCAGCTTTGACCTGTGTATTTCCATAGTACGTTCACACGTACTGTTTAAATTTTCATTCACACGTTTACAGAATGTTCCTAAAATGTTTGTTGTTAGCCAGCACCACGCACTCTAATTTGCAGGCAAGGTCTGTGAAATAAAACTAACTGCTCATTTCATTGCAGGTCCCACCTTCAAGTGAGTAAAACATAATGACAAAATCTAGCTCCTGATTGGCAATACTTTAGAAGATTATTTAAATTATGGAAGATTGTTTAAATCTAGTGCTAAAGCCTAACATTTACTTAATTAAAAAAAAATCCCCCAACCTGTAATGAGGACTTGTTTTTGAAAGGAAATGTAAAACTAGTAAGAGCATGTTTATGATAGTACATATGTCAGTCCTGAAAAATAGGATTATATGAGTATGATCACAATCTCTTCCACATGGTTCTGTATTTGATGGATGCTGCTGGCCACTGAAAAAGCATAGTGTTGGTCTGGATTATTCAGTGAATAGTCAGAATACTTTCCAGAAAAGAGCATTTCAGTACATGGCACATTTTTCATGATTTAAAATAACCAGTTAAGCTAATATTTTACATTACTTTGGCTATTCACAAACAATAAAAGGCTTTAGAAATGAATTTAAGCAGTAAATGCAGACATTTAATTTTATGAGATAATGAGGGTCTAGTCATGTTGACTGTTAAAAGCTACCCTATAGTCAGCAGTACTCTGTCTTTTATTAGGAGACTGATGTCAAGATTATAATTAAAGCAATCCAGCCATGTAGCACTGCACACAGCTTCCTGTGTATTGATAGAAAGTGTAGACATCCGATTGTCCATAAACTTCTTTCTCTAAGTGGGTGTTTTGCCTGCATTCAGACTTGGCCCAATTTATAAATTTTGGAGGTGTTAGCATTTTAAAATAAAGATCAGTTTTTCAATTTCCTTCTCTTTCTTGGAGAGGAGGCTCACTTCAAACGCTCTGGAAGAGATCACTGGCAAAGTGGATTCTGCTTGAGATGGAGAAAGGAATTCTCCCACTTTCTGAGCGATGTAGTTATGCTTTTGGAAAAATCCCTCTTTCTTTTTGGATATCTTGAAAGTCTGTGCCTGTTTAAAACTCCTAAAATACTTGAATATTTTCATCAGATGCATATCTAATCTGTAGAACCCTTGATTAAAATTCCCTTCTTTCTTCATAGCACTAGAGCTCCCCATTTGAAGTATAACATGCTTTTCCTCCAAAATGGAGTATTTGTATGATTCCTGCATGTGTATATGCATAATACATATGTAATTTTCTACTGAGACTTCTACAACTGAAAAATACTGTGTTTTTGTAGCAAAGACAAAAAAGCTAAACAATTAGGTATTAATGATATTCTTGTTGCATATTCAAAAGGTCTTTGCAAGCATTTCTTCTCCTTTTTTTCTTTTCACCATTTCAACCTGCAGAACTCTTCACTGTCACTTCAAATCACACAATTCTACAAAGATAAAACAACATTTAAACTCATTTGCTTTGGGAGGAAAATTGAGCATTTGCACCCAATAAGCCTGATTGTGGAACTGCATGCAAATTGTGTTTTGATTTATCTCTTTTGCACTTTTTTCCATTTGAATTGATCTTGCATTAATTTCGCCAAGCGGCTCTGTGAGGCTGCAGATGTTGCCCTGTGTTTAATAAATCAATGAGACAGATCTGAATGAATCACTTCAGATGGATTCTCTGCTCGGTTTGATGTCTAGATGTTATTCTTAGCTTGTTATCATGACAGATGCATTAATGTTCCCATACACTGCCAGCAATGTCAAAGAGATTGAAGCTTTTAAAGTGGCGGTATCCCCTTTTCCCCCTTCTGTTGAAATAACTAAATTGCCTTTAGGAATAGGTCAAAATATAAATTTAATCTTGGCATTATTGTGGGGGAAGATGCTAAACTTCTGATAGTATTATAGCACAGGCAAATGCAGATTCTTACAGAATGATTAATTAATCCCAAATAGTGGAGATCAATATTAAAATCTAAACATAGGATAGTTCCTTAATAGAATAACCACTTTCTCAACATTAATATTTCATTGTAATAGGAATGATACGAATAAATAATATAAGACTAGAACATGTTAAAAGTATTGCTATAAATAGAATATCATTGTGTCCAAATTGATTACAGGCTGAAGTAAGGGCTTTTTTTCTCTTTTTTTACCTCATTAAGAATTTTCTTTTAAAGTTAAGTATGTCTGAATTCAACATCTGTTAGATTTAAAATACTTGTTTATAATGTTTCTGCTACTACTCCCCATGTAGGGCCAGTTATGTTGGAGAAGTTGTTGATCACCTTTAATTTCGGGTGAGTTTAGTCTGGTATCCGTTATGTTGGACAGAACCTGTGGAACACAAACCATAAAAGGCTGGAACGTGCCTTTGTGGAAGGGTTTTAAATTCTGAGAAAAAGATAGCAAAAGTGCAAAGTACTCTGCCATGAATAATGAAGATCTGTTTCCCACGTAGGCTATGCACAGCTTTTATTCCTTAGTGTTTACTAAACCACTCGTGGTCATCTTTGTTTTTCTTTAGAGGATAAAACAGTGTTTTGTGCAATCCTGATTTCTCTCTGTGAGACTTCTATTTTCATTTTAAAAATTATCAGAAATGTTCCTTTTCCTAATCTTTCCTTGACACAGAAGAACTTTGATTTTTTTGTCTTTAAAGGTTCTGAGAATAAATTGGAGAAACTGGCTGTAACGGATCTAGATTTATGTTGGCATTCTTGGTATTCTTGCTCCAGTAGTTCCAATTTGATAAAGGAAACAATATATGTAATAGAAATTCACAGTTTATTCAAATGAGTTTAAGCTTTAGCATTGTTATATTTGCCTTTCTCTCACCAATATATCAATGTGTGGCAATAGCATTATACTCAGAAAGCCTCCAGAAGGGACCAGCTCAGTAGATGGGGAATTATTCTCACGCTGGGGCTGTGGCTGCACACGCAGCCTGTTTGTGCACTAGTGTGAAAGGCAGGGAAAATCAACTTCGGTAGGACTGGGAAGCACAGCAAAACCCACTGAATTAAATAATGATGTTTTATTGTGTGGCAGTGGCCTTAGAGTGAGAAACTTAGTAATTTTGCAGTAGATATTTCAAATGAGCCTCATGAGATGTTTTAAAGAATTGTCTTGTTTATTTCACTGCTTTCAGGCTGGAATTGGTGTTTTGTAAAGCCTGTTTGTCAGCATTAGTATTAAAAAGGTGTTGAAATCTGGGCTGTAAAGTCTCTGTTTTGACTTTGCTGAGGTGAACCTCCCTTTCAAGCCAGGGGGCCCTTTGCCGGAACAAGGGAAAAAAACTTAAAAATGTTTCTAGGATCTGAGCTCTTCTCATCAAAGGTGGGACGTATTTACTGAACTCTGCTTTTGAAGGAATTACGTGTTCCTGTGTTTTTGGGTCTGATCTTGTACTTGCTGCATATAGGATCTTGAATCTCTTTTGTGCCTTTCCAGAGGTGGTGATTATGAATTTTCTGAAGTTACAAACAAAATTACCCAAGTCCTTACTTTAAAATACATGGAAAGTTCCCAGCTGGTTGGTTTTGTAAGTTCTCTGTGTGATTTTCAGTGCAATAAAACCTGAAGGTGTATGGAAATGCATGATTTTAATGATTATTTACATACACAGAACTAATATCAAACCGAAACATAATGAGGCTACTTCAGAGTTCCTGCTGTCTGGGATATGCTCCTTTGGTGTAAGCCAAGGCAAGGTTTTTTATATGTTCTGATTAAACCTGCATTCCCAAGCACAAGTATGTTAGTTAGTAATGATTCTTAGTGATTTAGATTTGTCCTGCTTGATATTAGAACTGTCCCTTGGGGCTACAAGCTTTTGATCTTTGTTCCCTCTTGGTAAAACAGGGTTATCCAAAGTGACTCGGTAATAGAGTTTCCCCCTCCTTCCCTTCTACAACCTGTAGAAAACACCAATACCTATTAACTAATGTACTTTGATACCTGCCCCAGAAGGTTCCAATATCCGAATCCTGTAAAGCAGAAATTTCTTTGCTTGCCTTTAATTTTTGATAGCGCAGCCGTGTTGTTGCTTTGTGTGTGTGTAAAGTTTATTGTCACTAGTAGGCATGAGGATATCTTATTTTCCCTTGTCAGTACATCTTGACCCGCTGAGCCCATTTTGCTCATTAAAATAGATTATGCCAGAGCCTTTCGTGACTCACTCACAAATACCACTTCTCCAGAAAGTAAGAACCAAACCCAATTAATGTGCTCCCTTTATTACTGTGCAGTGGCTTAAAGTGTGATGTTTAGCAGTGTATATTGTTCCTACAATAAGGTATAAAATGCAAATCGATTGCAATTGTGCCTGATGTTATCAAGTTTCTGGAAATTGATATCTGGTACCGGCATTTAACCTACATCCACTCTGTCTGCTATCTATGGGATGGGTTAAAAAGAAAAAGTACTATTGATCTGTAGCTGGATTGAAGTTTGAAATCGGCAACAGCATGAGCACAAAAGGCTTTTTTATGATTTCTCAGCTCGCCATTGATCTACCAGTTTTATTGCATTCATTATTTATTAAAAGAATTTGCAAGCTAAACATAACGTTAAGCTAGTTTGCACACAGGGACTGCACTTAGGAAATTGAATGGAAATTGCATTAGAGATGAACATCTGTGCTATTTTTCCACTCGTGTGTTTATGGGTTTGTATAAAAGGTGTATTGGATTAACAGTTATAACCATTATAGCTTGCAGCAATATGTTAGAGCCCCAAGCATTTAGTAGTTATTTAAGAAGGATACTCTTTTTTCTTACATTAAAAAGTATGGTAATGCCGTGACAAACAGAGCTTATATTAGATTATTCTTTATTAATGGGTTTTTTACAACTAATATGTAAAACTTGAGGTATCTTTCTGTATTATGCATGTGCACTATTATCTATGCTACATAAAGCTTCCTTAATATTGTCATTAATTGAAGGTTTCCAGTGACAGTATTAGTTAAGGATTTGGCATGTAGTCACTGAAGTACTGAAATGTGTTTTATAGGAATGTAAGTATTGAAAAAATCCTTAATGTATCTTCTTTCAAATTTTTCCCGGCAAGTTAATTAGCTTACTCTCTTCCTTGAGCTGGATGCGTTTTGTGAGGTATCATATCAGTGAATTAGGTAAAGTCTTAAATATTTTGAAATATGTTTCCATTTCAGTTAAATGATTCAGTTGCCCTTAACACTGGCTGTAGTTGTGTGTGACATACAAAGTGTAGGGTTGATGTAGAATTTTGAGGTCATCTCCTGTAATGATTTTAGAGTTTATTTCTTGATCGTGTGTAAAACGGGGGAAAAATTACTTCAGCGGCTTTGGGTGAAAAGTATCTTTGTATAATCAAGATATTACCTATTTGTTTGGTACTCTAAAAGTAAGTCCAGTCTGTTTATGACTGAAATATGTCATGTTGTGCATCACCAGTGCACTTGCAGTTATTCTGTTCAAGACTCAACTTGATACAGCTTCTAAGACTTGAGGGTTTCCTGTGCTCAGACGCAGAAATGAGCTTCATGCCAGGAGGTTGTGCTACCTCCTTTTGAATGCTACCCCCACATCCTTTCTGTCTCTGGTAGGACGACAGTATTTTGAGCAGAGGTAGCTCTGATTTTTCTTTGAGAGAATCTCAGGGCTGTTTTTTCAGCAGCATTTTGCTTATACTGTTTTTAGTCTTCCTCATTCTTGTTCCCAGCCATAGGCTCCTGTGATCAGAGTTTTCATGTTTTATCGGATAACACATTTCAGCTATCCCGTAAATTAAAGCAGGAGTTATCTTTAATATTGATAAGATGTTTACATACACACAAATTTATGTATGATGCGATTTAAACTAAACTTCTGCATTTTTCCAAAGCTTTCTCAACCATGGATATCAACCTTGATTTTTGGAGAGGGGGACTTCAGAATAATTCAGAAATTTAGTTTAAATGCGCATTTGCTATGGGCATGAACTGAAATTACTAAATAAACTTACAGGGCTGTGTGAACTATCTTGGAGTCCTTAGTTAAAGTCTTTAGTTTTCTTTATCCTTGTCGTAACCATGTGAGTGAGTAACATTCTCAACATGTAATTCAATCCTGTCCAGTCCAATCTAGTCCGTAGCAAGAGAACTTTTAGCCTGGGATGCCCTCATGGTATTTTAAATCAGCAAAACACCTAGACTTTTTTTCCTGTTTTCAGGCCTGAATGGACAGTGGAATTAAAACAGAACACTTTATTTTAAAAAGTTCATCAGAGTTACTTCATGCTGTGTAAACAGTTCCAAATCTAACATATTTTCCAGAATCACAGAATTGGAGAGGTTAGGGGGGTCCTCTTGAGGTCATCTTTGTGGATTTTGAGGTGATGGCTATCTGTGTCTCTCAGCTGGAGTGATGTGGACTGCATGGATGGACCATGGACAAGGAATTGGCTGGATGGTCATGCTCAGAGCTGCAGTCAGCTGCTGGATATCAGTGCTGGGTATCACCAGGGTCGGGATTGGCACTGGTGCTGTTTAACACTGGTGTCAGTGACAGGGACAGGGGGATGAAGCCATTGGTGTGAGGGACAGGGGATTGGAGCCATTGGAGGCAGGGACAGGGGGTTGGAGCTCTCAGCAGCAGCCCCAGGCTGGGTGGGGTGGCACATACTGGAGGGAAGGGATGGGTCCAGAGGTGCCTGGACAGGCTGCAGAGGTGGGACTGGGCAAACCTTGTGGAGCTGGAGAAGGCCAAGTTCAGGGTGCTGGCTACCCAGAGCAACTGTGGCTGCCCTATCCCTGGCTGTGTCCAAGGCTTGGAGCACCCTAGGACACTGGAAGGTGTCCCTTCCCATGGCAGGGGGTGGGATGAGCTTTAAGGTCCCTTCCAACCCCAAACCATTCTGGAATTCTGTGAACTGTCTCCAGTGAGACTTTGAATGTTTGCAAGAATTGAGACTCAGCCTTCCTGGGCAAGTTATTTGCAGCACAGAAATAACTGTGCTGTGGAATAAAGATTTTATTGGGATGGCTGGATTCTGTGGGAGTTGGGAGATGTCACAGGCAGCCACTGCTGGGGTCACTGCCCTGCTGAGGAATCACCCAAGCAAGCAGGTCAGCACAGACACTCTACTCTGCTGATGTGTTTGTCCTTCCTGGGAATCAACCATGTCATCTTGTGCCATCTCTGTCTTACAAACAATTTCCTAAAATCCTGTGTGTGTGCTGAGGAGCTGATTTTTCCTATTCCCCACCACCTCTAGAGAGTAATATTTGTACATTTGTTACTAAAAAAAATAAAGTGGCTGTAAAGAAATCTTCTGGTACAAGAGGTTGTTGTGCCAGTAGGGGGATTTAGTTACTTGTATGTTACAGTAACTTAAGAGTTGCTAATTAAGAAGATAAAGCTAGTTGAAAGAAAAAAAATGTTTTGAGCTTCATTTAGAACCTGTAATCAGCATGTTTGAAATATTATGCATTATGCTTTTTCTCACATGTGTGGCAGTTGTTTTTGCCTAGTGCAAGTTTTACATGCTAGCTAATAGACTGTTTTGATAACAGTTAATCAGCAAATGTCCTGCGTCTGTGAAATGTTATCCGTGTTGTTGTCTGTAAGGCTGATGAAGGCATCTCTCTTCAGGGCTGCAGGTGTTTGCAGCTGCCTCCTCTCCTCCTCGTACTTTTAAATGTTGTTGTGTGCTGAAGGAGTGCAATTTTCTAAAGAGCTGCTGAGAAAATACTACGAAATAGAAGCAGGAAAATGTCAAGTCTTTCCAGTGAGACTTAAAATACATATCTAAACAAGAAAAACCTGAAACCCCTCCCCCAAACACACAAAAACTCCCCAAACCAACAATAAAAAAAAAAACAGAGCAGAGCAAGGTGGTAAAATGCTGGCGGTTAAACAAGACAGAATATGGATACTGGAACAGGACCCAAGGTAATGAACTCGGTGTTCTATTCCTCTGTTGTATGAGCTGGTTGCTGAAAGACGTATTTGTAGGTTTGGGGAGTCTTTTGGCTCGTAAGGGTTTATTTGTTGGGTTTTTTTATATGGCAGTTCATGTATCTGATAGGTGGCTTATCAAAATTTCTTTGAGTTGAGCATCCTGCCATTACAAAATCATTTTTATATTCTCCTAGGCTGTCTGACTGTTTGCAGAAAGCTCAGTACAGGCTGTCTGCACCTTTTGCTCTCCTGCTGCATTCCAGGTGTGTGCCGTGTCTGTGTGCCCAGGCTGCTGTGCTGCTCTCAACAGCCACAGCGCCTCTTGCAGGAGCCCTCAGCAAGGGTTTGGCCAGAATTGTTGCTGTAACACACTGCAAACCTCGCTTGTTCTCATGGTCGGCAGTGCTGAAGAGCATTAATTGATCCTGCTGTTCTATGAGCCAAGATCTCTTGTCCCAGAACAAGAATCGCTGTCACATCTTCCTGCTCTGTTTTTATGAATTGCCTTACTTGCTGCATAAGTGACTTCTGGTTCAAACAAATCTTTCTGGAGCGCACGGACATTTCTTTCTTTAAATTTCATGAATGACTTCTCTTGCATATTAAGCGGGAGGATTTCTGGTCATCCACTTTCCTTGTTTTTTTGTAGTATGCTTTCTTCAAAATTTTAGTTTGCAAGTTCCTCTCCCACCCCACAACTAAAGCCCTCTAATAAACTGCTTCATCTTATTTATTGTCCTTGAAGGAGAGAATCTCTATTTGTGTTGGTGTGGAAGCAAAACAGAAAATACTGGTGAGACATTTATTGTAGTCATCTTTCCTGAATATTGCAGGGAGTGCAGTAGAGTAGTTCAGGTTATGGCATTAGACTTCTAAAGCCATTTTTAAGAACTTGTGTTCACTGACTGAAGGTCAGTTGAGTGACTGAGTTCTTAACACTGTTATATTCTGATCTGAATAGAAACTCTTCATAAGGACTTTTTTTATTCATTCATGTGAAGTTTCAGACACTATAAATACCAGATTTTTGTTGTATTTTTGAAGCTTAGCTATTAACAAGAAGTTAAATTCTGGCAGGGATGAGCATCTCTGCTGCTCAGTCTCACATGTAAGCCAGCTATGTAAGGGGTTTATTCGAACAGGACTGCATTTCATTTAAGTAGTGTGTTGTATTAGGGTCTGAATGTGCCTGTTCTTGATGATCATTTCCCGCCATCCTTGGCTGTCACAGAATTTCTCTTTGACATCTTCAGATTCTTGTGGCCACACAGCTTCATCTTTCTTCCTTATCTAGATTGACCTGTCATTCACAAAAACTACACAATAACTCAGTACACAAACAGCAGGCACCACTCTCAGGTTTCATTTGCTGTGTTGGTCACTGAGTTGTCTTTAAAAGTGTCTTTTAAGCTCAAAGAGTGTAAGTTTTTCTTGACCATATTTTGATATTGGTGTTTGTTGGTGGGGGTTTTTGATGCTGCTGTTCTTGGTTCTGCTTTTTACTTGGAAGCTCTTTTTAGCATCTCATGGACATGAAGTAGTTTATCCGATGATGTCAGGTTGTTTCCAGAATAATCCCCTGTAGTGTCTAGTGCTATAAGAATTTGAGTGAAAGTAAACAAGTTTACAGACAGTAGGTGGGCAAAGAATATTTTTGTTTAAGTGTTGAGGTTGATTGCTTAGTTTGGTTGTATGACTCCGGGCAAAATTTGAAAGTTCCTTTTTTTTGCTGTTGGTTTTTCATAATGTCCTGACCCAACCAGTGTTTTCTGTGTAAGACTGCAGAGGAGACTGAGTGAACAGGAAGGGTTTTTATCTCTCATGAAGGAGGACGTTGCTTTGTTCTGTCTTTTTGACTCGTTGCAGGTGAAATTCCATGGTGGAGCCATTGCAGAACCAGTCTTCCAACTGATTTCAGTGATTTTTGGATCACCATCATAGAAACCAAAGATAGATCATAACCATAGAGCCAAACCTCAGTGCATAGCCATGAATTAATCTGAATTAAGTTACTGAAGTAACTTACTGAAGTAAGTTACTTAGGGGCATATCAGGTAACATTTCCTGCAAATTTGGAAGTGGAATAATGAAACAATCCTTGGGACATCAGCTGTATCCCCTATTGTATCCACCAGTTCTATTTAGTGAATCTCATATTTGGATAGATTTTTAATAATTAAGTCTATATATTTGTTGAGGAAATTGTGTATATTTGTATACACATGGAGATTGTGGAACCCCAAATCTTTCCACTAAGGATATGTGTATCTGTGATGTTTTTGTGATGAAAGGCACTACATGGCCAGGAGTAATGAGAGTCAGTAGATGTTTATTTGCATTGCCTGGTAAACACTTGTCAAGAATCAGGGATTACAGCGTGAATAGGAATATTCACTTTTTCCACTGAGGGAAGTGTTTACCAGTGGTGATAAATACCAACCATTTTAGTATAGGGAATAGGATAAGCTTGTTGCTGGGTATATATTGTACACTGCTTATATTCAGAACTCCTTACTTGGAGCATAATCATATTTCATGTATTTGAGACTGTCTTGATTATCTTTAATTGGGGAGTGGATTTTAATATTCTAAATGGAGGTGACTGCATGTCAAGAATGGTGAAAAATAATTTTATGTACCATAACAGTTTAAAAAGTAGTAAACATAATTATGTACTGAATTAGCACATACATTTCGTAAGGGTTATGGCATCATAGGTGGCATCCTGGCTGTTTAGCCAAATACTGATTTACTCTTGCAGAATTCAGAAAAGACTGAAAATATGATGAAGGGCAAACCACCAAGCCCCTGTATTTATGTGAAGACTGTACAAGCCCAAATGGTGGTTGGTGATTAGTGCTTCAGACATGCACCTAGCTTTTCTGGGAGATCCCGTGTACTCTCTGAAGGGGAATGGCCATTGGTGGGCTATTTCTGACTCTGATTTTGGTGGAAAATTCGGCCTTGTGTGTCATTTAGACTTTGTGACACGTGTAGCCTCCCAGGGCCTAATGACTTGTCTGCAGATGGGCTGTTATTTATTACAGTCATGTAGAATAAAATTGATTGTCTTCTAAAATTAATTTTTCATTTGCCTCCAGCTCTGCTTTAATAGAGGACACACAGTTGCCTGTTTGCAGAAATACTGTTTAATCACATTAATATCTCAGCCCCCCAGGCTGGTGAAGATAATTGTACAAACGAACAGCAAAATCTGTATCTTTAACTTCTTTTTATGATTAAATTATGCAAATTACTTATCTCCTGCCCTTCCAAGCACTAATCATCTAATTAGGAATGATGTGTGAAAGGGATGGTTTTGAATCAGGAGAAGGGGAGAACGGAGGAAGCAGAAAATGGGACCTGACAATGAAACTGCTGAAAGTACTATAGCAGTACAAGATAAATCTGTGTACGTGTTCAAAAAGCAATAATAAATGCTTGCTGTGCTGTTTGTAGTCCTGTTTTAGTGCTGTTTTCATAAGAGGATTTCTGTCTGATCTTTGCCCATAATTTTCCATATTAACTTTAAATTCTATATTATTGCTGTTATTATTAATGTAGTACTTCCAGTTCTCATAAACAATGAGTGCAAGTGTCTCTGCATTTGGCTTTAGTAATAGAATGGTTTGAAAGACAGAATATTTGTTGTTTGTTTTTTTATCAAAGTGCTTGTCATTGTACTGGTAGATGTCCTGAGCCTGTTAAATACTTCACATACCACAGTCTCTCTTTTTCGAATACTTAACTGCTGGTTAAGGAAACTCACAACTTTGCATTTTAATATAAAAATGCAAGTATCCAAGTAAAGAGCATGCTCATCTCTTCACTGTCCTGTGCCTAGTTTGTGGAGTTTCCCTTTGAGTGAAAGCCTTCAAATTTAGATATTTAAGCAATCATAATTTCATATTTTAAGCATATGTATATGAAATAATCATGTCTTGACCTCTCCAAGAGCTTACAGCCCAGCTTGCTGTGGTTTTTTTTCCTATTTCATAAGCAAATTCTGCTTTTTGAAAGGTATGCCTTTATAAGCAGATCCTCCTGCTTAAGGCACATTCTCATGTTGGGCCCAAACTATCAGCGTGTTAAAGGTACAACAAACCAACTCATACCAGGTGGTAGGCCTGAGAGCTTGGTAATATAGTTGTTCTTGTTTTCCCTTTACTCAACTGTTGCTGTACTTTCTATACATGATTAAAGTGCAGTTAACCAATAAAGTAAGAATATTCTAGAGACTAGCTGAAATTTCAGTTATTCCTCCATGCGAATGAATTAATTCCTTTATAAATGTGTGAAAGTATTCATGCATGAGGGTATGTGGATTCAAAGGTAGGTAACCTGTACCTTCCACACTCCCTAAGAAATCTTCCAACATCTGCCTCATTCTTTAAGGGACCTGAGCTTCCCTGCCCATGTGTCAGGCTTCTGCTCCTGTGTCTATGAGACACGGATTTACTGATACATTCCGAGGAGTGTAACTTCCCCAGGAAGGTGTGAAAGGCTTTTACAAAGGCTTTTACAAGAGAAGCCAAAAGCAACTATGTCAAAGTAATCTTTTTGTTAGTGCTTAGGTGTATGTCTCAGGGTTTTAAGAAGGATGAAAAACCTCACACAAATGAGTTTTAAAAAATTGAATTGCTGACTGGGGCAGATAATCTAGCTTTTGTGTGTTGTTTTTGGATGGTTTAGCATAAAGGATGCAAGTTCTGACACTGCTTCCATTTGTCTGACACAGATGTAAATTGCTGGTGGAATGTTTTCATAAACGCTTCATGGATGGGGAAGCTGCATTTCTTTCTGTACCCTCCAGCAATAGGATTGAATTAACTCAGTTCACGTCTATCTTCGTGTGTATTTTCATTATAATCCCATCAAATTCTTCTCAAAAGGAAAGTTGAGACCAGCTGGTTGAAGAGGTCTTGCACCAAATTTTTGTGCCAGAATATTTGTGTAAGTAATTTTGATACACAAGATCTAAATATATTTTGGCGGCGTTATAGGAGACTCAAAAAGAAGATGGGATTTCTTATTGTAGTAAAAGGTTCTTATTGTATAAAAAGGTATCCATCAAGGATTTAAATCACAGTGAGGGCTTTGAGCAGAACTGTTGTTATTTGGGTAGGAGTTCTACAATAATTAAGGAGCAAACAATCCTAGACTACTTTCTTCTGTTTCTTTTAGAGTGGCTGGATCCAGATACCACCAGAAGAGATAAAAATAGAGGCTTTGTGCTTAGGCTTATAGTGTGTGATAAGTCAACGGAGAGCGTGCTGGACAGCATCCAGCTGCCATTCTTTGTGTGGCTGAATTTCCTAAGCCTGATGGCTTTTGGCTGAGGTGTTTTATTTAGTCTGTAGGACAGTGGTACTGAGGTCAGGATTTCTGAGATGGGCACCTGCTGAGAGACCATTTGTAGATGGTTTTAGCATCAACAAGGAATCTAAAAACTCTTGTAATTTGTAGTTCATTTCCCAACTCTTAGGCAGAGGCAGATTGGAAGAAGGTAATCTGCAGTAAGGACTTGGATATCTTTTTCTTTTCTGTGTCTGCACTTGCTCAGGTCTTTATCTTACCCAGCTGCTCATTCAGATGTTTTTCTTATCTCTCCACTGGGCAGTTTGCACTGAGTAATGATATGTGACAACAGATGGTAGATAGTGAATTGTTTTATGAATTATGTTGGTCTTGCAAGAAGTTGAACAGGAAAGAATTCTTCTAAGACTTGCAATTGATAGGTACAGTGGTGGAGCCATGTCATTATCTTTCTTGGTGTTTGGAAAGTGTTAAGTCATTTAACTTCACTCCCACGAGTGCTTCCTCTTGGTGGCTGGAATGCTGGGCTTGCTGAGAGTGACCAGTTCTCTCTGCTGACATAAGTGGTGGCCGCAGCCTTTCTTAACATGGTCAAATTGTGAAGACTTTTAAATGTGAGATAATTCAAGCCAATATTGACCTCTCTAATTGCAGCCCATGCAGGGCGTGGTAAAAGAAGTGGAGATGAGTGTTTCGATTACTCTCATGCCTTACTGGTCTTGTGCTCTGTGAAGGGAGGGATTATACCCAAGTAAACAGCAGGAAAATTAATACCTACTATTCTCTTCCTTCTTTTGTTGTGAGCTTTCTTTCTCTTATAATCATTCAAGGCAAAAGCTATTTCAATATTAACCCAGTTACATATTAAATACAATAATTATTGCACAGAACACTAAACTATTATGCCCTTCCTCTGGCATGATCTTACAGGAAATTCTGTATCAGTGGTAAGGTTTAGCCCGTGGTGTTCTTGAACCGTGGTGTTCAAGAGCCGTGAGATTTCTTTCAGAGGAGTGGTCATAGTTACTGATTTGTCTGCTAATTTCAACTTAATTTAGTCTAGAAATCCAAATGAATTCCTTTCTGTGGTCTTATTGTGGTTTGGGGTAATTGAATATTTTTGAAGGAACACATAATCCTGTCATTGGGCTGAGGTTTTGGCAAATACTGAGAAATACTAGAACGTTTAAATATTTGATGATGCGGATGTCAGTGTACATTATATGATGCACATTTTCTGGAATTATAGGTAATACAGAATGAAGCTATGTTGGTCAAGTTCTTCGACTTCCCAAGAATAATGTGAAAGATCTTTCTTCACCCGTATGGTTGAAACTCTGGTTTGATAAACAGAAAACAATAGTCTCTGCTTTCCGTGGCAGTAGGGTTCCCACTGCTTCATCTCTTTTTCAGAGCCTGATGGTGCATGACCATGAAATGACACCCTGAGTGTATTTGTGTGGTCAGTTTAATATATTCCTGAAGCTCTGCTATTTCTTAAAAGTTACAATTTTTGATCTTGGTTTTTCAGAAATTGCTGAACTTGTACATTTGATGACTCACAAACATTAGAGAGGTCAACTTTCTTCATGGACCTGTGATTAGCTGTCCATGACTCAGTGTTATTCAAACTGGAATATGCAATGGTTTTCAAATTACAGCTGTATGATAGCATTGTGGGAAAGCGTGTGGAAAAAACATTGGAAATACTGGGAGGATGCACATCCCCCTTTAAACTGTGGAGGCTGTACATAAGTTACCCTTGGAATGTATATTCTGCCAAAATAACCTCTCTTCATCATATTCTCCATATTTTAAAAGTCAGGAGAAATAAGCAGTCATTAAATTAATTAGTGATGAAACAAAGGTGAAGTTGGGATTTCAAGGCTTTACAGACACACGGGTTAATATTTCTGTAGGAATTGATGGGTTTCTGCAGTCTCTGGTGTTTACAAATCCTTGTTGTCAGCCATGTATCATGGAAAGCAGGACTGCAGAAGGGTTAATATTGTGTTTTTCAAGTGGATTCTTTGGCCAGTTTTGCAGTTGGTATGCTTCCCTATTGTGCAGGAGATACTTAGTATTGTTATTAATATCTCAGGATGTTAATGGCTGATTTTGGCAGTGGGCAGAGCAATAGTTTGAGGATAGTGCGGGTGCCTGAACTGTACCCCCTGTATGAAGCGTGCTGGTATGCGTGTCTTCTGTTTACTTGGCTTCTAAGCTTCAAACCTCTGCCAGCAAATAGGGTGAAATAGTAACGGGGCACATCAACTCTGGATCCATTCAAATACAAACAGATTGCCTGAGGGCTCTTTATGTAGTTACTTTTACTCAGAAAATACTAAGATGTATCACAACTGGATCTTGTCTCTTTACATTTATGATCAGACTTGTCTCTGTCTCAAAACCAGTACAGGCAGCCTGCTTGTGAAATTGTGTATCTGAGTAGTTAGGAAGGAGTAGCATGATTGCTAGCAAGGCCTTGTTGGGAATTGTTTGGCAGAGTCTGTGGGACAGACAGAAGGCAGTGATATGGGACTCTGTAGATTCAGGGGGCACTTTCATCTTGGAAAGTGTCAGGGGAGAAGTGAAGGAATGAGAGCAAAGGTATCCAGGAGCATTGAGCATGTGATTTTTTTTTTTAACCTCCCAACACTGAAAAATTCTTATTTAATGTCATAATATATTCACCTCGGGTAAGCAATTAAAGTTAATTTAAAAAAAGCCAAACAATCACTCTGTGTGAATGCATATAAAATACACATGTAATAATCTAGAAAACTAAGGTATGTATGCGATAGTGCAGTTATTTTGGGCTGGAAGGTTGCTCAGATCCCTCTTTAGGTGTTAAAAATGAATTTTTAGGAATGGAATATTTTTTTATGTGACAAAAAAAAAACTTTAAAGGGAAGAACCTTTCCCTGTAACATGTTTTTTAATAAATTTCTTCTAGCTTGTTTTGCTGAAGACAGTTGGACAGAATAAGTCAGGAGCAAAGGTAATATGAAAAAAATACATTCTAAACTGCTTTGAGTTCAGCAACTGCCCCAGAAGATTCTGGGAATCATTTCTGTAGACCGAACAGCCTTGGGTTGTTCCACAGCTGGTCAGGAAGGAGCTGGTTCCGTTCCTGGTAGGAGCCCTTGGACACAAGTCTGCGCCTGGCAGGAGGAATTGGTTTGGTTTTCTTTGAATCCATCTCACTTGATGCTATGGACTTGCAGAACTGAGGTTACATTTGATTCTGGAAATCAAAGCATTTTTTTAACAGGTAAAAGGTCCAAGAAGTGTATTATGCCTGGACAAAATGATGTGGTATGGATTTTTGCATGAGAAATTATTATTTTTTTATTTTTCTATACATGTGCTGTATTTGTACTGTGTATTTATAACTCCTAAACAAAATTTTCAAAAAGAATGTTTATTAATTGTAACTAAATTGTATTTGCATTTCTATGGCACTTAGTGTTGTGGCACTCTTACAAATTCCCCAAGGTGTTGATTCTCCCTGGGCACTGGATGTTAAACTGCTCCAGTAGTTTATGAATCTCAGATCTTGATTTTCAGGTAATTGAGAGAAAGCATGAAGAGCAGCTATATCCCCAGGGCTCCCTGAAATTCTCTTGGTTACTGGGGTAAGACGATTTCAGTGGCTGGTTTGGAAAACTTCAGCCAGAGTCACTCAAGGTCAGAGGAAAGTTGGACACATCAGAGAAACAAAATCTAGAAAGGCAACTCTTCCCCATTCCCTGAAAATACAGCAGCTTAGAAGGTGCAGCTTTACAGAACTCTGTAATAATAACTCTGTTTTATTATGAGATGAAGGTGAAAAATACTTCCCAGATTTTTCCCCTTTATGTTTTCATCATAACAGCAGCCTTAAATTTTGCTATAGGAAAAAAATGAGGTTTTCTATCTCTTTATTCTCCTAGTACCAACAGTCTAGAGCTGAGGGTTGCTTTTCAACCCTTGTTAAACTTAAGAATCAAAGTGTGAAGCATAACAGATTGATAAATTCAGTCTCTGGATCTTTGTCCTAAATTAATTTATCTTTTCAAGCATTCATATGCAAACTCAATTGGAATTAAGGCTTAAAAATCCAAATGAATTGAGCTTGTCACATCTGTGATTATGTAGAAATAGGGCTTTACTCTATGATATTAAAGCAACAAATGACTGGTGTATCCCTAGGACAGGCAGACCATCTTTCTCAGTATAGTCTGATTTTATCATTTATAGTTCTTTGAATATCCCATATAATTTGCACTTTGGAGATAATGTAGACTTTTGAAGATCTTCAACATGGAATTTGTATTTTGTTTTTGTGGTGAGAAGCAGAGAAATAGGGAACAACCCCTCTCATAATTTATGTATCATGACCCAGCATCTCGGAGCCTTGGGCTATTATTTCAAAATCCAATATATTCAAACTTTGGCCTCAGAGAGCAGTGGGATCAGTACACAAGAACAACAGAGTGATAAATATAGATTTTTCATTAAGGAAAAGACTATATCCTGTCATTTTTGAATCAGCATTGGAAGGAGGATCTGAGAATTCATAGCCTCCTGTAGACTCCGACATTGTTTTTGTTCCAAAAAAGGGACTTTTCCCAGCCTTTTCACCTTGCTGTGAGTGAGGCACTGCTGCCATGCAGAAATAAAATTTTAATATGCGCTAAAGGAGGGATCGCTTAACACTGTGACATTTATTTAATGCAAGTCAGTTTTGAGCTGTGCATAATGAGCGGGGAGATGTGGAGCCGTGGTCATTGCTGGGTCCAGATCGTGCAGAAGAGCAACGTGGATCCAGGTGCAGGACCTTGGCTTGGGGTAAGCTGGGCTGCCTCTCCTACCTGCACCAGAAACTAGCTGTTTTACTCAGATTATACACAGGATCATTCTTTGGAGCACAGAAACCCCCGATTTCTGGGATGAAATGGGGCTCCTGGATGGATGGCATATGCTTTTTGGCATCTCCTGGCTGAATGTCCATATGTATGTGAAAGCACACCACCCCTATGGAGGAGGGGGATCTGCTTCAGTTCTGGAAATTGCTGAACTCCTCAGAGCTGTTAACATATGTGATATTCTGGGAGACTTTCCGATTCTAGGAATGCTTTTTTCATTTAAACAGATTTTCACTCAATTTCCTTAAATAGAGCAGCTGTGATAGTGTACAAACAGAATTTGTGCTGAAAAGTAATTCTTGTGCTGTTTGTTTCATTCTCAATGAAACAATTTATCTTCTTGTTTTGAACCCAACAGTCTGATGCTTGTTGCTGGAGAATGCACCAAACAGTGAAAAGTTTTAGTTTGTGCAGTAAATTTAAGAAACCTGTGATTTTTTGCTGGGCTCAGATGTCGCAAAAGCATGTTTGACCTCATCTGTCAATATGTGTGTACCTCCTTAACCACATGTACTTCAGATTTGAATGTAGACAACAATGCTGGGGAGGACTTGGGATGGACTTGTTTGTATGTGGTGATTATATATTGCTGTTGTACCTTTTGGAGATTTACAGAGGAGACCTGTGTTTGATTTGGTGGGAGGGAGGGTGGAGGTGGAATGATAAATTATGGTCTTGCTTTTCAAGTCCTGACAGGAAGATGCTTTATTCTGTATTGTTATCAATGAGAAAACAAAATTACAAAAATAATATTATTTCAGAAGTTTTCTGCTTGCTTTTAGCTGACAGGTCTCAAAGTGGATATAGCTTTTTCCACCTGCAATCAAATGTAATAAACCATCTTCACTGCAGAAGTCAAATTCCTGGAAAAAAAGAAGTTGGAAGCTCACACTTACACCATAAAACCTTGTTTATTGCGCCCATCAGTCTTGGAAGATATGCCCCACAATGGGGTTTGGTAAAGCCATTACAAGGTGCCGTATGAGTTCCATTTGCCTACAGTAAATAGAATGTCAGAAGTGTCAGGGGGAAATAAATATCGGGCTGGTTAAAAGGGAGCAGAGATGGCTCAAAGCATCATTGAGAGGATTGATTTATCTGGCATGCTGTAATGACTGCAGATGTGGATCTGTTATTCTAGATGAGCAATGAATTTGATGAGCTGATAACACAGGGCCAGAGAGGCCTGGTTTTAATTACTGATGAGGAATTTATTTGTGAAGCACTGTGATTTACTGAGGGTTTGTTCTGTTATTGACAGGTGACCTTGGGGCTTTTCTCTTTTGATGAATAAAAAAAGTGGCATTTTTTTAAAGGAAAACTGTTTTATCAGTGCTGTGAATACAGCGAGGTCATTTTAGATAGAGTATTGTCTTTCAAACCATCTTTATATATAATTATTTTTTGCAGCAGTTGTTAATTGCCTCTCTCATTGAGATTGTTGTGTATGCTACACTTGCTACTTGAGAGACACTAATTCTGGTGCAGATTGTTGCTAGAAAGAATATGTTGAGCAGAACTTTGTAGTAGAGATCTTAAAGCAAATTAAAAAAAAATCAAATTAACCAAGTGTATATTACTGGGTTGTTCAGCTTTTCAGCAGCATATCTTATCCTGCATGTATTAATTTTACTGTTCTGATTTTTCTTCAATATCACCAAGGGGAGAAAATACAGAGAATTAAAAGGTTTTTTGTTTATCTGTCTGCTTGGGTTTCTTCTTCTTAGTAATCATATTATTTTAATTATTTTAAGCAGCAATTTTTTGGTGTTGTGTCCATCAGGATACACTCTTCTGTTAGGCAGAAAGTTACTGACATACCTGTTATTTTTATACACATATTTTACTTCATTTTCTCCTGCAAAATAGAGTTTTCTTTTTGATCTCTACATACAATGGTAATTTTAGTTTTGATTTCTGTCCTTACACTCTTAGTTCTGTGCTGCGCTTGCAAATTAACATCAGAACTGCATGCAGGTGCTACATGTAGATGTTTTCCAGTTTGTAGATACTGTTTGCTCTTAATTAAGTTTTTTTAAACAAAATAGGAATTAATTTGCACTCAGCATTTTGTAAATAATGTCTTGATAAATGTACCTATAATTTAGGACATGGAGGCAGGATGAGAAGAATTGGGAAGAAGTTCCTTCATTTTTTTACATGAAGACATAACTTCTGGAGATGCTAGGGAAGAGAAAGGAACAAAGGTCACTTGATTAAATGCAGAATGATAAAACCCACCAAAACCCCCTCTGAAGCAAACACCTCCTCTTTCCCCCCCGCCCTGTAGTGGAGTTTTGTTCCCTTGCTTTGCCTTGCCTTTTCTGTGGGATTTTCCATGGAAAGGGAGCAGTTAGCTAATCATGAATAACATGTATCTTATTATAAGCACTCGGTGTTTAGCTCTAGGGATAGTATTTCAATTAAACGCATCTGACAATTTTAGATTTGCTCATGACTTAAATATTGAAATGAAGTAAACTGCAGTTAATAACAATATTAGACAATTTTCTGTTTTACAGGTTTACTGCTTTTAGGTATTTTTTTGCTAAAACCAATTTGTTTTTTAAACCAATTAAGTATATTTCACCCATAAAGATGAATATTTTAAGTAACAACAACAAAAATCTGTCTCCACCTTATTCATGGAGCTCAGTTCAGACTATTATGTGGGACTTCCCTGATATTAATAAAGTGAAGAGAGATCTATTGCTTGAGTTTTCACCAAGGCTTTGGATATTTCTATGCAGTAATTGCCAGCCCAACCTTTGGTCTGGTGGATGACCTGCTGCTGCTGAGGTTGGTTGACTTTTGTCATTGATTACAGCAGGAGATGGCTGCAGGCCACAATTCAGAGCGATTGCAGTTCTAGTTATAAAATTTCGATTTTTAAAAATCACTTCTTATGTAGCATCTTAACATGCACAGTAAATATAACAGAATTAACAGACTTGGAAGTTTTTATAGCTTCTGTGGGACTGGGCTGAACTTGTAAACAATGCTCCAGGAAGACACATTCCTTATTGCTGCTTTCCTGAGTGCCAATCTGTGTTTTGTGGCACTGTAAGTAGCAGGGATGGAAGGGACAAATAAGCTGTTGTATGGGAACTCTGCTTGTTTAGAACAGGGTTTACTTTTTTTTCCTCCCTCATGGATAATTAATGTAGTTCTTATTTTAAGGTTACAGTCTGCTGCTGAATTGCTTCTTGCTGTTGTGGGAAGGTTCTGTGATAGTTGTGTGTGTGAAAATAATTTCTTTTGCAAAGTTTGCATTATAAATTAGCTGTGATTTTTCCCAATTTCATGCCCTTCTGTGAAAGCCATTTTACTCTGTGTATCCTGTGATTCCAAGCTGTTGGGGTGAGGGAATTGGTGCCTTCACTCGCCTTTCACCCCTGCCTGGCCACTTTGTGATTAGTGTTTAATACCTCCAGCTTCATTGTCTGGATTTACTGATGCTGTCAGGCGGGTGTGAAACTTGTGAATTCCAGCCCACTACAGGGAGTTGTCTTTGCAAAAGGAAAATGCAGCCTTGGGTGTGACCTGGACTGGATATTTAAGGAGTGCTATGTTTTAATTTCTGTGTGTGCTGGTGTGATGTCGAGATGATCCCCTGCTGCTGCTCGTCACTGAAGTCTGGTGGCAGCCCTGAGCTACCCGTGCTGCCCTGGGCTCCAGAAAGGGACTCTGCACCTGTGTATCTGGAGCTGTAGGGGTAGAGGGGTATCTCTCTAGTGAGTGCTGTCTTTCTGGGCTGTGCAGGGATGTGCAGGAGTACCCAAATTTAGCTACTTGAATTGCCTCTGCTGTCACTGCATGGCGACGTGCAGCATGCAGCAGATGCAGCAGAGGGCCTGTGAGGCAGATGATCAAATTTATTTGGAATATGAATGTCTCTGTAGCAGTGCCTTACTTCAGGACAGTCTGTAAATAGACATCAAGGCTCTATTATGAATTACATTTTTTTTTTTCAAAAATTGTTTGCTGTTATTTGAGCATATACGACATTGTATTTTGTTAGATTTTTCTAATGTATTTATGCAATCATATATATGTGTGTTTTTATATATATAGATACCTCCTAAAAGCATCTAGAGATGCGCTTTTTGAATGTTTACCTCACAAACACTGAGGTTTTGCCCATAGCAAGGTGGATCATGAAGCTGTCTGTGCCTCAGCACTTGCATGCAGCCAGTAGAGTGTGTTACTGCATCTGCCCTCATTAGTGCAGAAGCCTCAGAACAGGAATTAAGGCATGTCAGATGTGTTGAAGCTGGAGATGTTAAAATGTTTGTAGCTGTTGCTACCTGGCAGGTTGCACAGTGCTGCTGAAATATAAACAGCCAGTCTGTTCAAGGGCGAGTTATTCCTGGCTATCCCCTCATCCGGTGGGATAGAACACTATTTCAATTAACCACTTCTCAGTAGTTGTATGAAAACTGTGAAGCTGGAAGCAAATGATATTTTCTCCTGTAGAGAGTGGTGAGAGTAAAGGTAGTTGGAATGAAAAGTACTGGTGCAGCTTAATTGAGATAGCAAATGATGTCCTACGGAGCAGGGTGGCACAAAGGTGAAAAGCGCACATCTAAATAAATGTCAGGGAAAGGATTAAGTGTTCATTTGAAGATGTGTATAGCAGTACTTCCTGTAAAGAGTCGTAATTAATCTCGCAGTGTGAACTTTTTGACCATATGACAGTGTAATAGGGGCCCAAACATTCTAATTCAGGATGGTGCCACGTGCTCCAGAATGAGGAGCTCAACTGTTCTGTCATGTAAAGCTGGTTCTGGCTGGCTCTGAAGTTACTGGTGTCTTAACAAATCCACAGTTGTGTGGAACAGAGCAAGTATGGCTCACGTCTGTGGAGTTTTATTAATACAGGAAAACTTTTTATCTTTTTCTGTCAGGATTTTTGGTGATTTCTGCGAGTGGTGTAATTGGAAAAGGTTGCAGGAATGCTGCTTGCTTTCCAGCAGTACCTGATGTCCTGTTATGTTTCATTGCTCTTTAGGTAGTTGTTTTGTAGAAATTCCCGAATAGTTTTATTTGCACAGTTGATAAAATTAGATAAATTCTGCACTCTGGCTGGAGTTCTTTCTTGTTCCTGTTGAAGGTATTTTCTTGACTTGAAATCCTGCTCAGGTTCTCCTTGCATGGGACCTCTGTTTTTAAATGTTATAGAACTCTGTACCTTCCAAAGGGGTGCAGACCTGCAGCTGGTATTTTTTCTTGGTGTTTGTACTGGTAATTGATGTTGTTAGAAGCTGTGTGAGATCCCTTACTGCTTCCATTGTCTCTGTGTGTAAAACAAAAAGAAAAGCCACACCTTGGTGGCAGTAACTTAGTGTTGAGGGGATATAAATGAACATTCTAGAAGATCTGGGTGCCTATTTGCTATTCTTCTCTGGTGTTTCTCCCTGTGAAGACTGTGTTTATAGATTTCTATAAATTTGTCAGGTGAAAATGAATTGTAATTGTATTATGATTTATTTATCAGGCTATTTTACCAAGCATACCTCCAACAAGGTATAATATAATGTGGTGTTCATTTACATAATTTGGAAGTGAGTAGTAAAACATGCAGCATTGCAGAGTTCATCTTCAAACTCAGATTATTGGCACCGCCAATAACAGCTCAGATGGGATAAAGCAGCTCTGTTTATAGACACTCTCACACTCAACATAATCTCAGGTTCCAAGTTTTTTGTCACTACATAAAAAGTAATTTTTGGCTTCTATCATTACTTTGAATCACTTTTAAATATTTTTTTTCCTGCGATATAATGAAAGAAATACCAGTTGATTAGTTAGTCTTTATCTCTTCTTGAGAGCTGAAAAAAGATCCAAATTTTAGGAGCAGTTTTGATGGAAAAGAAAACACAGAAATCCATTCCTTTACTTTCCTAGCTCGTGGTGTTAGTGTTTGAGCAGATACTGGATATTTGTGGAAATATCTGTAAGTCTTGAAGGTTTCACAACTTCCATCACAAAACTGTGTTACTATGGAAAAGTGGCATTCACTCTTTTGACAAGTGTGACACTTAACGAGGAATAAAAATAATACAAACCACATAATACACAAACTGAGGAGGGAGTTGTCTGCACAGACAGTTTGTTGACACTTTGTTGGAAAAGATCTCTGTGATCTGTTTGTTGGGAAGGATCAAAAATACACTGGAATTGGACAGGGTTGTGAACGTTTTGTGGGGATGTTGCTACATATACATACGTTCTAAATTGGGGCAGAGCTGTTATGGGCTCGGGGCCTTGGTGTTGAACAGAGAGACTGTCCAGGGATGGGGAAATGCCATCAGTTTGTTAGGAAAAAAAAATGCAGAATCCAGCACTTGAGCGCTATTTCAGAATGAAGATATTTCTTCACAGCTTTCCATGATGCTAAATGTAAGGTGCGCAGCTCTTTAGAAATTGGAAAAAATAGTACGTGTCTTTATATTTTTTTTTCTTGTTAAGATTGTTTTCCAAACATGGATGCAGCGAGACAAAAATGTGCAGCTTTCTCTTGGCGTAGGCTGTCAGAAATGACACGAAGGTTTATTTCTGCAACGTACAAAATTGTGCTCATATAATTGGTGCTCCTTTTTAAATTTTTTATTTTTATTTTTAAACTGTGTTTAGAGTTGGCTATAGTGGAGTTGAGCGTTTGGTGCTTTCCCCGCACCCTTTTGCCTAAGGTCTGGGGGCAGAGCATCGGTGTTTATGTGTCGAGTGGGGTGGGCTCTGGTGCACCTTGTGCACAGAATCGCCCGCGAGATCCATCCTTTCTTTCCATCCTTCCCATCCTTTGTTGTCCTTTCCCTGCTCACAGTCGGGGCTGAGGGCTCCAAGCCAGCCCAGCTCACTATGGATGTTGTTCTGGAGTCTTTTGAATGTGGATGTGAAGCAGTTTGTCTGTCCTTTGCTTCGCAAGAATTCTCTTTTTCAAAAACAAAGCTGTGGCTATGAAGTAGCCTATTTGTCCTAAAACTTATGAAAAGGAGGGGGAGGGAGTGCTGGGACCCATCTTTGTAACAACAATCAGCCTTTGTAAGGTTTCATTCCAGGCTAATGGCTGGTGAAATTGTTCTGGGTAGTTAAAATGAAATGAAATGAATTAAAGAACATGAAGGAGAGCAAGCAGAATGGTTTATTGCTTTTCTTTGAAGGCACAATAGCTATACTCTGTCTCTTTTTGTTACTCATATCTATGTGGCGGATATTTAAAGTCAGGGGTTTGAATAGCATGATGGCTAAATGAGGGCTATAAATCGAGGGCTATGGTGCAAAATTCTAGTGCCAGCAAGTACTAAAACACAGTATCAAAGAGGCTGGGGTCTAAAATTGTTTTAGACTGATGAATATGCAGACATAAAAACAACAGAATACAGATATTCCCTATTTGAAAGCTCCAGAAAAAACTAATGAACAGTTATTTTAAAAAGGAAAACAAATGTTTTAAACGCATTAATGCTTTCAATTTATCCTGGAATGTTGCTGGTATTTCCTTCAAAGTCTGCCAGTCTGTACTTAATTTTAATTAAGAATGTGAAAAACATTAAGTAGTCAAGTATTTTTGTTAATAGTAAGATGTGAAAATGTCAAGAAGTTGGTGTAAAGTATTTAACTTATAAGCCTACAGACATAGGCAAAAAAAAAAATAGTGTTACCATACTGATAGCAGCGCAAAAGTTCCCTGGAATGCTATAATGCAGCTTAGAGAGCACCTGGTTTAAGACTGTTGTTACACAGCTGAAAAAATAAAGTGTCATATCAGGTTGGGGTCACATTTGTCTAAGAAAAACTAACAGGAGGATTTCTATTGTCAACACAGGAGATGAGCAGTACGATAACAGCAAATTATGCTCTCTGATCCATCCTGTGTTTTAGGAGTGACTTGAGATTAAAGCCTCAGCTAGGAATTTCATTACTCTTACACATTTTTCACAAAGGCAGTATTTGCAAAAACAGTGGTAAAGAAGGGTCAGAAATTTTCATGTAAGCATGAGATCATTTTTGTCTGTGTATGTGTGGGCATACCTGTATATTTGTGTGTGCACTACTATAAGCATGTTTAGAACCCCAAAAGATACTTAATACAAAGTAATGTAAATGTAATGTAGCGTTAACCTGCTTAGGTCTTGGGCTGAGAGTGTGGATGTTGGTTAGTATTTAGTTCATGTCTGTTAAAGGTCTGGGTGTTTTTTGTTTGCTTTTCATTTTTTTGGTTTTAAAACTTCAGCATAAGAATACAAACTAAAGTTGAAGATAATTTAGAATATGATGAGTTAATAAAAGGTAAAATGCTTTTTAGGAAGTAACTAAGAGTAAGTTAGTTACTAACTAAGTGAAGAGTGAAGAGTACAGAACTTTGTTACTTTCCAAACAACAAAAAAATACAGTTCTGGTTTATTATCATTCAATTGAGCAAAGCCCAGAGTCTGGGAATATCCGTTTTCAGGATTTTAGTGAACAGTGGCTACTCCAGGGTTTTGTAGTTGAGTTTTCATGAGCAGTTGCAGGGCTGAGCCTGGCACTGTCCCTCAGTGTCCCTGTCATTTTCCCTACTTCTTGCACTAAAACTCAAGGCTTCTTTCCTACCTTGAGGGAGGGGACAGGTGTGTAGGGAGCAGGTCTCCCAGGTCATGGGTTGGCATGAGGTAGCAGGTTTATTTATGGGGTTGTGCCCCTGGGTTTTGCTGTCCAGACCTGCCAGCAGTGCTGGGTGAGTTGTCCCGTGGGACTCTGCTGTTATGGGTGGCACCAGAGAGATTTTCACCTCCAGAGTGTGTCAGTGCATCCTTGCTGGGTGGAGAGCTATCCAACTCCAAACCCATTGCTGTGTCGTTTACTGAAGGAAGATCAAACTCCTGAGTCAAACTTGGGCCCGTAGAAGTAGAGCAGGTGTGGAACACGGGAGTAGATGACAGCTTAGGTGTGTTTCCCTGGGTGTTCTTCAGTTGCTGTTTAACTGGTTTTAGCTGCTTGCTTAGCTCAAGCAAAGACTGCTTGAGGATGACCTATCCAGTTCTATCAGTGGCAGGTACAACAAGCCTTGGAACTTCATCAGAAGAGGAACTTGGGATGTGTGAGCAGGGATCTGACTTGTAACCTGAGCATTTCACATGGGTGAAGCTGCTGCACAACTTCTGGTAGAAAGCAGCACTCTTATTTTTATCATGTATTAAGGAAGTTGATCCATCAGATTCAGGAGATGGATCAGCTTCAGCCATGTGGCCTGGTGTAAAATTGCCATTTGGCATTGCCCATCTATTGTTGCAGAGCACTTAGCGCTGCACGCGGCTTTGTTTGTAGTTGTACCCTTTTTTAATAAATCAGTGTGAAAGGTATTTCTTTGCAGATGCTTTGCCATCCATAGGGTGGATGAGAATGTAACTCCGTAACAAGGGATGGGCTTTGTGCTCAGTTGGGAAGAAGCCTGCACAAGAGCTCTCTACCTTATTACCTTGTTCTTGTATCCTGTTGGATGCTTTTTAAATGCCTGAAATGTGGTAGGTGACTGACATTTGCTTAGGCAGACACCAGGAAAAGCTTCTTGATAGTTATGCATTTAAAACTTTGAAAGAACAGTAGATAGATGTCCGTGGAAATATTTATTACATCCATATGAAATGGCCCATTTTTTAGCGGCTGCTGGTGTATTTCCATAACAAGCATGTTCCACTGGGATTGTGTTTACTTTAATAAAATTTTTCACTGCTTCGCTCTGATCGTATCTGTTCTTGGATAAGAATAGTTTGCAGGGCAAAATGAATGAGTGGCTTTATGCATAATACAGGAGTATCAAATTAATCAAAATGTAAGGTGCTTTCTGCTTTTTAATACCGACTAAATGTTTTTCTTGCAGAAGTTAGTTGAGTTGGCTGCAAAATAGATTGTTATATTGAAAGGTCTTTTTTTTACATGACCCTTAAAAAAGATTTGATTTTTTCTTTATAAAAAGGTCGTTTTCCCACAACTCATGTGAGAAGTACTCTAAGAGGTGGCTATGGGCAGAAGGAGGTAGTAGAGTTTGTGTTTAAGAGGCTTAACTTATGGCTTTTGGGAAGCTGTGACACATATTAAGGGGTTCTGAAATCCAGAACAGTAGCTTATGAGTTGGGTTTCTTGGATTTCCAGCCTGATTTTTCCTAAGTGAAGGATGTTCACTGTTGAGCCAGATTGTTGTCTTCTAGTTTTTATTGCCATGGCTGATGTTCTGAGCAGCTCGTGGTGGAAGTCTGGAGGCATTTCATACCTGGGTGCTTTAAATAAAAGGAAATTAAAGTGGATAAAAGCCTTCTGCAGGTGTACCAAGCCCCTGGCATTGCTGCACACCCCAGTCAGTGGCACCAGCCTGTGGTGTGGCACCCTACAACTGGCACTTTGATTCTGAGAAAGTAAAATGCTTGAGGGAAAAAGGCAAATAGCGCAGGGCCTCCACCTCTTTCTCCTTTCCCCCCCATATACTTTGGATCCTTGTACAATTGCTTTGTTCAGAAGCAGCCTGGGATGCTGCTGTCTCTGCTTCCCTGAAGCTGCTCATGGTGTCTCTGGTACAGCTGTTGTCTGTTCATAAGCAGCAGCTTTGAGGTGAGAGGTTGGTCTCTGTTCTCACTGCCCCGAGCCTTTTCAGCTGTTTTGGTGTGGAATTTTGCAGAACAGTTTTTCCAGAATAATTTTCTGATGTGTTTTTATGGTCGATCTGCACATTTTGCAGGAGTCTGATAGTTCCCAAGTAAGGAATGTGCTGTTCAACATTATCGTTTTTGGACTATGCTTTATGCCACTGATGAATTCTGTAAAAATGTAGGAAATTAGCAGTAATTTAATGTGGAATAAGAAACGAATAATACTGATCTTTCAGGGTTATTACATTTGGTTTTAAAGGTAGATGAAGTATTAACACCTGAGACTGCAGCATTGACCGTGGCAGTGTCACTGTGAAAGCATGACGACTGTCGTTTTACTTCAGAGATAATATAAAGAGCAGCCCACTTTAAATCGGGTGATAAACTTCCTTCTCCGTGCTGTGGCTGGAAGAGTTTTTCCACTGAGTTTCAACAAAGGGCAGATTCACAAATTCTGTTCTGCCAGACAATGGGGGTTTGCAGTGATGGTGCTGCGAATTTTCCAGTTGCTGAGCATTTCCCATGAAATGCTCTGGCCTTTTCTTAGCTGTTGTGCTGGAAACCAACTTTCAGAATGAGTTTGACGTATGTAGAAGTAGAGATATTTCCAGATCTTGTTTTTGGAAATATTTGTGGTGTTTTGTCTGTGGAAAATAACATTGGAAGTATGACATGTGTTACTGTGAATCCCTTTTGTTGAGGAAAAGAACAGTTGATGATTTTGGAGTGTCCAGCTGGGCACCCCCAGGGTGAAAAGTGCTGAGAAGAGATCTTTGAAAAGGTAAAAAGCCTGTTTTCAGTATTGCAAGTTTATTTTAATGAGAAAAATAACTTTGTTTGCAAGTGGAAACCTTTGGTTTAGCTTAATTATATGTTTCTAATTCTGCAATTACTATTTCAGTTGTGATAGCCTCAATACCGTATTCAGTATGACTTTCAGAAGTTTTATTAATTAATTTACTAAGAGCAGATTGCATGTGGCCTTTGTCGATTATTGTATTTTTAATAAAATACAAAAATTTGTGAAAGCCTTTCACAGCAGTTTGAGATTTAAATTTAAAATAAAAGTAGTCATTGAAAACAGATTTTTTAAAGCAGTTTTGTCAGAAGAAGTAAATATTAAATGTGTTAAGTGTCTGTTCAGGAATGCAAACAGGCTGTGTATTAATGTATGACTCTCTAAGGCATCTCCCACTCTCTTCTGCTATTTTTTTTCCTCCCTGCACTATGTTTGCCTTTTTTGATAAGTAAATGCATAATGAATTTAGGGAGTGCTGGGAGACAGGAAATGAAAGAAGTAGCCATTTAATACTGGTAATAATACATATTTTGGGCATCAAACCTTGAATTAAGATGAAAAAACTAAAGTAGATCACTAGAATAAGTTCGTGTGATACAGGATTTAAAATTGCTAATGAGTAAATGCTGCTGAGGATTTGGGATTTCCTCTCCCTTTTTCCTGTTCCTTCAGAGCCCAGAGCGTATCTGACAGCCTTTCATATTGAGTTTTCATTTTTGAATGTAACAACATAGTAAAAGTTTAATAAAATAGAACAGGGTGCATGGTTTCAATTTCTAGGGGTGGGGTGGTGTTTTTTTTTTTTTTTTCTTTTAAGCAGTTTAGCAGAAAGCAATTAAGAGAGCTCATTCTAGTGGCTAATCAAAATCATAAACCAAAACACAAAATAAAGGCAAAGTATAAATTAGTGCTACTGAAAAGATGTTCCCAAACCAGCTGTGCTTACATACATCAAGTTTACATTATTAACTGCACCATTTCTCCACCAGTATGTTGTCAGCACAGTGGAATGAAGCCTTCATCTTTACCCATTATTTCCTTTCATGAAAACTAAAATAACTCCATCATAAAATAAGGGGGAAAATAAAGTCACATAAGATGCAGAGTTGGAAATGTGCCTTTTCATTCAAACGTTCTGCTTAAAAAAAAAAGAAAGCGGTGAAGCTGCACATGAAGAGTTGAAGAGGGACTGCAGAGCTGGCTGAGATAAAGATGACAGATGGGTGAGGGGGCTGGCGGGGCCCGGAGCCCCCCTGTTGGGGCTGACAGATCCGTCCAGCAGTGGCACCAGGGCAGGGAGGCATCAGCTCCAGTAATGGAGAGATGTCTGCTGGAAAGATTGCTCTATCACCGTGATGGGCTCCTCACACGTTATAAATCTGAGATTGTTCTGGGCTGCCGCGGAAATGAGCAGCTCCTTCTCCCTCCCAGAATGAAATGTCGGGCAGGGAAAGGGACACAAATGAAAAGCAAAAGTGAGGAAAGTTATCTTTTTAACGTAAATCTCTTGTGGAAACAATATCAGAGCCATTAGTGGTTTGAAAAACAGCACTGTAGCAATTTTGGCCCTATGCAGTGCAGAAAGAAGTTGTTTTATGGCCTCTCCTCCCTCCCCGGTGCCTTTAATCTGGCTGGTGGAGTGATGGGCTGCTCTTAATTTCTGTGTGGCAAGTGAGGTCCAAGGTGGTGACGGCTCATGGAGCCCCATCCGTGGAGGTGTCCAAAGAATGCCTGGATGTGGCACTCAGTGGTCTGGGCTGAGTGACAAGGTGGGCGTCGCTCACAGGTTGGACGTGATAGTCTCAGAGATCTTTTGCAGCCAAATTGGTTCTGTGATTCCTTCATTGCATTCGGATTGTGATACACAGCAAGGATGGTGTGGTGATCCAGGCCCTCCTGCCCCAGAAGGGAAGCTAAGGATCAGCAGTTTCCAAAGAGTTCTGAAGTGCAGTAAAAAAAGATTGTGGAGCTTGCCTGGAACTTGGATGTCAGAGAAGTTAGAGGATCAGCCCCTGGCACACGGGCACTGCTTGTGGAAGCTGGCCATGGATGCAGCTGTGCTCCCCCTGCCCTTGCTGCCATTCATTTCTGCATCCTGTATGCAGCTTAGGTTCATCTTATGTCTGGTGAAGAAGCACTGCTTCAGGGTTTACTTGAAATCCTTCTGCCTTTGTTTAGAATGCTCTGGGAGTCCTGAGCTGCTGCAGGGTTTGGTTGCCCTGGTCAGCAAATACTGTGGATCCTTCTTATGTCCCAGTAAGGACAGATATGTGAACACAATTTATCTTGCCAAATTTATATGAGCTTTTATTAAGTTTAGGGAGCTTATCAATAGATTTCATAATAGGAAACATGGAAAATTTAGAGGTTATAATTCATCTAATTTGCAAAGGGGAACTCGAAACACACTTTGTTATTAAATATAATTCAAACCAGACAGAAAAGGGGATAGTTAGATACAATGTCCTGTGAATTTCCATGGGTAGACTACGCAAAGCTGACTCAATAGGTGTGTTTGCTAAGACTACTGATTTTTCTAGACATGGGAAGGGCTGCCATTGCTGTCTGGACTTCTGTAGAGCCTGTAGTTAAGGAAATTCCTGGACAGGTTGGCAAAAAAGGGGGAAAGCAGCTTAAGCTTGTTCAGTGTTACTTGATATTATCATACTTAAGAAAGGTTACTTGATTGAGTTTTCAAGGATTTTTTGTGTCTGATTTTATTTAATGTTTTTAGTGATCACCTAGACATAGAGTGGATGTGTGGTAATACAGTTTGTTGATGACAAATGTAAGAAGATATTGTCAATATACAGAAGAATAAAGATAACAATTTGGTAGCTTGAGGGACTTGAGTAATGGAAATGAGACAGAAATTTCTAAATTACAGCGCCAGTAATTCACTTGGGACAGCTGCTAAATCTGAAACACTGGGCCAGACAAAATAATGGAGTTGATTAAAAGAGACTCTTAAAGGCACCAAGAAAGAATGGTGTAGACAAGTGAGGGAAAGCTCTGGTACATTGCGGAACTCAGATTATTAAAGCTGCTTCAGGAAGCGCCTTGCCTGTCCTGAAGGCATCAATACTAGAGTCTTTGCGAGAACCTCCATTCCTGTCTAGATAATTCCTATTCCCTGGAATTAGATGTGGCTCTTTTTGCTCTCCTGCTGGTGACTGGCTGTCAGTGCAGTTGGGAACAGAGAGGCTGCTCCTCCAAGAGGGTTTTGCTGAAATAGTCCTACCTTCACCTTAACTACGTTTGCTAAATGTTTGCAGACATGTATTGTTTTAATTTTTTTCTCCACTACTTAAAAGGTTTTCTGCCCTCCATGCACATCTCTTTTGCTTCAGTCTCTTCAACAACTATTGTCTCACCTCAGATTCTTGTAACCATCCCATTTGTTTCTCCCTAGATGTTTGCTTATTTGTGTTTGTTGTTATATGTACTTATTTTACATTGTACCTTGCCTTATTGTTTGTCTAATCTGTATGTTCTGACTCTATTATGAATAATCATTTGAATCCCTCCTGTGCCTGGTGGGATATTGAGTTATTTGTTGGACACACACAGTCTGCTGCTTCCACACTGAACCTTGCAGTCTGAAGCAACCTTTGGTTTGTGAGGTGGATTTTTTGCAGGGCAGGGGGAGGATTTTTCTCTTTTTTCTCATTAGAAGATGAGAACAAGCTGAGCTTAATGAATGTTAGAGTATTAGCATCCTGTTGTTTATCTTTCCTTCTCCTTTCTGCCTTCACAAGAGGAGAAGCAGAATTCAAGTTAAAGTGAAGTAAAGGACAACTTCATTCAAATCAGGCAGCATCTCAGGAGGGGAGGCCATGCTTCAGCAAAATAACAGGCCTCATTTTAAAGGGATCCAGGCACTTGCAGTTTATGGAGAGTGAACTGAAAAAGTTTGATTAAAGCCACCCAGCAGATGAGCTGAATGATGAGGGAATGGAAAAAAGTCTCAGAAAGAATGATGGTGGAAAAGACTTCTGGAGGTCATCCTGTCTAAACTCCTGCTGAAGCAGGGTGCCCAGACAGCTTTTAAAGAGATTCATCACGATATATCAGTTTATTATTGCTTAATTTCATGTATTTATTTATTTGACAGTATAGTTCAGACACTTAAACATGAGAGAACAGCCTATGAAGAGTGTAACCCTTCTCTTTTGACTTTTTTTATGTATTCAAGGAATACATAAAAACTACACTGAAATATGTATTTTGCGATTTGTAGTGGATGCTGTAATGATTTGTGCAATTTTTCTCTCAGTAAATTGTCAAAACCCCTCTAAGAATGATTTGCAATTTGGTGACTGGGTCGTGTTGTTTTCCTGCAGCTCTTTGTATTCTGTATTGTTTCATGCAACAAAATTATCTACTATGAAAAGAAATGAATATTTTATTTAATTTATTTAAAACTTTGAAAAATTTGTACATGATTGCAGCAATTTATTCATCATTCAGGAAAGATCCCATAACTGTTCAAACTCTGCTTGTGAGCCATCTGTGTAATGGTCACTATTTCTTTTAGCCATAGGACATGGGGCACAGGCTGTTATTTCTCTTCTCTGTGTCCCTGAAACTGCTAAAAATAGTAGAAAATAGATGGATAAATGGATAAGAAATAGTGAGTAGAAAACAAGAGTTTCCATGTTTTGCCTTTATAGACAGTTGTTTTCCAGTGTAGCTTCTGAGATTTTCTGAGCAGCTTTGGGAGTTTTTCCTGCTCTTCCTCCCAAGTTCTCAGGTCTGTAATGAGGTGTTGTCCTCCCATAAAAATGTCATAATCCTCGAGTGATTTAGAGTGCTTCTGGAGCCAAGATTGATGACACAAGGAATAGTTTGCTGTAATACACTTAAAGGCATCATGGTCTATTTGCCAGAACCAGGAGTAGAGGAACTTGGGTCTCATTGCTGGCCCTGAAAATGATTCGTGTGGTGACCTTGGAGAAATCATCTCATCTCTTTGTGGCTCTGGTGTGCCGGTTGTGGGATGGGGATCTTAATGCTCGTGTAGCCTCATCAGACAATACTGTGAGGAATGCTGTAGGCAGGATGAATTTGCTGTGAGGGGACACCTTAAGTCTATAAATTCCATATGAAGTAAAATTTATCTGCTTTATCTGAGTTTTATCTTTACTAACAGCCTGGAAACAAGTGCATAAAATTTTGTGTGAGTTTTCTCATCAGTCTTGGCTATTTTAGGATCTCACCCGTTTTTCTGGAATCAGAAACTTGCGTCCTTAGCAGGGTGCATTTTCCATTTTAATCCACTGGAATTTACTCGCGATATTTTTCAAATTTATAGTGCCTGTTAAGAAAGGAGGTTTGCCCAGTGGGCCAGTTGCTGTGTTTTAAAGTACATATTTATTATATAATCGATTTCACTCTGCTGTTCTAATATTCAGCAAGGATTCATTTTTCCACGGTTTATGAACCTGCCTTGTGCTCACATACTGCTTGGGAATTGCACATGTAGGGTACCTGTATTGACCTGTTGAAGGTAGAAAAAGCAAAGAAGGGAGGTGGCATATGGCCAGTCTGATTTGATAGACAGATATAATTTCTTCTATTTTCTTTTGATTCTTACTATGTTTATTCAGTTTCAGCAGCTGAGGATTTTAAGAAAAAAAGGTTAATACTAGGAATTCCACAGTGAAGTTTGTGTTTGGCAGCAGTGGGTACTCCTGATGAACATCATTTGTGCCATGGGATCAGTCTTGGCTGCCTGAAGGGAGAGCATCTCTCCTCCCTTTTGTTCTCTCAGTACCTGAGTGACTGTTGGGAAGCTACAGACACATTCGTGCAAGTGCTTTCATATAGCATCTATTTTGATGTTGTAAGTCTTAAATACGTTACAATTCTAGAACAAAATCAGCCTTAGGAAGGATCTCTGCATTGGTGCATGCAGCTGGGGCCCTTCCATGATCATCCAACAGGAAGTGCCTTTCATCAGAAAGCACTGGAAATACGTAGAAATGAAATGAGATACAGTATCTTAGGGCTTGTGTTCAGTTCTTTATGTATCAAAGAAATAAATAGCGGAATTTAACTTGATATAAAAAATTTTCTGGTCCTTTGAGGATGTTTTGTCTACAGTGTTAGAAGATTTTATTACCATTTAACCTTACTGTTTTCTTCTTCACATTTTCTTTTCAAAGACATTAAAAGGAACATATCAGACTGAGAATGGACATGACATTCAGGTTTAAAAACGGAGTGTTTAATGGAATCATGAATAAATGGAAACAGATTTGTCTGTCAAAAATTAAATAGGAGTATTCTTTGATTAATATCAAAATCTAATCTAAAATAGTTATAGCCATTTCATACAGGTGACATCTGTGCTTAAATATAATTTCCTCTCCCTGTTCTGGCATGACTGTTAATTACTTACTCAATGTAGTTCAACATTTAGTTAATAAATATGTCAAGCTTTTACCATGGTGTTCTTTTTGCAGAGTTGTGAATTTGCAATTAGTTTTAGATTTACTACATGGTGACAGACAGTGCTGTATAAATAGAGGTTAAACACACAATTTACATATTAATTTCATGATTCATTTATTCAGTGATTTATGTGGATATAGATTGTATTTAATCTCCGTGCTGTAGTTGTTTCAGGCATGACGAACAGAATCACCACACTGGTGGAGAAGTAATGATGTCTGTATTGAGCCACAGCAGCAAAGAGGAACAATGAGAGATTTGGAAACCCAATTATTCATTAATCTCAATACTTTCTGAGAGGCTGGTGAAAAGCAGTAATAGGTTTGTAAAGCATGTATTTACAGATGTACATGTGTACACATGCACATACACGCTGGGGAATTTGGATACTCCATCTTGTCTCTGTAATAACTCACATTATCTTTAGATTGTGCTCTGTGTCCTGTTCTGGTAACCCTGGAGGCCAGGTTAGTTCTCACCTTCCCATTCTGGTCCTGCATGTATCATGGCATTGTTTTCTGGACTTAATGTACATGTGTGCTTCATTTAAGTGTATGCTGGTTGTTTTATTCCAGAAGTCTATATCTGTACTACTTCTGCTCAGATCATTTGCAGTTGCTCCCTCATCATGTATTACTATTTTAAAAAGGAGCATAAGGAATATTATTTTGTCTGTAAAAACACTTAATATATTTTTTTAATCCATAAGTTTTAATTCTGTTTTATTGAAGAGGAGAACAAAGCATTCATAGGTGAGACGAGGACTTCAGAAAATACATGCTCTGATTTATATATGCCTTTTATACATACACGGATATTAAAGTAGTTAGAGGAAGTCTTTTATAAATACAGGTAGTGTTATAATTAAAGCTCATGCACATGTATTTGGTATGATGAACGTACTAACACAAAGCATATTTTTAGTTTAGTACAATTTTGCTTCCTGCCAGTTGCGAGTATAAAGGTCTCTGAAGTACACATAGATCTTTGACCTAATTTAGCAGATTATGGCCTTTCAAAGGACTTGATACATTTCAGACAGTGTTGAATTAAAGTATATCTCTGATTTTGCTGGGTTCCTGTACCTTGCAGTACTATGTGTGTGAATCCTGCATGCCTCTCATTCCAAGTCTTTCCTGAGGAAAGAGGAAGACTCCACCTTCAGTGTGTTCTCTGAATCACTCCAAACAGAGTTAGCACTAAAAAACCACCAAAAAACACGTAACTGAAGCAAATAAACCAGGATAGGTGAAAACAGATTAAGAAACTGAAACAAAAGACGTAATTACAATAATTACACCTTTAATTCATTAGGATAAATGGCTCACAGCTACTTACTTTTTGGAAAGACAGGGAGGGACCTTTTCTCAGGGACTGTTCTGGGTGCATCCCTGGCTGTGCTGTGCCATCCTCCTGACACCTTTGCATGTGTTTCATGTGTACAGTTTGTGTACATCTCAGGAGAGCATTTTTGGAAGAATGCTCTGATTTTTACAGGGCTGGAAGAGCCACTGATTAGGTGAAAATATTGTATGAATGACCCTTTTGAGATAAAGTACATTGGAGGACAGTGGCCATTATCACCACGTTAACCCCACAACTGGGAGAGGGGGAAATCCTATTTTGCTGTAAGGAATTGCAGCAGTGTGAGTTGAGCTCAGTTGGTGAATGTGGCCAGGTTTTATTAGTGGGAGGTGGTGAGGTAACCGTGCCTCTGGAGGAGCCTGAAGGAGGCTGAGAGCCCATGGGAAGCCCCCACTGGAGCAGGAGCCTGGCAGGACTTGTGATCCTGCATGGGACCCATGCTGGAGCAGCCTGATTCTGAGGGACTGCACCCCATGGAAAGGGATTCACGCTGGAGCAGCTCGTGAAGAGCTGCAGCCTGTGGGAAGGACTCATGTTGGAAAAATTTGTGGAGGAGAAGGATCCCACACTGGAGCAGGGGAAGGATCAGCAGAGACAATGTGTGATGAGCTGAGCACAGCCAGCAACACACCACAGCCATCTGGAGAGTATCCCGGGGGAATATCCCACAGAACTCTTGGGATGCTTTCTCTCCTAGACTTGAAAAGATGAAAAGCAGTCCTATATATATATATATATATATATATATATATATATATATAAAAATTTTTTTTCTTGTATTTGATGTCACAGAAGCTGCACCGGGATGAATTAAAAACTTCTGCCTCTTTCTTATGTCCCCCTTTTGCTCACACATTTGCTCTGTGGTTTTCCTGGGTCCCTGAGCCCACAGGTTGTGTGCAGCACATGTATGGTGTTTCCCTTTATTTACCTGGGGAAAATGGCCAAGTGTGTCTTGAAGCTGCCATTTCTACTTCTTAAATCAAATCCCTGAAATATGCTAGTAGATCTGGAAACTCACTACAAACCCTTGAAAGTGCTCTGTGCTGAGTAGCTGACTGCAGGGAGCAGGTGTCAAACAATATTTAAATGACATTCTCAACAAAATAAATATTGAGCTGCCCTGTCACTTTGGTGGGAGAATAATCTGCTCAAAAAAAAATCCCATTCATTGTAAACTGCCTCTGACATTTGTTCTTCAGGAATTATTTGCAGTTTATCTTCTGAGCTGGAGCCTTTATCAGCACAGCAGTTGAACTGCAGTGCAAAAAAAATGGTAATTGAGTATTTTATCAAACGCTTCCAACAAAACGGACTTTGCAAGTCGTAAATGAAGATTAAAACCATTGTTGGCAGGGATGAACAAATTGGAATGATTTATTATCTGAAACATCAATATGTCACTGCTCAGAAATAAAATAAAAAGAAACAAACAACTGCCCCCCTCCCTGCAAAATGCGCACTTAGTCTCAGCCAAGTGATGGAAGGTAAATACATGTTTTAATTATTTGTGCTAGAGAGGCTGTTTAAAAAAAGAAAAAGAGAGAAGAGAAAGCATCATCATAATGGCACAGCTGCTGTGGGACATTATGTGAGGAAAAGAGACAGTAATAAGAGAACTGTGTCAAAGGAAAGCAACTCTGAATGTGTACTTCAGCTCTCCTGATTACAGAAGGAAGATTAAATATTATAAATGGGGCAATTTGACGGAGTGGATTTACTACTTGCGTTTAACACCTAAAGAGCCAGGGTTTTTAAAAGGAACCTTATCTCACTCATGAAACATCTTCAAAAACAATTTGAGAGGAAAAAATACTACAATATTGTCCTACATACGGTATATAAAAAATAGAGTGGTCAGGAATGAAAGAAGTTAATCTGTTATGAGCTCTGGATCAGTTTCAGATTAGAAAACAGAAGGCATAAGGAGTCTTACAGGGACTGTGGGATTTAGAGATTGTATTTTCTGTATTTCCTCATAAACCAGGAAGCCTTATAGGCTTGATCTAGGGACTTGTTGACCCTTGTTCAGCAAAAGTCACTGCCTGTGACAGTGCAGTTGCTCTCCCTACCATGAAAGCCCAGAAGGCAGCAGTAATTTTCAAGGATAACAGCAAAGCCACTTTACTACTATTTCCCTTGAGAACTTCTTTGTGTAGATATGAAATCTTTAATGCTGGAAAATGGTCAAGTCCAGCCTTTGGCATTCTGTGGCATTAAGTGCCACATCCATGTTTCTTGAACACTTCAGGCATTGTGACTCCTCCACTTCCCTGCGCATTCTATTCCAGTGCACGACCTCTCTTCCAGTGGAGAATTTCTCCTTATTACCCGACCTGAACCTCCCCTGGCAGAACTTAGGGCCATTTCCTTGTCCTGTTGCCAGTTGCCTGGGAGCAGAGACCTGGACCCGGGAGCTGGCAGGTACAGACACATTGCAGTGTTTCCAACCATTTCATCGGATGTTTTTTACATCAGGCAGGATCAAAGGGTTCTGCTTGGATCTTCTGTTTATAAAGAGATCAGACTGGCTGGGGAAAACTTTCCTGGTAGCTCACCAGCTGCTGTTTCCGTGTCTGAATTATGGTAATCACAAAGTTGAAACTTTTCTGTAAGTCAGAGGATGTGAGGCCGCACTTTTAACATCCCCACATCTTTTCATTGTCTTGCTCTTCTTTCTCAATAATTTGCTTTTATCTTGAACACCATGTGGAGGAAAGAAGTAAAAAGTTCTAAGAACAGATTTTGCCCTTTGCTGCTGTATTTGTAGCATTCAAACAAGAGAGAAAGACTTGTGTGTTAATACTCTACATGTTGCGGTTTTTTCCCATTGAATAAAGGAGGCAGTTCAAAAACAAAACAAAGCCAAAACAAAAAAACAGGGACAGAAGACCAAAACAGGAGGTAAAGCCTTCTCTCATCCTGGAGAGCCAGCTCCAGCAAAACCATTCTTGGTGTGAGCCTCTGCGATTTACTAATATTTTCAAGAAATGACTGAGTAGTAGAGAATTAGCTGAAAGAAATACTTGTCTAAGCTTTTGGTAGTTCAGATACAATAAAACCAAAGAGTGATCAGTGAAACCTTTTTGTTCTCCTTTCTTGCAGTACAAACATTGCTGTTCTTCTGTTATCAAAGTTTATGTGTGTTTTCTTTTGTGTATTCAGAAAGCAGACTTGTGTCTGTTTATCATGACTGTTCATTCTGTTTTGGCTATTTTGTATTTTGTAATTGAAACAGCTATGGAAATTGACTGGGGAGATACAGAGCTTGTTTCTGTTCCAAAAATTGTGATTCCCTAGAGTTTGGTACAGTATTAATATATCTTAGTTTTTTTCACTGAAAAACTGAGATTTGTTAGAAATGTCATGCTGTTCCTGTACATTGCTGGGGATATGGTGAGAAAATAATTTTTTTTAAAGAAGACTTTTCCGTTTCACAAGGGAGCTTGCAGCTCGTTACTGGTTTGATGATGGAACATCCTCACCATTAACTTTGTATAACAACTGTGAGTTGTTGTATCTTCTGTGTTGTTGCTTCTGTGTAAACCTCCAGCATTCTGTAGAGTTCCAGATTCCAGACACCTTTCAGCACCGTGCAGTGAAGGTGTTGGCTGGGATTTCGGTGTTGAACAACTCCTCAGTATACTGTACATAATTTTTGTTTGTTGTAATAAAGGTGGAGAGGCTTTGTGCCATCTGTACAGTGTTGGTTGGAAGTTTGTTTAAAACGTTATGTTCCAAAGCGATTTGGAGTTCAGCAGAGATAATATTCCATCTTCCCCAATTAAAAAAAATCAGCTTCAGTAATATAATATTGAGGTTGGAAAGTAAAACTCTTAGTGATTGGGCAAACGCCAAATCTGGGAAATAGCAGCCTTTCCATACACTGGTTACATAACTGCTTGATCCTTTTTTAAATGAAGCTGCTCTTCCAAGGATTTCTGATTTTTCCATGGAATTCTGAGTTACAGGTAGTGTGTTTAGGGAAACCACGTGTTTTGAACTTGTGCTGCAGGAGAGCTGAGTTCAGGGTGTATCCTGTACAGCCTGGGAGAGAGGGAGGGAGGGCTGTCCTTGGGAACCAGCCCAGGGATGGGGATAGACAGAGTGACCAACTTCATCCACAGTTGGTCCTAGACCCCGTCAGAACTCACGAATCCCTTAGCAACCACCCCGAAATAATTCTTGAGGTATAAATCATAACGAGGTCTGCGCTAGCTCAGGTTCTGTCCTGCTTCGTTGTTTGGTTAAAGAAACATCTCTGAATACTGGTGAAGACTTGCTGAGTAAGGAACATTCTGTGTCTTAGCCAGTAAATTTCACGTATTTGAGCCGTTTTTGCATAATAAATTCATGTGGTGGAGTTAGAGGAGTTTGACAGGCGTGTATGTGCTGATTAATCTTCAGTGTCACCTTTGTTCATAAATTTAGTGCAACATAATACATAGGTTGGCAAAGCTTTAATTGTTATCCTCGAGAAATTAAAGTGTTATTCCTACCCCACCTATCCCCGTTTGCTGTACCACTGGCTTAGAATATATAGGGAGAATAACATTATCAAAACAAGACTAGGGGTATTCTGTGAATATTTTTAAAATATGTTATGCTGAATATAAGGAATCTTTTGGTCGTATTTAGCTCTTCTGAGTTAATATTTTGCATCAGGTTTTAATATAAAATGTAATAGAGGAAATGCAGTTACAATGAATTGTTTATGTACTTGTTCTTTTTTTCAGTCAGCAGGTTTTTGTCTTGGCCCTTGATGTGCCAGAGACCTTGAATTTTGAACAATTAAGTAATAGTACCCATTAAACTTTATTATCTTCTGCTGCTCCCCAAGCTAAAACAGTACAGGGCAAAAGTGAGATATTCTGCAGGCTAAATGAAATAAAGGGATTGTTCACAGTTTTTAAGACACCTTCCTTACATGTAAAAGATACAATAATTAAACAACACTTGGAAAAAAATTAATTAGGTCCTAGATTAATCAACACTGCTCTTTTGAGACTGTGCTGAGCGATTTAGAGGAGTTTGATTTGGTATTTTTGAGGTGGCATCAAAAAAATTACATTTATCTCTTCAGAGAAGACAGAGACTCAGGAATTCTCTGCACGATCTAGGCAGCAGTGATTCCTAACCTGGAAGCAAAGGCTCCATTTGTGCTGTCTGTAGTGCTGTGTGAGCTGTCCCTTGGTTTGTGTTTGGAGCCTGCCTGCAGCAGCCCTGGGGTAGCTCTGTTGCTTCTGGGGTGGCTTTGGAGCAGCTGGACAGACCCTGTCAGCTTTGGGGTCCCTGTGCTCCCGGCCCTGCTGATCTCCCTGGCATCCTGCACAGTCAGGCCAGCAGGGATTCTGTGCCAGCGGTTCTGAGATGGCTCTCCCCAGGCTATCCAAGAGGATTATCCTTCTCTGCAGCACTGCTTGCATGGGCCTTTTTCTGGGTTTCAGAGCTGAGTGGTCTCCTGGAGGCAGAATTTATGGTTATGCTGTTGGGCAGAAGGTGTCCAAAGCTCTCGGACTTCATTTTACCAAGCACTGCTCAGACAGGAGTGCCTCATGCACTGACAGGTTTGATACTGAACTGGTTACCAAGAGATGAAGTTCTTGTATCCCCAGCTGAGCGTTATTTTTCCAAACCCAGCAGATTTCTTTATTAAAAAAAACCCACTTCTGCTGCAGTGGACATCACTGAAGAGAGTTAATATAACACTAGATTTTATTATGCAGAATATGGATGAGATGAAACTCCATATACCACGCTTAGCTGCATTGTATAGGTGCAGTTTTTAGCTTTTTTCTCCTCTTTTAAGGTAGCCTTTTATTGGCTGCAGTAGGAAAAGCAATACCTGCTTGAGGGATTAAATTTTCATGCCAACTTCTGTATCCCAATGGGAAATACATAAATAAATCCAAAACACAACAGCATCTGGGATAATACCATGCAAAATAAAATGGTACTGGCTCTCCTGGGCCCAGATGAATGCACTGAACAGAAAAGCTCTTGTGGAATTGCCATTAGATGGCAATTAGATGGTTCTCTGTAATGGTGCTGTGTCCATCCTACCTCAGTGTTCAAATGGGGTTTTGGTGCGTGATCTTCAGTTACAGAACAGCGCACTGCTTGTGCTGCATGCTTTAACTCGATCAAAAATATTTTTCACAAGTTGGATATAGCTACAAAAAGGCTCTACTGCTATTTTACAGCCCTTTTTAAACCTATTTTGCATCCTGGCAGCTGCAAGTGGTGGGAGAATATTTAAAAATTACCTCAGGTTCTGAATTGGAGGAGTTGGAGCATGAGTTTCCTTCTCCCTCTCCAACAAGAGCTTATCAGGTCATTTAGAAAGCATAATGCTGATTCTGTTGATTCAGGCTTTTAGAAAATAGAAAATTCCAGACAGCCAGAAAGCTGACAGTTATGAAATCTGTGGTGAGGTTGGAAAATAATTTGTAAGATGTGAACATGTTTATTTTATGCATCTGGTAGCTGACTGAGGTCACATTTGCACTTGAAAATAAGTTACTCCTTGTTAACAAAGTGTGCAAACGAGGTGGTTTTCTTCAAGTAGTTATTGGTCTTCTGAAGTGAGAGGAACAATCCAAAGGGAGGAAGGAAACAAATTCTTTCTTGGTACCAGTGTTTTTGGGTGTTCTTGTGCATTGATGCCTGTAAGGCCACAGATCAGCGTTGTGGTAATGCCCTGGGCTCTACAGAAAAGAGAATGGAGAGTTTGAGTGATGAGTAGTTGATAAAAAACCGAACAGACTACCCTTACTGTGAGTTTTTAAATGGTAATTCTTTCAGTTGAAGTCTCTAAATAGCTCAGGTGGGGTTGTTGATGGACAGTGTGTAGCTGCAGTTGCAGTTTGAATTTGAAGTGTTTTTGTGTTAATTTTTGAATGTTCTGAAGAGAAGTCAAACAGCCAGCCTAAAGACTTTGGGTGTGGTTTTCTTTGGGGGATTTTTTCATATAGTTTTACATACGGAGTATGGTGGTTTTAAGGCTGGATGTGAAACACTATCAGTACAGTTTGTGCTCAAAGCCTCCTTCTGATGATTCTCATCTTTACTCCAGCCACCTCCAGAGAGAGTTTCAGTTTGTTCAGAAAAATCATCTCAAAAGATTTGCTTGAAAAGACTTCCCAACTGCCCTGTCAATTATTATGTATTGGAAAAAGAGAGGCCCCAGGAGGGTTCATTATATGGTACCTGTAGTACCATAGTATTGTTGATTAATTTAATGTAATTTGTCCTGGCTGCTGTTTGAATCTCAAATTTGAGACAAAATTCTGCATGAAATGTGAGGGAACAGGGAACTGGGACATCACATGAAATCAACCATTTTATTTCTTGTAATTTTCTGTCTGCAGCAAAGTTGCAAAAGCCCAAGGCCCAGGGTTAAGACTTTGTGCTCTCGCTGTTCTGCAGGAGCAGGTTGAAGATGATTTAGATTTACAAGGCTGTCAGTCAGCCATTAAATTAATTACAAATAGGCAAAGATTTCACAATGAAACAAACAAGGTCTTTGACATAAATTATATCCTATCATTAAAATATTTAGAAATGTGTAATTATGATATTTAGCAATGTTATTCAAATTATAATCAATAGGAGCCTCAATAATATTACCACATCTTAAGTGACTTAACATTTTGAAATTCTCCCTTTTTATCTTTATGTGCATTTTGGATTTCGATATCCTATTTAGGTATTTTTATACTCTTCCTTCAGGGATCATTATTCTGGTGCATCGTGTGCAGAAGTTTCAAGGTCAGCATTACTTGAACAGTTGTAATAGTCCCAACAGAAAGATAAATATATATTGACTAAGGCTGGAGCTTCAATTCTTTTAGTTGCTGAAGGTCAACAGCCCCTCTGAGGTGCTCTCCAACCTTCAAATGTCTATAGGTTAAATCACTGATGAATTACTGCACTTTCCTAAATGAAGGAAACGTATTCTAGACAAAGGCAGCTCATGGTGTTGTGCTTGTTGACTGACACAGTCTGGAGGAACTGACAGGAAACACTATTTCCAGACTTGTGGAAAAGTGTAAAAAACCCAAATGTCTGAATTTGGTGTGTCAGTGCTGGAATGGGGAACGGAACTCCCACTCTTTTCTCTGTGGAAGTCCTGGCCCTGGCACACCCTCCATTGAAACACAGTTATGATAAAATAATTTTCACTAACTTTGAACCAATTGGTAGCAATCGCTGGAAGCAGCAGTGAGGGTGACAGAATTCCCAAGATAATTCCCTGGCACACTGTTCCTCTCAGGAACACAACCATGCCTCACTGTAAGCGGTGCCGAATCCTCTCCTTCCCAAAACGTTTTGCAGGCTGGAAGTAATCCTCTTAGAGAGCACTTCCAACCTGCTCAGAAGGGCAGGGACAGACCAGCTGAGATATTTGGCTGTGCAGATATTCCCACAGAATTCCAGAGAATATGGTCTGCAGAGGTCCGTTTGAGATCACCGGGGGAGCAGAATAAAGAACTTTGTGTTCTAGCTCTGTATTTTACGTCCTAGCTTTCTAAATAAGCAAGCACTGCAACATCCTCTGCAAGTTTAAGGGGCTTCAACATATATCCTATTTATTGTTGCCTTAAAGTGTCTTTTGCAAAATCAAATATTCTTAAAAACATAATTCAAGTGTGTCATTTAAGGCGCATTATCCTAGCTATTGTCTATATTTTTAGTTTCAGTTTTATCTGTAGAATGTGTGTACAGTGACGCATTCTTACATAAAATGTAAATTAAAATGTTACCTTTCAGAAGATCTCTTTTACAGTGACATCTGAAGTTTGTCCACACAGGTTGTCTGTGCATTTGAAATATCCTTTATCAGGAGGTTCAGATAAAGGTTTTTGACCTGTAGCTGGTGTAGTATAGTTTTGTTTTTTATATATAGCTGTATTTACGTATGTGTGTGTGTGTGTATGTATATGTTACAATTTTTGATCTACCCCGCTTTTTTGGGGGGAACTTGTTAGTATAATTTTGATAGCAAACTTCCTTGATCCTTTCTACAAATGCAAAAGCTGATCGGTTTGTCAGCAGTGTAAGTGTATGGCCAAGTATAGGCTGACTCAGCTAAGTCTTATGGCCAAATTTAGGGAAAATATTAAGCAGTATGATTTCTGTGGTACTGTGCACTCCTTGAACTTGTTTGGTATCTGATTTTCATAGGAACTAGTAATTAATAGCAAAAAATTTGTAGCTACTGTGTTCTGTAAGTAGCAGTTTCCCTTCTGCAAATATAGCTATTTAATGTAATTTCTGCAAGAACAGGTATTTGTAAAATAAATCACTTTAACTATAAATTTAAAAGTATAAAATACATTTCAGGAAATCCAGTTGTCCTGATAGGAGCTGAAATTCAACCCAAAATACAGTTAAGTGTAGCTGTTGTCATTATCTTGAACAGTTCAGAGAAGTTACATGCCCAGTATTAACCCTCAGCAGTTTATTCCACATAAATGACTGTGACATGCTGGGCAACATTTTTGTCATTTCAGATTTTCATCCCAACTTTTCCTTGTGCTGCTTATTAAATGCACTCAATAGCTGAATAAAGCTCTTGGGGTCCAACAGTCTGCAGGAAGATGTGTTGCTAAAATGAGGAATGTGAGAGAAAGGAAAGTGAAAAAAATTTGCTATCAGCAAATAAATTAACAGTTTTAAAAACACATAAATTTCATAAAAAAATAAAGATTTTATCTACTTTCAGCCTTCTGCTTTTTTCTTTTTCTTCGAATGAAAGTTGGTTCCCCATACATGTACGTGACTCTTAGAGCTGAGAACTCTTAGAGAACACTAAGCAGTGTGAAATCTATGAAAAAACTGAACACTGGTAACATAAGTCTTTGATAAGATTTGGATTTCAACAGTGCACCCTTGGGGGAAATGGAGAAATACCAAAACCAGAGAGTGCATCAGCAGATAAGGGCAACCTTCTCCTTGTGCTTGTGACCGTGTGTTGTTGTGTCAACTTGTGACTCACTGGATTCTTCCTGAAAGGTTAAACCACAAGCCTGGCAGTTTAAGTGACAATGGCGTGCGAGTAATTGCTGCTGTGTCCCGAGAAATAATTTGATATTAATTGGAGCCCAAATGGGAAAGGAATTTTGTCACTCCTGGCTGTGTTGAAGATATGCCTCAGGTGTACCAAACCTGTGTGACCTTTACATTGCTGGGGAAAGCCCTTGCTTTATTTTATTATCATCAGAATTTACTATTGGTACAGTTTTCTGCATTTCAAAGGACTTCAAGTTTTATTGAGATTGTATTTGATGTAGGATGTGTTTGATGTCAGAATTTGTTTGGGAAGGATGTCGTTCATCCTTTGTTCATGTTGAACTTAGACTAGTTGGGGATGGCATCTGATTCAAAGGAAGGAGAAATTGGTCTGGGCACCTCCAATCCTCACTTTGCTTTCCTTTGTCCTCTTGAGCTCCATCAAAGGCTGCCAGTTCAGATGCAGAGATCCACGGCAAGGCAAGGCTGTGGGTGACAGTGGTGGCTAGGGGTCCTTCACAAAGGACAAGTGCATCCTTCCATGGGGGATTGTCAGCAGAAGGTGGTTCTACCCTCCCTCCTTCAGAAAAGGCTTCTCTTTGGAGAGGACACCAGGGTTGCTGCTCTGTGTCGTGTCTCACTTCTCATTTTGGGATCATTTTGGGATCTTCTTGGCAATGATGCTCCTCCAGCCTGAGTTCCAGTGAGGTTATGCTGTGGCAAAAAATCCTGTTTGGGAGGATGGATAATCTGATAGAGGATAATTTAGGTTGCTTGTTCTTTTAAACTTATTGTGAGCTGAGTTTCTGTTGTGTTCTATGAGTCTTCTACATGGTCCAAATTATCAGAAATCAACCTTTATAAGTATGTCTAAAATATTCTTATGGATGGGATCTCCTCATAAGTATCAGTATTGACTCTAAGCCTTGTTACAGTCTTAATAATCAGCGTGAAAAGGGAGAAAATATAAAATCTAAACAATTTATTTCTTTAAAGACCTAAATGCTAATAAAGAAAAGCATAAACTCCTGTAATCAATCAAAGTTGTCACTGAAATGCTGTAGCTTGGGCAGAGGATAATGCAATTTGGTGGATTTTTCACTCTCTTATAAGTACCAAATATAGATTAATATATAGTTCAAAACACTTTAATTTTTAAACTCTTGTCTTTCTTCTTCACTGCTGAAAAATTATTCTTGAAAAATAAAGAAACTGCCCTGTGGTCAAAGATAGTCTTAACTACCTGTCAATCAAAAGGAGAAGTTTGTTGAGACATTTAATTACAAGATAATGTAGTCATCAAAATCTCGTTGTGGTAACTGACAGCTCATTTTGGACTGAAAGCGTACAGCTACCTCCCCTGAGGTCAGAGATGTTCCGAGGTTAACGTAGTAATGACAAGTCCTTTATTATCACATTATGACATTGAAAAAAATTGCAATTATACTAATAAATTAATAACAGTAATAAAATGACAGTCATAATTGCATAATATACATGTTGTCAACGGCATTTTTGTTACATGGCTGGAATTCATATTTTATCTGCATATCTTACACGGTATTAAATTTTCCCAATTCAGTCCAGGCATGCAGTGGCTCCTGAATTTCTGAAAGCCTGGGCAGTTAAAGTAACTGCTGGAAATGAGACTTGAAGGCATCAGTTGTTTTATACATTTAAAGATTGAAAAAATAAATTGTGAAATTGAAGAATTTCTTGCTCAACTGTAATTAAATATTAGAATTTGTCTTTTAGCCATATCTCTTAAGAAAACATAATGTCTGTTGTCAGCTATAATAATGGATAAAATTAGGCAGGAGCTCTTAAACTGTCCAACAGACAAAGAATGTTTGTTTTCCTCTGTAAATAGGGAATTTGATGGTGTTTTTTTCTTTAGTTTTTCTTTACAGCTTTGCCTTAGAATGAGGTAAATTTTGTGTGAACGGGACCAAGGGAAGAGGATGGGCTCAAGATACCACTGCTCTTATTTTGTTGCTGAATTGCCATGACACTGATGGAAATCAGAAGTCTTCCATTCTGATATTCACCCATACATTTGGTTTATATAAACCTTCACTAGGTACAAAATCAGGGGTTAGCACAGAGTTTTACCCATTTATCCACCAACAGTAGATTTTCTTTTGGTGTTAATGCAGCTTTTTCTGCCTTGGTTCTGACAGTTATGTCAGCTTAAAATGAATAAATGTCCAGTACCTGTGCCGTGGGGACAAGCACACTCGTTCTTCTGCTTCACTTGTTGCTCTGGCCTTGGGAAGGGTTCAGGCTCACCCCTGAGCTCTGGGCTCACTTGGGATTTTGCCCATGTTTCCAGCCTGACTGTAGGAGCAGCTGGCAGGGATGTGCAGGTTAAGGCCTCTCACCTCCTCCCAAATATTTGTCCAGAGCATTGTCCTGATGTGCAGTATTCCATTTAGAGTGTTCTAAGTTTCAGCTTCTGGTTTTTTTGTGGATTGAACTCCGTGGAACTTTTTATCTCCAGACTCCTTCCTTGTTTTATTTTCATTTTCCAAAGTGTGAAAACACCACCAGTTTTTATGACCTATTCTTCGATTAATTTGAGTTAATTCTTGCTTCAGTTCCGCTCTCCCTTCTTGCTTCTGCTTCTTATCCAGGTTTGATTTCTTCCCCAACACATTATCATCAGTTCTATTAGGGAACCATAACTTAAAGCTTAGGGTACAGTCTCAATGAAGCACATTTATCCTAAGGGAAATCCTAATTACTTTTTATTTTCCTATGATTGGAGTTCTTTTGGACATCCATGGAAGGAAGTGATGCTGCTGCCAGCACTGTCTTCTCCTGTACTCCAGGCAGGTTGTTCTACAGGACTCCTTCAAAAGTAATTTGAGTTGGGCTTTTTAAAATTTCATTTAAAATTCTGTAACCTAACAAGGAAAATGCAAAGGGTTTTCTATCATGTAGAAAATTTTGATAATTTAGGTACTGCATGATTAACATTTACTACATCAGATTACACAAAGGTTTAAAGAACTAGTTTATGACAGGGAGGAGCTGACATTTTCATGACTACAGAATGCGTTTCCTGGAGGAATCCAACCCTTACTTCAGTGGTGGAGGTGCTATAAAGTTACGCAAGGTAAAACCTGGAATTTTATTAATAAAGGAGCAGCAACCTGTTTTTCTGTGTTTCCACCACAAACTTAAGACAGAAGCAGATACCAGGTGTGGAAAACTTCAGTTTAAATCATTAATAATTTGCAGGAATGCAAAGTACTGAATTTAGTATTGCTGTCTCTGTAAAAACAGTTGAGAACACGGTTGTAATAACATCATTATCACATCTATGTTACACCAACACTGCTCTTGGGCAAGAAGCGCTAACAGAGAAGCTATGCAATGCATGTGCAGCCTGTGTGGAAAGAAATTCTGCTCTTGACACATAATTTTAGTTTCTTCTTCTTTTAATATTATCACAAGTGATTTTTGAATTAGGTAACATCAAGAAACAAAAGAATTTAATGTTGAATAGTTACATGTGTTGTAGGTACTATTCCAGCTGATAAAATCCGTAATATTTAGCTCAATAAATTATAGAATGCAAAGAAGAACAAAAGTCAGAACTAATATTTCATTAATTTAATAATATGCACGAGTCATATATTTCAGCAATTCAGGAAGAGTTTGCTCAGTGCAATTATTTTACTGTTCATGTGCATGTCAGTTATTCTCTGGGGATAGTGATGAATATCAAATAATTAATACAGCTGAAAATGTTTCGCTGTAGCAGTGGGTAATTTGTGAGATTGAGGGGAAAGGGGTTTTTTTAATTTTTAATTATCCTATATTCCTAAATTTACTTTGTATCAGTGACAATTTCCTATTCCCACAAAAGTTAAACGTCAAAGGTCCTTTTCTTCAAAGGCAATTTGGGTTCAAAAGAAATGGAACAATGCAGTCGTATTTACAAATGTGTACGTAGAAGTTTCAGTAGAGTTTTGCATGTAAAGAAGTGTGTTGTATCTGCTGAAATTTATTTCTGTTTGAAGGGACAGTTTTGTCAAAAATGGGATGTTTCTATCACATGTTGTGTTCAGGAGTCAGCTTTAGATGAGGCAGAATTTCAGTTGTTACTACATACTCAGTGGTTTACTTGTGCCTGATTTTATCCTTGTTACTTACATTCCTTTCCAACTGATCCTAATCTTCAGAATCCCCCTTCATTTTGCTTTCTTCTTTTCTCCTTGTCCTGTTTGATCCAGGTAGCCCTTTATTTAGTGACAAGTTTTGATGAGAGTGTGAAAATCTCGTCCTTGGAGTACACTGAGGGTGTAGAACTTCTCAGCAGGATGCTCTGCACATCATGTCACCACCTTGCTCGTAACTCTGCCAAATAATGTGAATATTTTTCTTTCTGGAAGGAAGAAGACACTCAGGAAAAAAAGAAAACAGAATGTTAAATAAATCCTTTAGTTCCCTCAAATCCACACCGCTCCCCCCCTTCCCTTTTTACCCCAGACATCTGCTTTTGTGGTTGTAATGCTGTCTCCAGTCAGTTTCCATTTGAGTTCAGAGAGGGGGGGTATTCGATGCTTTCAAGTCATTCACCTCTAATTTCTGAACTGCAATTAGAAATAAACTTTTTTTTTGCCTCTACTTTTTGCATCCTAGGGTAGCAATTAAGAAGAGCCAGGTGAATAGGTTACCATTTTATCCAACTCTATTACTCTGACTGATGGAGCTATTAGATAAAGGCAAACTGTAATTCTTTATTACCTGCCTGGCTCATTTCTGCACTTTGCCCTGAAGAAGAGCTGCATAAAAGATCAGACTGCTATTGAAAACTCCTGAGCAAATATTGAACAACTTGCTTGGTCACTCAGGTAATGACAGAATTCCAGGGAAATCCAGCATGCACATGCGAGTATTTGAGTAAATATGTGGTGAGAAACTGCTGGATGGTAGAGCTGGAGTAGGATGGCTTTGGGAAAGAAGAGCTGGGAACACTTTGTGTATGATAAATACGCTTATAATTAGTGAGATCATTAGCATGGACACCATGTACTTAAGTATTCACAAAGAAGTCTTTAAGCTAAGCAGTTAGCTTCACAATGAAGGAAAGAGACAAAATGAATTATATACAGCTGAATAAGCTTTTCAGAATCTCCAAGGAGGTGACTTGTCTGTTGATGGCCGGTGGGGGTCGAAGAGTGAAATAATTACTTAACAGCATGTAAACAATGTGAGATGTGAAGTGTGCATTTTTTTCCTTTTCTTTTTCTTTTCCTTTTTTTTTTCATTGAGAGAGTTTCTTGTTGCGATGGCTCCACTGGGACAAGCAGCAGAGAAATTTGATTAAATGGATGCCTGGGGTCACGACCCTGTCTAAACATGCTGCAGCTCTCAGCATTAATCAAAGAATGTTCAAAAAAAAAAATTCTGACCTTGCTGCATATGAGTATTGGTGAGCTGTGAATGCAGGCGTGGATGGATCGAGGCTGTGTGAGCGCTCTGCTCACAAAGGGGACGGAGGAGGAGGGAGGTTTCAAGGACAATGGGAACCCATCATGTTGTTTCAGTTCTTGTTCCGGGACTTTCATGTGCTGATAGCCCAGCAGCAGACCTGGAGTTGGGAAGGTCCCATTAAGATGCAGTTGGGAATGCAGCGTTTTGTTATGGGCTGCTGCTGCTTGAGCCCTGAGCGTGGAAAATATTTATAGCTCAGTGCTACATGGGAGATCCGTGGGTTCAGAGGGATTCTTGGCTGCCTCCCCTCAGTTTAATGGATCTGGAAGTACAGAGGAAGCAGCTCTCCTCTGTAGGAGTAGCCAGGATTAGTATCACACTTGTTGTTTAAGTGTGTATTCTTAGAGTTCTGGTAGTAGCAGGGTGAAAGGTCTTGAGTTTTACTGAGCAAATTACCTTGTAATACAGCTTATGATAAATCAGAAAGTGAGATGTAGCCAGAAATCCACAAGTGGTATTTTAATATTTGCAGTAGTCTAGATTGCTCCCTGAAACTCCTACTCCATTTGATTTAGCCCTCAGAACCAGAAATTTTCATTGCAGGCAAGAATATTTAGGTAGACAGTATTTTATCAGGGGAATCAAGTGTCATTGGTGTCCAATTTTGGAAACAGTCCAAGACAAAGATAGATCTTTCATCTATTTTTAGATTATTTAACTGGGAATTGAAGCAGTGTAAGTACAGGGGCAGACTGATGTCTTACCTGTATTCTTGAAGAAGGTGAGAGAAAAGGGATTTGGTCAGTGCTGTATTAGAAGAATTACTCTGGTCTTTCTGTTGTTCTCCCTAAAGAGTCACTATTACAAAAGATTCCTCATCTCATTAATGGAAGCAGCTGCATACATTTACATGTTGGATTCTGGTCAACAAATAAACAAATTGGAAATTATTAAACTGTAAACAAATATAAATAATGGAAATACACGTGTAGAGAATCTATCTGAAGGAGATATCCCAAAGCTTGGAAGCACCTGAAATAGCTAGATAGGGAAAAGAAGTAGTGGAGATCTCTGTGCTTCAGCAAGAAAAACATATCCCCACTGTAAGTTGTAGAAACTTTCAGATGGAATTTTAAGTGTATTTCCAAGTGTACTGATTCATCATGGAGCATGGACCTGCATTCACTGCTTTGAGAGTTGTAATTTTGCATGAACAGCCCAACAGTTGTTGGTAGAACTGTACTATGCATGTCCTTGTGATAGACAAACCTTTAAAAGCAACCCAAAGACTCCAGTATTATGAACTAATAATACATGAAAATCAGTTTAAAGGATATTGCATCTCAGGCAAATTGGCTCTTGTGAGAGCTGCAGGAACCCTCAGTTTTAGCAAGGTTTGGAGTTACAGAGTAAATCACTGATGGTAAACCCCAAACCTGGGGTAGCTGTTCCTGGCTCCTGCATGGCCCTGTCCATGGGGGATCAGTAACACATGGCTGATTGTCACTAGTATTTTTGTTACTCTTCTTGGTTTTCCTCGTTTTCCCTCCTGCCTTCTTTGAAATTCCTTCCTGAAGATCAAGATAACATTATCTTAGCTCTGCACCCTCTGCCAGGCAGTAATGCCTTTTGGAAATTCACTGATTGAAAGAAATGTAATCTTTAAAAAAACAGCCATCAGTGCTAGTGAAGAGGTTTTTTTGAAGAGGAATTTGGAGAAGCAGAGGTGCAATTTTTGAGTGTGATCTTTGTTTGTTGATACAGAATTGGGTCAGAAATCACCCCAGAGAGCCTTGGATTTTCCAAAGAAAACCCATCTACTCCCATCGAAACCAGAGGCTGTAGTTATGTGACATTGTTCAGTCTTGTCTTTTTAAAGAAAAGAGTTAATTCAACAGTGGGTGCTTTTCAGAAACCTACCTTACCCACTTCCTGACCTTCTTAGCTTTTTTGAACTCCTTGAAGAGATTTGGCCAAGTTAGGAAGATAAAGGCAAGCTTTTGGGTGTGCCGTCATGGGCTCCAGTACTTACTCTATGACCAGAACATAATTAAGTTTCACAAGTTTCTCTTACATTTTTATATCCTAAAATTCATTGCATCTGCCAAATGCCCAATTGCCTACAATGTCCTGAAGGTTCTTAGGTCTGAGCCCTTCAGGTGGGCACAGGGTTGAGGTTGGTCAGGTACTTTAACTGCACCTTAATATGCTGATTCAGGTGCAGACAATCCCTGAATTTTGTAAATGACAGTGCTGCTGGGATAAATACTTCATAACTGTAGCTTTTGAAAAGTTTTAGGGTTTTTGATAAAACATTCCTGATTTTTTAGCTGTATTTTGTGCTGGTTTTATCCTGGATTTTGGCTGATACTCACCATATATTTCTGTAATTGCCTGCATTTATCTTTGAGAAATGATGCAGAGGGTGGCTGCTGTTTGGACTGAAGGTGATCCAGGTCATTGTGCTCATGCAAGGCTGTTTGTATTTTTGTAATTGCAGTGCAGAAAAGTTGTTTTGTTCATATCAGAGCAAGTTATTAGTATATAGATTCTTTTCTGTGAATGTTTCTGAAATAGAATTAAAAATAACACCATCAGTGTCCTTTTACCATCACCCTGTGACAATTGTAACAAATATAACTAACCCTTACTGGCTTTTCCACTAAGGATGTTTGTGTTCTAGTAAGAGTTATATAATCAAAAAAAAAAATCATATAAAACTCCATTTTTATTCACTTTTTCATGATGTAAAATCTAAGTGGTCAATGACTTTTAAGTACCTTTATTCAGCTGTCCTAAACATAACTTGTATTATTGAAGTTGAAAGTTCCTTTATCTTAACACAGAATTTTTTTGCACAAACACAAAAATGATTTTTTTTGTGTAATAAAAGCAGGAGAGTAGAAGGTGGCCAGGTCTCAAGCATATGCTTTAGGATTAATTTAATGTGGGGTTTTTTTTAGCCAAATGAGTAGCTTGAGTAGGAGTTACCTGGTTAAAAAGAATGTATTTATAGAAGGGTTTGTTGTAGGTTAAGAAGAGATACAATTGGTAAAATGTGATTGGTAAAATGCTGTGGATAATAGAATGTTTCAGAGGCTGGTCTTCTGTATTCAGTGTTTCACTGGGCTTTGAAGCTTTGTTGTAAACTTGTGTTTTCTGTAGAAGTGGTTGTGGAAGTGGAGTTGGCACACCTGTAGTCTGCAATTCCCAGCTTCTGCAAGACATCCCTAAACAGGTGTGTTTATCAGACACACTGTGAACCATTCTAGGAGTGTAAGAATGATTTTTTTTCTCTTGCCTCTGCAGTGCTTGGTCTCTGGTGGGTTTGCCAAACTCTGCTGGTGATGGCTGCAGGACTCTTGGGGGGTTGGTCGGTCCACTCTGGGCTGGACTGACAGCCTCTGGTAGTTTTTCACTGCACACCAAACCTCTTTCAGATGGTGTGTTTTTATGTTAATCTTACACAGCTGAAACTGACTGAAATGGTCTCATGTTCTTTGCTGTTGCTTTTATCATAATCTTCCTCCTGCCTTTTACATATTCCCTGCTATTTCCCCTCGATCTTCCAGTAAATAATCTGAGTGTCAGATGGGAAATTCTTTTGGATATACAAATAAAGAGAGTTGAGGACAGCTATCTCAATTTTTATTCATGGAGGTTTTGAACCAGGACTGCTGCATGTAGTTGGGCTCATCAAAGGCAGGACATTGTGTAACTATCATTAGAAGAGGATGGGGACTTACAGGTAGCAGAACTTGATTAAAATAAAGCAATTCCTGTAAAATTCAGAGTTTCAGGTTACAAACAAGACTCATGTATGCCATTGTAGTGACACACAATCTCTGTGCACATGTGCAGACATAGAGCCTGGAAGTCATGGTTCTTACAAGTGAAGTGTTTATTCAGATAGTAAAAGGAACTTCATGAAAAGCATATTTTTAACAAAATACTTTGTTAAAAAGAGTTAAATTTATTCATCATTCTTGCTAAAAACAATTCTACAGTAAATATTTTAAGTAAGTTTCTTAGGGAACACAATGAGCCATCTAGACTCAAGTCACACTGACAGCACTAAAAGGCATTGCCCGATTTATGAGAGCTCTCTGTTTACCCAAGAATGTAGAAATTTCCCTTTCTAAATGGGACAGCCTTATCTTTATTATTCCAGTGCCTTTTAGTTTACAGTTCTGCTGTAAGCAATGTTTCAGGAGTCTACTGCAGGATTCCTAAATAAATGAATAGACAAAATTAATGCTCACTGCTCGCAATCTACATTTCATATATTGTGTGATTGAAAATAAGCCTTGCTGAGCAGCAGAAAAGAAAAATGATGGCGACATTTTATTGATACAGAATTTATGTGATAACAGAAGGTAAATTGAGCTTCTGAAAATAAACCTTGTTTACAAATCCTGCGTTTTTTTTGAAAAACAGAAGCAGACCATGATGGCAATGAAAATCCAGTTCCAAGCACATCCAAGAAGCCATCTCTATTTTTCATCAAGTATGTGTCAGAATTGAAATAATTGTGCATCATATTTGCTCACTGCATGCAGACCAGCACTAGCACCCTGCACACAGTGTGCCTGACTTGTGGTGGTCACAGGAGTGGAAATAAAGCCAGATTTTTATTTGCAAAAAGCAGATTCCAGTGCATAAAGCAATGCTAATTGCGTGGTCCGTATCCGGATGTCCCCAGGAAGTGTCACTTCCATGCATTAATGCAGACCAGGGGCCTTGTGTACACAAGAAAATTTTCAATATGTCCTGTCCACAGTAACTACAAAACCAGCTGAGTTCCAGCTCAGAGCTCTGTTTTCTCCCCGAGATAAAATCCTACCAAGTGTAGCAGCTGATGGGAGCTAAAGGGACGTGTGCTGTTCCCATCTTCAGATAAAAATCTGATAAAGAAAACAGCTGATGTAAGTTAAAACACAGTGTACTATTTATATGCTAAAAATAACATTTGGAATGCTTTTGTGTTGAGTTATCTTGGCTGTCTTGAGCAGCAATTAATAATTTATTCTGCCTATCTTCATCTGCTTTTCTGTCTGTTTATCAATGGACTTTCACTGAAAAAACCAGAGACAAGTCAGTAAGATCCTGGGATTTGACAGGCTTCTGTCTTTAACTGTGAGGTGGCTCTGTTTTTTAAGCACACAGCTACTGCAGCTGAAATTTTACTTAATGTGCTTTTCTCAGTTCTGTTTTGTTTACTCTTTTGCATATGACTGCTTCTCTCTCCCACCCCGTTGTTCATTATATAACCCATCATTTTCCAGAGTGAACCTCAAAAAACCATTACAACCCCTCCTACCCCCTCAAAACAAAACCTCTAATGCTTGCTGAACTAAACTGATGGTTTCTGCTATTTTAGGGGAAGATTTTGGCCATGGAATAAGTTAGTAAACCAAAAACTATTTCTTGTTTTTTATGTACAGGGTAGTCAGGTCTCTGTGGTAAGTTTTTGTTTGTTAAAATTATTTAAATTAAATGAATTTGCTTTGTAAAATTGATTTTATTTTTACCTCCTCAGTAATGTTTATTTTTCCTCTGCATTTTTGCTTGAAGTCTTGTCATATTATTGTAGAAATTTAATACTGTTTTAACGTTTATGAGAGGCCCATATTTTAAAAAACGCTAATCTGAGCGCAGTTTGGAGAACAAAAAGTAGTGATAACCAGTTTTCTGCTCTTGGGAGGCTGAGACTTAACATTCATTTATATCCTTAGCCACACTTGATAGTGATTAAATACAGAAAAGCATTCACATAACATTTTAATTCAGTTATTTTGCACAATTTCATTGATTTTCAAGACTGTACACCAACTGTAGAAAATCAGTGAAGCATTCTTTATGTTTGCCTAAGTTGCCTTTGGTGCTTGTGCTGCATTTTGGCTTTTCCAGAAAGGAACTTGGGGGCCCTGGATCTGGCAAGGTCCATGCGTTTGGGGCCATCCATCCCGCACGGGCTCCCTCCTTCCAGCCCTGCTTCAGATGTTTGTCTTTCCCTAATTAGATCCACGTAATCCATTCAGCTGGGCTGTGACGTCCTGCTCCCTTGTCCTGGCTGGCTTGGCCAGACAATGAGCACAAAGATACAGTCGGACTCGTTTTCTCATTATTGATTTCACGCACCAGCTGGCAGCTGTTGGGGCTTGTTCGTTTTTATAACCCTCTGGGCAACTTTTTAAAAGTACTTTTCTTTGACCATCTGCTAAATGCAATTGGTTTAATAATTAAAGACTTGCCATCCCTTTTTGGAGGAACACAAATGCTGTTTCTGCAGCTGAGCGTTGGCTGGGTTTGTTTTAGGCATAGGTGAGATGATTTCTGTCAGCGCTGCAGCCGCGGCTCCTGCGAGGGTCCCATCGCTCATGTTAATAAGGGGATGAGGAAAGGGAACTTTTCTGTGGGTTTGCTCCACACCAGCTGAGTGCAGCGTGTGGGGAGGGGAGATTTGTCCAAGCTCTGCCTGCTCTTAAGTGCTGAGAATTCCCAGTTCTTGTGTTTGCAGGAGATCAGGGAGAAGCTGTACGCTAGGTTGTCAGCAGCGTTTTCCAAGTTGCGCGTCAGGGTAGTGAGGATGAGAAGATTTGGAGGTGTTTTTCAGTGTGAGCTGTGGCTGCACTGACAACAGCAGGCTTTGAGATCGCCATCTGCCTGTACCATGCCTAGGGTCAGGGTGGCACAGAACCCTCGGCACAAACTGGAAACCAAACTCCTCGAAATCATAAAAAGTTCTGTTACCTTCAGCTTCTTTCTTTCTGTCTCTCCCTTTTCTGTCTCATGGCAAGTGAGACACCAGTGTCTGTTTTACTGGGACTAATTTGAGATACAAAATTATAAGTAGCATATGCAAGTTCTTCCTAAGAAAACCAAAGTGCTTGCTAAAAATAAAAGCAGAGACAGTAGGTCGCTGGCATGAATGGTCCCTTGGAGCCCCTGGATTTTCCATGCAGCATGTTTCATAGGCAGGATGTATAAAAAAGATCAACCTTAGTTTGAACTCATCTTTATGCTGTGATTAGATCTAAACTTTCCCATGATTCCTTCAAAAAAGGCCGCTGAAAGATCCTTCTGTTTACCAAACAGTTTACCATTTGTTTCAGATGTACCTCAAAGCTGACCTGGAGGATTACTCTTATGAGAGGTGAAAAAGGGTAATTCATTTTTTTATGTTCCTTTGATCTTCGAATTCTTTCAAGAACTCGCTGTGCAGGAATTGGTGCATTTTATTTTGCTATGGCATCATTTATTCCCGAAACATTCTTTTCTGCACAGTGCATGCTTACAGAATTGGTTAGAAATTCATGTGGAAGAGGGAAGCCTGTCAGAATTTGTCTGGGTTTTTTAATACAATTGAATAAGATTCTTTTGTAGAGAATGAAAAAGGAAATAGTCATGTGTTTTCTTAATAAGATGAAAGATATCTGTGTTTGCTTTGAGATTTTTATGTTTGTTTGTTTTAAAAGTATTCCCATATTTAATATTTTTGTACTTTACAAACATAATCTTGTTCCAGACAGCTGTGATCTCTGGTCCTCTCTAATTCCTAAAGTAGACAAGAGCAAGTCAAATTTTCCAGAGTATTTGGCTAAATATCCCCTGAAATATAATTGAACTGAATGTGAATGCTTACAGTAAAAGTTCATATTAGAGTGCAAAGTTTGCATGAGAAATTCCTTTCTTGAACTTAATCCTGTGGTGGTTTTCATATGGAGCATTCTCATAATAGATTTCATGGTTGTAGTATTTTTTTAGATTGCAACAAGTCTGCCCTAAGCTGGGTAAGCCTGTGCTTTGCATAGGTATTTCTCTTTCAAACAAACCTCCTCACTTCTGTTTGTTTTCTGCTGCTTATTTGAGGACCTGACTCTCTGAGGCTGTTAATTACGAGCCTGTCGAACTCTTTGTAAATGGGAAACGGGCAGAGGAGATAAATACAATTTCTACTATTTGTTGAGCTGGCACAGTTGACAAAACCAGTGACAGCTGCACAAAGCGCGTTTTGGTCAGTGATGTTTCTCTCTAGGAGCTTGGAATGATTCTTCCTTAAATGCCCCAAACCTCTTAGAGTGTTTCACAACACTCTGTAGAGTTGCTTTGAAGTGTCCTTTTCCTGTGCTAAGTTTAGTTCTGAGTGAACTGCAGACAGATGAATGGCCCATAGGCTGCAGCAGGGAATTCAGCTCGGGATCTGGCACAGGGAATTCAGCTTGGGATCAGGAGCAGAGAATTCAGCTTGGGATCAGGGAATTCAGCTTAGGATCAAGATCAGGGAATTCAGCTCGGGATCAGGCCAGGAGTTGCAGTGCAGGCTCTGGTGGGATCAGCTCTGCTGGGGGTAGAAATCCAGTCAAATCCTGGATTGCAGGAATCACTGTGTTTGATTTTATTGAGATAATGTAATTACTCCTTGATTTCCTCCTGGATAGTGCTGGCATTCACCTGGGCGTGTGGGAGAAGCTCCTCATCCTTTTCCTCTCAGCCCTGATCTGTGCAGACAGCCCAGTGCCTCCTTGTTTCTGGAGTCTTTGTGGAGAGGTTAGGAATGAGAACTCCTAAAAACATCTCTCTCCTTACCCTGCTGACCTTCCCCTTTGTTTGAGCTTTCCCAGAGAGAAGAGGCCAGAAGCTCTGGAGAGGTTTGAGGTGCAGTGCTCCGTAGAGCTGAACCTCATGAACAAGTGGCTTTCTTGGGTTGTCTGTTAGCATTTTACATCAGACTTTTTTCCCTGTACAGAAGACAAATTCTTCACCAGGAATAATAGAGGCCAGAAATAAGCTCAGGGTCTATAAAAGAAAGCAGTCATAAAATGCATTCATGTGTTTGCAGTCCCCAGGATAAATATTTTTGTTCATGCTAAGTAATGATCTGACATTGGTGCAAATTCTGAAAGCAAGAAATGGTGTTTCAGAAGTTATTTTTTTCTCAGGTTTTTTTTTTTCTTTTTCCTTCTGACAAAACTTTACCCAGATTTTTTTCCTCCGAAGTGGCTTTTGTGGTCGCTGGGCTTGGGGGGTTTGTGACAGGCAGATTTGTCTGGGATGTGGCTACAGACAGCTGTCTCCTTTTGGAAATGGACTTCTGGCTTCCACGAGGGGTTCGAAATGGATGCTGACATGTGTGAATTAATCCAGTTTGTCACATACATTGGAGTGTGGCAGAGAGTGGGTTTTTCCCCCTCTTCAGGCTGTCTCCTTATAATAAAAATACAGACAGAGTTTTTCTTGTGCTACAGCTACAGTCATCATGTCGTTCCTCAACTGACCCCTTCTGGAGATGCCTCACATTCTGGTGCAGGGCTTTCCATCGTGGTTCCAAAGAAAAACATGAAAAGGTTCATTCTCCCCTAAAATGTGAGGGTTTTGTCCCATGCCATTGACTGCTTTAGATGGTGACCAAAGAGGATATACAAACTTCTCAGTGGAGCAAACCAGATACTGCTGTAGGCAAATACACTAAAAATTTGGTATATTTAGTTTTGTTTGCAATCTAATAATAACAGTAGTGCTTGGCATGTTTAATTTATGGTATCAAAGGAATTTCACTCATTAAGTGATGGTCTGAAACAGATCTGATTTTGCCAGCTTTGCTCCTGTCTCCATGAGAGAACAGGACAGTGTCCGTCCTGTTTGCAGTTGCATGGAATGACTGATGGCCTCACCTGCATATAAAAACAATCCAATATTTTTTACAGCTCTAATGAGCTGGATTTTCCGAATCTCATCGCTGGCCTGTGGCATTTGTGCAAACAATTTGTGCCGGTCTCGGTGAGGTTTAATTGTGCAAATAATTCCTGTAGGACAGAAAGGGAAAATAAACAGTTTGAACAGAACAAGAGAAAAGAAAGGTGGTGGGCAGTGCTTCTGTTCCGTAATCTTTAATTACACATAATATAAAATAAATATTGAGGTGTTTTCTAGGGAATATTAACACTACATTTTCATACTGTTTTTTATTGTTTGCCTTGTAAAATGTTACCTGCAGTTAAAGGTGTTTGCAGAGGGGAATTAACTTAAGATGAGAACCCATTGCTCAAAGTAGTTCCACAGAAAGATTTTATGATACATACATCAAAGCACGAAAGGTGCTTTATTCTAAACGTTGTAAATTTTGATGTATTATTTCAAACAGTTTTTTGCAGGATCAGTTCAACTAATACATGCTAAGTTCTGAAGACCCTTTGGAAAAAACCTCATGAGCACAAACACTGCTGAGAGGAAATATAAAGAAACCATTTCATAATCTTTTGGACTAGGATGAACAGCTTATTTGTAGATCCATCATCCAAGTTCTCTAAAACTAAGAGATGAAACAAAAACTGTAAAACCATTTAAAGTAATTTATTGGTATTGTTGATGCTTCCAAGTGAGTGAAGTGTATAATGATGATGTCTAGATAGTCGTTATTTGTCTTTTTTTACATACTTTATAATTGAGCAAAACAGTTTCCTGAAGATTATTTGTTTGCAAGTTCTGTCAAATCCAGCAAGATATATAGGTGCCATTAAAAATCCATATTGATTTCCCACAGTCAGCTGGGAATTTACTTGAAAAGTCAATCATTAGTTGAATGAGTGTCTAAAGCATGTTCCAGTATCTACTGGTAGCTTAAGTTTTTCAGCAAAAATGACTATTTATAAAGAAATGTTGTAGGTTCTGGGGTCTGGTAGGGGAAGATTCGTGTTTTTCACCAGTGCTCCTGTGCTGTGCTGGGCTGTTCTGCCCTGAGTTTGCACCTCTGATCCTTCAGATTTTAATTTATTTGGATTCAGCCTTTGCGCTGTCCCTTCCAGTCTGAGCCTGTGGACGGTGACGGTGTGTGGTTGGATTTGAGAGACTGAAGGAGCTAAAAGCTTTGCTGTGTTCTCTGCCTCCTGGCAAGGATCCTTAGCTACTCCATGGGCACTCACCATGTGCTGGAGCTGAGCAGGATTTTGGGTTTTCCCCCTCTTTCCTTCTTGTTTCTTGTCTCCTTTCTTACGCTCCAGAGGAGAGAGAGTTTTGAGAGAGAAGGTAGCAGCACCTCCACAGGTCGAGAGGAATGGTTATAATTAATGGATGATACATTCTCTTTACACTTAGTTTCATGGACAGCTTATGGGATATCTGTGCTAATGGATTGATCCTATTTAATGTATATTAGTAATTAAAGAAAATGCATTTTTAAGAGGCAAGGATATATTTAATTTTAATAACTATCTTTCCCTGAATCAAGGAGTCTTTGCACAGAACTCTAATGGGTAACATTAGTCAAGTGTGTGATAGATCAAATTGTTAAGTATGAAGGGTGTTGTTAATGTAACACAGAAGAGAAATCTTGTGAGGTAACTCTGAATAACACCCAGGAGGAGTGCATTCATCATGGTATGCTGACAAAACATCTGAGTAATGATGGCCATTAAATCTTTTGTCATGGCTAAGATATGAAAAAAGAAAACAAGTTAAAGTGTGAGCCATTTAGGAAAATTGCCATTTGACATGTAAACCTTTCTGCCTCTGTGTCTTCATTTTTATATTATGGAATGAATTTGCATTTTAGGAGGAAATTTGATTTGCCTAGCGATTAGGGGGGAAAATGGTGATTTTCAATCTCCAATTAGGCAAACATTTAAATGGAAAGCACAGATTTGCTTTTTTTCCCCGTTTTTTCCCCTCCTTGGAAGGGAAAAACCCCAAAATCACAGCAAAACAACCAGCTCACGATATTCAAAATGGTTTGATTTATCAATATATTTATTTTTGGAGGTGTCTGAGCATCTGTATTGTTTTTGCATACCCTGTGTGTGAGTAGATGCTAACTGGGCTGCCCTGAACCAGGCGGACAGGAGCAATTCCCAAACACTCAGCACTTCTCATGTTCCCTGTGCAGCAAATTTGCTGAATTCCGTGTGGTCAAACATGGCAATAATGCCACAGATTTACATGGTGAAGTCAGTGGATTGCAGTTCATTAGAGACTTTTGGAATGAATGTAACAGAGAGAAGAGACACTGGAGAGGTGCAGTAAGAGAACTCGGAGAGTCCCTGGTTTATTCTGATGAGACTGAAAAGCCAAGTGCCAGTTTCTTACAAGGAATAAACTCAGAAGAAAAAAAAACCTGCTTACCAGTTTCAGGACTTTCATGCAATTGGCATTTTTTAGCAGCTGATTCCAGTATCACATTTTTGTAAGAAGATAAATAAGAAGAAAATGGTGCCGTTGAGATCAAGAAAAAGTTTGTGGTGAGACATTTTGGAGTTGCTGGAAAGGTCTGTCAGGTCACTGGAGTGTATCCACACAGCAACATTCTGTTGTTATATTAGGAGGAAATGAGGCAAATTACAATTAAAACTACTTTTAGCCAAGAAAGAATTAGTAAGAAAATTGTCCAGATGGTTTATCCTAACCCTGACAGCAAAATACGTTAACTAGATTAGTAATTTAGACACCAGTGATATAAGATGGACTGGAGCAATAATGGTTTGGGGTTTTTTGAGTTGGTTTCTTGATTGAATTTCTTTAAATAAATGGTCAAATTTCAGTGGTTCCATTTGTATTTTAATAGATGTGGCCCTTCAGAAAACCTGAATTGATATATACAACTCAGAAATAATAGCAAATGTAAGTCACACAAGTTTATTGAGTTTGTTTTAGTGTAATCCTTTCTAAAAGTAAACTTCAGATAGCTTTGAACTGTCAAACAGTGATATTTCAGCAGCAGCCTTTATGGGAAATTCTTCAAGTTGTTACAGCAAAGCAGCAGCCCCAAAAGAACTGAAGCAGATTGGATCTACTTACGGTTTTAAACTATGGACACATCAGTAAAATATCTGAAAACACTCATGAGATGTGGAGAGAGGAAGGAAGGGGAAGGAGAAGGGGTACAACAGCCAGTAATGGAATAAGAATGCAAAGACTATATGATGTAAAGGTTAGGAAATCTTTTGACCTCACTTAGGATGTTGCTTTTGTTCTGGTTACCATATTCTTTAAAGATGTAACATTTGAAAAGGGGAATTTGATTGACCTTATGACTAAAGATAGGAAATCTGAGGAGAGGCTAAAATCATGAATTTCTATAACCTTTAAAGAGTAAAGGTTGAAAGGCATTTAATTGGAAAATATAAAATCTCCTGAATTATATATCGATATATAACTCTACTTCTTTTATATCAGAAATTATTATGAAAGAAAGAGTATCTGTCAGCTGAGGGGCAAGTAACTGAGCAACCCTTGTACACTTTTTACTGTTCTCTTCTGAGCACAAAGAAAGCAGGCTTCCCTTCCACTTCTAACATATCCTGACCTGAGCTGGGAAAAAACAAAAACATGTGAAATGCATCTGAAAAAGTCTGAAAATATTCTCAGATATTCAGACAGTCTTACCAGTCATTTCTGGAGGGAGTTGGGTTCAAAAATAAAAATTGTCTTTTGGCCCTGGACAGAGGCTGTGGCGTAACTTCTCAGGAGATCTTGCAGGATTTGGTTTCTCCAAGTTCCTGAGGCAGGGAGAGGTTCCCCACCCTCTGGATATCCAGATCCCACTGTTCTTTCCTCTGGAGAAGTCCTGCATTCCACACACTGTGGCTGGATCTGTGTGCTTGCAGAACTTCCCCTCTGAAATAGGAGTGGGAAGTGAACCAAACGTGGGGGAAGCTGTGCAGCACAATTGTAGCCTAAAACTGATCTGGAATGACCAAAATACAACATTAAATTTAGAACTCCTTACAGGCATAAACAGATTTTAAGATTGGTTTTAAGATTACTTTTTACAACTATCCTATTCAATAAATGTTTTGTCTAATTATGTAATATTTTAGCTTTATTTAGTCACTACAGAGACCAGAAATTAGCTTTTATAGTAAAGTACCCAGGTCAGTCTGCATCTGTCTGGGACAGCTCTTCCTGGAACCATGTTTTAATTAGTTTAAGTAGTAGAAAGAAGAAACTGAGAAAAAGGGAGCTGAGCAGCAGCAGCAGTGTTGCTTCTCATGCGGTTTGGTTGGCTTTGCTTAGTCAATGACACGAAAAAAGAAGTGGATCTACTTCCATCACTGCTATTAACTTGTAGAAATGGAGTCACTTTTCTAGGAGATGAAATGGGTAGATTTGGTATTTCCCTTTATCTCTGATAAGTGTTGTTTTTTGTACTCTATGTCTAATGCCCATTGACATCACTGGTGTTCAGGTATAATAATGTAAATGTGTTAACTGAGTTTAAATCAGGCAGCTCCAAATGAAGGTGTGATGTGATCCAGTGCTGCAGTCACTTCATTTGCCTCTTTCAGTATTCAGTCACATCATTTAAAGTTTCCATGCCAAGAACATTAGGATGTTTTTACAGTTTCGAATTTGTAAATAATTGTCATTTTGAGAAAGATGCCTGGTCACTCAAGCTCATGCATTGATTAAATCTTACTTTTGAGCAGGATCCATGAGAATGCTGAAGGTCCCATTAGAAAATACCCGGCTTGATTTGTACTTGATGAGAGCGACATTGATCACATTCACATACTGAAACAATTATTGATGGAATCTGTGATGAACAAGTCATTCCAGTTGTGATGAGCATTGGCTTCTAGCAGACATTTGACACTGAACCATGAGAGTCTTTGTTGCTACAGCACATCTGAAAAAATCATTAAGCTTTTTGAAGCCTTTACAGGCTAGGCTTGAGAGTATTATTTGCATTAAACTCTTTACACATCAGTTTTGTTTTTCTTGCGCTAATAGTACATTAGCAAATTTGGGATTATCAGTAGCCATAGCAGGTATTATAGGCAGAAGTGTAAATGTACTTCAACTAGTTGTCAGCATGTACACATGCCAAAGGACCTTTGAGAAGAAGCAGAGTTATGTTTAAGCTGTTCATAACTTGGTAAAGGCAAACTGCAGCAATTCTGAAGAACAGGAAAAGTTTGGAATTCAAAATTTTTTAATTCTTCTATTCTTCTTGAGGAAACAAAGGTTGAAAAATCAGAAAGGAAATGTCCTTCATGGTTGGCTTCAGTCAAGCTTATGTGAATAGGAGGAGAGTGTGGCAAATGTGAAGAAACCACATTTTTGAGTATTTTCCACACTGGAAGTTGCAGGATTTAGTTGAGAATTTTGAGATTGCAGTTGAATTTCCAAGAATTGTTACAGTTTTTACATCTGAATTGAAGCAAACTGCCTGTTGTGTGGGCAGATGTGCAGGACCGTCAGGGAAATACCCTCCTTGCTGATCAGATCTTTAAAATGGTTATACAGAGTTCTGTACATGAGAGCAGGCTGCTTATCAACAGTTCCTGACAGCCCATTTCATGTCACAGAACATGCAGGGGGGGAAAGTTGTGCTTGGGTTCATGGCCAGGTTGTTCCTAAGTCCGTATCATCACATACGCTTGGGGCCATGAAATCTCCTCCCGGGAAAACAGGAAGAAATCTGTGATCCCCCCCTCCAGGCTGCTTGGAAACAAAGCCAGGGAGTACAACACCTTGTCCAGCAGGATCACAATCTGTCTGCCTAAAGATCCCAATTGATTTGTGTAACAGCCTGAATAATGAATGTGGATTTTTAGTTGGGTCCCTTGAGCGAATGGTGCTGTTCCACTCCCTATGAATTCTCCCTTTCAGCTTGTGATCTTTAAGTTAAATTCACTCAGAATAATCATTGCTTCAGGAAGAAGGTAAAAATTAAATTGTCTTAAGAACACCAGATTTTTAATAGTCTTTTTTGAAGGGTATTGGTAATTACTCTAATGTTACACGGTGCAGAATAGCTGGCAAGATTTACTGTCATTTTAGTATTTAAATCTTTGCAGATCTCTGACCCAGTCTTCCCTGACCCACAGGTTTACTGTCAGTCGTCTTGACCTTCTTGCACTTGCTGTTTTCTTTGGATTTTTTTCTGTAAACTGGTGTTGCTCGTAATGAGGTAGATATATTAAAGGTGATACTCCCTTCTTTCCAAGCAGAGGCACTTGGTATTTTCCTCCTAAAGTGCATATGAAAGTCTCCATACAGGCAAAACAGGATCATACTTATCATTTGTATTTTATGTGCTCCTCAAAGGATGGTGGACAAGCACAAACCCACTGTCCTGTATCTTGCAACTCACACACACACAGATCCTGTTTTTACAATATTTTTGAAGACCAGAAGTTGGAAAGCCTTGTAAAAGAGAGTTTTAGCAGTCTAAACAAAACACCAGACGGTTTTGCATTGGCCTACATCAGAAATGCACGGAGTGAAAAACGTTAAAGAGCGTTATTCTAACCCACCAAACTTTTCCATTAAAGCCAATGTGTCCAGCAGTGATTTCTGCTCAGCATCACTTTCGTTAGGTGACCTCTGGGAATGTTCTACATGCTGAAGAATCAGGCAGACGGAGCTGACTCGCACTTGGACTTGCACAGATGCATTTGCAAAATGTGGTCCCTGAATAATTCAGAAAGCAATAGTCCAGAGGAGCTGCAGCTCAGTGTTAAAGCATGCTGAGAAAGTTGGTTTGTAAATTGTTTTTTTATTTTAAAACTGGACCACTCCAAACTTTGAGTGTTGTTCTGTTTTCTTTCCACTTTCTATTCTGTTAGAACAGATGCTCTTCAGAGGAGGGAAAAAAAGGTGGAAAATTAATACTTAAAGGCAGAAAAAAAGTAGTCAAGGAATAAAATACCCAAATAACTCATTTTCCTTCAAATAACTCTGAAACCTGCTCTCAAATAATGTTTAAAGGAGGATATTTTGCAAAAGCAAAACTGGTTTAGAAAAATCTATTATTTAAACAAAAAAAACCCCAATTATGTGTTTTTAAAATACTTGGTATTTTGCAATACCTGCTGTACTCAGCTACCTCACAGTGAATTTGGACACACATGGAGATGCTGTTGTGTGCCTGCCATGGGGGATAACAAATCCATCTCTGGGTGGGGAGCAGCGTCTTGTGCTCATCTTGGATTATATGATGCTTTCCTGCTAAGTGCTCAAATTTACCCCTTCCACCCAGACGTTTGGGAATATTTGATGTGAAATTCTCAAGGTAAGCTGCTGTGGTGAGGTGTGGGATCATTGCTAAATGCATCTCAGTCCATACAGAACTCCTGCTAAAAGGCAGGCTAAAAGCCAAGTGGAATTGCCAGACTGTTTGGGAAGAGGCAGCTTTTCACACATGGTCACTCAACATTAAAGAGAGCTGGAGTTCCAATATATTCTCACAAGATGAAAGTTGTGGTTATAATCACATTGCAGGAGAATGGGTCTCTGTTAGAGCTTCCTGCACCCAGAGACCGGACTTGGCACTGGGTGACATTTGGTGATTAAAAAGTGAGCTTGGATTTATTACACTTTCTTTTTGTAGAGAGAATTGCCTCAGGTGAATGTTGCATAAAGATATTATCAAGTATATGTGCAAACAAGGTAAATGGAGTGCTGTTGCTGACATATCTCTAGTAAAGACGGTAAGAAAATTACTTAAAAAATGAGGAGTGGCATTGGCGATTCTCGACATAAATTGAGCACTGTTTACTTGCTGCCACACGAGCTCTCTCTTAGTGCAGTTTGTTTATTTATTCCCCTCTCAAATGGTGAGAGAACACTTCATGCCTTCTAGATGCCGGACATCTCCTTTCTAATTACTTAAACTTTTCTTTTTCCCTCCTTGCATTCCAGATGCTCCAGATAGCATAACAGATGAGAGTTCTGTTATGGTGTCAGGAATATTTGTTAATAAGAAAGTAACTTAAGTAGTTAACATAACAGGAGTTGATTTGACCTGCTGATATGCATTTTTACAGAATAAACAAAGCCTGTTATCTGAGATTTTATTTATAAGGATCTGCTCAAGTGATCTGAGATCTCCCTTGTTTGTCTGTCCTGCCCTAGACCTCGGCACATAATCTCACTGTACTGCTGCCCTTTTGACATCTGATTGCCCTTTCCATCAACATGCATCCAAAAGCATATTTGTCTAAAAAGGAAACAATTAAATTCCAATCTCATACAGAAAACCTTTACTTTTCAAAGAAAACATACTGAAGAAGTCACAAAGTCGTACATGATGGGGAACCCTCACTAAATCAGAACCAGAAGTGATTAGGCCAAATTCAGCTCCTGCCAAAATAGACACCAAGCCACTGATCTTGATGATATTTTGCCTGTTTATATTAGTAATATTATATGCACTTATTTTTTTTTGTTTTTCCATTAAATCCTGTAGTAAGACTTAAATTATAATGTATGTGACAAGTATCATTGACGTACAAGACAAATAACAAGTGTGATTGGGGAATACTGAAATATTTCAAATATGAAATGGTCTTGTTTTAACCACGTATGATAGTCGGCTGAGATGGGTGAATGCTGTGAAATTTAGTTTAAATTATGCTACTCTTGTCTCATGTGGATGTCCTATTGCAGAGGGATCTAAGAGTTGATTCATTGTGTTTTTTCAAGGATAGAAATGAGTTTCTGTAGTGCACAGAGCAGATCTACTATTCTCAGTGTTTGCACATTCTTTTCTGTTAGTATGTCTGCAGATGATCCCACTTGGAAAACCTCTTTTTGCCTTCACTCTGAGCATTATTCCCTGACTTTGTCCATAGTCACAGGTGCAGAGTTTTGGATCACAAGTTTGAGCTGTGTTTGACATCTGTGCCTGCAAACAACTGTGGAAAAGCTCTAAATAACCCATCCTGTATATCAGTGGTATAATTGAGTTATACTCTGAATTTAGGTTTGATAGGGAAGCAGACTGTGTGTCATACCCTCAAAGCCTTTCATGCTGAAGAATTTACTAAAGGCAGTTTTGTCATTGGTGTCTCATTGTAGCTTCCTCCAGGAGCAACCAGGCAAATAAATACTCAGCGTGCTGTTTTCAGAGTAGAATGCTATGGGGGCATCCTGGTTAACAGCTGCGAAGAAGAAAGAGAAGAGACGTATTTCTGTGTCTTACACATGGAGTAGAAAGTGGTCTAAAGGGAAAAAGATTTCTTTGTGTATTGTTTTACTTTAACTGTTAGTATTTATCGGTCACGTTTATGTCATGCTTGATCATACACTGGAGAAGAAATGTTGATTAAATCAGATTATTTTGCAATTTGAGTTTTGGAAGAAGGATGGAGCCACTGAGCACATTATGAACTTTGGTGTTTATGCCCAGCCTGGTGGTTCTGCAGCAGGACACGATGAGTGAGCTGGGAGCAGGCTCGTGGCTCTTCCTGGCAGCCCCATCCCTGACTGTAGCAAGGGAAGAGGTGGAGTGGGCAAATTTCACTCCTTCAGCTTTTTGGCAAAGGTCTGTTTTTATCACTGAACTTCCAAATGTAATTCCTACCCAAGAGAACTTGAAACAGTGTAGTTTTGTCATTAAGTTAACTTCCCACAGCTTCTGTTCTAGAAAGGAATGGCTGAAATGACAGTTTCAAGGATCTGGAATGTCAGTGACACGTCCCTCGGTACCACTTCACTGCAGGTGGAATTCCCAGGAATTATTAAAGCGTCCTACTGATAATTCCCAACCCATCCTGATTTTGTTACGTCTCCAACTATATAGGCTTGAATGCTCATGGATTTACAATGTCTGAACAACTTTTGAAATGCTAAAAAGGTTTTTTTCCATTTAGTCCTTTTGTTCAGTCTGAGATCAAACTAAATATTGGGTGGTTGAGAATTGGACAAGTGTGTGTGTGTCTGTGTGTGTGCATGTATACACTGAAACATTTCTGTGTGCTTGGAATTTACTGTGTACTTGTTAGAGTAAAAGAAATTCAGCTGCAAGTTTGTCTGTTCAACAATCGAAATCACAGTAATGACATTAAATGCTTTCCTATTTGATATTCAAAGGTAAAGCAAGTCCAGCTAAGTGAATTAAAAGAATTGTTCTTAACAATGAGGTTAATATTTTTCCCAGCTCTCTGACTGACAGTTTAATGGAGGTTTTAGTGTGTTATGTTAATGATGTCCGTGGAATATATATTTCTTTCTTTGCATCTGTCACTTATAGAGTTAATTAATATTCTGCTGGTTCCATATAGCTTTTTGTTCAAAACCAGTCCTCTTCTTCTCTGTGCATTTCTTTGGCAGCCCAGTCCTTACAAAAGAAGAAGTTTGCAGAGCCCTAGGTAGCTAAATGTCCCTACACACAGAACTGCAGTTTGCCACTGATATCTTCTGCAAACCAAGACTAAAATATCAGTGTAGTACATAAGCCTTTTACCACCCTTGAAAACCCAGCTTGAACCTTGAGCGAGTCATTTACATGATGTTTCCTTGGGATTACCTACATTCTTGTCCACTTTGACCTTGTAATTTTGCTCACAGTTGGAAATGTAATGCAGAGTGACTAAGATAATGTTGTTTACACAGACTTTAAGTGGAGTGACATTATAGTCAAGCAAGTGTCACATCACCCAAAGTGAAGGAAGACTTAATTACCATAATCCTGTGAATACTAAAATTCCTTAGCCATGTGCAGCATAATAATGTAATGTTCTGTGTGTTCCATTTAATAACCTGAAGGTGCTGCATTAACTCTTGGGGGAACTTTTAGTTGTCCTAAAGTGAAAGCAAACAGATTAGAGCGGGTTGGGAGAGATTCTGTGCGCAGTGGAGATCCTTAATGTGTTACATTGCTGCCAGCACATCCCATCTTCCTTTGATTTTATACTTCAGCAGGTGAAACAAAGCTGAAGCAACTACACCAGCATCTCTGTCGATCCAGTGTGTGTGTAGTCTGGGCCGAGGATTTCTGCAGATGATGGCATAAGTTCAGTGATTGAGACAGTAATAAAACAGTATGTCATGGCAAACACACCAGTAAGTGGAGAGGAGTGTTAAATCCTTCAACACTGGCACAGTCTGTTACTTAAGTGTTCAAGCCGTCCTACCTTTCTGCTGATAGTCAATGCTGCACCAGCCTTAAGGACTCAGTGAGTAAATAGATCTTGAATGAGGATATAATCATGAAAAGGCAAATCATGAGCAATTATGGTGCTTCACAAAGAGCTAAAGTATTTGTCATGTTCTCTTCTGAGCAGCGTGTAACCATTTTATAGAGATGGAGTGATTATTCTTAATACGTTGTCTTTGAGGAACACTGAGTAGTCGTGCACAGCCTCCTGCATGCCTTAAACACAGTTACAGACTGACTTAAACAATAAACAGACTGTTTGGCAGCTGCAAGAACACAGTGTCGATAAAACAAAGTGCAGTGAATAGCTCTCTTCCATTTCTTACTTGAGAGCCCAGAGAGTTCTCCAGATCCAGCCTGGCCCACAGCCCTGCTGTCTGGGCTCTCTGCTGCTGTGGTTAGTGGCCAGCAGGGACAGATGGATTTGAAAGCACAAATGGAGAACCCAGTGTGAGTTAGTGTTGTTTGAAATACAAATTTTGGGTTTGCGTCTTTCTGAAAGCCACAGATAGAGTGGTTAATCTTGGGAGGGTTTGTGCTTTTATTTGGAACTGATTTTTGATAACTTCATGTGGTGTGTAGCTATATGCTAGTGCTAACTGTGTGTTAGTATGTAGTTCAGGTTTAGGGTGTAAGGCTTGGTTCTCGGAGGACTGGAAAATGTAAATTTACAAGGAAGGGTTAGAAAGGGGGACATTAAAAAGCACATGCTGCTTGTGGATGATGTGGGTGTACAAACAGGCAGAAGCACTGGAGCAGTGAGTCAATAGCTGGTGTTGGTTTGTGCTGGCACAAAAAAGCTTTTCTCTCTACTTACACCAGTGTGATGCAATTGATGCAATTACCTTTAATGGAACTGGGCTTATTTGTAGGGAGTAGATGGGAAAGGAGGGTTTCTGTGTGTTAGTGTGGATTTTAAAGAATGGATATTGGCCCTCAGGATACTCTCCGGAAGGAGGGTACAAACTCCTACAAACTAAACTCAAACTAAAGTAAATGTTTTACTGTATTACAGCAGTTTTTGAAAGGCGTTCCTCAAAAATGGTGCTTTTCCCTGGGAACTGGGCCTGAGGGAAGACAGGAGGATACCTTGCTGTCATCTCCAAATCATCTGAAAAATTTGAAGAATGAAATTTATAACAAGCAGGCAGTTTGTTCTCATCTTGTCACAGGGGTGTTTGTAGTCATACACATACACAGTGCTAATGCAGAATAATTTTCAAGCTAGTTCTTTTTTCCTGGGGAGTTTCCAGCCATATCGTGTGCTTAAAATAAATGCCAAATCTCTTATCAGGGCAAAGAACGTAGACTTGCTGTTTCCTGGGTTGTTTGTGTAGAATTAAATGCTGCTTAATGCTACTGATTGCCAGAGGTCTGGCCTTGCCCTGTAGTATTCAGTAAGAGTACTATGGGCTGAATAATAGAAGACAAAACAAATGCAAATGACAGAGAATGTGATCATACATGAGAAAAGTTTTGTTGTTACAGATTTATTTATTTGTTTGTTTGTTTTTAGAAACAAACTTCCACTTTTAGCAGCAGTGCTGTGTTCTCATCCATGCATCCCTGCACTCTCTGCAGTTGAACAGGAGGATTTGGGATGCCCTTGAATCTGCGGAACGGAGCTATAGCTCTCTGCAGAGCCGAAGCTTTGCTCAAAGCCTACTTTGTGCTCCTGTTCAGCCCCAGCACGGCCGGGCGGGCTCCACTGGCAGTTTTCATGCCCAGATCTCTCCTCTCTGCTCCAAGCTGCCCATGTTCCTTTGGAAATGGGGCATGAGGCCGTGCTCTGGGCACGGGGAAGCACTGAAATCCAGGCTGGTGGTGTGAGCTGGAGCACCTGTGAGCGCAGGCTGGGCTGGCTGCGCCGCCACAGCTGCCACGATGAGCAGCAGTTGGGAGCGCTGCCTCGCCAGGCCCCCCGAGACCCTCTGAAGGGTTTGCACTTTCTGTGGATGTATAATTTTTGTTGATTAATACGAGTTCTGGGAAGGAGCCCTTTTGTAAAACTGATGACAGGGAGGAGCTGCCTGGGGCAGAGGCTGTCAAATGATCTCTTTTGTGGCTGCAACAGTGCAAATATTACCGAGGAACCAAAATCCCTTCCCTCATCCAGGTCTCCCCGGGGGCAGCAGTACTCAAATGCAGAACTCTTCCTGTTGCCAGAGATGAATCTTACAGGTTCCAGCTTTTTTTATTTTTTAATTTCAAATTACAGAGTAGTTTTGGAACATGCAGATTTCATAATATCATTATTGAGAGCAGAAAGGTCAGAGACTTCTGCAGATATTAGGACATCAGAGTTTGACTTTAATCATTGCTGGCTTCCTTAAGTAAGTTTATTTTCTTAGATGTCTGAGTAATTACTGTTGTCATGACTGAGACCATTTTGGGTCCAGCACATTTTAGTTTTCCTCATAGAGATTTCACACTCTGTTCTGTGTTGCTGTGGAACACCGAGGGTGGGAAAGGTTTTCCAAGACACAAGTGCTGGTTATGAAGATGTGGAAGAACATTCTGAGTGGCCCGAGTCTGGGAAATCTCAAACTTTCATCTCAAACTTTGCATAGGACAGTACGAACTACCCTACTATGAAACTAAACCGGGTTTTCCATAATTTCTTTCCTACTCCCATAAAAAATCTCCCAGTCACTTGAAATATGATCGAAAATAAGAGGGATATAAATATATAATTTGTTGATCATGGAGGTCGTGAGGGTCAGAGCCTGGAGCTGTCGTGAGGAGGGTGACCCTGCCTGTCCATCTGCCATTTCCTGCCCATTCCTTGCCTGTGCCCAGCGTTCTATAGGGGCAGCCGCTCCCTCGGATTCCTGCAACTGCAAAACTAATTAGTGAAATTAAGTTGAAAACGCTGTAAACAAGTGAAGTTGTTATTCATTCTGTACGGCACTACAAATGTGGGAGGACATGTTAAATGATAAATTAGGCATGAACTGCTTTAATCTGGAAGCTGAACATGCCAGCGAAGGGCCTGCATTTGTAATTAGCATCGGGGGCCACAGGAGAGTGGTGCCTCTTTTAAAACAGTGACAGGGAATTGATCAGTTTAGGTTGCCGTGGCAACCAGGAGCCCTCCATCACTTTCCCTCCTTCTCCTATTATGCCGTCCCCACGTTCAGAAATATATTTATGAACTGTAAAGATAAACTACTCAATAATGCAAAAGAGGCTCCAATGCTCAAATGCCAAAGTGATGGGGGCCAAGCGGCTGCCTGACTACCCGATAACAAGCTTAAGTGTTCTCTGGTTGTCATGACATTTCTTTTACAAAGCAAATGATGTCTGCAGGAAAAAAAATCTTAAAATTAGCCGAGAATGCAAATCTCTTTATGAGGCTGTCACCTTCATAATAACAGACAATAAGTGATGATTTATGAGATGCCACCATAGCAACCAACTCCTTTGGCATCCCCTGGTTTCTCTCACACAATAGCTTGGTCTCCTGTGGAAAAGTTTCCAGAGCAAAGCTCAGGAGGTCTTGAAGTCTTACTCCATGAGATGGACAAGTGTTGCAGGGATTTTTGCAGTTGTCCTACACATAGAAGGACTGAAGTTCCTTCTGTAAAAGCTATGTAAGGCATTATTGAGATTGAGTGACTTCAGTCTGAGAAAACAGATAATTTTTATTCAACTTGAAGCAGGAGCTGGGACATCCAGATCTCTGCTGTACAGTTGGCTTTTCTGAGTCTGCCATCTAATAACTCATGTTTAAAAGTGTTGATTGTGTAAATCAGCTCTTTTTATACCTTCTGGTGTGTAAGTTAACCTGACTATCCTGGAATAAGTGATTGATTCAGATTAGAACTTAAATGACTGCAAAAGAAAGGCTTTTATTTGCAAATGGTTCATTACATGATGAATGATTTTTTTAAAAATAGTTTTTTAGATGAATGTCTTTTCTAACTGATGAAATTGACTTCAGGAGAATTAGGATCTCTAATCTTGGTTAAAGGTCATACAGCACTAGGAGGTGTCAGGTGAAGTAATGTTTGTGTCTTCATGCCCAAAGACTATATTATTTGCTCTTCTGAACGTGAGTAGGAGGCATGGAAGCTCTCATACCCCCCTCCTGCATCACTTTGTAAAACTCAGGTCCCTGAATTTGGTACCTAGAAAGGCCGATTTAATGTTGAGGGAGGTGAACTGTCAATAGCAGTTTTTGCTTAAGGTGGTGTCATTCACCTCCCCCCTCGCCCTCTCAATTCCTTCCCCTGTTCCTGCCATTTATAAATGGAGATTCTAAATGTGCCCTTTTATTGCAGTTCCCATTTTTAAAAGTACTGTAGTAGTATGAAAAATACACTGATTAGAAAAAACATTCTGAGAGTAATATGTTAATTCTTAGCCCTTATCTTAAGATCCATACTCAGACAATGATTCCAAAAAAAGTAATAGAAACTTGTTTGAATTAAGAATTCATTATCTTTTTCCATTCTTTTTTGCTGTGTCAAATATGACAGGTAGAGCTGTCAGTTCCAGAAAGTGGTTTCTGGTAGAATAGTATCTTTCAGTCACCCTGCCTGGCATAGAGAGGAAAAAATGAATAAATAGATGGAACCTCTTTATATTGTTCCTTGTTATACCCAGGCATTTGTTTTTCTGTTTTCGTTTTGAATTATTTTTTTTTTACCTCATTTCATAACTTCTTCAGAATCTAACTCATTTCGTAACTTCTTAGACATACTTTTTATGGGATTAATTAATTATGTGTTTATGAAAAAAATGGAGATTTCATCACGTGTTTAGGATGAAAACAAATAAGCTTGATGGTTTTCTCCTTCATGGCTGTGTCTTCTTTCCATCCTCATCTCTGACTTCAGCAGAACTTGCTGCTTTCTCTGCCATTGACTGTTTCAAAACCACAGAGAAAAAAACCAAACCCCGTAACATCTGCTGCCTTTTTCTGGACAACCAGATTTGAATAGTGTTAAAAACACATGCAGGGAGAGGAGGAAGGCGTAAAGGCTGTTAGTGGTGGTAGGCTGTACAAAATGGGTGTGATATCTGTGGCTGGACCCCTGGAAACCCCTTCCTATTCTGTGTTCTCCTCCTCTCTCAGTACTGCCCTGGTTTCGGGGGTATAGAGGACATTTGCTGGCTCCCTCTGGAGCTGGACTGGGTGTGGAGCTGTACTCATCAGCATTTTACAGGCTCTGTGTGCAGCAAGTGCAGAAAAGGCAGTAAAATTTTTGCAGTGTATTGACCTGAAGTCCATTTGAAGTTGATAAATACCAGCTGTTCAAACAGAAAATTAAATAAAAGCAAGTCAAAACTTACTCTGAAGTAAACAGGTGAACAGTATGTAAGACAAAGCAGTTCCCCAAAGGCATTTTTAGTACATGGTCATTATTTAACTCCTGACTGAAAATAAACAATGCTGACAGAGTGTGTGTTGGGGGGCTGTGATAAATGAACAATGTCAGTTCTGTAGGCTGATAACCTATAGCTTGACATCCTTATCTATAAACTTTGACAGATACATCAGTTTGTTATTGTCACTTTATTAACTTGCTTCTATGATAGCAGAAGATAATCTTTCTCAAAGCCTAATTCAGCTAATAGTTTATTAGGTAAAACAGTTGGGAAAATGTCAACAAATTTTGTTTGCCTCACTAAGGAAAATCCTTTACAGTTCTTTACATGTTGAGCCAGTATTTCACAATATGGAAACAGCATTGTTTGCCTATTAGCAATGAACAATAAACTGTTTTGTCACATTAAATTATTTATGCCAGAGACATCCCGACAGCCTCTCTTAAAAAAAGGAATATATTGCTCAGAATTGTAGTTGTGGCTGTGTGAACTGAATGCTTGCCTAATAAATTAATATTTTGGTCTTGTGATTTTTAATTGGAAAATAACAGCTGTTCCTAGTTAGAGCTGTGTCTACTTCATCTTGTGGTGGTTTCAACAGAGCTGCAGCACAGCTCTCACCAGCCCTCTCACCAGCCAATCCTGACCCTGCCGGTGCCACAGGGCTGAAGGGGCATCACAGAATCTCCAAAACCAGGGCTGACTTCTTCCAAACTTGTCTCAATCTTACTCTGGAATACTCTGGTATGAATTATACTTTCAAGTGAGTATTTTTTCTGTGTCCTCAGAAACACAATTCTTGAAGGTTTGTTTGGATCTGAAACTTTATCCAGCGTCAGTTGCAGCACTCTGTGCCAGTCTCTGTCCCCGTAGCTCTGTGCCCTGTCTATCTTTAGTTTAATGACCCATCCTGTGTTCCAGGCTGTGTGTGCATGTGTGTGACCAATGGAGAAGCTGGGAAATGATCCTTTAAATGCTCATAAATGCTTTCTTTTGTGCAGAGCAGTGAGGTGAGGCCAGGCTGCTCTCCAGCTGCCCGAGCCCACAGGGTGCCTTAGGTGTCCATCCTAGAGGTGTCCTTTGGGATGGCTGGGAAGGGCAGTAGTTGGGCTATGACTGCAGAACTCAAGCTGCACAAGCAGCCTCAATTCTGAAACTACATCATTTTGTGTGCTTGGTTGTCTCCATAGATGTCTTCAAACTCTGTGTGCCTGCCATTACTTGTGTTCTTGAGAAACAGTCAAACCCCCCATAACCTCTGTAATCTGCAGCCAGTGGCACCCATAAGGGTTCTGCGGTGACTGGGCTGTCCAGACCTGCTGTAGGGGCTGGTGGAGTAGCTGTGCCTGTGGCCATCCATCCCGGCAGAAGCTGGATGCCTTTGGCAGCACTTTCCATGCATGCATGTGCGGTGGAAATCCTGAGCTGCACTCATGTTTGGAGAGTGCTTGAGCAACCACAAACTTCTGCACATCTAGCACAGCTCACGCCACAGGCTTCCCGTAGCTTTCCTGCTCTACCTCAGTTCTTCACTCCATTCACAGACCCTCTTCTCTCATCTCTCTTCTTCAGACTTGGCCTGCAAGTCCCCGTTTTACCCCCACACATCTTCCTTCGGCTGCCTGCCTTGGGCACAGTCCTGGGTGTCTTTGCCTCAAAATGATCGGCAGGAGTAGGAGATTGTTCCCTGGAGTCCTGAAGTGTTCCAGTTCTGCAAACTGTGTTTCAGGCAGGGAGGATCTACTAAGGTTAGTGCTGAGGAGCCAGAATAGGTTTGGAGAAAGGGGCAAGGCAAAATTCAAGTGACAATGGTTGCTGTTGATCTTAGCAAGAGTTTAGGAGAGGAGGAGATCCAGGGAGGAATTTAAGCCAGTTTTTGAGCAAAGACCTCAGTTGGCTTCACTGTACAAATTTAAAGAGAGTTGACAGTGCTGATTATCATATGTGTAATCCTGGAAGTGGGAAAGGATGTTAATGAAAGGACAAGTTTATGGCATCCAAATTAAATTTGAGGAAATCTGAATTTTCAAAATTTTGACAGCTTTTCAAAAGAGGGATATTGTGAGGGTGCCCCAGATCCAAATCTATTTCTGTTGCATAAAAGTCAGTGTTGTGAAACATGGGAGTGTTAAAGGATTATATGTGAAGAAAACTGTCATTGTAATAACAAATGACAGCATTCTTCTCTTGCTGTTTTTCCAGAATAATCCAGCGAGGTCTTATCAACAGTTTGTGTTTGTATGATTTCCAGAAGAGACTCTGCAACTGACCTTGGAGCTCAGTGTGTCATTGGAGCTTACAAATATTTATTGTTTGGTTTAGTTAGAGTAACAGTATTATATGTTACATCATTATTAGTTCACAAATGAAATAATTTTTGTCTCAAGTCAAAGCTCTATGGATAAAAAATACTGGCTTTATAGACAGACCTGCTTTTTAATGGAATTTACTGATGCATGCTGACATGTTTTTGAACAGATCATGCAGAATAAATTCAATTTTAAGGACATATATGTGGCATCAGACAAGAATCTTGCAGCATAACATTTGGTCTCCTTCTTCTGTTCTTTACTTAAGTAATGTTCCTAATTTAACTGCACACAAGTTTAGCATGGCCTAAAAAAGTAAATCATTAGAGAAGAGGAGCTCAGCTCCCTGGCTGAATGGCTGTAGTGAAGCACAGCTCAGGGAAGACAAACTCCTAATTCCTGTTAAATAGAATTCAGCAGGAGGGTGGGAGCTAAACAAAATGGTCATAAACAGACTAAGAAAAACTTACTAGGAAAAGTAAAGTGTTGTGGAATGGCTGTTGTTTTCCTGCTGGATTGAGATCAGCGTAACTCACACCCGGTGCTGCAGCAGTCCCTTGGCAGCTGCATTGCAGACAAGCCCCCCGCATTTTTGATGGACCCTTGCTGACTTTGACTACTCCATCCCAGTGGCAGCTGCATGACAGCAGCAGTGCTCCTGGATCAATATTGTATCATGTCATTTTGTGCTGTGAGAGAGCTGCAGGGAGCTTCCAGATGTGCTGCTTTGGAAATGTGCGGCTGGAACTGAAAATGGGCATGGAAATGGAGAGGGGTGGATGAGGGGAGTGAGTGTGCAGGGAAATAAAGAGGCTTTGAGTGGCAAGATAGGAAGGGTAACTGCATTTACATCGTGGGTTACATCACTGCATTCAGAGACTTACACAAACTCTCACCAAGGTTGGTGTACCTTTGAGCCCACAGGATTTTGCTGCATTTCCCAGGTGGAGGAGGACTGTGCACAGGCAGTAATTAATTATTTCTGCAAGAAACAGGGTGGTTATACCTCTGTCAGTGGGTCAGGAGCTCTGCTGATGGTGTGGTTTAGGAACTACTTGTTTGTTCTGCTAGTTTCTTCCTCGTCTAACCTGTTATGAACAAGTGGAAGTGTTAATACCAGAGGGAAATAAACGTGTTCATTGGAATGCTCAATCCGAGAAAATTGCTGTGTGTTTACGTACGAAGTTGCTAATTAAGCACAAAGAATCTAGATTGGAACTAGAGTGGGATGGCAAAAAACAGAGATATGAGGTTATTATTAATGTTTTTAGAGTGGGTACAAGAAACAGGGTGGTGTGTTGGCTCCAGATCAACTTACAGTTGTGTTGTAATCTCTGTAGGACAGGGAAATAAACAGGAAAAGGAGCAAAAAAATCAGTATATGATCATAACTTATGATTGTTATGTAAGAGAGTTGATCAGATAATTCACAAAGCTGGAATGTTGTCATAAAGGATGTGGCTTGTTTGGGAAGCAAAGACAACTAAAGAAGAGATGTTGCCTTTAGAACAGGGCTTGTGCAGTTGCCTGAAGGGGCAGCTCTTGAGGGAGATGATGTGGGAGAAAGGCACTGGATGTGATGATGTCTCCTCTGGAAGGCCACCAAAGCAGGAGGGATTTCGGTGGATTCAGGCAGAATCATCTAAAGCACAGGATTTTGTGGTAATGTGAAATTTTTTTCAGGCCAAACATAACCAGCAGGTACTGGAATGCTTTATATAAACCCCCCTCCACCCCAATTTTATATATATATATGATAAAGGATAAAGGATAAAGAAGCTTTAAAGAAAAGTTTATCATGAAACCTAGTTGAGAATGTCAAAATGCAATAGAAATAAGGTGAGAGGGTTAACAAGAGTTAACAAGCCATATGACAAGTGGAAGAAGAAATAAAGTGCCTTAAAATAATGCAGACTGGTGTATTGGGATGAAGAAGTAACAGCTTCATGGCGGTGGAGGGTAAAATTTTCAAGACCCCTTGCAGATCCTTTAGAAAAAAACTAATATGGGCATAAATACAAATGATTCCTATACAAATGATTCCAATGCAAAGTAAAAATAGCAAATGTGTAAAGAGGTCAGATTGGGTGAGTTAGAATCTCTCTCTGACAGTCTCCGGCGTGATGTGGTGACGAGGGAGCTTAGGGAAGGCGTTTGGGATGGAGCAGAACAGCCTGAGCACGTGGGACAGGATGGGAGAGGGCAAAGAACAGTGGGAGTCGCAAACAGAGCGACCTTCTAGAGCCAGAGGGCATCATTCCACATGCCCATCCTGGGCACATCCAAGGTTGATGTGCTGCAATGAGAGGGAAGGGCAGCAACAGATGGTGCTGGGAAGATGGAAGAGTTTCATGGCTTCAGGTCACCTGCAATGAGATGTCTGACACAATTAACAGCAGTGACAGAAGTGCAGGAGCTAAACTCGAGTGAGAAAACAAGTGTGACAGAAAGCTTATTTAGGGTAGATGTTCTCAAATCAGCTGGGTCTGGTGCTGTGCAGTTAAGGGATGGTGGATGAGGTGTCGGAGTGATTAATGGCCAGCTTGGGAAAGTCATGGAGGGATGAGTGAGGTACCAGCAGAGAGGAGGGGAAGAAGGAGGAGGAAAAGCTTGGAAATTATAGACCACTCAACTAGAAATATGCTGTGATTAGTAAACAGTTTGTGAGCGTCCAGGAGATAACCGACAACATGAAATTGTCAGGGGCGAATTATGTCAAACTAATCCAGTTTTCTGTTCCAAAAGAGAGGCAGTGCAGGGAGGACAGAGGTGAAGCAGTCAGTGTCGCGTGTCCTCACTGTAGGAAGGTTTATGGCAGTGTCTCACAGAGAGTGGAAGATGCAGTTGAGGTGAGGTTTGTAAGACCCAAAACAGGTTTGCATTTGTACTGAAGTATTGCTATTTGCATAGAGAGGGCGAAAATGAGTTCTTAATGAACTTGGTTTGAGAAAAAGCAGGGTATTCTATCACAATTACTGGAAGTTTGTCTAGGCTTTTGCTGCCTCCTGTGCAAATTACATCAGTTACATAGGATTAAGGATTAGGATTTTTGCACATTTAGTTCCTTTCCTCTTTTCTTCCAAATCACAGCAATTTTTTTGTCTTAAAATGTTGTGGTGCACTGGACAATACCCAAGACCATTTCAGGTATTTTTTTAAAGTAGTTTACATTCTGTATTTAAAGTCTGGTCTGTGGAAGATATAAAAAAAAGCTGCTCATTTTTGTTTTGTATTCCGAGGGCAGTCATAGAGGATGGTGCTTGTTAAGGAAAAAACCTGATTTCAAGGGCTGCAAATCAATCTGTAGGATGGGATTTGAATCACGTCAGTGGAAGAAAGGTGTGTTTATAATAACTGAAATCCCACGTGCTCATAATTGACAAAATTAGAGGCTATATGCACAATTTCCCTGTAGAGAAGGAAGATAATGATTTTAAAACCTTGTTTGCTCAGGCTTTTTAATAAACCTTTATTAAAAAGGAAAAGGAAATCTGGTATTTGCAGCGATCTAAACTCTTACTCATGTGGGAACTTCAGATAAAATCATGGCTTCCTTTACATGATTTGTACGTCATTACAAATCATCAGGCACAAGGGCTGGTTGAAAATCATGGCTTTTTGTCCGGATGTATTTGGATGGCCTCTTGATTTATCTCCCCAAAATTAAGTTGGCATTGCTGGAAGCACTTTTTATTTGTCAGGAATGCATATTCTAAATGTAATTTTACTGAACTTCCGTGCTTTTGCCATAAGTTTACGAATCTAATCTAAGAGAGCATGATTTCCTCAATATTTTAGCATAGGAAACCCAATGTTTTCTAAAAGTAACCTGTCAATAACTATTACATTTTTATGTTCTCTGAAGAGATGTGCCTTGGCTTTTGCTGCCCAGTCCTAGGAAAATTCTAATTCTCTGGACTTTTGTATCCTGCTGTTGAAAGCACTAAAGGAAATCATATCATCCTGGTGCCAAAATGCTGGTTACAGGGTTTGTATGAAGTGGCTGTTCTGCACTTACCAGGCCACAGAGAGGCCAAGAATGGGTAGCAGAGAGGTGCTGAAATAAAGCATTTTTTATGTTTTCAAGTTTCATCTGCAACAGACAACTCCAGTAGGAGTTGATTCAGTAGGAACCACAAACATTTCAATTTGCTCTCTCCAAATGGTAGTTTTTGTAATAAAAAGTGAATTTTAATGTCAGGGAAAGCTCATTTGAAACAAAGAAAGCCGTCTGTTGGTTTTATTTTGATTGACAAGCGTGCCAGGGATAAACTGTTGGCTGACACTGGAACATGCCTCATCAGAGCAGTCTACAATGTCCCCAAAGTCAGCTGAAAATGTTAAATAACATAGAGCATCAGGATCTTGGAACGGCTTGAGCGACAGGAAACAAACTGTTTTTTGTTTTTCATTTGGTTTGTTTGTAGGTACAAAAAGGAATCTGGTGAGTGTTTACATCTTCCCATGACATTTTGCACTAATACTGTTGCAAACAGATTACAGAGTAGAATATTAAATAAATACCACAAAAGGAACTCCTGGTTTTCAGTTTCCCCCAGTGCTGAATGACAGTAATCCTCTCTGACAAAGGAGGGTTATTGCCATTAGTTAATCCTGTTATGTAGTTCCCTCAGCAGCCTGTAACACTCGGTGATAAAGACTGGGAAAATCTAAAATGTCAAAACTAACTTTTATCAAACTAAGAGGCCACTGATCATCTTGACCATGAGACTGCAGGAGCAGCCTGGAGCTGAATCCCTGCATCAGCAGAGTATTTAGCTGCTGAAATGATGCTCTTGGGCCGAAAGGTGGGCGGTGGCATTCCCTGTTGCCCAGCAAAGGGACGGGTCAGTGAGCATCAGCTTGGACACAGGCAGGTGACAACAGGCAGGATTTCAACCTGTTTGTATAATTTTTGATGTGCCAAGCCCTGCCAGAGCTCATGGAGTGAAATCTGCAATATGCAGACAGCTTAGCCAAATCCTTGCTGTTACAGTAGTGGTTTTAAGGACTCTGCAGTTCATACGTTTTTATTAAGTCCTCCCAGAAATACCAAAGTTGTGTAAGCCAGGGGTTTATTTTAAAAAGGTATAACCCAAGGTGTTCCTGGAGAGTTAGACTGTCAAAGTTGGGGCTTGTGGTGAAACAGTTAAACAATCTTCGGTTAATTTGGAATTATGAAAGGAGGGTTTCTGTGTGTTAGGGTGTAAGGTCTGTCTGGGAAGTAGAGCCTTGTGTTTCCCCAGCAGCAGAGAATGTGGAGTCAAAGCAATCAAGGACTATTAATTGTCTTTGTTACCATAATGAGGAGGAGTCAGTTGCTTTCTTGGTCTGATGCTGCCTCACACCAATAGTCTGTATTAAATCACTTGGCACGAGGGTGGTGTAAAGCACATCCTGTGTGTCTGTTCCAGAGACTGACGTGTTAATTCCGTGCTGGGAGGTTGAGGATGCTCCTCCGCTTCTCTTGCAACTTTGAACTTCATTAGAATGTGGGTGATTCGTGTGATTTCCTGTTTCAGAGCATGTGACAGTTTAAAAGTTGTTGGAGATCTGAAGGAAACTTCAGCAGAACAGCTCACAAGTCTGTTGTCATGGCGAGGGACTTATCTCTCTTTTTCTGTTGGAGTTTTCCACTGATTGCAGAACAATTGGAAATGTTGGGTCCCCATGTCATCTTTTCATATGCACATCCACCAGTAAAGTATTAGCTAAAATGTTAGCTAATAATTTTATATAATGGTGATAATTTCATAATGTAATTTTCATTAGTCTTAAGTGTGACTTGAGTAATTTATACATAATAATAATTTTTATATCTATTTGTAAAATTACATTATTTAGTATCTCACCCATTAAGCAATCATTAATATATGATCTAAACAATTTAAAATGCATCTAGTTCTGGCATGTTTGAATGCCTGTAAATCTCCAAGATATTTGAAAATATTTGGAATACTCATTTCATGAAATGCATTTTTGGACCTCAAATGTTGAGCCATCAGGGTCTCTCTGGAATATCCCATTGGAATATATCCCTGGGTTAGGGTGTTGTTTTTCCTGAAGACTGCATGGTGTGGTAAAATAGAGACAATTTTGTTTTAGTTATCCAATCCATCACATCACAAACTGGTATTTTTTCAGAATATATGGGAATTACTCTAATTACCCTGCATTTCCTTTAACTAAGCCTCCACTGAAAGTCTCTAGTTTACAGTGCTGCTGCTCGGAGAATGGCTCCCATTTATTTCTAGTCATAGCAATTGAAATCCAATATTTATTCATTTACCACTCAGTAATATATTTGACAGATGTATTGAATAACCGAGTAAATTGCTGCCTTCAGACTGCTAGCCTTTTTTATTTGAATTCACAGTGTCTGGGAACACTGCTGGTAATGTAGTAGTTACAATATCTACAAATTAATGTAGTTGACTTCCCACTTACTGTTGTGATTTGGCTGCAGATCGGATTTGTGGGTTTTTTTGAAAACACCGAGTCAGGTTCCCTCTGAATGAGTGACTGCTGAGAGCCAAGTCAGTTCAGCAAATTCTGCAGGAGGCAGATCCATGGTGTTCCATGCACGGAGAACAGCTCTGGGTGTTTGGAACCTGCCAGAGGTTTTAGCTCTGGCTGATGGGACTCTGTGACAAAACAGATAGGGTGTGTGTGTCCTCCTTGTTTTTCTATGAAAAAACAAATGGATGCACCCCAAATATCGAGGTGCTGTTCCCCTAAAGGCTGCAGAGATCGACTCAAGGTTTTCTTGAGACACCAAAAGGAGCTGTGCAACCTGAATTTCAGTCCCTGGCCCTGGTGGTGATGCAGTGGGGAATGGAGGAGTTACAGCACTGAAGGGATGGAGTGGTGAGGTGTTGGCTGGTCTGAGGCCAGCCCTGAGATGCCAGAGCAACAAAGCAGTTTTACTTTTTTTATCATGAGATAGATATTGAAGATACCTCTGTAAAAGTCTCAGGTCCTCAGATTGTAAGATAATCATAATGTTAGGAGAGTGCACTCTTAGTGTGCAGCTAGATCTGAACTTAGCCCGTGGGTTTTGTATTTATGGTAATGATGCAGAAGTTAAAAGGTGGAGGAAAACAATGAGGAAGAAAACCTTCAAAGTAACTGTGTAATGTAGAGGACTCTAACAGACTTGTGGGAGACTGATGTGCCAGGGCTGAGTGCTTTATACCTGCAGCCTTTTGATCACAGATACTTTGTACGGAATCCAGTATAATTTAAGAGTGGGTTTATCCACTGTTGACCTCTTGTGTGACACTTTTGGGATGGCATAACTACATGAAGGGAACAGTTTGTGACAGGGCTGGGTCATAAGGCATCACACATAAAAGTGCAGCAGTTCTTGAGAAACATTTCATGTTGTCCCATTTATTACAGAAGTTAATGGTCTTTAAGAGAAGGGGAAGATTCCTTGTCTTGTTTGTTTTTTCTTTTTCATTACTTGTGATTGTTCAAGCCTAAATGGTGAAGTGAGAAAGTCTTCCCATGTTGTATTCCTGGCTGGTGTTCCATAACAAGTGAAGCTGCTGTGGAGGAGCAGAGCTGACTCTGCAGGTAACTGGAAGGTGGAACAAATAATTGCTTTTGTATCTGGATCAGTCAGGGGTGGAAAACTGCTGAAAAGTTTGGTCAAACTTTGATTCTTCTTGGTGAACGAAATATAATTAAAGCCCTCCCCAACAGTGAGACTGTTGTTTACTGCTCTCAAATATTAAATTGATATCAGACAGTACATTCTGAAAACTTTAAATGCCTCTTAATGAGATGCTCTGGCCACATTTATCTGAAGAAGGGCTTTGAAGGACAGTGTACTGCTTGTCTGCAGTCCCTATTTTGAGAGGGAATTTGGGAATATCAGTTTACTGTCAGTAGAGATTTTAATCTGAAGTAGAATTTTGGAGTTTTTATTTAATCTGGAGGCATTTTTTTCCTCAAATAATGTGATAAAACCATGAATGGCTTCTCCCAAGCATTAGGAGAGACAATCAGAACACACAAAGTGGGGTGAGGTTCCCTTTCCCTCCAGGTGCTCTGTCTCCCAGTGTTTTGTAGAAGCACGAAGATGCAAATAAGTGGTGCTGATGAAAGAGTGCATTTTATTTTCTCACTTCATCTCCTGCCAGAAAAGCTTAATGGTATTTTAGATCTGATATTACACCTCAGAAAAGGGGTAATGCATCTTTAAAAGCTAAACTACATCTTCTTTACTTTTATCAAATTCTCTATAAATCTTTCATGACAGTTTATTTAACAAAGTGTCATTGAAACTGTATAGATGATTGATGTGACCCATGTAAGATCAACATGAAATGTTTGTAAATGTCAGCAAAATGTGACCATCTAGAAGCAAGTAAGGATGGTATTGCTGTGAAAGTGAAAAACAAACAGAAAATGTTTATCTTATTCTTTACTTTCTGGGATAAAATTACAAATTCATAGAAGTAGTATTAAATGATTTTTCTTGGACATTGTACCATGAAGCAGGGAGCAAGATCAGAATTTATTTTGACGTACTGGGCTTTTATTACTTGCTTCTTTTGCAGTGGATAATAGTTTCTCACCTATTAAAAAATGCTAATTTCACTTCTCAGAAGAATAATTCTAATTTGTATTAAAAAAATACTAGAAAATTGATGAGGTTCTGCTTTATTCAAGCAGCTTCTGTCATCAGAGGAGCTGGAAATAGGTTGAGATTCCTTTAATTTATCACTTCTCTGAAGAATGCTGATCCTAGGAAGACACATTTGCTTTTTACCTATTCCTTGTCACCATCTTGTTTAAGATGTTGACCTGGTAACTCCATATCAGTTCCTTGGTTCTGGCCTCAATACAGTTGAATAGAAAAATAGAAAAATTCTACTGGAATCCTCATGATAAATTAATTTTTGGGATTATCTTTTTTCTCTCCATAATTGCTGACTTACAGTTTGCCAAGATCAAGGAGAACAGTGACTTTTGGGGCTCTTTAGAGCCCTTGGAATGCCGTGGGGTGCTGCATGGTAGCATGTGGGGCTCACCAGCCTTTAATGGCTCATCTTTCATCCTGCAAAAAATTGCAACACAGAGCGTCATATACCCTGCAATTTACAGTCATTGTGCTCTTGGGTGTTCAGACACAGGTAATATTCTGGGTCCATGATGATTGTGAGAATCGTTTTTGGCTTGTTATTTGCAGCAGCTGCCCTGTTCTGTGTGTTCTTTATGCAGATATGATCAGCCACCAGATTTTAAGAGGAGGAAAAAATAAATCATGAATCAGTGATAGATATGTATGTGTGTGTGCACATAGTTCCTGGTTTGCTTCTCATCCCAGTTCAGTGCAAGGCAGCTCTGTTACAGCTCAGGGCCCAGACAGGGTACCCCTCTTCATTCATAATCCAAACCAGCTGCAATGCTTGTCACCAAAATGCCAAAGGAAGTTTGTGAGAGCTGGAGATAAAAACATTTTTGGTTAGCAGCCAAAGACAGTCTGAGCCTGAGCCCGATGATTTCGTAGTATTGCAAAACTTCCCTGTTTGCCGGGACCTTCCCTCAGTGCCCAGGGGTGAGGTACCACAGTTCATAAGCAGACTGAGAAAGGGAAAAGAACCTGAAGGTGAAAATAAATCCTTTCTGGTATCAACTGGAACAAAAGCTTTTGCAAATTACTCTAATGAGATGATAAGATACTGTGGTGATAAAAATCTTGTAGATCAGACATGTTTGTATTGCTTTTAAATTAAACTAAGACAACATCAAAGGAAAATGATTGAAAAATTTTCTATCTGAAGTGGGAGACACAAAACAAAACTGAAGGAGAGAACAACAATCAAATCTTGTGGGCCGATGCCTTTCCAGATGTGATGAGATGAGCTGAGCGTAGCACGGAGGTTGTAGTTGGATTAGCCACATCCCTGGAGCTGATTTTGCCATTCCTGGCCTTTTTTTTTTTTTTTTTTTTTTTTTTTTTTTTTAATTCCCTATGAGACACTTGAAGTTTTCAGATCTGTGTATCATATACGCTGTATGTATTTATTACTGGAGGTGAATTATTAGCTATGTACAGTGTAATGCAACAGTATCTCAAAGATGTGACATTGTGTGGGAAATGGAGAATGTTTGGATTTCTATAGGAATACAGGACTTTATGCTTTAATGACAATAATATTGGCATCAGAACCTCAGGAGCAGCCTTATTCAGGAAGCAGGATGCACTGGGGTTATTCTGGTATCTTTAATAACCACAGCGCCCTGATTTAAAGAGTGTTTCTTCTAATACACTTAGAAGATTTTAAAAGCTACTTCATTGTTCTTGGAAGAAGCAGTGAGTAGTTCTGGACCAAAAGTTAGTTCTTTATGAAGGGATGTGGGTGTGTCTATATAAACTTTAATATCAGATCTTGAGTGCAGGTGAGCAGGTGTGTGACAGGAAATGCTGAGTGAACTGTGAGAAAAGCTACAGATCTGAGTTATTAGTAAACTGCCTTCATTTCAAAGTAACCTACATTTGTGAGTTTATTTTTTAATCATAATTAAATAATAATCCAACATATGGTTGTCATAAAAAATACAAGAAGTAGATGAAAGCTAAAAAGCATAGAGTTTGTGAGTTCACACTGCTGTTATTAACTGGTCACGGGTGACATAAAAAAGGCATAAAGAAAGCAATAATCGAAGGAGACGGGGTTATATAACAAATAATTCGTAGGTAAATATAGATTGCATGCTTTCTGGGAAGTGTGCACAGGCAGTCAGAGAAGTTATGGTGTTGCAGAGTTGGTTATAATTCCTTGGCTCCCCTCAGTTCTCTCCCAGTCGCGGCCTGCCAGATGAACGCCCCTCTGCATCCCCCTTGCACAACGAGAGCACCGCTATTCTGTATAACCATGGTAATGAGTATGCAAATATCATTATATTAATTGGCAGGTACAGTTCTCTGTGCTCTCGCAGCACAGACTGAGCTCTTAATAGAAAAGCGATGAAATTGTGGCTGTAGGCGACCAGTATAAAATTGTACTTTATTTTCCCTTCTTCCTTGGCAGTTCCTGGTATGTGTTGCATGTGTCATTATGTTCTTCTGTGAAACTCTACGAATCTCTCTTAGCTCAAATTCACTTTAGACACAAGTTCAAATCAAAATCCTTCAGCAAACCAACCTCTCTGCTGGTCTGCAGGAAGGGAATGATGGAAGCAGAATGGGAAAATCAAAAACATTTTCTGTTTGCAGATGCCCTCGGCATATGGATGATTCTGCTTCTTCCATGGCTCCTCGTATTTTAATGTGAAGTGTTAGTTCTGCGATTTGAGGAAGATTTTTCCTTCTTTCTTGGCTAATTTGGAAAGAAGATAAATTTTGCTTTGTGGTGCTGGAGCAGTGTTACTTTTTGATGTTTGACCATGCATACTTCTGGTACTTGCAGCACAGATAAATTTTGGGAATTCCTTTTTATCCTTTATTCCTTTTAGGAAAAAAGGGACTTTTATCTCTAAAATCCCACCTGAGCAGTGACTTCCTACTGCACTTAATTTCTGTAATTATATAAAGCAAGTAATTTTTCAAATATTATAAAGATGAGTTTATTCATTTTTCTCAGGTAAAGGAATAAGTAAAATGAATGTACAGTTCTGAATGATGTATAGTTGTACTGTTAAGTTCTTCTGATCACTTTCTGCGTTACATCCTTTATGTACATCAAACATTAAAAATTTAGAAATTGTTCTCAAAGGACTGTATAGGGATTTTTCCTCACCAGAAAGGAGCACTGATGGCTTGAACTGGCAGCTGACCAGTCCAAAATCTCAGTGGTAATCTAGAACTGTCCTAGACTTCAGTCTTTAATCAAAAAATGAAAACTGAAATGTAAAAATTTATTTGAAAGTAGAGAAAATTAGAATACCTACAAATGTACTTCCTTGTCACAGTTATACAGGTAAAATGACACATTTCTGCGAATTGCTGTTTTAAGAGACACATAATTTAATGACAAGCATCTTGGACATCTGAGGTTGCAAACTTACTTTGAAGGGTACCTGTGAGTGTTGACCATTAGTTCATGTTTTTTTCCTGAGAGAAATATTGAAGGTGAAACCCAGCAAGGCTTTTCCTGACAGAACTCCAGGGTGAAGTACTTAGGTAACCAGAGGAGCCATCTTCTGACAGGAAGTTAACTGCTCGAACCATCTGTCTGTTCAGCTATCAGAGGGAAATTGTAGATGTGGTTTAACATTATTTAAATTTTTAAAACTTCAGTTTAATGTGTATACAGTAAAAATCTGAGGTGCATTAACGTATGGCAGGCTATTAATTTAGAACAATTTTCATTTTCTGTTTTGAAGCCAGATGTTTGTAGGTGTCACCTTCCAGTCTAATGATGGTTTAAATTACTTTCTCCCCGCTATTTTACCAATGCACAATTTCATTTGAGGAAAGATCGATTCCCAGAGGCTATGCTGGATGTGGGAGAAGTTGTCAGTGCCATTTGCTCATCATGCAGCTTCTTGAAAGGATTTAGGACAAACAGGTGTTGTTAACAAGCAGGGGGAATAGATGTGATAGTGAAACACCAAACTGAACTGTCTGCATTGACTAGACAGGGCAGCTAAAGCAGAAGTAGTGAATGAGGAGTGAGTTTCCCACTTATGTTTGATTAGGAGAAGTGAAGATACACTCTGGAGAAATGGCAAAAAACCTGTTTTGTGGTGCCATAAGTCAGATCTGCAGGCAGAGTGTGGTCCAGGCCCTTGGGAGTGCTGTGGTCAGGGCTGGTGGTCACAGCTGGCCATGTCCAGTGGGCACAAAGACAAGCCTGCAGAGCTCAGCGTCCTGCCAAAGGCTGCCGCTATCTGCCCAGGAAACTGAGGGGTGCTGGGCAGTGACCTTTCTCCATGATTTTCATCTTGAACATCGCTTGAGAGCCCCAGATTTTCAGTTTTTTCCTGTTGAGCTGTAGGCACAATGCATGTGCAGTCACTCTGTGTGAGGTAAGTGGAGCTCTCTGCCAACTTCCACACATGCCAGAGGGGGTGCCAGCTCTAGAAACTATGTCAAACTTTAATTAAAAAAAGTAATTATTTAGCAGCTACTGTGGGACAGATGTTCTCGAGGTTTTTTTGCAATGAACTGTACAACAACAAGACAGGAAAACTTGCAGGGCAGTCAATATTAATAGTTCAATTAATGCATGAAATGCATGTACCTTTCACTGCTGGATTTGCCTCTGGTGTATTTGTCACCTCTGTACACTGATCATCTCACAGATTCCTTTTAGGACATGTTTTATCTCCTTGCATGCAATGTGTATAATTATATTTGAATGGTTACACACCGAGATAATACCAGTAGGTTAGAAAATTCCAGCTTCTGGAGTTTTTCTATGCAGTGCAGCTATTCCATGCAGCATTTCTAATAGTGCAGCTGTTCTGAGAGCTGCTTGGAAAGCTCTCATGTGAGGTGGAGCTCTGGGGAGGGTTGGGAGTGTGCCTGTGCTGCTCCTGTGTTGTGACAAGGCATCTCAGGGAAGTGCCCAGCCCCCAGCGAAACGCCATCATTACACAGCGTGTTTATAAAACAGCAGCAAGGAAAACGTGTCAGTCACTGCAGGCAGCGGTGACGGAACCTCTGGGATGAAGGGGCTGGGAGGATGCGATGCGAGCAGCTGAGCGCATCCCGGAGCCGCGGAGGGACTCAGCTGCTGATGGGGTTCTAAACCTCTGGTGTGTTTGTCACCAGTGGGAGATGTCATGGCTTGGTGGTGGTTGTGTATGGACATCCTGTGTTTCATGGACTGTTAATGCTATAGAAATCTTTGGGGTTTTTTTTTTTGGTGGGGTTTGTTGGGGTTTTTTTTGTTGGTTTTTTTTTGTTGGTTTTTTTTTTTTTTTTTTTTTTGTTGTTGTTGTTGTTTTTTTGTTTGTTTGGTTGGTTTTTTTTGTTTGGTTTTTTTGGGGGTTTTTTTTTTTCTTCTGAGATATAATCTTGAAGTGATGACTGATGTTGAAACAATTCCTTCTCTTCCCACCCAACTGTTTCTCTTTAATTCAAGTTAAAAGAGAATTAAGACTGAAAGTAAAGTCGATGCTGAAAAGTGGGAACTCAAAAAACTCTTCCCCAACCAATCATCGCAACATTGCTTTCTTGGGATTTTTAAAAATCTTAGTAAGTCTCCAGTTGTCTAAAATTTTCCTGGAGAGGCAAATAAATGTTCAAAAAAAGTACATAACCCATGTCTGGTTGTCGTTTGAAACAGACAAATCTTTCTCCATCCACATGGAATTTTGAAGTGGAATGTCTTTGCATTGTAAAAGTGGATTTAGTGCTTGTGAAAATGCTGGAAGCACAGTGAAGTGTTCTGTTGTTAAAGGGAAATTAGTAAATGGACGATGTTGTGTTCCATGGTTGCTTTAGTAGGTTTTAGCTCCTCATCAGATGTAGAACTACATCATTTCCCATCAGCCAGAGTCACTGAGAAGCTGATGCTGACATCAGCTGTGGTATTTATTCTTTATTCCACAACTCTATTAATTCCATTAGGTTATGCGAACTTACAAAAAAATCCTAAGATACCCACAAATTTTTGTGCATTTATATTTATGCAGTGGCTTCAATAGCAGCTCATCACTAAGTGGAAACAAACTGTTTAAAGTAATTTCTAAAAACATTTGGTGGAAGAACAGAAATACTAGCATGGTTTTAATCATATAGTACAAAGCATACAATATATGGAGCAAAATCTCAGTGAGTGTAAGAGATGAGCATTAGCTTAGTAACAAGACAGTAGCAAGTGGTTGTTGCTTTAGCCTTTCCTCTTTGGAGATGTGAATTTGAGACCTGCTTGAGGCTGCAGTTAATGAAGTTGAGTGGTTTCACACGTTCTGCTTGGTGCAGTTATCAGAGTTGGCCCTAAAAGGTCTCGGGCAGATGTGTGGCAGGTCAGTGCTGAGGTGCAATAGCTGTGGGAGGGAAACGCTACCTTTAGTTGGTATTCTGTCCCCTGTACATTTATAATCAGCATGTTAGTGGAATATTCAAAAAAGAACAGCCAGAGTAGAACATGACATTTTTCTGTTGCTCTTCCATGAAGGATTGCTGTTGGTTGTTGGATGAGCAAGAAATCACCACCACTGACACGGACCTTTGTTCCAGAGACTCCATGGTCTAAAATGGCAGAGCAAGGTTAGCTGAGTGAGCAAAGAAAATGCACTATGAAGGTTTTACTGAGACTCCCACATCATTGTGACAAGCTGGTGAAAAACTAATCTAGTTACAGATACATAGATTTGTTTCACGGATTAATTTTCAAGTCATAAGTTACCTTGTGTTCCCAGTGTTAGATGCTTTAAAGGTCATTGTCTAAGCCCCCAAAAATAGCATAAAGCAGGATGTAGGAGCAGAATATGTGAATCAGTGTTGTGTTTGATACTTTTCTGAGCCTGTTGTTTGCGTGTTGTTGTGTTCTCTTGGTTTCTTGAGTTCTTGGTTGAATCACCGCTGTCCTGTCGTCAAACCACGGCAGATGTAGGAGCAAGGAGGATGATACTGGGCTGTGGATGTACAGACATCCATGAGACAGCTGTAGGGATGAGGGACCATCCCTACAGGATAGGCCAGGAAATGCCAGATGTTTGTTTGGGCACTTGGATGTGCCAGCTCTGCTTCGCTACTGGAATAGCTCATACAAATTCTGGAGTATAAAGCAATTATGGATATATTCTTCTTCAGGTAATGATTGTCTTAAAAGGAAATGTTCCCCAAATGTATATGAGATGTGCTTATCTAAGTATGTTTAAAAGAAAATTCCTGGGGAAATTTCCTAGGTCAGAATACATTCAAACATGTATAAACTTGGATAAATATTTTTGAACACTTGAAGGAAATGTTTTGTTCTAACTTAATGTGGCCCTTAATGGTACAAAGAGAGTCTTGTGAGCAGTGAAGGAGCCAGAAATGCCTCTAGGCAGTATTTATTACTTACTAGTAATCAGCATGCAGAAGCCATCCCTGGAGGGGTTTAAAAGCTGTGTAGATGTGGCACCTGGGGACATGGGTTACGGGTGGCTGCAGCAGTGCTGGGGGAACTACAGTACTTGATGGCTCTAAATAAATGTTATTGTGTAGTTCTATGATTTTTTTTTTGAGAAAATCCAGGAGAGAGGGGCCTGGCTGCTTCCAGCAGAATCAGGAGGCTTAGGAGTGTTCCATGACACAAGGGACGTCGGGTCTGGTTGGGTTGCTCCAGGAGTCTCCAAATGTTGGTCTCCAGCTGACTGAGCCGAGCGGGATCCATCCCACCAAGGGGAGGTGTCTGAGGAGCTGGGGGCGGCCTGTGAGGCAGAGGAGGATCAGCCATATGGAAGTGGCTCTCCCCGGGCTCGCGGGCGCCGCTGGAGCGTCGCCGAGCGCCTGTTGGCAGCGGAGCTCCCCAGGAACGACGCTGCCTTCAAACACCAGTAATTGATGAATTGTATGCAATATGCAAATGGGAATGCATAAATCTCCTGAATGACAGCTTAATTTATGTGAACCCTTAAGAATGTGGGATTAGATTTTAATTAAATATCTTCAAAGGCACCCTGACTTACTCAGCTTTTTGGCTGCTGCCTTTATGAGAGTTTAGGAGGGGACAAAATCCAGATTTTAAATATATTGTTTATTGTATTTTCTAATAAATTATCATTGGACACAAGTCTCACATATATATCTTGGGTGCAAATACTTCATGGGCTATTAGATAAATCCTACTGTAATAATAATAAAATCAAAGTACCATGACACTTGTTTGAACTTAAATAATTAGTGCCACTGGTTCACTTGTTCCTTTATGTTTAAAATGGTTAAGCATCCAGGTTGAAGCTGCTATAAATGTTTAATGTTTCACATTCAAGAAGTACCTTAAACTTCTGAAAACAGTGTTTGCTTTTTTATGGTTACTGTTTCTGTAGTTGTTACCCCAAATGTGATGTATTGATCCTTTCTGCTAGGGCAGTGAGAGCTAAATCCAGCTTGGGTGCCTCAGCCAGTCTGTGGCAGCTGCAGGATATTGTTTGCATGGGTAGAGCACTTTGAGGTAGCACAGTTTAAGTAGTGGGTGTCTAATTCCCTCTGTCCTGGAAGTGATGCCTTGGGAGGGCTGACCTGAAACAGACTGGACTGAGCCGGAGAATAAAGTTGGTATTTATTGAAAAGCTTCTAGGATCTGCTTTGGGCAGGACAAGAGCCTGGCCAGGGTTACATCCAAGGTGGACCCAAAATGGTCACAAAATGGACAAATGGTCACAAGGTCTCACACTTTGTACTTAAGCTTAGGAAAATACTTTCTTCAGCTCTATCAGTTAATGGTGGCCTTGGCAGTACTGGGTGAACGCTTGTTCTTGATGGTCTTCAAGGTCTTTTCAATCAAAAAGAGTCTACAATTCTATAGCAATATATATTACTATACTATATTATCCTAATATCGTATATATTATTGTAATATATTCCTATATTCCAGTATAGGAAAAAAAGGATTATTACCCCTTCATGATAGCATTTCATATGAATGAGGAAGTTGTTAACGAGGGTGAGGAAACACTGGCACAGGGTGCCCACAGAGATGATAGATGAGAACATTCAAGGCCAGTTTGGGTGGGACTTGGAGTAACCTGATCCAGTTGAAGGCATCCCTGTTCACTGCACACGGTTGGACTGGATGGTCTTTAAAGGTCTCTTCTAACCCAAACCATTCTAGGATACCCTTTCTGTATTATTTCTGTAGTATTTCCATCTGTATTTTCCCCCCCTTGCTCACACCCACTGAGCTGGACCCCTGCGGTGAAGTTCCAGATCTCTCTTTTCAGTGTTTGGATTGTCACCTGCCCCACCCCCTGTGCAGATCCTTGCTTCTGATTCAGGGGCAGAACGAAGATCTCCTGTTTCCATCAGCTCCCATCTGAGAGAACCTTTGGGATGGTGTGAAGGTGTTGGAGCTGACTCTGTTTATCCAGGGAGAAGCAGTGAGAGGAAGGGTCAGGAGCTTCATTTCCTCCTGTGTTCTGTGTCATTCTTTACTTTCTTTATTTGTTTGATACCACAATACTGGCCCAGGGACAGTAGCAGGGATGAGAAATTTCCGAATGGTGGGAGAACAGACTTGAGGCTGTGGAACAGATTTGGTGGATGTGAGACCAAGAGCAGAGAGTTTGGGAGATATTCTAGAGGCAAATCATTGGGAAATATTGAGCAGTTGGGGTAGATATTGATTAAAAACATAAATGTGGAAGGAAATACATTTTGAAACTTGTATTTCACAGGTTTTTGGTTGCAAACATTTTCATTTCTATCTATCTTAATTTAAATGTTTGCTCCTAATATAATATAGTTGCAAAATAGATCACTCTGGTGAATACAACACACAAATTAGGCTGCCTTTTTCAGTTTATTTTTGGTGCAGGTCCTTAACCACAGCTCTGGTGAGCCGTTCCTGCCAGGTTCCTGTGCCCATGCTGGCTGTTTGGAGGGTAGTTGGTTATCAGGATTGGAACTCCCCATTCAAAGTATAGGCTGTTGCATAAACCATGATAGCACATGAAAGAAGAAACTTACAGTTGCTGTAATGGCAGTATTTTTCAATGCCAAAAAGTTAATTAAGTCTGGAGATGCGGTGTTTTGTTATTGTGGAGAGTTAAGGACGAAGAATTTCTTGAAGTAGAGTTGTTGGGTGCATTCATCAGGGGGAGATTCTGAGGTTCAGCAAGGAAACACTTCTGGGTCAAAGAGGAGAGGGAAAAAATGTAGAGGAAAACTCATCACCTGAATAGGGCACCAGAAGTACACTAAGAGTTTGAGAAATACTCTCATTGAGTGGGGCAACATCTAAGTGTAAGCCCTTTTTAATAAGTCTTTACTTTTGGTGTTGTTGGTTTTTTTGTTGTGGTTTTTTTTGTTTTTTTTTTTTTTTTTTTTTTTTTTTGTTTTTTTTTTTTTTTTTTTTGTTTTTTTTTTTTGTTTTTTGTTTGTTTGTTTGTTTTTTTTGTTTGTTTGTTTATTTGTTTGTTTGTTAGTTGTAGGCAGAAGTTTTCTATAGGTGACCACTTTTTTGCACCCTTGTGGGCCTTCTATATTTCATAATATCTCCCTGGCACGTGGGAATATGTGAAGGCGATGTCTTTCCTGTACATCTTCAAATCTTCATTTGGGCACTGATGGATAATGTTTGCTAAATACCTTATTACTGCCTTTTTTGATTATGTTGATCCATTAAATGGATGTTTCCTGACATTAGGGCTGCATTTAAAATGGTAGCCTTTAAAACTTTAGATTCTAGTAAAATTTGTGTATAGACGAAAGCATGGCAGTGAATGCCATTTCTTTCTGAACATTTTTTATTTTATGTTGATCATGATCAAAAGCTGTTTTAAATTGTGAGATTGAAAAAATCAAGTTAAAAATAACTCTGAAATACATAAATGGATGTTTATGTGCTGCTGATTAAAAATTTAAATATACAAATGTAGAATTGTTAAATATCAAGGTAAAATTCAAATGTAGAAAATAGAACAGGCCAGTGCATTTTTTTTCTGAACAACTTCATGTTGACTCTCTTGTTTTTAATTTTGCCCAGTTTTAAGTTTTGAAGCAGTTTGGGTAAGGGACACCTGCTTTGGGAAATCTGCAGTTGAATCCTGACAATTAATACAAATTTTAGACTCTAGGTCAGAGTGACATCTGAAGGTCTTTACTGAGAACGCAAATGCTAGTAGTAGATGGCAGAGGTTTTCTGGACTTCAATGTGCACATAAGTCATTGACTGTGCATTCTTTGGGTGGAAAGTTGGAATTGATGCCCAGGGATTCACAGGGATAGCAGGAATTGTCCACAACAGGAGGGAAATGCTCTTTGAAGTGTGTGACTGCACCCAATCTGTTTTGAACTGACTTGGAAATACACAGAAATTTAAATTTGAGTAATTTCAAGTAATTTTTACACTTCGCAGAATCACTGTTATCATTATTAGAAAGTTAAAAAAGAGCATTGCAGTATTAAAGGGGAAATCTATTTTACTTCATTAGGAAAGCATTTTTGAAGAAATAAAAATGGGGGGAAAATTAAAGCTTCATTATTTTATTTTTGTTTTTCCCAGGAAATGTCTACATCCAGTAATAATAAAAAATCAGTGAGTAAATAAATCAGGCACCAAACTTCGAGATTTCATGGAAAAAAAAAATCGGGCTTACTGAAAAAAATGTTCTTGTATGTTTCCCTTTGAGATTTCAGCACTGCAGCCTAAGCAGAATTTCAACCCAGACAGATTTTGTGTGGTTTGAAAAGAAATGTCTTCTGTTGTATTTGAAAAAGAATCAAGTTATGTACTTTGCACTTCTTCTAATGTCAATTAGTCATGGTAGAATAATGCTTTGGAATAACTGGGCTCTTCTAAGTATCACTGGAAAATAACCTTTCCAGTTAGCTGAGGAATTTGTTCTGTTGTTAATATTTGCTTAAGGAAAAGCTGTGTAATTAAAGCTGCGAAGCAACAGTGAGCAGTGCTGGAGGAGAAAACTGAAAGTGCTTCAGCATTGCTGTGCTCAGAAGGGAATCAAGGTGTCACAACAGGTGATGTTCCCGCACAAGGCTCTATCGTGTGCCTGAAAACTGAAATACCTCTCTGGATTTCGGAAAATAATCCCAAATACTAAAGTGTGGAGTAAGGAAATCTCTGCAAAGGCTGGTGGGTTTCAAAGCTGTGTAATCAGGCCAGTGAAATCTTAGGTGGTTATTTCACTGTCCCAGCTCTGCCCCACAAGTAATCCCCACAAGGGACTGAGCAGTTCTGTGCCTTTTTACCATTTCACATCTAAAAGTACTCGATCTTTACGGTGCTGTTTCAGTGAAAAAGTTGTGTTGGTTTTGCAGTATATGCAAAGATCTGCTTAGATATGTTTTATGTTGAGCATTCCTTTCACATCTGCTGTTTGCCACACAGAATACAGTGATGTAGATCTTAATATTTCATTTGAAATCAGCCCATTCTTACAACTTAATCATTCTGACTGCAGTGCTTTCAATTCCCTCTATCTTGGGAATATCTTCCTTGTAATTAGGTGGTTTAGGAATCCATATGAAGTTCCAGGTACAGTCATGCAGGAGCAGATGAGTTTAGGCAATTTCTGCCTTTCCTGATGTGATGCTTCCAAGTTGCAGCCCAGCAAAAAGTTGGATATTTTCCTTGTTTTATTACATCTGCCTAATTTGCCGTCTTTTATAACACCTAAATGTCTCTCAGCATATTAACAGTGCAGATGTTGCATCTCTTTTGGAGGGCTAAATTTTTGTTGTTGTTCACACTTCATTAATTTTGCTTTCTGAAAAACCTGAATTAATTTTTAAGCTGCTTTTATTCACTCAGATCTCACTGAAGGGTTTTGTAATCTTTCCCCTCCCCTGTTGATGCAGTGTCTTCTTTGAGCTGTTTTAAACTTCCCTGCTTTCTTTTCTGAATGTTCATGAAGATATTAGAGTTAGAACCAAACCACTTCATTGCTGATTTTTCAAGGTAGCTCCTCTCCATACCATAATTTGTTGTTTCAGTCCATGAGTGCTCACATTCATACTCATCTTCTATTAGAACAAGGCACTCTGTTAGTTGATTTTTCTCATTAAATTAGGACCTAAATGTACTGCATCTTCATTTCCCCCCATATATCAATTAAATCTGCAACTCCCTTTCTAGTAAGATTTTATTCTGCCTAATGGCAACACCACCCTGTGCTGCTGTCAGCCTGAGATCATTCTTTTTATGGTTGTTTAAGTATTTATCAGAAGCAGAAGTTATTTCTCCAGGTCAGTAATTACTGGGCCTACCTAGACTCGAAACGAACACAGCACAGATTTTCATGCTTCCTGTGCTCCTTCAAAGTGGTTTTTTTTTTTCACTAAAAGCTATTTTTAAAATTAAGGGAAACCAAGTCATTGACCTGGAAACCAATTGCATTGCTTGAACTCAAGTTTTGATTTTCGTTTGCTTTTAATAAAAAGGAAAATTATTAGTTAAAAATACTCCTTAGAAACAATTGCTTGAGCAGCTGGAAATTTTGCACTGAGGTAATGGAACTGTTTTAATGTATTGTTGATACAGAACTGAAGCTGCCCTCTCATTTCAGTGTAGTGCAAGGTGAACTTTCTGGTTGTAGTTATTTAAGTGTCTTTACTTTGGGCTTTAAAGATAACCCAAATAACGCTGAGTAATAAATTCTGTGGGATTATTGTGCAAGGAAATGATAGCAACCCCCCCAGAAGTGTGAGGGGCCCGCAGTTGGTTACTGAATTCCAGACTCTGCCCTGCAGAAATTCCCTGTATTCCAACGAGCTCTGCTATATGATGTGGCACATGGGGTACACTTTGTTGCCTTTTACTTGTTCATATTTATCTCTTTATCTATCTCTTGAAATAGTGTGAATATGATTTTATGGTCCATATCACTCATAATTCCAAAATATTTGTTTCTTCTAAAACCACTGAGGAAATTTCTCTTCTGAATTTTTCAAAAAAACCCCCAACATTCTGAAACTCTTAAATTTCAAGGAAAGAAATGTTTATCTAAAATGATAGAAATTGTTAGTAGTGGGACACATTGAATTATCTGAACAAGAGCAGGCCAGATGTCCATCACTGTAGGATTAAGTTAAGCAGTTGAATTTATTGTCAAATCAGTCAGTTTACTGTGTGATGTATTTGATAATTCTCCTAAGTTAATTAGTTCCAAGCAGATATTTTATGGCACTATGGCCTGGCTGTAAAATAATGCAGCTGGCTTGTTTTCAAATGTGAGTGTCTTCTTCTGTCATTTCTCTATTGCTTTAAAAAATATCTGAGTGTTATCTGGAATAAAGCAAAGCTGGAATTTATGTCATCCTTTTAGTCCAAGGTGATTATTCCAACTTGACAATGTCAACAATTACCCAGTACTCATGTTTAATTAGTAAAAGGGAAGCACCTGTATTTTTAGAGGAAAAGACTTCAGGATTAGACTGTACAAATTCAAGTTGTAACAAAAGACAAAAATGAGCATATTATTCATCCTTGGGGAAAATCAGTCACTGGATGGGCTCCGTTGACGGAAAAAATGCAACAAATAATTCTTTTTGCCTCTGGTCCCTGTGCTTTTGTACTGATGCATATCAGTAATGATGTTTACAACTGCTTGGTCTGTCCAGCAGAAAAACAAAAGAATTAAAAGCACTTCTGTTGATTAGACAGACCCGTAGGACTGTGGCTTTAATATCTCAAATTTTACACTTGACATATCATTGCCGACTGAAAAATGTGACTTTTTATTTATTTTCTTTAAATTGCTTTCTTTAAACCACCATCTGGCTGAGGCATTAAAACAGGCAATATTGCTCTAAGAGTTTTCTCAAGACCTTTCTTTGGCTGTTAATTGCACATTCATAATTATGTTCTTACAAAAACATAAAAGAGTTTTGAAGGATTATTCTTGGCAACAGACCTAAGGTGAAAACCTGCTGGTTTAATGTGTAAATTATAATGTGTGCAGTTGTGAAGAATGGTTTTGTGAAATGCTTGAGTAAGCTCAAGAATCTAAGAGAGCTGTCAGAGAGTTTGCACTCATAAGGGGCTAATGTTCATTGCAAAACAACTCATAATATGCTGTGCCTGAAGGCTAAACTAGAGTTTAACTTAAACACAATCACCAACTTTCTGGACGACAGATAAAGGAAACAATTGTTCCTTCAGCAAACTTAGAGAAATGGAAAAAAAAAGCCTCACTTTGATGCCTGTTTAAAATCATTAATTTTCCTGTAAGTTAATGTAAATTTAGGATTAAACAGAAACTGTTACCATCTGACCCTTATAAACTAAACTTCTGTGTGGCTCATCTATTTGAAGTCAAATCTATCCATACATCTAAACAGGAAATTGAACGAAAACATTTTTTCTTTTCATTTCCTATATCCTGCAAACTTTTTCAAAGCCTATTTCCTTTTAAAAGTTAGGCTGCATGCTTATAAAGCTTTTTTTCCCCTCCTGTGATCATGAACGGAACCACCAGTTACTAAGCAGAGGATTAGGAGGGGGTGATATCTGGACACTGAAGTTTATCCATCTGAAAATGTTCCTAAAGTACCTTTGCAGATGGTTTTGACTGTGTGAGGGATCCAAGCTCTGGGATAGGGTAGAAATACTGTAATTATGATCAGTTTGATATCAAGACTAAGTGGCAAATGTTGGGGATTCAGGATTATGACGTCTCCCTACAGCTCAGGGTGATTTCCACCTTGTAAGAGCTTTATTTCCCTGTATAGTGACATTGATCTCTAGGAAATACTTTGCACTCTAGGGATGAAATTACTATGTATTAGATTATTATTATTTATTATTATTACTGTTCTTTATTTATTGCAAGGATAAATGACACAGCTGTGGTGCTCACACTGAGGTCTGAAGATTGTTGATGTTGGAAAAGGTGGTAAATATCAAACAGGATGGCTGTCATCCCTCATGTTTTAGGCATCTAGAGCATGTGGTGGTAGGAAGCTCTTCCTCCAGCGAATGGGTTTGGGGTTTTGTGTACCTGTGCTTGACAAAAACCTTGTCTTAATGAACTGACTTGTTTCATTATCAGATGTTCCCATGACAAAACAGAGTAATTTTCTCTCTGGTCATTTAAGCCTCTCCTGGCACAGTGAGTTTGAAGTCAGGTCCTTCAGTCAGACAGTGGGACTGGAAACGGCAGACAGTGGTGGGGAAGGATTCACAGCCCTGACCCTTCCTCTTGGTCATGGCCATAGCCTGCCTTCCTGGCCCTGGGAGCAGGATTGGGTCGCAGTATGAGTTGTTTTTGTCTTAGAGAACAGATAGGCAGCTGCTTCTGGTGTTGCATTGTCATGTATTGAACTTCCAGAGTTGGTGCTTGTTTCCTGCAGTCCTGAATTACCTGCAGAGCTGACACCGAGTACTGGATGCAGACAGATGAGAGGTGTGCAGCATTCCCAGATGTGCAGAATTCACAATATGCAGAGTTCCCAGGTGTGCAGTGTACTCAGGTGTCTGGGAGGGTGCAGGTCATTGCTTTACACGTTTCCGGTGTTTACCATTGTTTTTCTCCCTTCCTCATGTGGCTGTAGCCTAAAAAGAAAGGAACAAAATCAGTTTGAGATGATGCCTGCCCCCTCCCAAAGAGGCACCTGGATCTTTAAATGTCCTGGCACTTGTCCTCCTGCTAACTTGGCCGTGAAATACATGCTCCCACATCTCTACCTGATTTAAATGTATCAAAGAATCCTGGATCTGCTGGCTGGATACATTTTCCTTCATGAAAATATCCCTCCCTAAACAGAATAATACATTCAATATGGGAGGTGTTTTATAATTTTTACATCAATATTTGGGTCAAGAACATGAGGCCCATTGCTTTTGGAAATAATTCCCACGCCTGGGCAGTAGTAGGCAAGGTTTTTCAGTAAACCATGGTGGTGAGGAAGATGATGTAGAACAGCAAATTCCTTCCATTCAACGAGGGTCTTTTACAGCACATAGAAAAAGAAAATGCAGAGGGCCTTCTGGTACCCTAGTAATTGGCACTTGATAATATGCTTTTAGCAAGAAATGTGACAAAAATTCTGCCTTGATTAATGATATGATATATTGTATCGTATCATATCGTATTGTACAATGGTGTCTATCTGATTCCCTACTGTCCCTACTTTATTTTTCCCTACAGTTCACTCAAGTTAGTTAATTGACAGATTGAGGGAGCAAAAAAGCACAGAACTCTGGAATTTGCCCTTGTAGAACAAACAGCATCCAAACAAGGTGCTGCACATGCCACAGGTGTCACCTTCTGCAAAAACTCTGTTTCCCTTGGTTTTGCAGTTAATTAAATGGTAGGTGTATTCCTTGTTGTATAAAATCTGAGTATCTTGGACTGGTCTGGTGGCAGGGGACAGCAAACTTTGTCATGTTAGAGCATAAGCCTGCTTGCATCAAAAGAAAAAAAAAAGATTCCTTTAGCAACTTTCAGGGTAGCAAGATAGGATTGAAATGAATTTGGCTGTGGACCAGATAATCCTCTTTTGTTGACGTTAAACCACTCTCCACAGCAGTGATTACAACATAAGAGTACAAAAGAGGCTTTATTTATACTACACTTTTTTTCCTTTCATGTTTCCAGTCATAAAAATAAATATGTCTTATTAGAAAAGAAAAATTTTACTTCTTTACTTGTTTGTGTGCTGGGAGGCATTGAGTATTTCCTTTTTATTTTTAAAGGAAGTGTGTCACTTGCGTTTAACTCAGATGAAAATAAAGGAAGATAAAACTTATTTAATTTTAGAATGAATTTTTTATTTGTTGAACAACTGTTTTAAAATGGATAGCCTGCTGCAAAAGAAACAAAGCACTTCAACAAAGCAGGAAATCAATAACCACAAGAAAGCCTAAAGAAAATGAATGCATACAGTGAGCAAGTGACATAGAAATTATTTTGTGGTGTAAGAATGGTAATGATAGAATGCATATGGAAGGGATGAATAACATGATAGAAATACACATAGAAAAGGCATGGTCTCTATTTCTCGTTATAAATAATGACCTCTGTGTTACAGTATTTAAACTTTGAAGGGTTTAGATGGTGGTTTTTTCCTGATTTCCCCACCTCCCAGTCCTAGGTAAATATTTATGCTTGCAAAATTTAGTAGGCTGGCCGCCATAGAAACGTATGTCTTTCATTTATCTCCAGGAAATCTGGTTACAGACACTCTTTTACTTGAATTCTTTCAGTCTTTTTCAGCTGCTTTTAAAACAACTTCTTGAGTGAGGAGCAGGAATTGTGTATGTGACGTGAGTGGGATTCTGTGGCAGTCCATGGCAGGGCTGTATTTGCCCAGAGGTGGATGGTGCTAGAAGGTTACACTACAGAATTTTTGGGAGAGTCAGACCCTTGGGTCTGAAGAGAAGTGTTTTTAAAAGACATCAACAAGCAGGTATGACCTGTCTGCTCAACTGTTGTATCTACTCCAGGACATACTTGAGCTCAGGAAATATTTGAACATGGGAATAACTTAAGCTGCTTTTCAGTAGTCTGAGCTGCTTTTTCTGTAGTTGGCTTCTTCCAGTTTTTCCTAATTGTGTATGAGAAAGACATTTGTAAAATGACATCGTGTTTCTCAGTGGGAAATGATCTGTGGCTGTGGTAAGAAGGGTTCTTTGGTGTAGCTGTTGATGGAAAAGCAGACAAGCTTTTGGTCAGAAAAGTATAGAAAAACAAGTAGTACTTGAGGCTTATTATGAGCTGAGAATAATTATTCCCTTTATCTGTTACCCCACCCTGGGGGGAAAGGGTAAACCTGACTGGTGGAGCAGAGGGAATATTACCTAGAAGGGAAGGAGTGATGCTGTAATCTCTTAGGGGAGGGAATGAAACCCAGTGGAGAGAGGAATGAGAAACCATAAACTGGGATCTTTATGATCCCAGGGTTTTGGTACCCAGCTGAGATTACAGAGTTACAGATCCTTGCTGAAGGACCCCTCACTGTCAGCCCTGAGGTTAGCCACATTCACAATCAAAATTCAGTGGGGTTCAATTATCTGCTGTTATGGAGTTCCCATCAGGTAGAGTTTCTCTGTGTGTGCATACACGTCCATCAAATAGAGAAAATGTCTACATTCCTGTAGGTTAAATCTCACTTAGCTGATAATACCTCTGTGGTTTTATATATCATATTAGCATCTTCTCACAACATGAAAATTTTCTAGACAAAATTTAATGCTAATTTTTCCAAAAATTTCCTTCTGCCCTTCAGTTTTCCCATGGTCCTAAAGGTTTGTGCTTCGTTGTTTGAAAAATCCTTCCCCTATTGTACATTGGCAGTAGAAATAAAAACCTTGTCTGTCTCTGGAGCTAACAGATGAAATACCAACCATCACAAAATCTGGAAAGGTAAAAGTGAAGCAGTGGAGCTGCACCCCTGCATTACTGCCTGTCCAATTTCATACTGGTCCAGGAGCACCAGCAAACTGCAGGGTGTTTTTCTATGTAGTGGAGTTCAGCCCTCAGATGTCTACTCCTGGACAGAATCACCTAATCATAGAGGCTCCTTTGGACTGCTGGGAACAATTCCTTCTTTCAGCATGGACATAGGTGCAGAGGATTGCTTCTGTGTTCTTTCATTTATTATTCTTTGAAAGACGTATTTCTGTTTTCTGCCTTTGAAGGGCCTTTGCCAAGATTGTGGAAACACCAAAACTTGTAATGCAGAGATTGAAAACAGTTAAGGCAAGAGCAGTTTCCCATTGCATCAGCCTGCAAATTGCTCTGACGGCACGGTACCACCACAGCACAATGCACCCCTGTTAGGGAGTTAATATCAGCTACCCTGGGTTATGTGATACTCGGGGCTGTAAATACGTCAGGTCTTGCTCTTGGATTTCTGTCCATAGATAATAGGCTTAAACAGTCACATTTTTTACAAACTCCATTGTGTTGAGATTTACTGAGATACAACTTAGTGGAAACCAGTGGTATTTCAAAAACTTTTTATTGTAATACATTCCTCTAAATTGGCATTGAATTCAGATACAGGTCAGAAAGCTTGGAAGGGTCTGATACAATTCAGACACATGACATGGGTATTTGTAATAGATGGTGATTCCCTGCTTGGAAAGTTTCCATGCAAATATTGTGGGTGTATGTGTAAAAATAAAATTTGGGCTAAATTAACTTGCATGAAAGGAGATTTATAGCTCCTCAGTGTGCTGGCATATATTTTCACAGGGTTGGAGTGTGTACTGTGGTTCTCTCTGTACCTTGGCCAGCATCAGCTGTTGGGATGGAGCTGTGCTGTTCCCATGCTGATCCCAGAGCCTGCTTTGTCACTTCAGTCGCATCAGTGCTGAGCTTTCCCACACAGGTGGAAAAATCCTAAAAATCTCTTCCATGGTTTGGTTCTACCTGCTAAATAGACAGATAATTTAGCAGATTAAAAAAAAAAAAAAAAGAAAACCAGTCAGAATGCAAATTGCATAA